>NC_134840.1:24240291-24863109 GCF_965363235.1 Mytilus galloprovincialis | reverse complement strand
ATCTGTAAAAGCATGGTCAGAGCTCAAAGAAATGAAAGCAGGAAAGAAGCAGGAATAATTTAGTAATATTTTAAAGACTATATGTCCGCCTACAACACTGATGTGCATGTCACAAGCATGATATGAACATCGAGCAGCGCGAGTCCGCATCTTCTATAGGCTATGGTTTGAATGAGACATCAAACTGGGATCTTTCAAAGATATTCTATAATAAGGTTTGTTTATAGGAATTACTGGGAATTATAAGTTCTACCTATTTTTAACAAGAAAGAAAAGAAAATAATCTAACAGAGAAATCAACGACTTTCGCGAGTAGAAAAAGTACGCGAATATAAATCGTCGCGAATATGTAAAACTTGGATGGTTCCTTATTAAACTATATCCAGTAAATTAAAAAAATCGCGAAATTAAATAACCACGAAGTGGACTAGGAAGGGTAAAACGTGAAATAAATTATCCGTGAAAATAAGTTTGTTTACAGTACATGAACGGTTAATGATCTTACAAGCCGTACCTTGAATAATTTATAACCTTTTAATGCCCTTTTGTGCATGTCATACGAGGTCACAATAATTTGGTTATAAGCATCCTATATATAAAACGTCGCATAAGTCCATATAAATGTATACTCTATTTGGTCATGATTCATTTTTTGTTAAGGAACAAGTCAATAGATTCGCGTTCGGTTACCCCCTTGTAAAGTCGACAAATATGAAGTGTACACGTATATATTGGTAGCACAAGACCATGATAAGGGTATAGAAACAAGCATGTTATATAATTGTTTAGTCTTTATCAAACAATCACGCTGAGCAAGGTCACCCAGAACTTTGAAGGAATACTAGTACCCTAAAAATTAGAAAGTCGGGCACTCGTTGTAGCGTTTAACAATATTTTTATAACAAAAAACCGACATCCAATGTAAATTAAAAGTCAGACCAGTACCAGAACTTTCATAACCTTTCTATGTATCACTCTTTAATAGACTACATTTAGAAGAAAAGAAAGAATCGACAAGAAATCACGTATCAAGACTATTATAAATATTTTCCCTAGAAATCTACAATATGGTGTCGATCAAAACGCGAGGGACAAAGTCACTGAACTCATCTAATATACCAGTTTTGTCAGCCAGACTTTTTTTTCTACTGTTATCTAAATTAGTGAGTCAATCGCGAATAACAGACGACCCGAAAATATCTCATTTTACTGAAGAATGTAAAGGGTGAAAAGTGCTTGTAAGTTTTAAGCTAGTGACTTTGAAGAACCAGTGTCGCTAGCTGCAATCTACTAGTACTAGTATAAAATTGGTGTTTTTCGTTTTTGGGTGAATTTGTATTGCTGATAATTTTTCTGTTTTATTTCTCTCTTTCTAATTACGTTTATTCCAAAAAAAACCGCAAAAATCTGTAGAATCATTATTTAAGGCAAGTCTACAAAAGAATTGTCAATAACACTAGAACCACCACAGTACAAAGGGCTGGATAAAGAACGGGTTTGAAGGGCTCTGAGGACACAACACTACTTAAGATTTTGACAATTGAAGGTAATCTATTTCTCATGTAGAACCTCCTCAGTATTGCGAAACATTTAGATTTAATCAAACAACATCCCTGAAGTAACAAATTTAAAAAGTAAAATAGTTGATATACAATAACAAAGATATCGATGCTAGAGTTATGTTTCCATTTATAAAGCAATTAATCTTATCGAAAGCCACCATGTCAGTTTTAAATCTGAGCGGAAACACTAAAGCCGGTAGTTTGAATACGACAGCCAAATGAAACAGAAACAATCCTATGATTTACCAATGTAAAAATGTGTCATGATGACTTATTTAAAAGTACAACTGTATAATATGATAGACGTCCATAAAACAAATAACACTATAAATTTGAAGCGCTTTTCTTGATTAACCATCATTATAAACGCTTAAAATCAAACATGTGAGCGTATAATATGTATAAATACTCGATGTACATGCATGGGAGGGATATAAATCTCCTTTGGTCAACTTTGTCTGAGAGATTTAGTTTTACAATATATACTTATCTTTTTTACGAAAATATTTAAGAAATGTCTTTTTTAAATCATGTCACTGAGTGTTTTGAAAAAATAAACATTTCAACTATCACTCTTGTTAATGACTGAATTATAAACAGTGTCTGTGTTGACCTCTTTCTCCTAATCGCGATTACATCACATCACCTTATAATATAGCGATATGGTCAATACGCTGTTGTCTGTGGTATCAATGGTTGTGCCCCAGAATTAAGATTTGGGGTGAGCTTTTAGAAAACAATATTTGAAGCACTGACAATACCGTATTTATGTTGTCACTTTATGGTAAACTTATTGTAATAAATGGTGTTGCACTTTGGGCTGTTCCAAAACTGTGATTTCCATCAAACTAGAACAATGAATTAAACATGAAAGAATGGAATATATGTTATTTCATACTTCCTGGCAGTATTCTAATAAAACGATCATAATGTTAAATCAAATATTCTGTTTACTTTATCTAAATGACTCCATGGAATTATTTCCACAGACAAAGAACCATTATGTCTAAACCTGTTCTCAGCCACAAAACACAAAAAAACAATTAAATTGGATATTAATATAACTACTCCAACAAAAATATCTAACGCAAAGTTAAAGACGGAATGATAAACTACTATGCTGGACAGTTTAATTCCATAATTTATTTCACATGAAGAGTAACATTTAAAATGTAAATATATTAATAACTTTTCTAAAGAGCTCATGACACTTATTCTCGTGAAATCGTTATAAATGAATTTAGTATACATCATTATTCACTTTACCACCACCTTAATCCTGTTTCACCGGTCTGCGTACACACTATAACCTTCTAAGTCCATATCAGGATTTTCCATTCCTCTTTTCATGTGATAACAAATGTACATGTATAACTTTTTCCAAGCTTCATTTACTTCTTTTGTATATTTGTCACCCAGTGATTCTTTTAAGCCATGATTTAATGAAGGCCATAACCTCTGAAATAGAATTAAAACAATAATCACAAATCTCAAAATAGTTTTTGACGAAATTTCAAAAAAAAAAAACGATAGACATATATATCGGAAGAAAATGTTTGAGCTTCCAGAACAAAAATCCGCACCCAAAATCGTTTATCTGATTATGAGTACGAAGTGAATAAATACAATGAAAGTTATATAAAACAGCTAGGGTTTAAATACAATTTTTATTCACAATGTGCGATGGTGCCCGTCTTCATTCAAACATACTGTTCAGACGGATGGATGACGAGATGTTGGAAATACAAAAATGATAATCGAATAAGGAAACTGTAAAATAGTTATGATATGTACTATACTTTACTTGTCCGGGGACTTTCTATACTAACGGGACTCGTCTCTATTGATTTTAACTGATTACTAAGCCGCCTGTTTAAAGCTTCAACCAAACAATAAACTTAGTTTCGTATCTCTGATATACGATGCTGGTAATTATTTGCGTATTACACAGGACATTGGGATTATATAATTATTAAATTAGTTGTTAATATAAAATCTGATTCATAGCCATTTATGATGAAAAAAATAAAAGATTTTGAAAGAATAATGAAATATTAAGCTTAGAAGTACTGTTATGAAGAACACCCCTGGTTGTGTAAAATGGTTTACTTATCAAACAAGATGGTGGCTACTGAAAATTCAACGAACAAATACTTCAAAGTTCAAAGATCAATATTTAAAAATCAATTTGAGAAATCTTTTGAAAAACAAGTTTGCAATGACAAAATGTATAAAATTTCATCAAACGATTTTTTTTGTCAAACTTGAACATATAGCTATCATGTGGTTATGAAGAATACTTCGTTAATGTGAAATGATTCGCTATGAAGTCACGTGGACATCAGCTACGGCCGAGATCACACTAATAATTTGTATAGACATCGTTATAAGTGACCAGTCCCGTTAGTATAGAAAGTCCCTGACTTGTCGTAGTCAAAACCTCGTCTTCTTAACCTAAAATTTTCACTGATTACAATTTATCACATTAAAAATTTACTTGAAATAAACATCACAACGGCAGTCATTTATTGAATCGGAACTGCTTATCTTTAGGGACGACATCAAAAGATCGATGTAGGATAAAAAACTTAAATCAAATAGTTTGGGGGTGGGGGGTCAACATTGCTGCAAGTTTTGTTAATCTAAAATCGATTTTACATATATCCATATAGGTAAATCAATTTTTCCCAAATTAAGTTAAGAAGGGGGGTAGGGGGGTCAGCGAAAAAACTATGTGAATTAAGTTTTTTATCCTACATCGAACTTTTGATGTCGTCCCTTACAGTTGTAGCACATGAAGAAGACTTAGTGTTTTAATGAGTTTCCTTTCTACAAATCTTGACTATTCTGTACATCGGTTTGTGAACTGTGATTCAACTTGGCGGTACTGTTTTTCAAAAAATGGTTTTTGATTACTTTTCCTCTCCCTCTATATATCTTACTCTTTTACTGAGTACGATTACTTTACATTGTCCGTAGTTAATAACATAATTTATCAGAGTGATAGATTCTATTGGTTCAGGCATTGTGATACTTTTCTGAAATATCCATTTGTTGAAAACCTCATATTTGCATTGTATGCTTAAACAAAGAACAAAACATTTCATATTTTTTTAACTTAATTTCATTTTAATATGCAGTTTGTTAAGAAACGGGATGACTAATCCTTTCTTATTGTCGATTGTCGAATGATCTGTCCTTGATAGTGCTAATTCATTGTTTTTTTTAATGAGTGTTCAGTTATCAGTGTGCTTGATACACTAAAACCATATAGGATTTAAAAAACCTAAATCAAAAAATTATTAATTACAATAGAGAAAAAGATGGCACACATTGGTTAACACGTATATTTCAAACAAATCTTTTGACAGTAATATAATTTATTAATCAGACATGTTTAGGAAGTGTCCTTCAACTCATTTGAATGAATAGACTTAATGATCATGATAATGATTATACTGTTCATATTCAATAACTACGTCTGATTTTTAATTGTTTGTCAAAACGATTACACATAAATTGAAGATTGAAATGTTAAATTCAATTTGGGCATAACTAAAAATCTTGTCCATTGTTTTTACCATTTCTGTATGAATCTACATGGAGAGATTAGAATCTAGTTCACCAAGGGTTCAATCAACAGGTTAAAGGAGCACTAGCTGTCAAATTCTTGTTCACTGAATTGACTCAAATTCTCATATTTTATTCATGACAATAGTCATATTAGCGAATAGACATAAATATACATACAAATAGATAGCGAACTCGTGCATTTGCATTATATAGGTCAAAATGATATGTTTGTTGTATCAAATAAGTCAATCAAATGATTTGCCTTTGTTTCACATTCAATGTTGACATTCTTTTCCTTTTAATAACTGAACACGCACCATTCATGTGTTATCAGTTTATAACTAACAGATTAATTTGATTTTCACATAAATACGGATTCTGAATCAATTCAGTCAAACTATTGACTTGCCAGAAAAAAATTCATCATCAATATTTCTAAGCTAATTTTTTACAAAATTGAACCATAACTGCGATTTAGTATTTCCCTATAGCACTTTCATTATATTGATTGAACAAAATAAATCCTCTTTTAGATCTTTTATATATCTCGTAGCTAGTCCCCCTTTACATACTTGGCACATGCTTTTAGTAATTGTAAGCATATATTGACACATATCGTTTGTAATTGTTTTTTTATGTGCCTCTGTTTTAGTGGATGTAAGTGGCTTTCTGAACAGATTTTTAGTGAACGTTGTTTTATACATAACTTGCTGTTATTTCATTGGTCTACACTATATTAACCCGTCACATGTTAATGATAGTTACAGTCGTAGCTAAACGTTTTGTCCGTTAGGGAATACTACTATGGCATTGACCTTGAATATATGAATTCAAGTAAGAACTTAATCCTTGGAATCTATCAAACTCCCTATGTTCGGCAGTCCCCATATATTATTAGTGTTCCTTTATCTGTCGAAGAAAACCTACACCTTCTTGTGAAAAGTTATTTTAGGTAGCTCTTTCATTCTATTTTCATATTATAGTTTAAAGGAAATGTCAAACTAATGGGTCAATATTCAAGAATGTAGTCTCTGAAATTAGTCTGTATTTTAATCGAAATGAATCAAATTTCTCTTTACATGTCAATTTTGATGATAATTTATCACATCTATCAGTAGAGTTTTAGAAATTTGTTGATGTTTTCGGAAAGACGTTCTAAATAATGAAAATGCTGTCAAATACATTTAAGTCTTGGGAATGATGACGTTAACTTTTGGTATTTTAACTATCTTTTAGTAACTTGGAGTACTCTGAGATCTGTATTTTGTGTCTTTTTTGAATTTGTATATGTTTTGTTTTAAAACCGATCTTGTAACTCGAGACCTTTAAAACTGATTTGTACAGTTTGTTTTCATGTTGTATTGTTTAACATTGTTTTACATAGTTTACTTTATACAGTATTTGATTCAAATACATTGAATTGGAATGGACAATAGGAAATCTTATGTAGGCCCTTTCCATATCAAGGTTTGAAGGTTTGAGCACTCACAAACATATTTTACCACGCTATATGTTTTTGTTGTCTGTTCAAAGCCACGTGTCTTCAATCTAGTTTTTTGTTTTTTTGTCAAAACCAATTAAGCTAGTTATTTTCTTCCTTATTGTTCACATTTTTTCATCTTGGGGCCTTTTCATAGCTGATCGTACATAGCTTTAATATCATCGTCTGTTTTTCCTTTATTCGAGCGTCACTGAGTAGTTATATGATGACGAAACACGCGCATGGCATACACAATCATACGGTTTTTCTTCTAACAGATAACAAAGAAAGGTATAATGCGGAAATTGTATGCATTGTTCACGGTAAAAACGATGACAGTTGAAAGTTTTTCTGTCTAAGTTTTTTTTAACTCTTTAATGCCGTTTCCTGGTAGGTAGTAAACAATGCACAACCATATATATATAATACAAGCTTTCATGTTAAAATACCCTTTTATTAACACCCTTTATTTGTGTTTGTAAAGAACATATTGCCTTACTTTCATGATTTCTACATAACAAATGTGTACTTTTGATTAGTATTTTGTGTTGAAAACAACATTTTAAAAGTATTGATTATTTAGCTTTTCATTTATGCAAAATTGTTACAGGTAACTGTGCTCAGGAATTTACTATTACTACCATAACTTTGTAAAAATGCGGCACAATTTTAAATTTTCACCCGCTTTAAATAAGTTGCTCATCTTTTAAACTCAACATTTCTCGAAAAGAAAAATGAACAGTGCAATCCGTCAAAATCACAGGTCTTGATTTTTATTTTCGTCAGTGAATGCAATGTACAATATTTATTTAAATGTTCCTGATTTTCTATCATATGCATGTGAAAAATGATAGAAGCCGTATCAAAGTTCTACAAACAATCATACCAAAGAGGATTGTAGGTGATTTTTCAATTGTGAAGAGTAATTACACAGTAGTTCTGAAAGTGACACATGGAAAGACATGATTAAATGGAATAATTATTCAAACTAAATACTAAAGTAGATAAAATACAGGACATGCCTTATCTGATCTTATCTTATGCCTTTCTGTAGTCTATCTAACTGTACTTTTTTTTAGTTTTTGGTATACTTGTACACACATCGGATTTCTAGTTACACCCTTATATTATTTAAGTGAGACTAGAACACACCCGCGAAATCGCGGGCATAAACAGCTTGTGAACTGTTGTAGGATCATGTTTGTAAAAGATATTTATGTATCATGGAGAATTTCAGAAAAAGTATCAAAAGCCCTCTCCCTTATTCCAAAGTTCGATATTTGTTTCCTTTCTGTTAAATTCAACTATTTTCGTGTTTCTGGCCTCAGACCACAATTATTATTCTCCTTTGCTACAATGCTCTTTTGGTAAAAGTCAAATTAAATTAAAATTTTGCACCGCTTCAAACATGAAATAAATGTAACTAATTATATATCGACCGTTATTAGTCTAACAAAATATGCTTCTAGGACGATCAGATCCATCAGTGCTTTTTGTTCTGAGAGCCTTATTAACATGCCAATGGTAGGATATGAATCTTGTATAAATGACTAAGACCGACTAAGGCTAATTTGAGGGGTGGTCGGAGGGGTCCTGATCCCGAAATTCCGGTCTTAAAAACATGAAATCCAAAGATGCAGAATTTAAAGAAATTCATATCCCGAAATATCGAAATCGAAAAATATATTCCTGGATCCCGTATTGATCAATCCCCAGATCCCGAGCTTATAAACACCCGATCCCGAAGTCCCGAAAAAGGTCCTTCCTCCCTCAAGTCTCTACCCTACTTTCATTGTTGCCAAATCACTACTTTCACTTTTAACAATAAATTTTTATGCCCCATTTATGTGCAATATGTTTTCTAGTCTGTACATCCGTGCGTTCGTTCGTTCGTGACGTCCGTCCGTCTGTCCCGCTTCAGGTTAAAGTTTTTAGTCAAGGTACTTTTTGATGAAGTTGAAGTCTAATCAGCTCGAAACTTAGTAAATATAGTGCCGAGGTGGCATCTGTGTACTATGGACACATTATTGTTTCCACATGTCTTACTTATTTTAATATATATGCAACTGGTATGACCCCTTATATAGTAAATATTTCAAAGAAAACAGTAGACAGAATACAGAGAGGATCTATATATTAAAGTAGCATATCGCAGTTTACATGTAGATAAAACGCATAACATAATTGTCCTCTCTAAGGAGGTATAATAGTTGTGGTTCTTGCGATATAAACACCATGATATGGAGAACGCTCTGATTGGCTTATTTATTTTTCGATTTTTGTTATCTATCATACGATTGGTTGTTTTAAACCGGAAGTCTTATCTATGACTTAAAGTCAGTCTGATGACGGAATCAATATCCGGACTCCTTTTTTGTCGTTTTTCTCCAAAAATAACTCAATCTGAATTATCATAAGAATGGATGACAAATGCGAATATGCATGTTACCTATAGAATACAGAGGCATGGTGATTAATTAATCGTGGAAAGAAGAGAAGCGACACACAAAATGAGGTCTTCTCGTTTAATAGTATAGATATCTAACATGCATGAATCAAAATCCAAGTATATACAAGACGTGTGAAGAATTTATATGTTATAGTTCAATAACCGAACAGCCTGTATTGTCTGCTACATTCATTAAACATCTCTATATTTACTGTGTCTATAAATACCTTTGTACCATATGTATAAACACAATCAACGGCACTATAGATATAACATTTTCAGAAAGTTTTGTATTTTATCAAGATGAATTTTTTATTGCAACATCAAAGTTTTCCTATCCGGTAACAAAGAAAAACAATAGGCAGTAATGTAAAAAGATTATATCGAAGTGTTTGTATTCCAACAAAATTTTGACGCCGAGCAAAGTTGTCCTCTGCCAGTAAGAAATAAAATGACATAGAAGTAGTATCATTTAGCCGCAAACAGATAAGGTTGCAGGCAATTTAACCAGAGAAGACAAAATAATACATTGATTGAGATTGTCATATACAAAAGCAGTGATAAGGTTATTAAGTTTGGTGATAGAGAAATAAAGGTAACAGTAGTATACCGCTGTTTGAAAGTCATGAATCGATTGAGAGAAAACAAATCCGTATACACTAAAACTGAGGTAAACACATCAACTATAAGAGGAAAACAACGAAACACCAGAAACACTGAAGTGCAACAAAAGAAAAAAAACTAAACCACAATTCAACACGCAAAATAAACGAACTATAATAAGATAACAACTGCTATGTTTGGAGCCTTGTATAGCTTGATATTCGGTGTGAGCCCAGGCTCCGAGTTGAAGTTAGTTCTTTGACCTATGATGATTTACTTTTTAATGATCTTTAATAAAAAAATTAAAAAATATGAGTCAAATTTTAAATAATTTTGGTTTGAGTCTTATGTGTATTAAATAAATATAGATATTGATACTGATACAAATACAATTGATATTGTGCCGGTTGTGCAAACATTGCATAGATCTCTAGCACAATCATGCGGATTAGAAGACATCTCGGAAATAAGAGTATGAGTTGAAGTGTTGACAAATCGGACAGTGATTGGATCGGCAAATATATAAAGCGGACAGTTATTGGATCATCAGATATCTAAAGCGTTTTTGAAAAAGGGAAAATGAAAAATATATCCATTTCTTAACCAATTTGGTGAAGTTTTTTAAAGTCATAAAATTTTAATATTTAATTTGATTGTATATGCTTTTAAACTTAGTTTTGACTTTGCAGTTTTGTGTATGTACGAATTTGTGTATATTGTTTTAACATGTAAAGTGCTTAGAAAGCGCTATTTCATTGTCATATAACGGCGCTTTGAATATACCTTGTAATAAAAAATAATAAATATAGACATCACAAAACACAATAATGAGTGAAGTCACTCTTTGTGTTGTCGTCCGTAGATTATTAGAAAAAAAAATCGTCATACCAAAAGATATTTTACTGTTAATAAATAAATGTGACTACGACGTTTACCAAACGTAAAACTTAATTTTTCACAAAGTCAATAAAAAACTTATTTTCTGCTGTATACTGTTAGACAGCTCATGGTTATAGGTTTATTAACATTGACAGCATTGAAAAGTTTTGACACATGTTATTCTCTGATGAAATATTTAACAGAAGAAGATGAAAAGTGTATGGTAAAAGCATCCTTACATTCTTTTGTAACAAATATATTTAAGTAACCAATTAACACTCTACTTACATTAACTTGTCTGACGTATTTGAGATCAAACATTTTATATATACATTTGTAGACATTAGCTAATTAAAATCTCATTTCAATATGTAGTAAGTGGTTTTCTATGCTAAAGACTAACACCAATGAGAGCTAAAGGTTCTGATGATTTATTGTACCAGTAGATAAATAACAAGTCACTTGTGGAGTGAATTGTACTGATAAGGTTAACGGCACATCATATAAACATCACACAATCATATGTCCTATATCACTACACATTGCATGGAGTCAGTATTCTATAATAATGTTGTCCAAAATATAACGTTTAAAGGTAAACTATGTGGTCAATATAAACATATAAATTCAATGGACTGTCATGGCTATCGTCCCGTGGAAATGTACAGGTACAAAACAAAGGAAATTAAACTTGACCGCGAAAAAATAAACAGCCAATCAAATACAATGATTCAAGTAAATCCCTAATTAATATTCATAGAAAATAACGTGAATATTACTATACATAAAAGTAAGGTTTTGCAAGTAATAATTTAACCAAAATACAATATTCAAAATATGGAATTAAGCTTTTATAATTAATATAGTAATTAAATAGATGACTTTTACAATATATGAAACGATCATAAAAATCACTCTGCTACATTCTCCTCGCTGTAGGAAAATGACTTCCACGTCATTCCAGTCTGTTCCCCCTTCACTGAAGGTTGACGTCCTCGGCAAGCCATTAACCACTAGTTGTTGCTTCGCATGATATCAAGGATAGTTCTGGACAGTTCAATCTCCAATCCTTTAAATCTTCCTTTCTGTGCTTCTGACTCCAACCAGTGAATCTTCATTAACCAATCTGGCTGTTGAATTGTAGCCTGCTTGGATACAACATAGTCCTCAAGGTACTTCGGTGGTTTCCTGTTCCTCTGTGATCTAGTTGCTACTGGCGAATCTCGTGGTGGTGTCGGTAATATCCGTCTCCTTCGTGGTTGTTCCGGAGCTATGGTGGGTTCATCTGCCTCTTCTAGTGACAAGTCTGTTGGCGCACTCTCATCTTGATCAATAGAAGTGTGTTCCTCAATAGTCTGAGCAGTCGCTTCTTCAGTATCCTCATCACTCACAGGGTTTGGTTCTGCAGCTCTGATAATGTCCACAGGAAGAGCGTCCCCTCCTAAACCAGTTCCCTGCTGATCACTACTCTCAGCTCCATCATGGCCGTCACCAGTGAAACCAAGAGTTCCTTCTTCTTGTAGGTCCACAACTGTAAGTGTTGTCCTGTGTATCCTGATCAAGTATCCAATATCCATACTCCTGCGCCGACTCCTCATCTGATACTTCATCAGTGGTCCTGTTCTCACTGTTCCCTTCAGATTTCGTCGGTTCCTCGGGCTGTTTCTTTCTTCTTTGCCTGGGCGCAGGACGTTTCTTTTCTTTATCAATACTATCTTTGGGCAGATCTCCAATAGGCAAGAACAGATTCCTATGTAGAGTCCTCTTTCTTCCTTCTTTATTCTCTTTCTGAACCACGTACACTGGTATTCCATAATTAGGCTGACTAAGTATACGGTACGGGTAATCTTCCCACCTATCTGCTAATTTGTGCTTTCCATCAAAAGCTAGAGTCTTGACTAAAACTCTATCTCCCGGTTTCAGCACAGCTCCTTTTACTTTCTGGTCGTAGTGTGTCTTTTGTCGTTTCTGGGCAGCAAATATGTTTCTTGTTGCTGTGTCATATGCCTTACGAAGTCTTTCTTGCATTTCCTCTGCATACTTAGTTGTAGTAATAGGTTCAGCTTCATCTCCAATTCCAAAAGCGATATCTATAGGTAGCTTTGATTGTCTTCCGAACATCAGATAGTAAGGAGAAAATCCAGTTGATGTTTGACGAGTGCAGTTGTAAGAAAGGACAAGACCAGCAACATGCGACTTCCAATCTTTCTTCTGGACGTTTTCTAATGTTCCCAGCATACCAAGTAATGTCCTGTTGAAACGTTCAGTGATGCCATTATCCATTGGATGATACGGTGTTGTTCTTGATTTAGTCATGCCAGTGACGTTGCATAATTCCTTGATGATTTTGGATCCAAAGTTGGCACCTTGATCGGAGTGAATTCTTTCTGGCAAACCATAGTGGACGACAAAGTTGTTGAAGAATGCGTCTGCAGTTGTTTTTGCTGTCTGGTTTCTTGTTGGTACTGCCAATGCATATCGAGTGAAGTGGTCTGTTATTACCAGTATGTTCTCAAATCCACCTTCTTGTCGTCTCAATGCTGATAAGTGGTGCTCTGTGACTTGCTGGCTGCTTTCGTCGTATACATCTGTCGCAGTTCGATATCCAGTTGTCAACATCTCGATTCATTCCAAACCAAACAAAACGATCTCTAACCAATGATACTGTTTTGTCTCTGCCTTGATGTCCCATCTTATCATGTAATGATGTTAATACTTTGGAAATGCAGACTTCAGGTAGTACAAGTTGTTTACGTTGTTCCCCATTATCGTGCATAATACGATAGAGTACGCCATCCACCATTTTCAATTTGTCATAGTTGTTAATAAACCAAGTGTTCCATGGTGAACGTTCTAACTGTTCTTTTCGTGGCTTGCGATGTTCATCAACCCAATATATCCAATCTTTAAGGTAAGTATCTTGCTTCTGTTCCATCTTAATGTTGACTAGGTGTTGTGATGGTAAGTATGGATCATCAGTGCTTTTAGATGTTGTCATCGATAACGTCTGAACATATGGTTGTGCATGTTGTAACTGACAAATGGCTTTCACAGAATCTGTACTAATGTTGGAGGTGTTGGTACGACCAAGAAGTTCTGGAAGTCTGGAAAGTGCATCTGCATCAGCGTTGTTGGCACCAGGTCGATAGACGATATTAAAGTTGTATGATGACAAACTTGCTATCCAACGATGACCAGTGGCATCTAGCTTCGCTGTTGTTAAAACATAGGTAAGTGGGTTGTTGTCTGTAACCACGGTAAATGTGTTGCCATAAAGGTAATCATGAAATTTCTCTGTTACTGACCATTTCAGAGCAAGGAATTCTAATTTATGGACTGGATAGTTCCTCTCAGTCTTACTAAGTCCTCTGCTGGCATAGGCTATGGCTCTTTTCTTTCCTTCTTGTGATTGGTACAGTATTGCTCCAAGACCAAGCATAGATGCGTCTGTATGTAGTTCAAAAGGTTCCTTCTAACGTTGATAACCAAGAATAGGTGGCATCACAAGTTGATTTTTGAGCTTCTGGAAGGCATCTTCTTGTGGCTTGTCCCAAACCCATGATGTAACTGTTGGCTTCTTAAGTTTTCGCTTACTGGACTTCTTTGGTGCAGGCATCAAGTCTGTGAGAGGTCTTGCTATCTTAGAGAAGTCTTTGACAAACTTGCGGTAATAACCGACGAAACCAAGGAAGCGACGTACTTCTTCTGGCGTTGTGGGTCGAGGCCAGTTGATGACTTTCTCTAGTTTATCTGGATCTGGTGAAATACCATCTTTAGAGACAATGTGACCGATGTACTTAACTTTGTCTTTGAAGAATGCACATTTCTTGGGCGAAAGTTTCAAGTTGTGTTCTCTTAGTCGTTGTAGTACCATCTGTAGTCTTTCAAGATGTTCTTCATACGTCTCTGAAAAGATGATCAAATCTTCAAGGTATATAAAGCATACATCTAGGTGAAGATCTCCAAGTATCTGTTCCATGAGACGTTGGTAAGTTGCTGGGCTGTTTACGAGGCCAAACGGAAGTCTGTTAAACTCGTAGAAACCAAAAGGACCGACTGTAAACGCTGTTCTAGCCTTGTGTGTCTCTTCAACCTCCACTTGGTGATAACCACTCTTCATGTCCATCACGGTATAGTAGTTGTTTCCTCCCAAGGCGCCAAGGATTTCTTCGCTTCTAGGAAGAGCATATGAGTCTTTAATTGTCAGCTGGTTCAATTGTCTATAGTCCACACACATTCTGAGCTTGTTGTCTTTCTTCCTAACCAATACAACATTCGATGACCAAGGCGAATGTGAACGACGAATGATCCCAGCAGTAAGAAGTTGTTGAATATGAGTTCTAACTTCGTCGAATAAAGCAGGTGGAATACGCCGGTGTCGTTGTTTGAATGGTGTTTTATCTATCAGTTCTATCTTATGCTGTACGGCGGTGATGTGGCCTATATCAGTATCTGAAGTGCTGAATACATCTCTGAATTGATGAAGTAATTCTCTGGCTTTACGTAGTTGATCATCAGTAAGTGTGTCTTGAAATGTAGATTCATTCCATGCATCTTGTTCGTAGGTATCTGGTACATCAATGTCGGTGACTGAAACAGGCTGAAGTTCGCAAAGGATGGCATTTGGCGAAACTGTCACTGTTCTGGTAGTTACGTTGCTGATATGAACTGGTATGATGCTGTTGTTTCTATACTGATATGATACTAATGATGGAGCTATATCTAAGTCAGATGGTATTGCTGCTCTATCAGTTGACTGTAGGAGTCCACAAACTGGATGGTATGGTAGTTGATGGTCCATGTATCCCTGTAGCACGACATCTTTGTTAGGTGGTATACGGATTGTCTTTCCTTCAGCACTCTTAATGATGGAAGGTCTGTTGCATCTCTTCTGTAGTTCCTTATCTCTAAGTAGGAGACATCTAAACGTGATATACCAAGGTGTGTGTAAATCTGCTGTTTGTAGAAAGCGTGATCCATATCGTTGCTTTACATCAGTCATGGCTGCTGTCAAAACGTTGGTTCCCAGAAGAAGTGGTACAAGCTGGTTGTAAGAACTGTCTGGGACGACTAACAGTAAGCATTGCTGAGGATCTGATGATGTAGATGTACCTGGTAACTGTAAATCTGCAGAGATATAACCAAGATATGGCATGTTCTGGCCATCTGCACATTCGATGTTAAGTATCTGGTTGAGTGTCTGGATAAGACTGTCAGCAAGGTACTGTCGATGGAATGACTGGCTAACTGTACTAACTGTAGAACCAGTATCTAGTAGTGCTGATGCTTGAAGTCCATTGATGACTACTGTGACTTCATTAGAGCTACCAAGTAATCCTTCTGTATCACCTGATGACTGTCGTTGTTGGTACATCTTAGCTTCAGTGTTCATCTGCTGAAAATTACAAGCTTTTCTACTGTGATCGAGTCTAACTCTGCAGGCAAAAGCATAGTGGCCTGGTTGTCCACATCTGTAGCATATAACAGGTTCTCTGGATGGTTGAGATACATAAGTCGGAGTAGGAGCAGGTTGGTATTCAGCTTCTATCTGGTCCCAGTATGGACGTTGTTTGTTGGGTCTTCGGTGACGACGACGTTTTCTGCGTGGTGGGATCAAAAGTGTCGTAGGTATTGTAGGGCTGGTCATACATGGCGTTGTAACATGGCTCATTCGGTTGGTCATACATGGCGAACGATGTAGTGTACCTATAAACATTCAATTCATTCACCCTAATTCAAGTTCAATATTAATGCAAAAATCTAATAAGTGTCAACACCACCACACTAAATGATCAAATGCAAATTTTTAATCAATACTAAAAAATAATCAACAATGTCTATCTACAATCTCAAAATCTAGATACTATCTAACTCAGTGAATGTCTAATATGTAAATAATATGATAATACATTTTAATTCATATCAACTTAAGTACCAAGTCACTAAACAAAGTACATTTGTAAAACGATATATATACTGTGTATCTAATACCAACTAGCAATGCTACACATAAAACATAATGTGTGTTATAATTGCTAAGTTCAACTGAGCATTGACCTATACCATGTGGGTTATAGTTCAATGTAAGTACAATACACTACAACTGTATACCGAAAAATAAATTTAAAATATAAAAGTGTGTGCTATATACTATGTAGCTATGCTACTGTAATCTACAAAGTATGTTTATCACTATCAGCAATACATGTACACCATAAATGAATGCCTATATAAATATAAGTGTACATGTCCTCTGACAGACTAAGTCCGTATCCAAGTAAGCCTCGAAAGGAAACAAAAAATTTAAGTGTATAAATGTTTAAGTATGAAAAGGTCAAAATGTAGGACGTTAAAAAAAAAATTTAAAGTCCAAAAAGTGAATGCAAAATTTCAAAATTAAATAAGTTCTAAGTTTCAATGTATCAAAGTGGTATACAGTATATAATGTAAATAAATAAGTCCTACCTTAAACTAGAAAACTATTCCAATAATTACACTGTTCCACAAAAGTATAATTAAATCACAATATTGCACAATGTAGAATAATTCAAGTTCAGTTTTCCAAAAGTGAAAAACAAAAAGTCAAGTTACTATAAGTAACATCCGGTACTATAATGTCATCCGGTAAACTGTAAACAAACGCACGTGGACGATGATCACATGGGTCGGAATGTTAGTAAACATAAACACGTGGTAAAGTTCATCACATGGTACCATAACGGAAGTAAACAAACACACACAGTCACTGTATACATGGACTCGAGACATCTAATGGTGGTCACTGACATCAAATCTGGATCTCCACAAAAACTGGTATGTGCCATCAACCCAACGAAACGTGGGCGCCATTTGTAGTAAGTGGTTTTCTATGCTAAAGACTAACACCAATGAGAGCTAAAGGTTCTGATGATTTATTGTACCAGTAGATAAATAACAAGTCACTTGTGGAGTGAGTTGTACTGATAAGGTTAACGGCACATCATATAAACATCACACAATCATATGTCCTATATCACTACACATTGCATGGAGTCAGTATTCTATAATAATGTTGTCCAAAATATAACGTTTAAAGGTAAACTATGTGGTCAATATAAACATATAAATTCAATGGACTGTCATGGCTATCGTCCCGTGGAAATGTACAGGTACAAAACAAAGGAAATTAAACTTGACCGCGAAAAAATAAACAGCCAATCAAATACAATGATTCAAGTAAATCCCTAATTAATATTCATAGAAAATAACGTGAATATTACTATACATAAAAGTAAGGTTTTGCAAGTAATAATTTAACCAAAATACAATATTCAAAATATGGAATTAAGCTTTTATAATTAATATAGTAATTAAATAGATGACTTTTACAATATATGAAACGATCATAAAAATCACTCTGCTACATTCTCCTCGCTGTAGGAAAATGACTTCCACGTCATTCCAGTCTGTTCCCCCTTCACTGAAGGTTGACGTCCTCGGCAAGCCATTAACCACTAGTTGTTGCTTCGCATGATATCAAGGATAGTTCTGGACAGTTCAATCTCCAATCCTTTAAATCTTCCTTTCTGTGCTTCTGACTCCAACCAGTGAATCTTCATTAACCAATCTGGCTGTTGAATTGTAGCCTGCTTGGATACAACATAGTCCTCAAGGTACTTCGGTGGTTTCCTGTTCCTCTGTGATCTAGTTGCTACTGGCGAATCTCGTGGTGGTGTCGGTAATATCCGTCTCCTTCGTGGTTGTTCCGGAGCTATGGTGGGTTCATCTGCCTCTTCTAGTGACAAGTCTGTTGGCGCACTCTCATCTTGATCAATAGAAGTGTGTTCCTCAATAGTCTGAGCAGTCGCTTCTTCAGTATCCTCATCACTCACAGGGTTTGGTTCTGCAGCTCTGATAATGTCCACAGGAAGAGCGTCCCCTCCTAAACCAGTTCCCTGCTGATCACTACTCTCAGCTCCATCATGGCCGTCACCAGTGAAACCAAGAGTTCCTTCTTCTTGTAGGTCCACAACTGGTACATCACTGTAAGTGTTGTCCTGTGTATCCTGATCAAGTATCCAATATCCATACTCCTGCGCCGACTCCTCATCTGATACTTCATCAGTGGTCCTGTTCTCACTGTTCCCTTCAGATTTCGTCGGTTCCTCGGGCTGTTTCTTTCTTCTTTGCCTGGGCGCAGGACGTTTCTTTTCTTTATCAATACTATCTTTGGGCAGATCTCCAATAGGCAAGAACAGATTCCTATGTAGAGTCCTCTTTCTTCCTTCTTTATTCTCTTTCTGAACCACGTACACTGGTATTCCATAATTAGGCTGACTAAGTATACGGTACGGGTAATCTTCCCACCTATCTGCTAATTTGTGCTTTCCATCAAAAGCTAGAGTCTTGACTAAAACTCTATCTCCCGGTTTCAGCACAGCTCCTTTTACTTTCTGGTCGTAGTGTGTCTTTTGTCGTTTCTGGGCAGCAAATATGTTTCTTGTTGCTGTGTCATATGCCTTACGAAGTCTTTCTTGCATTTCCTCTGCATACTTAGTTGTAGTAATAGGTTCAGCTTCATCTCCAATTCCAAAAGCGATATCTATAGGTAGCTTTGGTTGTCTTCCGAACATCAGATAGTAAGGAGAAAATCCAGTTGATGTTTGACGAGTGCAGTTGTAAGAAAGGACAAGACCAGCAACATGCGACTTCCAATCTTTCTTCTGGACGTTTTCTAATGTTCCCAGCATACCAAGTAATGTCCTGTTGAAACGTTCAGTGATGCCATTATCCATTGGATGATACGGTGTTGTTCTTGATTTAGTCATGCCAGTGACGTTGCATAATTCCTTGATGATTTTGGATCCAAAGTTGGCACCTTGATCGGAGTGAATTCTTTCTGGCAAACCATAGTGGACGACAAAGTTGTTGAAGAATGCGTCTGCAGTTGTTTTTGCTGTCTGGTTTCTTGTTGGTACTGCCAATGCATATCGAGTGAAGTGGTCTGTTATTACCAGTATGTTCTCAAATCCACCTTCTTGTCGTCTCAATGCTGATAAGTGGTGCTCTGTGACTTGCTGGCTGCTTTCGTCGTATACATCTGTCGCAGTTCGATATCCAGTTGTCAACATCTCGATTCATTCCAAACCAAACAAAACGATCTCTAACCAATGATACTGTTTTGTCTCTGCCTTGATGTCCCATCTTATCATGTAATGATGTTAATACTTTGGAAATGCAGACT
Source organism: Mytilus galloprovincialis (assembly GCF_965363235.1). NCBI lineage: Eukaryota > Metazoa > Mollusca > Bivalvia > Mytilida > Mytilidae > Mytilus > Mytilus galloprovincialis. The sequence goes on along the minus strand of NC_134840.1, from coordinate 24,843,340 downwards.
TCAGGTAGTACAAGTTGTTTACGTTGTTCCCCATTATCGTGCATAATACGATAGAGTACGCCATCCACCATTTTCAATTTGTCATAGTTGTTAATAAACCAAGTGTTCCATGGTGAACGTTCTAACTGTTCTTTTCGTGGCTTGCGATGTTCATCAACCCAATATATCCAATCTTTAAGGTAAGTATCTTGCTTCTGTTCCATCTTAATGTTGATTAGGTGTTGTGATGGTAAGTATGGATCATCAGTGCTTTTAGATGTTGTCATCGATAACGTCTGAACATATGGTTGTGCATGTTGTAACTGACAAATGGCTTTCACAGAATCTGTACCAATGTTGGAGGTGTTGGTACGACCAAGAAGTTCTGGAAGTCTGGAAAGTGCATCTGCATCAGCGTTGTTGGCACCAGGTCGATAGACGATATTAAAGTTGTATGATGACAAACTTGCTATCCAACGATGACCAGTGGCATCTAGCTTCGCTGTTGTTAAAACGTAGGTAAGTGGGTTGTTGTCTGTAACCACGGTAAATGTGTTGCCATAAAGGTAATCATGAAATTTCTCTGTTACTGACCATTTCAGAGCAAGGAATTCTAATTTATGGACTGGATAGTTCCTCTCAGTCTTACTAAGTCCTCTGCTGGCATAGGCTATGGCTCTTTTCTTTCCTTCTTGTGATTGGTACAGTATTGCTCCAAGACCAAGCATAGATGCGTCTGTATGTAGTTCAAAAGGTTCCTTCTAACGTTGATAACCAAGAATAGGTGGCATCACAAGTTGATTTTTGAGCTTCTGGAAGGCATCTTCTTGTGGCTTGTCCCAAACCCATGATGTAACTGTTGGCTTCTTAAGTTTTCGCTTACTGGACTTCTTTGGTGCAGGCATCAAGTCTGTGAGAGGTCTTGCTATCTTAGAGAAGTCTTTGACAAACTTGCGGTAATAACCGACGAAACCAAGGAAGCGACGTACTTCTTCTGGCGTTGTGGGTCGAGGCCAGTTGATGACTTTCTCTAGTTTATCTGGATCTGGTGAAATACCATCTTTAGAGACAATGTGACCGATGTACTTAACTTTGTCTTTGAAGAATGCACATTTCTTGGGCGAAAGTTTCAAGTTGTGTTCTCTTAGTCGTTGTAGTACCATCTGTAGTCTTTCAAGATGTTCTTCATACGTCTCTGAAAAGATGATCAAATCGTCAAGGTATATAAAGCATACATCTAGGTGAAGATCTCCAAGTATCTGTTCCATGAGACGTTGGTAAGTTGCTGGGCTGTTTACGAGGCCAAACGGAAGTCTGTTAAACTCGTAGAAACCAAAAGGACCGACTGTAAACGCTGTTCTAGCCTTGTGTGTCTCTTCAACCTCCACTTGGTGATAACCACTCTTCATGTCCATCACGGTATAGTAGTTGTTTCCTCCCAAGGCGCCAAGGATTTCTTCGCTTCTAGGAAGAGCATATGAGTCTTTAATTGTCAGCTGGTTCAATTGTCTATAGTCCACACACATTCTGAGCTTGTTGTCTTTCTTCCTAACCAATACAACATTCGATGACCAAGGCGAATGTGAACGACGAATGATCCCAGCAGTAAGAAGTTGTTGAATATGAGTTCTAACTTCGTCGAATAAAGCAGGTGGAATACGCCGGTGTCGTTGTTTGAATGGTGTTTTATCTATCAGTTCTATCTTATGCTGTACGGCGGTGATGTGGCCTATATCAGTATCTGAAGTGCTGAATACATCTCTGAATTGATGAAGTAATTCTCTGGCTTTACGTAGTTGATCATCAGTAAGTGTGTCTTGAAATGTAGATTCATTCCATGCATCTTGTTCGTAGGTATCTGGTACATCAATGTCGGTGACTGAAACAGGCTGAAGTTCGCAAAGGATGGCATTTGGCGAAACTATCACTGTTCTGGTAGTTACGTTGCTGATATGAACTGGTATGATGCTGTTGTTTCTATACTGATATGATACTAATGATGGAGCTATATCTAAGTCAGATGGTATTGCTGCTCTATCAGTTGACTGTAGGAGTCCACAAACTGGATGGTATGGTAGTTGATGGTCCATGTATCCCTGTAGCACGACATCTTTGTTAGGTGGTATACGGATTGTCTTTCCTTCAGCACTCTTAATGATGGAAGGTCTGTTGCATCTCTTCTGTAGTTCCTTATCTCTAAGTAGGAGACATCTAAACGTGATATACCAAGGTGTGTGTAAATCTGCTGTTTGTAGAAAGCGTGATCCATATCGTTGCTTTACATCAGTCATGGCTGCTGTCAAAACGTTGGTTCCCAGAAGAAGTGGTACAAGCTGGTTGTAAGAACTGTCTGGGACGACTAACAGTAAGCATTGCTGAGGATCTGATGATGTAGATGTACCTGGTAACTGTAAATCTGCAGAGATATAACCAAGATATGGCATGTTCTGGCCATCTGCACATTCGATGTTAAGTATCTGGTTGAGTGTCTGGATAAGACTGTCAGCAAGGTACTGTCGATGGAATGAATGGCTAACTGTACTAACTGTAGAACCAGTATCTAGTAGTGCTGATGCTTGAAGTCCATTGATGACTACTGTGACTTCATTAGAGCTACCAAGTAATCCTTCTGTATCACCTGATGACTGTCGTTGTTGGTACATCTTAGCTTCAGTGTTCATCTGCTGAAAATTACAAGCTTTTCTACTGTGATCGAGTCTAACTCTGCAGGCAAAAGCATAGTGGCCTGGTTGTCCACATCTGTAGCATATAACAGGTTCTCTGGATGGTTGAGATACATAAGTCAGAGTAGGAGCAGGTTGGTATTCAGCTTCTATCTGGTCCCAGTATGGACGTTGTTTGTTGGGTCTTCGGTGACGACGACGTTTTCTGCGTGGTGGGATCAAAAGTGTCGTAGGTATTGTAGGGCTGGTCATACATGGCGTTGTAACATGGCTCATTCGGTTGGTCATACATGGCGAACGATGTAGTGTACCTATAAACATTCAATTCATTCACCCTAATTCAAGTTCAATATTAATGCAAAAATCTAATAAGTGTCAACACCACCACACTAAATGATCAAATGCAAATTTTTAATCAATACTAAAAAATAATCAACAATGTCTATCTACAATCTCAAAATCTAGATACTATCTAACTCAGTGAATGTCTAATATGTAAATAATATGATAATACATTTTAATTCATATCAACTTAAGTACCAAGTCACTAAACAAAGTACATTTGTAAAACGATATATATACTGTGTATCTAATACCAACTAGCAATGCTACACATAAAACATAATGTGTGTTATAATTGCTAAGTTCAACTGAGCATTGACCTATACCATGTGGGTTATAGTTTAATGTAAGTACAATACACTACAACTGTATACCGAAAAATAAATTTAAAATATAAAAGTGTGTGCTATATACTATGTAGCTATGCTACTGTAATCTACAAAGTATGTTTATCACTATCAGCAATACATGTACACCATAAATGAATGCCTATATAAATATAAGTGTACATGTCCTCTGACAGACTAAGTCCGTATCCAAGTAAGCCTCGAAAGGAAACAAAAAATTTAAGTGTATAAATGTTTAAGTATGAAAAGGTCAAAATGTAGGACGTTAAAAAAAAATTTAAAGTCCAAAAAGTGAATGCAAAATTTCAAAATTAAATAAGTTCTAAGTTTCAATGTATCAAAGTGGTATACAGTATATAATGTAAATAAATAAGTCCTACCTTAAACTAGAAAACTATTCCAATAATTACACTGTTCCACAAAAGTATAATTAAATCACAATATTGCACAATGTAGAATAATTCAAGTTCAGTTTTCCAAAAGTGAAAAACAAAAAGTCAAGTTACTATAAGTAACATCCGGTACTATAATGTCATCCGGTAAACTGTAAACAAACGCACGTGGACGATGATCACATGGGTCGGAATGTTAGTAAACATAAACACGTGGTAAAGTTCATCACATGGTACCATAACGGAAGTAAACAAACACACACGGTCACTGTATACATGGACTCGAGACATCTAATGGTGGTCACTGACATCAAATCTGGATCTCCACAAAAACTGGTATGTGCCATCAACCCAACGAAACGTGGGCGCCATTTGTAGTAAGTGGTTTTCTATGCTAAAGACTAACACCAATGAGAGCTAAAGGTTCTGATGATTTATTGTACCAGTAGATAAATAACAAGTCACTTGTGGAGTGAGTTGTACTGATAAGGTTAACGGCACATCATATAAACATCACACAATCATATGTCCTATATCACTACACATTGCATGGAGTCAGTATTCTATAATAATGTTGTCCAAAATATAACGTTTAAAGGTAAACTATGTGGTCAATATAAACATATAAATTCAATGGACTGTCATGGCTATCGTCCCGTGGAAATGTACAGGTACAAAACAAAGGAAATTAAACTTGACCGCGAAAAAATAAACAGCCAATCAAATACAATGATTCAAGTAAATCCCTAATGAATATTCATAGAAAATAACGTGAATATTACTATACATAAAAGTAAGGTTTTGCAAGTAATAATTTAATCAAAATACAATATTCAAAATATGGAATTAAGCTTTTATAATTAATATAGTAATTAAATAGATGATTTTTACAATATATGAAACGATCATAAAAATCACTCTGCTACAAATACACCGGTAACTGAGTTGTGAATATTTACATAATTAAATTGTTGTTTTGATAATTGTAAAAAAATGATTCGTTAGGGCTATTTCGATCTAATAAGACAGAACTTTTAGCTATATCACAGAAACCGCTACAGTTTTTTAAAATTTATGAATCTTACAATTTGCATGTTTTTATTTCCACTTCATGTGTTCGGTGAATTTTGAAACTAGCATTTGAAGTGTCATCAAGTGTTCTTAAAACACATAAATTGTTACACAATCACAGTTTTTGATTATTTCTATGTGAACTATTAATACAAACATTATAATCAATTTGTTTTGTAGAGTAAGAATTCGAAGTTTACCTTCATTTAATCTTTATCATTAAAATCAGTGTCAGAGGATGGATACATGGAATCATTTTACCATAGTTAAGAACGTTGTCCATGAAACTCACAATGAGTTGCATTCGCAAATACACAAGACAAGACAAGACAATAATAAAAAAAATGAATAAAGTCTTGTCTTGTCTTTTCTTGGTATTGCCTTTACCTGACTCGCAAAAGGTGGGTTCAGTTAAGTAATCGATATATTCCTTCTGTCCAAAAACTTCACTGTTACTTTTAAAAAATCAATTAACTGCCATAGAGGTTCAGGCCCAAAGGTTGACTAAGGAATGTGTCATCTGGACAGTGCGACATTTGAACCAATCTAAGCATAGTCGTCTTGTTTGCTGTTTGAGAATTAAACAACGGCAGCTGTTAGGAATGGAGTCGTAAATGAAATCGAACCCTCTTGTTGGGAGAATGCGACAGAAAAACACAGTTTTGTTAATTTTTTTTACGAAAGTGACATTCGCATTGCCTTTGTTTTCATACTTTACAGATAATTAAAGTTTTATATTTATACTATGATTTTTTTCTGTAACTTTATAAATCAATGTCGTCCCTTGCTTAAACCAAACAAGTTCACATGGTTAAAGCTGCAGTTTTGTACTTTTTATTTTCGTGATGATTCAATATCATTTTCATTGAAATATTGCATAACTTATTGATTAGCTTTAACATGAATAGAAAGACGGGAGAAACATTCGATTGAGTGATTTCCAGTATCTTGCTTGTAACTTGGTCATTCTGTAATATTTTTTGTCAAAGGGAAAAGATGGTACATATCTTTTTAACAAAAAAAAAGAAGAGGAAATATATATTTGTCTAATTCTAGAATATCTTTCTGTTTACCCTTAAATAAATTCAATGAAAGATACTTGCTATTTAAGTATTACAAAAAATAAGTATTCTGAGTGGATTGAGTCTCAATCTCGAAACATATTTTATGAGAAAAAAAGCCTTGAAATAGGACTCTAACATGTATATTAGTAGATAGAAAAAGCCACACACAGTATTTTACCATTATGGTATCTTCTGTACGAGTTAGTTTTATGTTTGACTGAAACACATTTTGCATGTTACTGACCTGTGACTATATGATGCTTTACATTTAATTTGCACAATAACATTAAACAGTTGGTATAATGTAACTTGATAGTTTTAAAATACAGTTCTATTACATGTTTTAAACTTCAGCCACACAAAATAATTATATTTTCCCAAGGCACAGCTGATGCTACAAGCATACATAAGTACATGTACAATTATGCAAACCAAAATACCAATATATATCAAATTTTATTGGGATTCGAACACCTGCTTCTGTGACATCGCGACAACAACACTGCCTGCACTGTGTCCAGAGCTGTAGACCACACTACAAACTAGGTTATATATACTAGTACAATATAGTTTTCGTTAGTTGAGTAGTTTCTTTCCTCGTAGGCTTTATGGCAGATTGTAACACAGTAAATGGTGTAAAGTTGAAGTAGTATATGGTGTACCTTTCAGATCAGCTATATTTTGTCTATCGTGAAGGATGATAAAATAGTTAACATGCCGTCACGTCAAATTTTAATTTTATTATACACGTTTCAACATGTGACAACGTTAGGACAGACGTTCTCTGTAGGATAACACATGGTTATACAGGGATTACACCATAATGTAATAGTTATAATAATACTTTATAAATTTCATGTGTCCGATGCGCTCTTTTGGATTTATAATAAATACCTAAACATGTAAAGGCTGTTTATGTATTTAAATTAATATATACTGTAGACTCACCTTCAACATTTGTGGTTTAATATGCCTTTTTACATGTGTTTGTCCTATTGACACCATAACATTATTTAAAAAATCTGATTCATCTAAACTCTCTACTGCTGCCCCTAGTCCTTCCATCACAGATATCGCGTGTTTTTGTAACATATCTTTGTCTATTTCCCATTCCAATTGATTTTCGTTGTTCATTCGCACAATTTTTGGAAATAATGATTTAACATCTGGTTCAGTTTCGAAAAATCTACAAAAAGAGAAAAGACAATAAATTTCACGTTAGATGTTCTATGATGACTGAATATTAGTTGTGTTTCAAAATAGATTGGAAAAAGATCTTCCTTTATGTCAGACGTTGTTTTTAAATCCATGCCAAAGATATCAGAATTTTTACCTGAACTGGAGTGATCGGAGAAAATTCGACAAAATATTTTGTACGCATCTTTCATATACGTTGAAAAACGGCGACAAAGTCTTTATCCCTGTAATATGTGAGTAGATGTTCTCTTACATATAATGATGTAATAACAATATCTTGAAGACTCTCGATATTCTATGAATTGTGATATAATAGTTTAAGAAACAAGAGAGCAACCATTAAATACAGTTATAGATACAAAGTGATGATATGTTTAAGAGCAATGGGGTACTGCTTTATCGTCCATTGTAGACTTTATGGTGTTTATGGTTTTAATGTTGGTTGTCTAAAGCATATACAAGGTTTTGATATTTACAATGAAATGACGTTGAATTTGAAGAATAAAAGAAAAGAACAGACGTATCGCATTTTTGAACGTTTCTGAATGGTATAACAAAAATACTCAATTCCAAGGTAATTTAAAAAGGAGAAGCCTATAAAAACTGACCGAATCAAACGCTATCAATCTACGGAACTAGAGAAAATTATTAGAATGAAAACATACAAGGTACCTTACCGTGGTAGATGTACAGATGTTTGACGAGAAGCAATTATTAAGTTCATCATTTTGAATTAGTTTTGTCTCATTGAAAGCGAAATTTCACAGTGGTAGATCAAATGTTTTATTTATATCAAGTCTACAAAAGTTTCCGACAGTGAAGATGTAATTATTTGAAAATCAAACATTTCCATCTAAGCAATGAATACTTCTCATTTTAAAATATGAACTACGGATTTGCAAAAATCGCCTGATTAGCTTAATAGATGGTACATTTTAGTATATATATATAAAAAAAGAACTGACATCCAAATGGTTAAATGAGGTTATTTTACTTTCGAGCTTTGAAGCCATTTTATTCAATGTGAATTTCAGTAATTTAAATCATGTTAAGCATACCGCAGGGTCTAGTCAAATTTGAAGAGTATTTTACTCTTAATAATGGATTTAAAAAAAAATATTTGAAATAAATTGTGTATGGAAATTGGGAATGTGTCAACGAGACAACAATCCGACCAAAGAGCAGAAAACAGCCCAAGATAACCAATGGGTCTTCAACACAGCGAGAACTCCCGCACCCGGGGGGCGGGACTCAGCTGTTCCTTAAACAAAAATGTGTACTATTTCAGTGAAAATTGATACGATACTCAACTCCGAAACATAAAAAAGAAAAATAAAAGAAAAATAAAAAACAACATACAAGACTAACAAAGGCTTGATGCTCCGGACAGGCGCAACAAATACAGCGGGATTAATCTTATTTTGTCAGATATCTAGCCAATGTAGAATAAACTAACACGCAGTAAAATTCAGATGAAAAGAAGTCCGAATCCGATATCAGAATAGGTAACAAGAAAATAAGCAAAATGACAATAAAACATAAATTAACAAAGGACTACTGGCAGTTACTGACATGCCAGCTACAGACTTCAATTAAACTGATTGGAATATTCTGTCTTCATTATATATATGAAAATCAAGCTCAATCCCTCCTGTTAGTGGTTTAGTACAAACTATTTTATACTATATCAGAAGAACATAACATATTATGCGAACATGAAAGTACATTCAACATGAAAAATACATTCAAAAATCAAATGACTTATTCAATGTAATTTTATAAACTGCCATGTCTACTATCAATCTGATAGTCTCGCCAAAGTGAGATTAACATCCAGCAGAGGGGATTGGATATAAAACCATTCAATTGTTTTCCCGTGTAGATGATGAAATTGGTTGGATTTTGTTGAGAAATTGTTATGAAGATTCGGCAAGATAGTAAATTTTCTTTCTGCAATTAACAAGAATCATTTTTCATTAAATGAATTATGGCATTTCCTTAAATACTATAATATCTGTAACGAGGCATTTCATACAACGTTATATAATTCAAGTTGTAAATTTATTCATTATGAATCTTTAGTTGCATGTCTTAATGTGTGTTTAATCATTTATGAACATGTACAAAATACTACCACAATGAAGGAAGATTACATGTTATATTTATATGAAAAAAATGTGGCATTTTAGAACCAATTATAAAATATAATCAGAAGAATGGAATATTTTAAAAGCAACAACTTAAATTTAAATCTTAACAGGTCTAAAATATAATTTGATATGCTTACCCTTCCGGAGCACCTGGGATCACCCCTAGTTTTTTGGGGGGTTCGTGTTGTTTATTCTTTAGTTTTCTATGTTGTGTCATGTGTGCTGTTTTTTTTTTTTGTCTTTTTCATTTTAGCCATGGCGTTGTCAGTTTGTTTTAGATTTATGAGTTTGACTGTCCCTTTGGTATCTTTCGTCCCTCTTTTGAGTACATAATTATCATAAGTAAAATTGAAAATGGGAATGGGGAATGTGTCAAAGAGACACCAACCCGCCCAAATGCAGATAACAGCCGAAGGTCACCAATTGGTCTTCAAAAACGCGGCGGGGTTAAACATGACATTAATATACAAAATGACAATAGACAATGCGTGTCGGTTGAAAACGAAACTTTACGACAAAAGAGATGATTTTCGACTTCCCAACTGTGGACTTTCTAATTCTATGAAGTAACATTCCAGCAGCAATATATTTCTCCTAGTTGATACGATATTCAAGAGATTGCTATTCCTATTATTATGTCCTTGATTGAATTACTGATACAAGGAAAGCAATCCACAAAGTGTTCTTAATGGTATAAATCCAAAATACACCCCTTTAAGAAAATTTAGACACCATCACGAGTTTGGTTGACCATTATAGAACATCTGTCTCACAGAGAAGGTCAAAATGTGACCCATTACTGTAGATTAGATATATTTGGCAAAAAATAAATTAAAAAATGATTTCATCTATATATATAAAAAAAACATGTATTAATGGATTGTCTTTGTGTTGTAAATTAATATTTTCCTCCTCAAACTCTGCAATGCAACTTTTACAAAATCATGCAAAATACAAAATGCAGTATACTGTAAAAAAAGTCTTCCATAGAAATGTATAGATTTAGATAATAGATTTTTTATTTTATAATTTCACTAGATTCCATACACTCCCAACCGTGAAATAATTAACTTTTAATATTTTCGTAAAAGTTTTAATCTGTTAAATTGTTCATATCAACATTTTGCAAAATATTACACACTTTTTTCAAAATAGTGATATATTTTTTACAATGTGCGACACAAATGATTAAGATTAAGTTAAACGTCTCTAATGTTTGAAAGGTTTACAAATAAATGACCTTTTAAAAAGCACAAAATGGATCTTTTGATAACTAGAATTGACTTTACCGTTACGGACCTATTACAGATCTGTCATTCACTTACATGCCCATGGGGTTTTCATCGTAAATGGCAACAATTATCTCATCAGGAAACACAATGGTTAAACAGTTGAAAAAAACAAACAAAATAAATCATTCTTTTCATATTTTTGGTTTTACTTTTTAGAAAGGAATACAAAATGCAGAAAATGTGTTTTCTTAAGATTAACACCAATCCCAGTGGAATTTCTACATCACAATGTCAATTAATTTACTTTAGACATTTTAGACATGAAATCTTCGCGGCTTGGAAAAACGATTTTATTTTGAAATGAAAAAAAAAAACCCACTTCGACGAGATCCTCCAAATTAGTTATATCTTTTGAAATACATAACTTGTAATATAGAGGTGTTTCATTCAATACTAATGGCTTCTGTAATATGCAGGGCAGAAAATATACCATAGAAAAACAAACCGAAGACAAATTGTTAAAAGATCATATGCGTAATCTGCCTCAGACATCAATAAAAAGAACAACTACGAATGGCAGAAGTATTATGGCATCGTACTTTTGTTGATTTGATTTACAGCAAAATACAAAAGGTTTTGTACATGTACGGGTAAATAGTCGATATCAATTATATCAGGTATATTAATAAGTCAGGTATCTCGTGACCACAACTATATATATTTATATGTACATGTAAAAATGCTTTGGAAATTTGACACTTCCTGTACAATTCTTACTAAAATTTAGACAGCATAACCTAGTTTTTACGATTATTTTGTATTTTTAGACATTTGATTTAGATACTATTCATATGCACTTATTAATCCTAACGTTGTCAATTTAACTCTTTGAATATTGTATTTATCGGCACTAATTTCGTTTTAAATGAATGTTAACATAGTAACTCAATATGTATTACTCTGCAATTATGAAAACGTATGAGATTCCAGTACACATTATATGAAGACAAGACAGGACAAGACAAGACAAGACAAGACAAGACAAGACAAGACAAGACAAGACAAGACAAGACAAGACACGACAAGACAAAGCAATGCTTTATTATATATCTATATTTATTCGAAATTGCACAAGGTCATACTTTTCTCAGACTGTTTATGACGGGTTTACACAAAATCTGTTTGATGTGTACTGATTGATATTTTTGTGTGAAAAAACGCGAGTTATTTATTATTTGCAATTGGTTTTTAACATGCTTTTAGTTGCTGCAAGTACTCTTAGTTTGGTAATTTGCGTCTTTTGTAAGTACATTTTTTGTTTTGTCATGAATTAGGTCATTGGTTTCCTTTTTATAATCGTTTTTACATTTCGTCATGCCAAGGCCCTTTATAGCTCATTATGCAGTATGGGTTTTACTCATTGATGAAAGCGATCACCATATTTTGATATAAGCCAATGCCATTTGACCTTTGGTGGATAGATGTCTCATTCGCATTTCATCTCCTTATCTCTCTAAAATTAAAACAAACGTAATGGTGTCATCATCATGATAGCAAGCATACGACAACAAATGTATGCACTTTTAACATTTTAAAATGTTCTGATGTCTAATCGGCAATCAAACCACATCTTCTTATTTTTATAATGCAGTGTTTCAAAATATTAATTTATTTTAATTACATTTCCCCCTGTTTGTTTGCACTGCAGTGTTGTATTGTTTGTAACTGCATGTACTTTTCAAATGTCATACACTAATTTTTGGCTAGTTATTTTCAAATAGAACTAAAAGCGTAGGAGAAAATGGATTTTTATATCAAGGACTATAATAAAATAAACACACTAGACCATCGTTTAAAGGGAAATGTTTTACAAGTGTAAGTACGACATCCACAAGAATATTTGAAACAAGACATCTAAAAGAATAAGTATGGACAAATTTTGCTTACAATTGCCAATGGTCTCTCGATGATTTTTGTACCTGCAAATAATGATGTGAAAGCTCACACTTTTCAGAATAACTCAGGGTAAACCTTGGACAAAGAATCAAGTCTGTAGTATTCAAAATATATTTCTACTATTATAATTGTCTAGATTAATGAATATGCTGAATGGGTTTGTCAGAATATAAATTACAATGTTCTCATCTCTAATTGATTTGAACCTTTATGGTTCTTGTTTGAAAGTGAACTAAGGTTAAGTGAAATAGGTTTGCTAGAAATGTTAGCATATGTCTCTAGCAATTAACTTAGTCTATAATAACCTTTACGTTAAATGTCCAATTCAACATGAAGATGCGTTAATAACTATTAAAAAAGAAAATATATTGTGTCTATAAATTTACGGAATGGTTATAATACAAATCTTCAAAAAATTCTATTTTGAACGATTCTATCACTATACACTGATATTTTGTTATAGATTCGCTTTACATTTTGATTCTTTAATTAAAACAATTATGATAAAATGTAATTACAAATATAAGATATCAAAAGGTCTTTTCATGTTAACGTCGCTTAAAACAACTTCTTTTAATAGCCAGAAAGAAATCATATTCTGGAGCATTGGAATTCCAAAGTAACTATACAAGATAATCAAATCGCAAGCTAACTATAAGAATGACTAAAGCTCTATCCATATTAAATTATTTCATATATAGAAGGATTCTGCTGACAAGGAAGCCATTGGAATAAAGATTAAAAATGGCAATGTTAATGTCATTCTTTTGAAGATTAAATAGACGCCATCATTATTTGGTTGAATTGTGACTGGTACACACAGAATGTTGTGGAGGAAAAACATGTGAGAAAGGGATCACAAACCTGGCACAGTGGCGAATCATCTACGTATACGACCAAACTATAAAAATCAATTGGAAAACGTATAACACTCCAGATAGACACTAGGCAGACAAAGAACCCTAACAAAATGAAAACAAAACAAAACTAGGAACCGATCTAACAATACTCGCAATTCCTGATCATTTTCTGAAAAGATTTCAGTCACTTCAGTCTTTTTCGTGGACGCCAAAATTTCTTCGCTCTTCAATCCCATGGTCCCATTTATAGATCTTACCGAATAAGTATATTGTTTTTTTCCACAATGGATACTGATGACGTATTTACAATTGGCCGTACGGAAATGCCAACAATCAATACATAGTTAGCTGATTTGATCTTAACTGGATTCATTGTTTAGATTATAGAGTGCTACATCTCACTGAAGTATACCCTACATCTCTTGCCTTTTGATTTGAAAATTAACGTCAGGCTATTCCAATATTTTTAAGAATTTTTATACATTTCACATTGAAGATGATATTAAAATTTAATTGTTAACCTGAAAGGGTATATGAGGCAAATAAATATATGTGTATAGCAAGTATACCTCCTGTGCCAGTTTGACGATGAAAGTGCAGAATTAATAGATCTGGAGGTAGGTCAATTTTGACTTGGGACGATAAAGTCAAGCTACGTGTAGAGATAGATAAGGCTAAATTTGGATCACTTTTGAAATGTATTAATTTGAAAATGATTTGAAAAAGAAAAAGAAAATACTCATACATAGTATTCTTTTCAATTGTAACTTGTAGGAAACACAATCTTTTTGTATGTATTCTAATCAATGGAAACAAGCTTAAATCTTGTAAAAGAACCTTGTGATAATTCAATTATTTAATAAAGACATAACAACTATCTTGCTGATCATTATCATGTGTATTGCCAATTTTACTTCTGAAAAGATTGAATGATAGACACCAAATAAATATTACAGATAATAACACAATCATCTATCCTGACTATAATCTTACAAGAAAGAAGACTTACGATTCAAAGTTCATCGTCCTTTTTCACGCAAAATGTGTCTAAAGTCAATTTCCGAGTAGTTTGCATGCAAAATCTACTTATCCAAATAATTTTCTACAGTTGTGTTAATATCGTTTTTGTTGAAATTTGCAATTTTCACAGGAATATGGGAAAGTCTTCCTTGTCTGCTTTGGGCTCATATAAACACATCAATAACAGATACATTAAGCGTCTTTGATACGTAATCACTTTTGTTTTTTATTACGAGAAGAGTCATAGACATCACTGAAGTAACAGAAGAAAATCCAAATATGTGAATATGAGTAACTTGATGAAAACCTAGGGTACAAATCAAGAGCAACACTTAAATCATTCCAATAATAATTGTTCTAATGTAAACTCATGACATTCTATGACATTCATTGTGTTCAATGGTTATTATAGCTTTAAATGTCAACAAATATTCAAGTTCTTTATTAACTGCACCAGATGAGCATTTCGACAATTTACGTCTTTTCAATGGTGTTAAAGTCTAAAGTAATTTGTTCAATGGTGATAAAGTCTAAAGTAACTGAAAGTCCAAACCCTAGTATATAAATTTTAAAGAACTGATTTTTATACGTTAATGACTTTTAAATGATTTAAAGTAAAATAACAAAAATACCGAACTCTGACGAAAATTCAAAACAAAAAGTCCGTTGTCAAATGGCAAAATCAAAAGCTAAATAAAGGCAACAGTGGTTTACCGCTGTTCGAAAGTCATATATCGATTGAGACAAAAACAAATCCGGGTTACAATCTAAAACCAAAGAAAAACACATGTACTGTAAGAGGAAAACAACGAAACAACAGAAACACTGAAGTGAACATAAAACAAACGTAACGAACTATAAGATAACAACTGCCATTTTCCTGACTTGGTACAGGACATTTTAAGAAATTTGGTGGGTTGAACCTGATTTTGTGGCTAGCCAAACCTCACACTTTTATGGCAATGTTAAATATAACACTAAAAAGACACCATTACATGACAGGAATACAGTACAAATCAATACAAGATTAAACATATTAATTCATAATGGATTGGGAAACAAGTTATTACCAATACTTATATTAATCCCTTTCCACTTTGCAGGGGCGAGTGCTGCATTGTTGCAGCATTAGCATAAAAACCTATTCAACCCTTGTAGATTTCGAAAAATGTAGGCTAATATCGCTACAAGGCAGCACTGGCACTTGAAAAGTGGAAAGGGATTAATATAAGTTGTAATAACTTGTGTCCCAATCCACTAAAAATTAATTTGTTTAAACTAAATGCATTCTCTTCTTCTTGTCATTTATAAAAGTGCATGCATTTGCTACTTGGATATTATATGGATATGCAATGCGATATCTCTATAATGTTACCTCTCTGTTTGACTCTTTACATAGGTAGTAGGGGATGACCATTCGATATTCAGAGAAGGGGTGAGAGGATTATTTGCAAATTGACATGTCATTTTTCATCTGCTGGTACACATTCTACTATTTTCTCTATGGCTTTGCAGCGCGTAATTTTATTTTCACTTTTAACAGTATACACGGCTGTTTCCTGCATTTTGCTTGGAATGGTTCAAATGCAATGAGGAGTTTTAGGTAGACAATATATTCATTTTCATCTTTTGCTTAGCCAGCTTTTTGATTTTGTATTTCTTTTTTTGGGTAGAATATTTTCAGTTCTAAAAATGCCAGGATATCATTTCAGACCCTCCCTGAAAATCGAGTGGTTGTCCTTTAGGTATAATCATTGTTCGACTCAAAATTTAATGGACAAGCATTGCAAGTTTTCCTGTCGAATGAAAGCGGCCCTTTCTGGCTCCCTTCGTCAATACTAACTGGCCGCCATGATACAGATTTTTTCGCTAAAGGTGGCGTTAACCCCTAACAAACTCCCAAACCCTTAATAAGATAAGATACAACTATCATTCTGGGAAATTTCATTGTATCCAAATGAAAGTTTGAATTCCTCAATAGAGAAAACATCACAGATCATGAGATAATACGTATAAAATTTAGTTCTATCTTGAGTTTCCGAATATAAAAACACACAGCTTTATTAGAGGGGTAGAGAGAAAGTATTAACCAACCTACGTTTCTTATTTGGATTATCTACATTTGGGTAATAAACACCAAAGCTATTGTTTCTTCAAAGAACAGTGACAACCATATGACTAAACTTATTTTGAACTGCATAAATGCAGAACTTTTAAATCTAAAACCTCTCTAGGACAAGCATGTCCTCCGTCGACATATATGCATGCCAACATTATCAGAACAGCATAAAGGTTAAATGACATAAGCATTTAAGCTTCCATTATTAAATATGAATCCTAAGAGAGTAAGCCAACCATTCGTGTCCATGAGGGAGAAAGTAAATCATTCGTCTCCACGAGGGAGTAGGCCAATCATCGTCATTGTTTGGCATAACATTGACAGAAATATGTTATTTAGTAATACCGGACGAAATAATATAAAAGCAGACATTCCAAGAAGTATTTTCATTATAGTAATTGTTTAATAACTCACTACGTCAATTGATAGAAGGGTTAGATTCAGGTCATATGACAGTCTTCTAGAGAATCGTGATCAACTTGCAAATTATGATTTTATCTAATAATAAACACGGATGAACATTTTGAATGTCACTGTGTGAATTGATACCAGTAGTCCTTCATCTAAAACTGCGTTATTAAGATAATTACGGTATAATTCCCTTACATATTAGTGTCTGCAATCAATACAAAGTCTAATCAGCACTTCATGTTGATGATTCCTGATATCAATGAAGATATGATAGACATACCTATACAAATAGTGTGATGATAAGCCCCAAGAATATACAGAGATTTCACTTACCAACGGACATATCAGATTCAGATGATATTTGTATAGTTTTTATATGATTGACACGGACGCATGTAATAAGTGTTTGTCATATAGAATTAAGTTTAGCAATCTGTATCATGCGATATCAATTGAAGAACACATTCGTGACATCAAAAATGTATAACAAATGAACACTTGACATTTTGATATTTTGTGTTTGATGAACAAATAACATTTTTTTTCAAATTTTGAAACACAACAATTAGAAAAAAACTCACACCTGTGCTTTGGTTAATTGAAAGTTTTTTTTTGGACATTATTCCGAAAAATTAAAAAAGAAGACCATTCCAATAGATACTGAATATTTTCCAAAAGCGTTATTGCATTCCATTCCTTTCAGTACATCCGAATGAGTTCTGATCCCAAAATCCCCTTAACGACAAGAATAGATGCAGTACTACGGATTTAGTAAATAGGCACATAAATGGTATCAAACTGCAACATAATATAAAAAAACATTGGTTGCTTGAACTGGTCATCAGTTTTGTGTACTCTAACTTGGGTGAAGGAGGTCAACTTTGGAACTATGTGATTGGATGTATGGGTTTACTAAATAAAAAAAAGGTATAAATGAATAACACTATACATTTTTAAACACATGAACATATTTTTTAGAACTAAGAATATGATGTTAAGTGATATGGATACTATAATACAGCTAGACAAAAGATAGTCAATCCCCCATTTAACTACAATTTATAACACAGAATAATAAAGTACCTATACCACACATAAATGTTAACTTTGTCCTGGTTTTTACAACTTCTACAACATGGAAATTTAAAGTGAATGACTTCAGTTTCAAATGTTGAAGGACATTCAAGGACATGCATTTACTCCTTCATGTCGTTGACAGTTTTACGTCTTGAGCGTTTAGAAACTGATTGTTACATTGAAATATAGTCAATGACAACAGAGTTTAAATTAGTTTAATTCAAACCAGTCGTGAATAATAATTTCTTTAAACGTTCAATTACCAGTCAATGTGACGAATGCAAGGATACTAAACAACCGCTTCAGTTTAGAAGTAACTTTGAAATTAAAAAAAAAAAAACAACGATTAAAGTGTTGTAGTTTTACCTTTTTATTTATTTTATTTTGCTTTACAAAGAGTAGAATGCTAAAGACTTTGTTTTTTCGACAGATAAGCAAAAACACATCATAAAAAGGCGGGATATCCACATGATGTTCCCAAGGTCTGAAACCTTAAAATGTGTGTTTTTTCTCACTCAAAGAAAGCCCTACTTTAGTGCTAAAAATTCCCTATTTATTATTGTTTTGATATTATGAAAGTTGCACATGATTGATAATTACAAATATGCACTGCACATGGGAGGATGCAATTTTTTTTTCTGAATTGCTAAACTTTAACGCACATGGACGTTCCCGATGTCATAGCAGCAACGCCGGGTATATGGGTTTTTTGACAACGAGTCATTGGCCAATCAAAATACGAGAAAATACTAAATTAGAATAAGATTTTTTATTGACGTGGTGTTGCAACTACAGAATGGTCAGCGATGTTCATGTACACATTCCGTCTGCCATTGTTGTAAGAACTGAAAGAGGAGTTTTTGACCTGAAATTGTCATCAATGTTGACTTACTCCTAATTACAAATTCTTGTGGTCTGATTTTGATTTTTCTAAGGTTAGTCAGATAATGAAGTTTGAAAACTCTGAAAGAAGCATGTATGAATTCGAATAGCAATAAAATAAGCATTAATCATAATAAATTTTTTAAAAAAATCAACAAAATGTGTGTTGCCTTTGGAAGTCCGTCAGAGTTCTTTTGTTCCTCAGATCAGGTTACATCTTAGTAAATACAGCTGAACGGACGTACTTGGTCAACTCCTCATTATCCAAAAACTACAATATGTTACTGCTGATTATGTGGATCTACATCATAAACGGAAGACAGGAACGATAACAACGCTGTACAGTCAGTTTTAAGGTCCGCGCTACCATACATACCAAATCCTATTATAATACGGCTGTATTAACAGCGGTTTACTACTGTTGCCCTCTATTCATTGAGGAGAAACTATATCCACAAACCATTCTGGACTGGGGAACGACTGCCGATTGAAGTCTTAGAACTCTGTATTTGGGTATTGGGTATGGGATTTTACAGTCATAAACAAGCTTCCTGTGATAATTTTAGTCAACGACTCATTGAGCAGTATTATGTCAACAGGGTTAGCTTATCTACATGTCTACCTGACCTTGAAAAAGCTACAGTGAAGAGCCGTACATCAAACCAAAATAGTAAAGAAACAAAAAGTGTGGCCTATTACTTTATCAACTTTTCGACATCAAAAACATATTTGACTTCTCATCAAACGCCCTAAGGCACTGAGCCAACCGTGCGAGGACTGTACAGCCAGTCAAGGTGTACAAAGACTTCCGTAGTGGTAAGTTCGTCAATATACTTGAAATAGCTCCTCTGAATAATTTGGATTAACTTCTTGTGAATTTTCGGAGATCAATAATTGATTCGTTAACCGGAATAAGCTTTTTGTTGTTATATTTCTCACTTTTTATGTTAAAAGAATGAGAAACTCTGCTGTCAGCGAAAACTACATTATCCTCGCGACTGCGATTGATTTCTTTTATTCCAGCTATGATATAACATGTATAAGAACATAATCATTCAATGAAATAAGATTAAATTAAGAAGGATTACGAATATATTTAAATTCCATCAACAAGTATATTTATTTATATATATATTACTTATACTTCATAAAAAGCTCGGTGTCATATATACCTTTCTATAACAGCTAATACAATTACTGGATCTTATTTTGTTTTTGCAAAGTATGATTATAGTTTTATCTAATATTTCTTACAAAGGAACACCACATTTTAGGAAACTGACAATTTAAAAAGAAGGGAAAGAATGTTTTAGCAATGTACCACACGTATCATCAATATGTTCGATTGTGTAGGTTGCATAAAACATAATCTTCCCACCAAATACTAGTTGGGATGACCTCATTTAAAAGTATTAACACATGATATATCAAACTTTGACCTCATTTAAAGTGTTGAGACACGAGATATCTTAAATTTCATCTCCCATAGTTCAACCTCCACAATATTTGTGTCTTATTAATTCATCTCATTGATTTAATATTCTATTTGATTTATGTTAATTCGTTATTCTATTAATGAAAAACCAATCACTATTAGTTTTGTTTAGAGGCTTCTTATAGAATGTTAGTTAGACTTGTGTTTCAAACTTCGGATATTGTTCAAGGAATCATCTTTGTTCTTTTCGTATTTTTAATAGATTAAAAAAAGTCACCACTAGCAAAAACTTTGAATAAAAAATTTTTCTTTCTATGTTTATTTTTGTTTTCTCCTATATTTGAGTGCACTATAAGACGTGTCACGGTACTTTTCTATCCCAAATTCATGTATTTGGTTTTGATGTTATATTGGTTATTCTCATCGGATTTTGTCTAATGCTTAGTCCACTGCTGTGTGTGTTACATTTTAATGTTGTGTCGTTGTTCCCCTCTAAAATTTAATGCGTTTCCCTCAGTTTTAGTTTGTTACCCCGATTTTGTTTTTTTGTCCATAGATTTATGAGTTTTGAACAGCGGTATACTCCTGTTGCCTTTATTCAAAACATACAAATGCAATTTACACATATCTATACACACAATTTCACAAAGATGAAAGTCTCACACACTTTATTTTTTAATCTTTTCTCTTTGTATGGTCTAGTAATTTTTTTTATAAATGATTTCGAACGGCAATCATTAGTTTAATTCAATACTCATTCTTCAAAACAGAAATGTTTGCAAACGTTTTTATCGACACAGAACATTGACAGCTTTCTTGGTTTTTTTTTTAAATAATTGTCTATTCTTTTGGAATTTGCGAGTCTATATTCAGACAAAAAGTAACTAAACATAATTTAAACAACAACATTTTAATCAGTAATATAGCTCAATGATTTTTTAAAATCTTTACTAATAAAATTGCATCCCAGTGACCTTCTACTATAAGACAATACAAATACAATCCACAAGTATGAATGTTTGATTTGATATTGTTATATGAGTGTATTATCTAAAGTACATTATCTAAAAGAAAAAAAAATGTGTGCCTTTGAAACATGAAGTATAGCAGTGTAATTATCTGCTCCTGATTTTCTGAAGTAGATTTCTGCACACATTTGTCACTGGATTTTTCCTTCTAAAAATTTAACTGTTTCCTAATAATTTTGATTTCACAGTTTCACCTTTCATTTGTTTAAATAGTGATAGTCATAGCAATAGTTATAGCCCTTGTACGCTTGTGCCAGGTTATCTCATCTGATCATTACAGAGATAATAAAATCGTTGGACAGCGAAAACAATTAAATTACAAATAGCCCTTTCTTGATACTATATTTATCGTTATGCTCTATAATGTAAAAGATATCGAACAATAAATAACTACTATCTAAAACTATATTTTCAAATAGCAATTTTATAGCAACATAGTTCCGAAAATATAATTGAAATATAAGGAATTGTGAATAAGCATATTAAAGCAGTTAAGATATGGTAACATTGATAATAAATGGATTAAAATCACGAACTTTACCTCATGAAAACTATGACACCTAATTTTCCCAAGTCATCTTTGATTAGATCCCACGTGTCCTGAATTTGGTGAATCTGATGAAGTGTTAAATAGGTGCTGAGTTGACCTCCCCTACCTCCTCCTCCCCCTCCATTTGGTACAGAGGGACAGTTCACAATAGTATTTCCCATTTTAACAATTTAGTTAACATTATCTTATCGCTTCAAATATCCATTATCTATCACTTCTAATAAAACAGAAGTTTTCATTAACTGATTAGCTGTTTTTTCCATCCATTATTACAATGTTGTATGTTATCGTTGCAAATCCGATTCAAACAATGTTCAAGTTAACTGAACTCGTTGTTATTGGATAGTTGTCAAAGAAAACCAAGATTCGAGTGTTATATTTATATTATGTGAGTGATTTTGAAGCAACCAATAAACTGATGCGATTGTATTTGTATGTATAGAATTTTATATGACAAATAAATAGAATGATCGTTTAGGAGCTGGGCTCTTAATTAACTTTTTATCCATTGATCATGTATTTATTTTATCTTATTGATAGAACTTGTCCTGCATAATAAAGAGAATAATTTTCTGCTATATAAATTTCTTATTAAATTCCGGATGAATGAAACAGAATTAATACATAAAACCAAAGTAATTTTTGACGTGTGCTACTGAGAGATTAATCAAACAGAAGTACTTTGACGAAAACATTAACCTGTTTTTATGTGGCAACGCTCCTTTTATCTTTACAGATAATAAGATTAACACATAAAAAGAGGCGGAAGGTACAAAAGAGAGACTCGAATCTCATAAGTCAAAGAGAGACCGACAAAATCATATGGTTAAAAATAAACCAAAAACCAAGAAAAACAAACAACAGACTGAAAACCACTACATAAACACAAACAACTAACTTTCAGTTAATGTTAATACTTGCTCTTATTTCGGAGCTTGATGTCTATTGTTTTTATGTTACATGTAGTTATTTTTGTTCCTCATACCGATATTTCAAGATATGCCACTAGCTATTGATTATCAGATATTTTTCGTATGTTGTACTGTTACACCACTGACTCAGATTTGGTAAGAGTTGAACGCTCGCAATTATGTTTAACCCCGCAACATTCTACATGTGCCTGCAGTTCAGTTATTTTCGTTAGTTCATATTTGTTTTGTAAATTGATTTGCATTCAAATATGTCGTTAATTTCTAGTTTGAATTGTTTCACATTTTTCATATCTTGGATCTTTATAGCCTTATATAAGGTATGCGTTTTTCTTATTGTCGAAGACCATGCGATTGCCTATAATTGCTTCCATCTAATTTATTTAACCTTTTATTAGTTGAAGATTGTTCATTTCTCATGTCAGTAAGCATATTAATAATCACATTATTATTGCTATCTGAAGTACTAGCCGACACCTCGTGTTCCTTATTTACCACAGTCTTTCCTTTAGCGTCCTTGTTATTAACCTTTGGACCGCTACCTGTACTACTTTTACTGGCAAAAGGTTTTGAGCATTTTCTTCTAGCGGGACCTTTACCCTTCCCTTCATATGCTATTTGATCTTCATCTAACCTTAGTAAATCATCTTCAAAAGAAGATTTAGAAGTTTTATCTCCTTTCTCTTTGTGCAGCATGGCGTCCGCCATCTTTGTCAAGTAGTAAATTAATCTCGTTTCACAAACGAAATAATTATAAGATTTTTACTTGCGTAAAAAATCTCTTTATAAAGACATATACTTTTATTTAATATAAATAAAATATATGTACAAGTCAATCACATTGACTTAATATATCTTTCATGAAATCTTTAGTTAGAGGTTGCGCATCGAGACAAACCACGTCCGCTCGATAGCAAAGTTAAAAACACATTGAGGTTGCAGTTGCGCAGTACTATCTCATCTAATACCGGAAGTGTTATGACGTAATAGAATTTATTTGAATTCTTGTAGAAAGTTGTCTCATAAGCAATTATACCACATTTCCTTGTGTTTATATTAATACAATAAGGATAGGGAATTCTAAATGCAGAATTCTGCTGTCATCAATTTTATTTAATAATATGATTTGTAAAGATTATGTAATATATCAAATTAAAATTATCCACTGAAAGAAATATAGTATATATTTGTAACAATCTGTAATATTTAGTAACTGTGACAGATCATTTATGTGTGAATGGATTTTTTAGTGTCATATGTTGGAAACATTCCTTGTGTTATAAGCCTTACTTTTTTTTTATACAATACATCGATCAATATAATTCTTTTGTAGCTTTTGAGTCACGAAACTGGGAACGACTATTTATATTTAAGGGAGGGGAGTGGATATATATGACGAAATATAATATAATAATTCATTTTCGAAGCGGCGTTAAAATCATATTTTCACTTTTATACACAATTATGTTTTGCATTTTTTTGCGTAAACTATTCATTTGCATTATGTTTATGGCAAGACTATTTATTTTCAGTTATAAACAAACCAGCTTATATTCTTTTTCATAATCACCATACCCCTACCCTTTACAGGTGGTCGTCCCTTAAGTTATTTTTTATTCGAATTACAGTTCATTGAAGAAAAATACGATTTGCGAATTTACCATTATTTCTTTGAAACAATATAAAATTCATATATTTTTTCTTTATAATATGTTTTCGAAAATTAATTAATGTTTATCAAAAGACATTTTATAGCTTTTCTTAAAACTTAATATTTCTAATAAATTATACTAAAAAATTGGGATTAGACCTATCTTCAGACATCATTAATTAAGTGATCCTGTTTCGAAATAATCCATATTATTATACTTTACGTATGCAAGGCATTGATACTAAACATTTATTATATAATAAGTAAAGATTGAAAGACTTTTTGAAAGTTGCCCTTGTGTGAAATAAATTAACGGGAAATTTGCCTGAACTCTTTCATCTTACGGACCCACATACACTTGTCTATTTTCAAAATAGCTTTATTGTATTGTGTGGGCTCATTGAGTCGATCCCCTATTTCAGATGATTCATGATAGTTTTATTGTACTGCGCGGTCACAATGAGTCGATCCCATATTTCGTTTGATCCATGATAGCTTTATTGTACTGCATGGTCTCATTGAGTTGATCCGCATTTCGTTTGATTCGTGATAGCTTTATTGTACAGCATGGTATCATTGAGTCGATCCGCATTTCGTTTGATTCGTGATAGCTTTACTGTACTTCACGGTCTCATTGATTTGACCCCATATTTCGTTTGATCCATGATAGACTTTTTGTACTGCGCGGTCTTATTGCGCCTATCCAATATTTCGAATGATTTATGATAGTTTTTTTTGTACTGCGCGGTCTCATTGAGTCGATTAAAAATTTCGTTTGATTCGTGATAGCTGTATTGTACAATGCAGTCTCATTGAGTCGATCCCACATTTATTTTGATTCATATTATATTTATTGTACTGCGCGGTCTCATTGAGTCGATATCACATTTCGTGTGTTTAATGATAGCTTTATTGCAATGGGCAGTCTCATTGAATCGAGCCCATATTTCGTTTGATTCATGATAGTTTTGTTGTACTGCTCAGTCCAATTTAGTAGATCCCACATTTCGTGTTATTCGTTATACATAAATATCAAATGTGACATGATGTAATTTGTTTAAATTAATTCATTCTAGTCACTATTATTTTGATTTTGTTTAAGTTGACTGTAAATGTCAGATGGCTTCAAATGTTTAACATCTGTGAAAATACCATTTGAACGAAGAAAAATATAAAGACCTGGAAGGCAGAACTTCATGTGTGGTTGTATAATCAGTCAAATGATCAAAGATTATCGTGTAGTATTGATGTTTTATATCTATAGGATGATCAACTTTCTCCAAAGATAATATTTTGAAAAGTAGAGAAAATAAATGTTCTATTTGCTTTGCATCCAAGTTGCCACGAACAGAAACTTTATGAAAATATTTTTTACGGGTGACTGTTGAAAATATCACTTAATTACATTGTCATGTAATAAACATCATATCATAATACACCGATGGAAAATGGTTCACTGCATAAAAGTAGACTCGATTACGAAGTAAAATAACATTATTTAATCTAATTCACTGGTACGTTTTTATTTTATTCTCAACTTCAGAAATGTCATTCTTTCTCTTTAAAGGCTAAACAATGTGTTCAACCATAAGTGTTGTGAAGACACTTTTTTGTATTTTGCCTTTGCTCCAGATGCATGTGCTGCAAAAGTTTACTTAATTTGATGAAAATACATAATCTAAGTTAATAAAATAGGTATTACCATTGTTCCGTGCTTGACTGATATAATCAGTATCTGAAAATTAATGAAATATATAATTTTGAATTTCAATTTGTACAAACGACATGATATTAAAAAAAAAAACTGAATTGCATTGAAAATTCAAAAAGGAAACTACTTTTTTAAAGGGCAAAATCAAAGCTGAAAGACATCAACTTATGGAAAAATTATAATTATTAAAACAAATAACATCGAGAAACTCTATAGACAAAGCACATAAGCAAAAATGACAGACAAGAAAACAAAAAAATACCAAAGCACAATAACACAAAAGCTAAGTCACGCAACAGTTAAGGTTTATAATATACGAAGACAAATAAAAGAACACTAACACACGCAATTAAGACGATAAAAAACACCAGTACCAACAATCTTTACTTCAAGACCAACAAGTGTTGTTTGTGAATTTGAAAAAGAAGACGACACGTTCTTTGACATAACCCTGGCCCAACTTTTTGCACAGTAACTGGTGTCGTTTAAAAAGTCTTAGAAGAAGCTACAAACTCTTGAGTTGAAAAATGTATATCGCATGTGCAGGTGAAATTGGTATATTGTTGCTACGACTATCTACATACGAAATTGCCTGTCCCAAGTTAGAATTATGACAGTTGTTATACATTCGTTTGATGTGTTTGAGCCTTTGATTTTGCCGTTTGATTAGGACTTATATCTTGAAATTACTATGAGAGTCGGTTGAAAAAACACATTTTACGACAAAAGAGAAGATTTCAGCTTCTCAAGTGTGAACTAGTTTTAAACTACGAGTTTCAAATAGTGAAGTTGAAATCATCATTTCGTAAATTTTACGGACGTCATTACGAGTTGGTTGACCTTTATGGAATATCCGTTTCACAGATGATATCAGATATGTTCCTTATGTCGTAACTACAATCCCGTTCCCTTTTCTCGGATGTGACCTACCGAATTAGACTACTTACCGGCTTTGTAATAACATGAGCAATAGCAATACGACGGGTGCCACATGTGAAGCAGAATCTGTTCACATATCGTTGTCAATATAATTGAATTTAATACGACTGTCATACAAGTGATAGGTTTAGCTAGCTTCAAAACCAGGTTTTATCCACCATTTTATACAAAAGAAAATGTCTGTATCAAGTCAGAAACATGACATTTGTTATCCATTCGTTTGATGAGCTTTTGATTTCGCCATTTGATTAGGGACTTTCCGTTTTGAATTTTCCTCGGAGTTTAGTATATTTGGGATTTACTTTTCACCTGTATGACAGTCTCATAAAATTCCATTATATTGACAACGATGTGTGAACAAACAAACAGACATAATAGGTGAAAATGTCAAAAGTTAAGAAAATTTATCAGCTATTTCATTAATAAGATTTTTAGTTTACAGTTACTATATGCACAGGATTGTTTTGTTACAGTTACTGGTTTGATTTTGAAGAAATTTTGGATTGGAATTTACCGTTTTAGATTAAACGTCACAAAAAATACGTAATTTTGTGTAGTTTCCAGTCCTTGAATTCTTGTATTCCTGGTACGTATTTTTTTTTCATTTTACAGCGGTATTTGTTTTTTAACATTGCCATAAAAGCGGAAGGTTTGTCCAGCTATTAGACCAGGTCCAACCCACCATTTTTTCTTTAAAATGTTCTTGTGTCAAGTCAGGAATATGCAGTTGTTTTCAAATAGTCCGTTCCTATGTATGTCGGCGTTTGTTTTTGTTGCAGTTCAGTGGTTCTGTTGTTCCGTTGCTTTCCTCTTATAGTTGATGTGTTCCATCTGTTTGGTTTGTGATCCGGATTTATATTCGCTTAATCGATTTATCACGTTTGAACAGCGGTATACTAGTGTTGCTTTTATTTATCCACATAAACTGTGTTTTTTAATCAATTTGTTATTTTCCCCGAGAGTAGGGGATATGAAATCAAATAGACCCCTCCAATTGAAAGATGGGTGCAAAGTAATATCAGATTTGAGCGTATGTCCCTCAATAAATAAAGTCATTTGGTGTGAAATCGTCCATCTGTGTCAATATTGAAGAAAAGATCAAGATATGGAGCACTCTTCTTGTATCAGAAGTATCCTTATTGTCAAGTGCACTGGGATATGCGAGATGCTGTACTGACTGAAAAATGGGTTATTCAGTGATAGGAGAGCATCCATATATCTGAAAGTTTAATTAAAGAATAATTGAAACATATACGAGAAATATAAACCCAGAACTGTGACATCAGTAAAACAAAATAGAGTAAGAATGGTATTAGCGAGGTACGTACTAGGTGCTGTGTACTTAAAAACATTAATCATCAACTCATAATACAGTGAAGTATTCTATTTAAGCAAAAGTCTATAGTTTGTGTTTAATGAGCAGTAACATAGTGTCATTTCTCATATAGTAAAGCTTCTATCGAAGCTGACTAAGATTAGCACGTGTTATTTTCTCAGCTATAGGAATAATCAAACTAAACTTCAGGAAGCTGGACACTGACAGAAAGTCGACAAAAGGATTAAATAAGATTTCAAAATTAATCACCTAAATGCTTTAAGATTATATTTTAAAGCAAGCATATACGGGAGACTGTCTGAAATAATCAATTCACGAAGGAAAATTATTTGCCACAAATACATTGTATGATCAGATTAAACACACTGTCAGGAAAGAAGAGATGAAAAATGGTTATTCAAAGAACTGCTGTCATTTCAAAAGAACTTAATGATAAAAGTTGATATATAGCATATTAATTAGTGTTCCTAATTTCAATATAGACTGTACGTCTTATATGCGTAAACAAAGCTGTTCCATTCTTGGTTTTGTAAATCGATGATGTCATCTGAATTAACATGATTAAGGTGGATGTCAATCTACAGTCATTAATGATGAGAAATAGAAAATAAATCATACATGTTTAATGTTTACATCTTCCTTTAGATTTTAGCTTTAAGAAACCGGTGTCGTGTATCTGTGTTAATGTTTTAATAGACTAATCATACTTTAAGTTTAAGTAAGAGATAGACGCTATTGAATAAGGGTTCTTTCATAAAATGTAAAATCACAAAAATACTGAACTCCGAGGAAAATTCAATCGTAAAGTCCCTAACCAAATGGCAAAATCAAATGACAAAACACATCAAACGATTAGACAACAACTGTCATATTCCTTAGAGGTAGAAAACCATCTGCACGTAATATCTTTTGTGCAATGAATTATATTTAGAATAAAAGAAAAAAGAAAAAAAAAGCATCACAGGGAATACACATAGTATATAGTTAATACACGATAGCGATCTCTTATTTATCAATGGATTACATACATCATGAAGTTAACACACACAATCTCACTCAATATGCTTAGCATAATTTCTCCCTGTTGTGTGTTTGTAGACTTTTGTTGGTCTTATTATCGTTTTGTTTTGGCAGGGCGTTGTTAGATTGTTTTCGACTTATGAGTTTAAATACCTCTTTGGTATATTCTGTTGTCCTTTTTGAAGAAGCCTATAGTTTAAATATCCCTTTGGTATGTTCTGATGTCATGTTTAATGAAGCGTATATTTCTAGAGTACCCCTTTGGTATGTTCTGTTGTCCTGTTTGATGAAGCCTATATTTCTAGAGTACCCCTTTGGTATGTTCTGTTGTCCTGTTTGAAGAAGCCTATATTTCTAGAGTACCCCTTTGGTATGTTCTGTTGTCCTGTTTGAAGAAACCTATATTTCTACAGTACTCCTTTGGTATGTTCTGCTGTCCTGTTTGAAGAAGCCTATATTTCTACAGTACTCCTTTGGTATGTTCTGTTGTCCTGTTTGAAGAAGCCTATATTTCTAGAGTACCCCTTTGGAATGTTCTGTTGTCCTGTTTGAAGAAGCCTATATTTATAGAGTACCCCTTTGGTATGTTCTGTTGTCCTGTTTGAAGAAGCCTATATTTCTAGAGTACCCCTTTGGTATGTTCTGTTGTCCTGTTTGAAGAAGCCTATATTTCTAGAGTACCCCCTTGGTATGTTCTGTTGTCCTGTTTGAAGAAGCCTATATTTCTAGAGTACCCCTTTGGTATGTTCTGTTGTCCTGTTTGAAGAAGCCTATATTTCTAGAGTAACAATAGCTGAATATTCCATCTATCATATTCAGATTCATAATCCGCTTTATTTGGAATGTCACATAAGTTCAAAGTCGATCAGAATTTCATGATTCATTACTGCATGAACAATTTTTCTCAACTACATAACGTTTTACTTGCTATAAGAACTATAGTTTAATTACATAGGGTATACAGACTACTAGTAAGGTGTTCACGTCAGTAGCCACATTTTCATAGTTTATTTGTCAACTTTAAGTTTTTTTGTTTCATTCAGTTTCTTAGTTCCAATAAGTAAAAGCCGAATTGTATTGTAGTAGGGTGTACACTGTTCACCTCTGGCAGGGTAAACATAACATTGGTGTCATTTTATTTGTTGATCAATCAATGTCAAACTTCCTAATTAGGCCAGTTTTGACGTATCTGTGTAAGTTATAAATTGGTCAATACCATCATTATAAGGTATACACATCAAATTGACAGAGTTCACCTGATTCGAACCCAATTTTCATAGTTTAACAATGATCAACGTCAAGTAGTTTTCTCGAAACTTATGGCAATTTCTATTTTATGACGCCTGTCAGCACATTAAACAGATGAAACATTTCACTCTTTTTTAATTCAGCTTTTAATTTACCGAGAAATATAACCATCTGTTGCTTATGTTTATCCTGTCATCAGGCACTGACGCCGTATTTTTAACTCCCTTCAGCTTTATGTTGATACCCCCTTTAATGCATATAAGGAAGCTATCCTAGAGTGAAATTGAAATCAACCCTTTAAAATTTACGTTTCACAGATGACGAAGGATATGTTCCAATTGTCGTAAAACAATCCCGTCCGCTTTTAGCCGAATGTGAACTACTGAAGAACACTTAACACCGGGTTTGTACTTACTTACATGAGCAACATGACGGGCGCCACTTGTTATGTAGGATCTGATTACTCTTCCGGAACACATGTGATCACTCCTATGTTTCAGTAGGACTTGTGTTGCTCGGTCTTTAGTTTTCTGTTTTATGTGGGGTTTGTGTACTGTCTTTTTGTCGTTTTCTATGTTGGGTTTTGTGTACTGTCTTTTTGTCGTTTTCTATGTTGGGTTTATGTACTGTCTTTTTGTCGTTTTCTATGTTGGGTTTATGTACTGTCTTTTTGTCGTTTTCTATGTTGGGATTTGTGTACTGTGTTTTTGTCGTTTTCTATGTTGGGTTTTGTGTACTGTGTTTTTGTCGTTTTCTATGTTGGGTTTGTGTAGTGTCTTTTTGTCGTTTCCTATGTTGGGTTTTGTGTACTGTCTTTTTGTCGTTTTCTATGTTGGGTTTGTGTACTGTCTTTTTGTCGTTTTCTATGTTGGGTTTGTGTACTGTCTTTTTGTCGTTTTCTATGTTGGGTTTTGTGTACTGTCTTTTTGTCGTTTTCTTTGTTGGGTTTGTGTACTGTCTTTTTGTCGTTTTCTATGTTGGGTTTATGTACTGTCTTTTTGTCGTTTTCTATGTTGGGATTTGTGTACTGTCTTTTTGTCATTTTCTATGTTGGGTTTTGTGTACTGTCTTTTTGTCGTTTTCTATGTTGGGTTTTGTGTACTGTCTTTTTGTCGTTTTCTATGTTGGGTTGTGTGTACTGTCTTTTTGTCGTTTTCTATGTTGGGTTTGTGTACTGTCTTTTTGTCGTTTTCTATGTTGGGTTTTGTGTACTGTCTTTTTGTCGTTTTCTATGTTGGGTTTTGTGTACTGTCTTTTTGTCGTTTTCTATGTTGGGTTTATGTACTGTCTTTTTGTCGTTTTCTCTGTTGGATTTTCTGTCCTGTCTTTTTGTCGTTTTCTATGTTGGGTTTGTGTACTGTCTTTTCGTCGTTTTCTATGTTGGGTTTTGTGTACTGTCTTTTTGTCGTTTTCTATGTTGGGTTTTGTGTACTGTGTTTTTGTCGTTTTCTATGTTGGGTTTGTGTACTGTCTTTTTGTCGTTTTCTATGTTGGGTTTTGTGTACTGTCTTTTTGTCGTTTTCTATGTTGGGTTTGTGTACTGTCTTTTTGTCGTTTTCTATGTTGGGTTTGTGTACTGTCTTTTTGTCGTTTTCTATGTTGGATTTTCTGTCCTGTCTTTTTGTCGTTTTCTATGTTGGGTTTATGTACTGTCTTTTTGTCGTTTTCTATGTTGGATTTTCTGTCCTGTCTTTTTGTCGTTTTCTATGTTGGGTTTGTGTACTGTCTTTTCGTCGTTTTCTATGTTGGGTTTTGTGTACTGTCTTTTTGTCGTTTTCTATGTTGGGTTTTGTGTACTGTGTTTTTGTCGTTTTCTATGTTGGGTTTGTGTACTGTCTTTTTGTCGTTTTCTATGTTGGGTTTTGTGTACTGTCTTTTTGTCGTTTTCTATGTTGGGTTTGTGTACTGTCTTTTTGTCGTTTTCTATGTTGGGTTTGTGTACTGTCTTTTTGTCGTTTTCTATGTTGGGTTTGTGTACTGTCTTTTTGTCGTTTTCTATGTTGGGTTTGTGTACTGTCTTTTTGTCGTTTTCTATGTTGGGTTTGTGTACTGTCTTTTTGTCGTTTTCTATGTTGGGTTTGTGTACTGTCTTTTTGTCGTTTTCTATGTTGGGTTTTGTGTACTGTGTTTTTGTCGTTTTCTATGTTGGGTTTGTGTACTGTCTTTTTGTCGTTTTCTATGTTGGGTTTTGTGTACTGTCTTTTTGTCGTTTTCTATGTTGGGTTTGTGTACTGTCTTTTTGTCGTTTTCTATGTTGGGTTTGTGTACTGTCTTTTTGTCGTTTTCTATGTTGGGTTTGTGTACTGTCTTTTTGTCGTTTTCTATGTTGGGTTTGTGTACTGTCTTTTTGTCGTTTTCTATGTTGGGTTTGTGTACTGTCTTTTTGTCGTTTTCTATGTTGGGGTTTGTGTACTGTCTTTTTGTCGTTTTCTATGTTGGGTTTGTGTACTGTCTTTTTGTTGTTTTCTATGTTGGGTTTGTGTACTGTCTTTTTGTCGTTTTCTATGTTGGGGTTTGTGTACTGTCTTTTTGTCGTTTTCTATGTTGGGTTTGTGTACTGTCTTTTTGTCGTTTTCTATGTTGAGTTTTGTGTACTGTGTTTTTGTCGTTTTCTATGTTGGGTTTAGTGTACTGTCTTTTTGTCGTTTTCTATGTTGGGTTTTGTGTACTGTCTTTTTGTCGTTTTCTATGTTGGGTTTTGTCTACTGTCTTTTTGTCGTTTTCTATGTTGGGTTTGTGTACTGTCTTTTTGTCGTTTTCTATGTTGGGTTTTGTGTACTGTCTTTTTGTCGTTTTCTATGTTGGGTTTATGTACTGTCTTTTTGTCGTTTTCTATGTTGGGATTTGTGTACTGTCTTTTTGTCGTTTTCTATGTTGGGTTTGTGTACTGTCTTTTTGTCGTTTTCTATGCTGGGTTTGTGTACTGTCTTTTTGTCGTTTTCTATGTTGGGTTTTGTGTACTGTGTTTTTGTCGTTTTCTATGTTGGGTTTATGTACTGTTTTTTTGTCGTTTTCTATGTTGGGTTTGTGTACTGTGTTTTTGTCGTTTTCTATGTTGGGTTTTGTGTACTGTCTTTTTGAGATCGGATGAACCGGCAGGGCATCTCCTTTAATCCATACATCACACCGTCATGCGAATCCATATTCAGACAAGATGGAAAACATTTAAAAGCGTGATTATTGAACTGCACCATTCAAACTATCAACGTTTATTTTGTAAACTATGACTTATACTACAGAAAAAAGATCATTGAGCCTCGCTTTTGTTCAGTTTCTAAAGCCCATACAACATTATAAATATATTCTGACATTTTATGTATATTGGAAATGCATGGGCTGGATTTATAAAATTTTTGAATTTTTGAAATACTAAGGCTTTTCTACCACATGGATATATTACCTTAGCTGTATTTGGCCAAACTTTAAGGAATTTTGGTCTCCAATACTCTTCCACTTTGTACTTAATTTGGCCTTTGTAACTTTGATTCGAGCGTCACTGATGAGTCTTTTGTAGACAAACGCGCGTCTGGCGTAAATACAAAATTTAATCCTAGTATCTATGATGACTTTATTTATAAATTATGTCGGGTGCCATTAAACTGATTCGCCATAGGTTTTATGCATTATAAAAGGACTTGTAAGGGGAGATGTGAGATCTCACAAACATGTTAACCCAATTAGTCCAGTCGATTTGTGCAGATTTTTGACAAAATTGCTCAGATTGTGGTAAAAGCATGAAATTTGGCATAGTAGTAGTATATGTCATGGACAACATTTTAAGCTATGGACCCAATCTGAAAATCAAAACTGGCGGAAGAGGCGGCCATTTTAAAATGGCGGCCGTTTGATCTCAATAGATTAATAATAGAAAATCATGAAAATGATATTAGAGAAGATATTGACATGAAATTTGGTTGATAGAATAACAGTGCAACATGTTGAATCCAATTGTCTTGTAGAACAAAAGTTTTGGAAATATTACGAATATTGAATGGCGGCCATCTTGAAAAATCATTTTTTAAGCCAAATTTGTAGTCATTTTTCGAAATAATAAAAAATGCATTGTGGAAGATATATACAAATGTATTTGTTTGAGCTATACAAACAGGACAAAAAGCTAGCCCATCCACCTCCCACGAGTTATTCTTCTGTTTTGTAGCGGGTACAAAAGCATTAAGCGCGGACACGAAGAGGATCATAAAATGAATTATTACTCTGAAAGCAATATTCGTGCACCCGCTTGTTCAACATAGAATAACAGGAGAATTTTATTTTATACGTAGAAATAAAGCAAAAAAATATTTGTATACCTGTCGTTTATAATAGTTGGCTGATTAATGAATAATTCGTTTTGTTGATATTGTTCATTTGAAACAACTTTCAAAAACCTTGATTGCAGACATAATGAATTTTATATCATAAAAGTAATGTTATAAGAACATAACTGCTCAAATGTTCTCAATTGACATTAACAATATCTAACAATTAAAGAAATGTACATGTACAAGTTTTGTCAAACCACACTCTGTTTATCATATTTTGTCACATTGTTCTCCACATTAATATAGAGTAGTACAACTTAATACTGCCTTTACACATTTGCAATTCCTTATTAACCGTGTTCACTTTGACTTATAAGTTAAGCGCTTGCTGCAGTAAATTATTATATAGTCATATGGTATATTCATCACAATTGACAAGGACTGTCATATGAGGATTTCATATATATTGATTTTTTGGTAGCCATCTTGAATGATGGCCATTTTGAAACATGAATTTCCAATATATCATTATTCGATAATCTTATTCATTCACTGTTTGCATTCATACTTTTTTTTACTAATTTATATTGGATATTCATAAAGAGGTCAGATAAGATTTACAAAATTAAGATATCAGTATCAAAACTTCTGTTACTTACACGTTTGCCTAAGTAACTGTTTAAAACAGAAATTACGTATATATTATATAATTTATGCCCGAAAGTTGGTTTTTTTTTGGAAAAGATCAAAATTGTAGATTTTGAAAACACTGGAACTAGACATAAGAAAAACATAATGGGCAATAAGACTGGAAGGAATGTGAGAAACTAAATCGCATTTGAGCGCTTATCCAAAGTCAGGAGCCTCTGGTCTTTGTTGGTCTTGTACTACCAATGTACTAGTACACATTTTGGTGTCTTGGCCAGCTGAAGCACATCTCCGAGTGCGGGATTTTTTCTTGTGTTAAAGACCCATTGGTGGTCTTTGGCTTTTTTCTTCTCTTTGGTCGGGTTGTTGTCTCTTTGACACATTCCCCATTTCCTTTCTCAATAGATTTAAATGCTTTTCGATAAGGGACTTTCCATAAACATTTTTTTTAAAACATTTTTAATTTTCCTCGGTGTTTTGTATTTTTGTGGTTTTATTTTTTTTTGTATTAAGTATTTATTTTTCATTATTTGAGCATACGCATCATTGAAGAAATATTGATAGTATCAAAGATTTCTCTTATGTTGTCATTTTACTGAATAATCAACTATTTATTGGCTGTATATCACTGAAAAGTTTATAAAGTCCCAGTGTTTAATCAAATCACTAGTTAGTGCTTCAGTATTAATATGATTTGTAACTTACTACTCTGAACTTCAAAGTTAAGATGAATTAAGAAATTAGCAAAAATTAAATTAAGAAAATTATCCCACCTCACTCAGGCAAAGTTGACATAAGAATTTTTGGGATATTATTTTAAGTTGATTTTGGTTATATTATTCCTTGCGTTTGCATTTTTTTTATACATGTTTTAATGCGAAGACAAATACAGAAAAAGCAGTTCTGACGCAAACAATTTATAAAGTGGCCATTGAATCTTCTAGCGCTAGTGACAGGTGGTATCATCAACTTAGGAGTCGGTGGTTTGGTATATACATGTTCAACAACTGAATTTTTCTTGAATGATCCGTCGATAAATTAAGAAACAACGCATTTCCAAATCGAATTCATTTAACTACCCTTTCAACAAGATACTGGGTTATCTACAAGAGTTTTTTTTCTCTGTAATTATCAATAAATGACATTACTTGATCTTTATTTAATGTGTTTTTTACGTATCATTTCTTATTGTTAATGAGAATGACAGGATCATAGTGATTGAAGTCTTAAACAGACATTGAAGCTGTGACATCTGTTGTTAAGTGCTTTGAATTTGCAGAGTGGGTGGAAATGTACACAATCAAAGGCGATATTCATTTACGAAACAATCTTTTGTTATATGTTATATGGTTGATCAGACTAGGACGACATGTTTTTGTGTTTTTATATGTAACTGACTCAAATAAGACGTTAGAAGAGTTCATGTTTCACATTTTATTTCCCCAAGTTAACTGAGTCACCTTATGCAATATAAATATAAGTTGGTTCAATAATGAAGATCTTTCGGTGTTGAGTAATGGGAGGGTACATATTCATTCACTTTCGAAGGAAAACAGTGGATAAAAAGAAACTAAACTTATAGGAAATTAAACATAATAAGACGAGAAAAAAAAACCTAAACAAAACGACGTAAAGAGAAACTACAATCTACAAAACAATACCAGTATACAGAAAACCCAACAACGAGTTACAAGAAACCCAACGTCGATGTTTTATTATTATGAGTAGTGAGATGTTTATGAAAAGTAAAAGATATCACGGAGTCAATAAAAAATCCGAAGTCAACAAGTGCAATAATCCAAACTGTGACACCTGTTATGATGTACATACCCCTTCCACACTCACCCCCCAAAAACGACAATTAACAAGAACTATCTTTAAAAAAGATATCCGACGTATTTAAATTTGAGTATATGTTTAAAACTGTCATTTCGATAACCTTCAGAAGCACAAAGATACCATTTAAATAACGTGTTCTCTGTTTGTGTTCAGTATTCTCGGTCCTCGTATCTTTCTGTTTACATTCATCAAAACCCCGCGGAAATCTCACATGCGTAGGTGCGTTCTAAAAGTCATGTACGTTCGTACAACAAAGTTTACATTAGAAATTATATAATTGTCCCGAATAAACAGCTGTCACGGATGCAAAGAGCTATTGGAGAAACAATTATTTTAATGAAAATATAAATCTTTGGAAGATCTAGTCCAAATATTCATAGTTTTTCACTTGCTTTTCATCACGATATAATTAACGAGACGTTTTTTCAAACACAACCAAATCACCCACCATGACAGCATTTTGTCCAATCACAGAAAGGCTTTTCGAGCATGCGTATTCTGTTTCCATAGTTAAGCGTCCTTAAGTTCAAAGGGCACAAACCGAAACTATACCGACTACGTCGGAAAAACATTGGAGAATTAAAAACTCTTTTACTGATCTTGGACTGGATAAAAGCCTTTTGTTCCATACTGATAAACAGTTCCTGTAGCCAAAACTTAGATCTCATATATCCAAGTGATCTTTAATTGTAGCCAAAACTTAGATCTCATAAATCCAAGTGATCTTTAATTTTACTTTCAGATATAGTGATTTCCTATCACTGAATAACCCATATTTTAGTCAGTACTTGCATCTCATATATCCCAGTGCACTTGAAATTAATGATACTACTGATACAAAAAGGACTGCATCGTAACTTGATCTTTTCCTCAATATTGACACAGATGGCTCTGCTCCATCGTATGGTGTTTACATATCTCAGTTGATACGTTATGCTCGTGCATGTTCACGCTATACGGACTTCATATATGTTAGTGTACTCCTTACACAGAAACTGCTCGAACAAAGTAATGAGGAAAAAAGATTAAAAATGGCACTCCGTAAATTTTAAAGTCACCATTACGAATTGGTTGATCCATACGATCTGTCTTTGTTTAAACTAACTTAGGACATTTTTACAACGTATTAGATTGTGGTTTACCATCTACGTCGCCTTGTCTTTTAAGTACTGAACATGACGACTGTTTTTCTGAGTGTGAATTCGCATTGCTATAAGACGTGTCACGTTATTTGTTTATCCAACATTCATGTATTTGGTTATGATGTTGTATTTGTAATTCTGATCGGATATTGTTAAATGTCTTATTTGTAGTTGTAATTCCAATTTTTTTTTAATTTTCAATTCGTATGTAATACATTTGTAGTATAGATAATTAAGCAACTAAACATACACGATTTATTTGGTTTACAGTTTGATTTAGAAGAAACACCGACATAGCTTGATAATACAATCTAAGTATCTTATTACTAACACAATTCTATATTAATGATAGTCTTGTAATTACAAACCTGATCATGAACTATATATCAAATTATTAGAAATTTACCTGTGATATCACTGTTGTGCATCGATCCAGTCGTGGGACAGACAATGCGTGGTTCTGTTGTGCTGTCCTATGTTGTTTTACGTGCTAGTTTTTATTCTGTGGTTAGTCAGCACTTACTACTTACAAAATTCACTGTTAGAAAAAGTATGAATTACTCTGAATACTAAGGGTTTTCTTAGCCCAGGCATAGTAACGTAGTCGTAACATTTTTTGGAATTTTGGCTCATCAATGCTCTTCAACTTTGTACTTGTTTGGCTTTCTAACTATTTTGATCTGAGCGTCACTGATGAGTCTTATGTAGATGTTCCGGACCATATGAGTATTTGGACCATACGCGTATGGTCATGACCATATGCGTATATTCATATGGTCCGACCATACGCGTATGGTCCGACCGTACACGTATGGTTGGACCATATGAGTATAATACTCGTTTGGTTATTAACGGGCCGGACCATATGAGTATTTGGACCATATAGGTATATATTTTTAAATTATATTATAAAAGTTTCAATAATACAAAAACTTTATTTTAAAAAAAAATGATGGTAACATGACAATGTATTATTTTTATAATACAAATACTACGTAAAAATTAAATATTGATGCAATAGTTAGTTTTCATCGTTAATTACATTCTTACATGTAGGCTTGGGTGACATTTACTTCCATACGGTATCCGATGATAGTTTTTTTGCATTTGCAAGTCTTGGTTGTGCACGATCCTTTTCATTTACACCTTTTGATTGCGAGTGAAAAGCTAGCCTTTTTTGTAGCTCTGCGTACAGTGACACCGAGGTCTTGGGCCATTCACATATGTCTACGGTGTTTTTTTAAAGAAGCTCTAGATCTCAAATATCGTAACATGACTGCAATATATCATATTCACAAACCACTTAAATAAACTATGTTACTTTCCAGTTACTTCTCTTAAATTGTGTAATGTTGTTCAGTTCATTAAGAAATTTTTTAAGTTATTTTTTTAAGTCGAAATAATGCCATTCACTCGTAATAACAAATCGATATTGACCATCGGTAATGACCATCGATAATGACCATAAGTATAAAATGTGTTTATTATAGTTTTGACAAGTAAGTAAAATTTACTACGTGAATTTTTATTTAGCTTATCTTTTTATTATAAAATAATAATAAAATTACCTATATGATAGCGTCTTTTTGATGAACGGTCATACCATATGAAGAGTTTAGAAGTATTAAAAGTAAACTGTAACAGAGTGTTAATTACCCCGACCATATGAATATATACGCATATGGTCATGACCATACGCGTATGGTCCAAATACTCATATGGTCCGGAACATAGACAAAATGTGCGTCTGGTGTATTAAATTATAAGCCAAGTACCTTTAATATAACTATAAAATTGTGTTGTATATTTGTGCATTTCTCTGTTCTTAATTAATTGTTTTTGCATTTATTTGTATTATAATCCTGTCATGTAATGTTATCATTTTAGTGTTATATTAAACATTGCCATTAAAGCACGAGGTTTGGCTAGCCAGAAAAAGAGGTTCAACCAACCATTTTTCATAGGTGTTTATATTTACAATCGCAACCCTTTATCACTGAAATCACGATGCAAAGCTCAAACTAAAGAAGGACATAGACAAGTGCGGGAATGCTGCTACCCGAAACATTTGAAATTCCCAATATACAATATGAAAATTAAAGTCAGCTCTTCTTCTTTACTTACATTCCAATTATCTTGTTCTAACATGATGGATGATCTGAGTAGGATCACCCTACCAGATACACTACCTTGAGTTTCTTTGCTTTGGGCATGCTTATTTTGATTTGAGTTTTGTTGACATTTCGGCGGGAATGACGAACACACAATAAAACTTAAAGACATTTTTGCAGAAGAAAGACTTTAAAATTTATGTACAAA
Source organism: Mytilus galloprovincialis (assembly GCF_965363235.1). Lineage (NCBI taxonomy): Eukaryota > Metazoa > Mollusca > Bivalvia > Mytilida > Mytilidae > Mytilus > Mytilus galloprovincialis. Next base: position 24,802,500 of record NC_134840.1, on the reverse strand, counting down.
AAATCCACTTAATATCCAGTGTCTTTGCGGGGAATCGAAACCATGACCATAGGCACATGAAACCACGATTCATTTTTGTCTTGAATTTTTTTCATTCAAATATGTACAATCAATTAAGAAATCATCAAACAGTACCTGGTGTCACAAAACAGGAATCTGAAGTACAGTAGTTGTCGTTTGTTTAAGTAATTTATACGTGTTTCTCGTTTTTTATATAGATTAGACCGTTTTTCCCGGTCATACCCCTACACCAGGACGACTGGATACTAACTATCTATTAATTTGACATATTTAAAGTTTATAAAGTTTATTAAATAATGGGGTTGAAGGCAAACGTAAATCAACAAAATCATTTTACAATACATTGTATCTAGGACTCATTTATAGTATATACTTTACAGTAATATATAAAGTATGTTTTAATTATTGTTTGGCATCTAAACTAAAAGTTATTAAGGGCAAATATTTGTTTGATATAGTCTAGAAGAGCTGGGATGTAAAATAGTTATCCCACTCAGGTTTGTCACTGTAAGATCCTCCCTCCGGCCTCCGACCATTGTGCTTGACCGAGCGCCACTGGTAAGTTTAATGTAGACGAAATACAGCTGGCATGTAAGATATTAACCATACATCGATAATGATATTTGTTGCTTTGTAATATGATATATTAGATTGATCTCTGTCACTAGGAAGACATTTTGATATGTTAAAAGGTTTCAGTATTAAATAAAAAAATACTACCCAAAGAAGATTGTTACCGAAAGTAAGTTTTGATAAATGAATTTGAATCCAATATCAAACATCTTAATGAATGATGGATTTTTGAGATTGCAGTTAATGTTATAAGACTCTAGCTGTTTTCTAATTTACATCATTTGCCAGTAGCCTGCTGTACAAATCCATATCTTTAGCTAAAGCTGGTGTTTGTTTAGCCAAAGATATAATTTATTCAGTCCTTTATGTGTAAAAATAATAACGACAGTTTTGTGGACACATTTTCCTATCTATGAAACAGATTTCTGAATAAAAAAATTCCTTTGAGTTAAATGTACTTTGAATAATGCTGAAAATCAATTTATTTAATCTCAAAATTGCATTATTGAAGTACTCGATTTTTTCTACAAATTTTACACAAAAATGTCATTGCTACCCGTAACGCCTTCATTAGCGAATAAATATGAATGAAATGTTTCAACCAAAGAGACAGCAACTTAACAACACAAAATCACAAAGCGATCAAGATACGAAATTTAACAAAAGACAAAGCACTTTACAATACCACTCTGATTCAATAACAATGCCTTACAGGACAATTGCAACTAATATTGCCTTCAATATTTGACGTTGTATAGGATCACAAGAAACCAATCTTTGTAATATAGACGTTTTGATTTGACTTCAAATTAAATCAACAAAACTTTCAACAACATTCACTGCGTGCTAAATTTTAATGAAACCTTTGATCATACCAAAACTATCTTCCAGATGATCGAGATCAAAGAAATTTCAAACAATGAAAGCCACTAATCATTGGTTGCTTAAAGCTTGTCATATGATCTTAGAAGTTTTCAAAGATATCCAGCTTACTACGCCGGGTGCACGTTTCCTCTGCATAAAACATTTCAGTGACACTAGAATCCGGACATTTGGAAGGTCAAATCAATTTCGGATTAGAAGAGAATACAACACGTCTCAAACGTTTTGTCAATTGTTGCTAAATTCATTCATACGTCTAGGTAAGGAAACTGTATTGATTCTGATGATTTTTAAATTTCTTTTTTTTACCAATAATTATTGAAAAAAGACAGCGTTGCCAAAAATCGTTCCCAATAATTTGAGAATGGAAATGGGGGAATAGATGTGAAAGAGACAGCAACCCGAACAAAAGCCGATGGCCATCAACGGGTCTGCAATGCAGCGAGGAAATCCAGCACCCGGAGGTGGGACTCAATAAATACATCACTGCGTAGCTCAAATGGTTTCACAAGCTTTCATGACATTAATACTTCTATCTAGAAACGTAGTTATTTTGTATATATCATTACGTTATATTAAAAACGGGTTTCTGTCGGCAAAATTCGAAATCTTCTCCAATCTTGGTACTTATGATATCAAATTATGTTGGCTATGCTTTTATGATTTTTCTATGAACATATATTTGTTTTATATGACACGTTAAGCAGAAAGCAATAATTGAATTAGTGCAGCCAAAATAGTACTACAAGTTTTAACAGCAGACTAAAACCATTGTGGTGACGTCAGCCTATTCATTTGCCGTGGATTCTTTTTCTTTACATAACCTTTTTCAAGATTTACGATGAAGTTTCTAACATCATATTAAAACCTTATTTTTTTTGTAATTTTTTGCATGGTTTCCCTAAGGTGAATCTGAAGTACAAATTAATGGTACACATCTAAAAAATCTAATAGTAAAAGAATGTAAAAAATGAACAGATAAAACTATCTGATTTACATACCACATTGCCTTAGTTTTATATTATCCGGACTACAATTGTATGTGCCTGTGTCTAGTAAGTAATCTGCTATTTGTTGGTTGTCGTTGGATTACATATTTCATACTTGTTTTCCTTCTATTGTTTTCTATATAAATGAGGCTGTTGGATTTTTGTTTTTCTCATTTTGTCACATCAATGATTTTAAAAGAATATAATTCAGTTTGCTTTTTCTCATTGTTAAAGGCTATACGATACCTTTAGATGTTTACATAATCGTCCTCATGTCTCTTGTAGTGGATAGTTGTCTCAATATCATCATAATGCATCACATTAGATTTATATATATTTGTAACAAAAATTGAATTTTTCCTTTGATGTTTTAATGAAATAATTTGGTTTAAAAGAGTGTTGAGGGAAAACCATGGTATATTATATGCAAATTAATGTAATATCATACTTTGCTTAAAATATGCAACTAGAATCCAAAGGAAAGAAGGCGGAGCTTAGCTATGGTACAACATATTCATTTTCATGTTATTCCATGGCTGAAGCTCCACCTTTTTTTTTAAAGGTTTCCGCCTCTGAAATATTTAGGAAACTGAAAAGCAGAAAAGGTCAAGATTTTCATTTGTTTTTATTTTATAACAAAAAGCAATAAATCATCTGTACCACATCTTAAGAAACCTTTTTCAAACAATATAGGATTGTTACGAGTTTCCTTAATTTTGGAAAAAAAAATACTAAAAGTTTCTTCTTTCAGTTCCGAAAAAATAAAATGTAATACTACAATGTAGTACCATTTCCTTTGCGAAAATTCTATTAAATTTCGATTCAAAAAGGGGAGGGGGTAGCTATAGAAAAAGGAATAAATATCGGATACAAAAATTTGTGGAAAAACATGATTCTTTTTGCGATCAAATAAGGGGACGTACAATATCTACTCCTCCTGAATCCGCCACTGTTTAGTGTTTCATCATTAAAATTGTGTTTAAATTTAATGAATAATCTAATAATCGAATTAATAAAACAACGGAAGAAAAGCAATTTGAACAAAAACTTTAAATGTATAAATATGCATTTTTCAATGACATGAACAACCAGTAAAATATGATTAATTTATATGATACCTTGAAAACCCCCTAAAAAACAACAAATCTTTCCGTCATTAGAATAATTATTTAATCCATGTCGCTTGAATCCGACATTTTTGTTCACTTTCTGATGACATAATGAAATTACCTGCGCATACGATCATACACGGGGCGCAAAACTAAATAATCGGGAATATCCGACATTTTCTTTACCTTCTGCAAATTCTAGGGCTCTATTAAATGAAATACGCCGCAGAAGATCATACATGTACACTAGGCGCAAAAGTGACTTGCTCGAGCTTCCATTTCATTGGATAAAACTGTAACGTGATCAATTTCCAATAATTTAGTTCAAGGTCTTCAAGCTGTCAATCATTTTATTTATATTACAAATTTTATATACCATGTGTCTTACTCATTTTAACATATTTAAACAAACTCATCGTTCGGATTCGTTTGTTTAAATATGTTAACTCGTAAGAACAATGGTATATATAGTACAGAAAAATAAACATATAATCATTTCAATTTTTTATATGCAAATAATGTACATTATTCTTTAAATGGCCTCCTTTTTACAGTTGTCCCAAATACTTATATCTGCTTTTAAAAAAGGGATCGTTTATCTTTATTTATTTCTGTGTTTAGATAACACATTAACCGTTGTTGATATCGAGTAGAAAATAATATCATGTTATTGGAAAGAGATTTATGAAACATGAAAAACAAGTGAATAATTATTTTCGAAGTTGAACATATTTTAGATAATTTCAGTCAGGTTCAAATGACAAAATGACCTAGCTTGTTGATCTAGGACTTAAAATCATATATGTTGCGTTTTTATAAAATGCAATCATGGTGTCTATCAATCAAAATTTAATCATTCATTTGTGTTTATAAATATACACTGTTATCGACGTTTTTCTTACATGCAGAGGCAGATTTAGGGGGGGGGGGGGGGTAGGGGCGCAGGCTCCGCCCTAAGTTTTGTAGGAAGAATTTGGTTGATTATATAGGAAATCAATGAAGTATGATTGGAATGGATCCTCTTAGGCAGACATTGAGCCACCACTTTTCAAATTTCTGAATCCGCCACTGACATGTATTTATTTCAGTTTCTGTATTCATAATTCTTTGTTTGTATAAACCTGACAAAGTATACAACTTTGACAAGTAACATGGAAGGCAAGTATTGCTCAGCATTAAGAAACATTAATCACCAATATGGGGATCGCCTACATGTATATCTATTTATTGTTGCACAAAGTTAATAGCTATTTAAGTGTTTTGACACCCTTCGCTTTTCCTGTTTACGAACTGATTATTGACAGGTTTCTGTATAAATATTATTTATCAAAATAAAAGACCATTTCTTAATGACAAATCGAACTGTAATTTTGCTGTTAGTAAAGTGAAAAGACATTTAGTTGTCACTGTTGATCTAATTTGTATGTTTCATGTTAAATCAATTTCTAATAAAGACAACTGTAGTATTTTTGAGGGAACAGTTTTTAATAAACGAAGAAGTAAATTATTCCTATCTATAATCTTGTATTTGTTTATCTCGTTTTGTCACAATTTTGTATTCCATCATTTTACGACCAGGTTAATCATAGTAGTTCAAATCAATTAGACAATAGAAATAAACGAAAGAGTGTCTGTCATTTTTTTTATAATTCACTTGAAAGTGAAGGGCCTTTACAAATGCCGAAAGTCTTCTGTTAAAATTGCTACTCAAACAAGCATGGCGTGGAATTCTGTATATTCCAATAGGAGTCGACCGTAGAACAAAAGACAAAGATGTGAATAATCAAATTTGACCGTCAACAATCAGCACAACATGAAACATGAAACATGAAAACTTAATTAAACGCCTATTTCTACATATACAATATGTATTCAATGGCGTTGTACATAAATGACATATAAAATACAAAAATACTATATATATACAAAAATACAATATGTATGTACTATACCAAAAATTGAAAATATATACCGAAAGACTCCTGTCTAATAAGATGTGAAAATTCATATGAGAAAACAAACAGCCTGATTATGCTACAGCATAACTCTGGCGAACAACAACCAACCACAATAATTATTTCATAGTTTCCAGCCTTGGATGGGCACATAAGGAATATTTCAAGGTCAAACATGTTTGAAAGTGCACGACTCTCCTTTAACTGAGACAGGGGTGAACTAAAACAGCCTACATGTAAAAACACAGTAAAAAATGATCTGAGTCATCGATCGTTACTACACGACACAAAAACAAATTACAAAAAAAACAAAGACAAAAAGTACCGCTCTTATTCCACTCTCAATAACTAGTTCAAAGTCCAATTTCAGTCCATAAATAGGTTGGTCCCTTCCGTAAAACATTCAGTATGACTTCGGAATATACAAGTATTGTCAAGAATTTCAATAACGGCCGGGAAACAGACTGGTCAATAAAGAGCTCATAGCATTTTCTGAATTGAAGTATTATGTAAGATGAAAATATTTAGTTAACCTCTAGATGCAATTTGATGAGAAACTTTCTTCTTGGCGAATGCATGCCCATCAGCTTCTTGTGAAACTTTCTCTTTGGAGTATATTAGCATTTTGAATTCGTAATTCAATATTTTGCTCTATAATCTCTTGTACTAGAAACGCGTTGTTGTCAATTAAAGAACTGATATTCGGGAATAAATGCGTATGCTGTTATTATTTATCTTAATATAAAACTCGTGAAGGAAAGTGTTTTGTCTAAATAGAACTAGTTCCATCAAATTGTTTTTCTTCCTCAATTATATGGCGTTCAAATTCTTTTTGTCAAAAACAAATATAGTTTTGTTTTATGACTTCCTACACAAATCTCGGTTGTCAAATGCTTATTCACTTTTGTTTTATGGCTTTCAATATAAAAGGAATTATAAATACAGGAACAATAGAGATGAAAATTGCTTTTACCAACGACTTGTTTTAATATTCTTCACAGTACTTGTATATAAATGTCAAACAGCATTCTATCGCGTAAAAAAAGTACAAATAAATAATGAACATTATCATCACTTAAAGACATGCAAACTAATAGAAAATAGCAATACCAATTTCTGCAAGACATGACATTTAAAACTTCGATATAATAAAACCAGATTCAAGCTGGTATGAAAAGGATATCTAAGACAGAACGTTCATAACATGCTGGAACTACTAGTATAATAGTCCTAGGAAAATAACATGGACCCTCATTTATTACAAAATTACGTTATATGACTGAAGTTCTCTTCTTTTTATACCACAAATTGCGTTAATCTAATTTAGATATAAATCACTGACTACAAATTCAAATTAAACCGTATATATTCTTTAAGGTTACATTCATATTAAATCAGAGTGAGTCAAATTCAGTATATTTTTTTGGAAGATTAAAAGAGATTGCATTTTCATTTTTCAAATTAGCACACCGAAAGATTTTCTTTGTGTATATGACATCATACAGTCTATACGCTTTTAAACTGTACTCGTTAACCGAACACTTTTATTTGTAATAGTTATCTCCCTAAACACTATTTTCTTATTATGAGATTTACTTCGCAACCTTATAAGAAAGCGACAAATTTATTTTTTCCAAATTGCTGACCAGTATATCCTCCGGATGTTACGTTTAAGTTTGACCGAAGCTTTTCGAAGACTTCACATGAGAGTTATTTGTACCCATTTGTATATAAAATATTAAAGTGAAATGTAACTGTAACTGGTAAACCGTAAGTGAAAGAGAACGGTCGTCTGTAAGATTGAGTTACGTTTATCCTTGCAAAATAATAATAGTCGCTATCATCATGCTATATTTATGAATTGAGCTTTTGTTTTTTATATGCGAGTCTTCAATTTCATTAACATTAAGCAAACAATTCAATTACATTTTTGCCGTTTCATTGACAAATTGAGAAAATACTATAATAGTTTACTTTTATAAATTGATATTGATGGAAAGGTGTCTTATTGACACCCATACCACATCTTCTTACATCTATATAGTCAACACATTTCTTCGTCTACCATGTTTAGGTGCTGATGATTTGTAAGTTAATCGCATCTGAATTTCACCAGAATTTTCTTTTAATAACCAGGTTATTGTAATATGATTTCAAAACTCACAGGTTATATGTATATTTTAAGATTTCTATATTGAAAAAAATGTGTTCATTAAACATGAGAATTAGATATAAGTTCGACCATTTTCTCTTTTTGTCACTGTCGTTTTGAAATAAACAGCAATTAAATACACATTCATCATGATCAGATGAATCAAATAGTTTGATAATCGTTTTCATGCTTATTATTTCCCTTCAAGTATCATTATAAACTCAGGGTAAAATGATCTGAAAATTTCCAAATTAAAACCGATATTAAAATCAAAGTGCCCCTGGAGATATTTATCGCATTTCAATTTGAAATGTTAAAATATTCGCAAAATAGTGTCTTTTTTTTTGCATGCATTAAGAATAAAATCGTTCTGTTCAAATGCCTTTGGAGATTTACTTTATTTTTAGAATGGATCCTACGCCGACGTTTATTGATGAAATAACTACTACAATAAAATTTTATGTTTGAAAAAAATAATTCTTAAGGGAAGAAAGTCTTTGATTCTTGATTTTTTTTACCGAGATAGCAGAAGTAACATCTAATGGCTTCGCCTATTATTTCTTAATTAATTGACTACTTAATTATAAAAAAAATATACAACATCTGTAACAAGTGTAATGCACGATTCAGATGACGAGTTTCATGTCATATAGTCTTTCGTGTTTTTGTAGTGTTTGTCGTTATAATTATTTGTCATATACTTCTTCAAGTTATGATTGTTTATAGTCACCTCGTATTTTCTGCTTTATTGTATGAATTCATTGTTTCAAAAATTGGCATGTGAAAGTAAATTCGTCACATGATGATTTAATATAAAAAAAAGGATGTATGATCAATCTAAATAGATAAAAAAAAAAAAAAAAAAAAAAAAAAAAAACACGAAAAAGGAGGAACGAAAATCACTATAGATAGAAGAAAAAAGCATATTATTTTTTTTTATCATTAATTTTGTTAATCGTTTCTTTCTGTGTACAATGTTCTTGAGTAATTTACAACCGTGATGTAATTTCAGTTTATGTCGAAACATGTAATTTTCACAATAATGAAATGAACGTCTACAGTAGATAAAAGCATACAGTCAACCTGTCAATCATTGATACATCAACAGACTAGACTTCAGTAAAATTAGGTTGTCCATTGATGTAAAGAACAATTACAGGACGCTTCGAAATGACCAAGAAGGAAATTGAAACTAATAAATGTGCTTTTATTCATCAGCATATATGAATAAAACGGAATGCATAAAAACGAGATATTCTAGGTTAAATACTACTCCCAACCTCATAAGAATCATTATAGGTAAAGTACCACACCCGACATCATAAGAACCAATGAAGGTAAAATACAACCCCTGACCTCATAATAATCAAAGGAGGTAAAGTACCACTCCCCACCTCATAAGAATCAATCTAGGTAAAGTACCACTCCCCACCTCATAAGAATCAATCTAGGTTAAGCACTACTCCCGACCTCATTCGAATTATTGGAGTTACTTCCGCTGTCAGTAAAGCTAGTACCGTGTATGACCACCTCTCTCTCCGCGGCATGGATGCTATAAATGTTATAATGTTGTTGCGCCGAATTACTCGATATTCCTGCTGCAACATTTGTCGCAACTGATAAAGGGTCTGAGGCAGGGTTTGACGCTGGTGCACACATTTATTCAGTTGGTCTCATATATGCTCAATGTGATTCAAGTCCGGTGATTTGAACGGTAGCCAAGGTAGCATTTTGGTGTAATTCCGCTCTAGGTTGTCCATTGTTAAACACGCTGTGTGAGGCGTAGAATTGTCCTGCTGAAATAACTCCCTTATCCCTCAATAACAAGCATAAGGTGAGGTTGGGGAATTTAGTGTTTATGCCTTCGAGCCGTTCAATTACCCGAAAAATGTACCCGTTCCGTCTAACGGTCATAAAACCACATCATGACACTTCCTCCATAGACGCTGTCTTTTTTTTGAACACACGAGGAAGCAAAACGCCCATTCATGCGCAGGTAGACAAATATTTCCACCACGTTTCTGAAGAATAAAAAGAACCTCACCACTGAACCAGATTCTGCGCCAGTTGCGAAATGTTCTGTCTGTTTAACGGCATAAACGGGCCCAAAATACGGCCTACTTGGTCTAATGTCATGTTGTCGTAGTCGATTGTGGACTGTTTGTGAGATGGTTCTTCTCAATTCAGCTGGTATCACAACTGTAGTAGCTGTTACGGGAACGGTTCGATTCCGTATATGAAATGTCCGGGTGCACTTTTAGCAAGTTGCAAATAAAAAGAACGGAAATTTAAAGTTTAAATCTCACCTGTAAAAATTCGAAGATGAAATTGACCGTTTCATTTGACCTTGTAAAATTTAATTTTTTGCAATTTAAAGGGCACTAGCTGTCAAATTCATATTCACCGATTTTAATCAAATTCTCATATTTGATTTATAACGATGTATAACATTTATCCAAAATAAAGGCAACAGTAGTATACCGCTATTAAAACTCATAAATCCATGGACAAAAAACAAAATCGGGGTAACAAACTAAAACCGAGGGAAACGCATTAAATATAAGAGGAGAACAACGACACAACACTAAAATGTAACACACACAGAAACGGACCAAGCATCAGACAAAATCCCACGAGAATAACAAATATAACATCAAAACCAAATACATGAATTTGGGATAGACAAGTACCGTGACACGTCTTATCGAAATGTGAAATTACACTCACAAATAAAAGAAAACAAACGACGCAACGTTAAAATGTAACACACACAGAAACGAACAATAATATAACAATGGCCATATTCCAAACCATAAGTCTAAATTTTACGGACGCCATCACGAGTTGGTTGACCGTTATGGAATAACCGTTTCACAAATGATATCGGATATGTTCCTTACGTCGTAACTACAATCCCCTTCCCTTTCATGAATGTGGCCTACCAAATTAGACTATTTACCGGATTTGTTATCACATAAGCAACACGCCATCTTATTAATTATCGAGTTAACCCCTAAAGTCATCCAATGACCATATAAGCGATGTAAACATAGATATAGATATAAATATATAGATTAAGCAAACTCGTGCTGTTGAATTATTCTAGGTCTATTTAATTTCATATTATAGATGAAAAATAAGTGTTAATCAACGTTTTCACCTGTATAAGAATGTTTTTTATGGATCGAATCAGTCACTCAAATGATTTACCTTTGTGTTACGAAAAAAATTAGGCTTGTTCAGTTAATAAAAGGAATAGAATGTAACCATGGAAAGTAGAACAAGGGAAATAGACCATTTGATTGACTGATTCGGTCCACAAAACTCATACAGGTAAAAACGATTATTAACATATTTTTTTAGCTTAAACATATTTTATTGTTTAAAATGACGAAAGGATCAGACACAAGTTTTACAATTTAGTAACTCTTCTCCAAATATTGTTTTAACCTATACGATGAAATCAAACAGATCTAGAAAAATCCAATTGCACGAGTTCGTTATCTCATTGTGTATAATTGTATCTATATTAACGTTTTTATTGGGATTTATTACCATCGATAGTCTTCGGAGGTCACATAAAGGGCTAAACAGATAGCAATTAGACAAAAATACACACAAAATGCTTTTACACATTATCGGCACCATGCATTAGGATTTGTTGATTTTATACTTTTTATAATTTGTATATACGTTTAAGGGAAATCATAGGAGGGAAAAGGTGTCACTGACAAAAATATAGAGGAGAAATATAGAGAGAGAACCTTGCATTATACGAATTTTTAGAAAACAATCAGGAACAAGAAATAGCAAGTACGGATGTCCGTAAAACTGTCAATGAGAAAAAAATGCTGCAAAGGTAACATTAAACGTGAAAGAAATATAACTACCGAAGTGGTCAGTAAGACCAAGATTCTTTTTACTGTAATAGATAAGATAAACAAACACAAATTCAGAGAGAACAATATAATTATCAATAATGTACAAGATGCAAACTTGAGAGATGATAGATATGGTCATGACTTTGTGAAATTTAAAATTGTAAAGCTAGTTTTCCAAAATTTAAGTTGAAGAAGACGAAATACCGAATGGAATCAGGGTGGGCAAATCCAGGGGGTAAATTCGACATAGATAAAAAAAAAAAGAAAAAAAAAAGACAAATTTAAGTGATCTTTAGTCGGTCGAAAAAAATAGTTTTAGGAAAAAACTTAATAGTCAAAAGAATCAGATAACGTAAACATGAAGAATATGAAAGTCAGCAGCGACTTGACAAAAGAAGAAAGAAAAAAACATAATTTGTATATGTCAAAAGAGGAAGTAGAGAAAGGTGGGAAAACAAGCTATATATAATTATGGTAAGTTTAAGGGCCTCAGCTTGAGGCCAATGGTTTAAATTTGTTTTAAGAAAATACACACTAGTGCAGATTAAATCAGGATAACACTTAGATTTAGGGTTCGAGCTAAAACGGTATCAATTACTGAAGTATAACCAAAGAACAGTACATACACACCAAACACAATGGAATATTCAACAGACAACGACATATTTTCGCTAAACATAGACAATGATATTATTTGGTCATAAATGTCTTTCAGCAGTAGAAATCAAATTACATACAAAATATGACGAGAATATATTTGTTAAAATACAATTAAACAAAAAGGAATAAACTGTTGATTGGCCTTGTATATAGATCACCGAATGCTAGTGGAAACAACATCTACATCGAAAATTGACCGAAAAAACTTTGAAAAAAAGTCAATAACCTTGACTTATCACACAAAACAAACAAACAAACAAACAAACAAATATTTTATTTTATTTTATTAACATATAGTTTGTATGAAAAAACATATTGGAAAGTAGAACACTGGAGCTGAACTATATCTTATACCTCTCAGAGGTGACAGGTTTCGCTAGCTATAAAAAAAGGTCGGATGCATAATGTTCTAAAAAAAAATGCATATACAAAGTCTGAAATACTACTATCCATTCGTTTGATGTGTTTGAACTTTTAATTTTGCCATTTGATAACGGAATTTCCGTTTTGAATTTTCATACGACTTCAGTGTTTTTATAATTTTACTTTTAGATAAAGTAACTGACGAGAGGAACATTGGAGTTGTTATAGTCTCATACATATCTTATGACAACCACATTAACAAGAATGTTAACAAGAATGTCAATAAAACTAACCGGATGTTTGCCATTTTAAGGATAAGGATACTTATATTCCTTTATTTAAGACCCATATAATGACTAAGCTAGACTATAGCAAATCTAGCTAAACCTCTCATTTGTATGACAGTCAAATTAAATTCCATTATATGGACAACGATCGACACAATAGGTAAACATGTCAAAAATAGGTGTTCAGCAGTCAACATAGTGTTATCATCTTAATCACTATAAAAGCAAACAATGTAACAAAGAAGCACAAAAAGGCATACATCCAATTTAACATCCTCAGTTTGCTTTTTTTTATCATACAATTCAATTTATCCATCCATAAAGGATTGAAAGATTTTTTAATTACTGGCGTAGAATCGCTCGTTTGACGTCACACAGGTAGATAGAAAATAATTGTGTCGTTCATAAAAGGACGGGATATATAAACACAGAGTCACGTCAAATTGATATCACCAAAAACAGACTTAACAGTAAAAGAAATGTTAATAAAATAAAATAATTTTGTCGTTCAAAGTATGACGGGATACATAAGTACAGAGTCACGTCAAATGGATATCACAAATTTAGCAGTAGAAGTAATATTAATAAAGAAAAATAAAATACTATAACATGTTATTAAGATGATAAACAACGTCAGTAATTTCCAGGTTTTTCTACCATTTTCTGCATTTGATTATGGAATGTCCGTTTTAAATTTTCCTCTGCGTTTGGTATTTTTGCGATTTTAACTTTTTCAATGATTAATTTTTACACAATTGAAAATTAAACTTGTAATTAGGAGCACAGTGTAATCAAAACTATTTCTGTCTTTGACAGTTTCATTATCTTGTCAAACTTTTTGCAAATTAATTACTACTGCGTTTAAAACAGTTAATTACAAGACAATCGTCAAGTTTTCAATTAAACAATCAATGACGAATAATTTACCAATCAGTACGACTATATTGTTTAATTAAAACAGGATATTGAGTTACATGTATGTTTCATATGAATCCGCACTTTTGATTGGCAGAAAGCAATTGCGAGGCATTCAATATCAAAGTGTGTTTCTTAATAAACTTGAACATTTATGACAGCATGTGCTTAAAATGACAACTGTGTGTGTTGCATTGTTGTTTGTTTTTTGTTGCACTTCTGTGTTATTATTTCATTGTTTTTCTTTTATAATTGACGTGTTTCCCTCGGTTTTAGTTTGTAATCCTGATTTGTTTTCCCTTAATCAATTTATGACCTTTGAACAGCGGTATTCTACTATTGCCTTTATTTACAGTGTTTTAAAAGCTGGTTTTGACTGTTTAAGATATAAATCTTCAATGTTGTCGTTGAACAAGGTATTGACACAAGTATTTAACTCAGGATATTTTCTTCGAAGAGATAAGTTTTCGTTCAAACTGTGCACTATGAATTTTAATTTATCTGTACGACCATTTGCTTGAAATGAACTTCAAAAAGATGCCCTCTTTCATATCATGTGAAGTAATCAGTTATGAACGCCTTCTTTCGTTACGTCACAATCGCAATATCAGAAAAAAGACGTCATCATCAAATTCTAGTTAAACAATATTTTTTATCATAAAATTGAATACATCTTCTATAAATTGGATACAACATACACAAATAAACTAAATTTTGTGCAATTCAAATTCTAACCAATGAATAAATGAGAAAAAGCGAATTACATGTTGAGTAGAAAAAAATAATAAAAGCCAGTCATGAAAGTATAAATCGGGTAAGAAATTTAATATTTTTTAGAGTCGATACAACACAAGCTCGTTAGATTGTTCGGACTCAATTTCAGCTATTAAAGGCCCGACAAACAAAAAGTAAATACGAACGAGATAAATAAAAACTTGATTAACGTTAAAACAATGAACGAAAGACCCATATTACACACAGTAACCAACGACAACCGTTAAATTACAGGCTCCTGGCCAATGTTTTTTTTTCATGTATTAATATATTAGACATAAGTATTTCATATCTTTATAATATCTATATGAAATGGAAATATATCTATTGCCGGACAACGAATGACATGATGTGTAGGCAGTGCTGTGCTTGTACATTTATTCCATAAATAATTTTCTTTAAACTGTATTGTACCACTGTAGGGGAAAACAGAATAAATCATAAGTTGAGTTTAATGCTTCCTGATTAATACGTTATTGCCGTAGAAAGTTCTTTGTTCGGTGATTTTTGAAGGAAGACGACGTCAAATCTTAAGCTTCATTAAGCTTATGATCAATGAACGCGTAGTTCTCATTTATTTTCACATAAAGTTGGTAAAGAAAGTCTTTTGTTTTAATTATTTCTTCTGATGCAATTCAGTAAAGCTCATTGTTTGATTTATTATAATTCGTTGTTGTTACGAATTATTACATACTAATCTGTTATGTCGAAAATATACAGTTTTATTGCTTTCTTTACAAAATGAATAATATACTTGATTGTAATGTTCTTTGTTCATTATATGTCTAAGTCATAGTTTTTTGCTCAACTGGAGTTGTACTCAATCAATGTTATAGATAATGAACATATATCTCGTTTTAATAGGTTTGAATGCTCACATATACCATAACAATAATATCAATATTATTTATAAAACTCTTCTTTTTTTCAATTTATGTGTCACCTTTTTCCCTTTTCCCAAATACGAAAACAAAGTAAGGAGTTCTATATGCAATTGGAAAAATAATTTAAAAATAGATCACGTTTTATTCAGAGAGTATTTTCTGTACTATTCCATATATGAAAATTTTCTCAACTACAGAGGGCCTGGGCCCGTATGCATAAAGCTACTTAAGTTAAGATTTTCCTTAGTAAACACTTAAGTTAAGGAAACTCCGCCCTTTTTATCTAAGTGGTATGCATAAAAAATCTTAAACTAAGTATTTCATAAGTAAAATCTTAGTTGTTTTTAGTCACGCCCACAAAACTTAAGTGGTATGCATAAAACTCCTTATACTAAGGAAACGCATAAGATAACACTTAAGTCTAAGGTACATATAGAGCTACCTTAAATTTTCAAAAATAGTTAAAAATCAGTCGAAAGTTTGCGGTTTTGGTAGAACATTAATATGTTACATACAATTTGATTTATCAATATGTATATCAATAATAAAATACTAATTATTCGTTTATTTAATGCTAAATAATAAGTAATAATTAACTATCATTGTGATTTTCAAATCACGTATAATCAACAAATCAAGAGATAACAGTGAGTAGTTATATTATATAATATATATAAACTATTTCCCAATCTCGTTGTTAAATACCGAAAACTTCTGTTTTTACACACATGTAATTCATGGTACTATTTTCTTTTGTTTACTCTGTACGTGCACGTTTTTTTTTAAATTGTTAAAATGCACCGCGCGGTGTCAATTGTAACCGTTAGTTTAAACCGAATCAAGGAATGAAGAGACAGCATGCAAAACCACATTTTCTATATGTGTGTGGGGATTATTTGGGGGGGGGGGGGCGTCATTTGAATTTTTCAATTCAGTTTTATTCTTAAGATATAGGGCATACCCTAACAAAAATTCACTTACAGGGATGAAATCAGAAGCGGATTTCTTTCATAAGGGGGAGCATGGACCTCCATTTTGTTGAAACAATTAGGTTGATTGTTTAGATTCAGAAGTCCCCACTGCAACTCCCCATTGGATTCGTCGGTTATGTAAGGCATTTATAATACCTTACTCGTAATGGTATTAAATTATTTTTTCATATTACCTTATATACTCAGTGAGAAATATTGCGGTTCCGAAAATATTGCTAAGTACGTTAAGATGTGGAGAATATACTTCCTGTAATATTTTGTTTAAGTAAAGATTGTAGGACTTTTGGAAAATATCCTAGTAAGTTTGTATATGGATTTCTGGGAAAAAAAATCTACCCTCCCCCTTTTTTTGTTGTAAAAGGGAAGTGATAAAAATGTAAATTTCACATCAAAATAGATTTTTTTTAAACCATAAGCAAATGTAAGCAAGGGGTCTGGAAAGGGAGGTGGCAGCGCATAATAAGCTGAACGATTATAGTGAACATTTTATTGAAAAAAGTGTTTTGTAAAATTATTTGTTAGCACAATAATGTCATGCTTACAATGCTACACTCAGTCTTGTGCTATGCCACTGAAACCTTGATCTTGTTTTAATAGCGTTTAAAACATATTGTCTCCAAAAAATATTACAACCATGAAAGATAATTAAAGATTAAGTAGAGAAAAGTTTTGGATTACCGAAATATTTTTCTTCCAATGCTCAATCGTCAAAACATCAACCATAAAAAGCGTTGTCTTATATATGCGCCAATTGTTATCATTATACTATGTTACGTTCTATTGAATTGTTTTACATACCTATATCAATTTAATCCCAGCTCTTTCAAATAAAACCATGCGTTGATCAATAAATTTAAATAATCATAACAAACTTTTACACGGATGAGTACATGTGATGAGCTAATATATATTATACGGTAACTAGAGAAAGGTTCCAATTTAAGTATTCCTTAGTTAAGTGAAGACTTAAGTAAGTTTATGCATACCATTTAAGAATTTGACTTAACTAAGGAAATTCTTAGTGAAATCTAAGGTTAAGGAATACTTAAGTTAAGATGTTTTATGCATACGGCCCCTGAAACTAAAACACAGCTTACCAACAGACCTGATAGAAGATTTCTACATAAGATAAAGTCATTTAATAAAGTAGATTTCTAAGTGGCTGTATGTCTACTAAAACTATGATTGCTTAGTGCCAAATCAGTTAAAAATAGTACATTATATCAAGCTTATCAAGAGTCTACTATAATGGATTCAGAATTAAAGAGTCCTGGGTGAGTAATAGAAGTAAAATCAATCCTGTACTTTCTATCTTTAAACTTGATTATTAAATTGTATTCCATATGTCTTGTTCATTAATTATATTATAACAAAAACTCCCTATATGAATAGGAAGATGTAGTATGAGTGCCTATGAGACAACTCGCCTTCAAGTCACAATGTACAATTACAGGTCAAAACAGAGCATTTGCTGACACCGAACCCCAAGCTATAAAGGACCCCAAAATGATCAGTGTAAATAAATTCAAACATGAAAACATTCTACACAATTAGCACTGAACAAAAGGCTCTTGACTTAGAAAAGGTGCATAAAAATACAGCTCATTTATCTATATTGAACAAAACTTTTTTTTTATGCTAATGATAATCGAAAGAACAAAAACAAAATGCCAACATAGAACGAAATGAACCATTTGATAACAACTGCCATATTCCTGACTTTGTACAGGATATGTTTAGATAAAATGATTGACTGCACTTGGTTTATGGCTAGCAAAATCCCCCGCTTATATGACAATCATAAAATATCGCTAAAATGACAACAATACATGACAGAAATACAACACAAACACACGCATGATCAATCATCACAGAGAATTGCACAACCAAATTATATAATATTTGACACAACATGCAAACCGCAGAATATCTTCCATCAACGGCAGACAGAACAGGAAATCTCAAACAATGACGCACTTAATTAAAACATTTTGAACAAGAATATATCTAGTTGTATAAGTAAAATTCAAGCCTATCTGAGACCTGATTATTTATTCCATATGCCTAGTTCATTTAATAAAATTATAGCAAATTCTCTGACCTATCTTTAACCAAGTTTGGTTGAAAAAGACTTTAGTGATAATAAACAGTACTTCAAAGTTTCAAACAAGTTAAGGAAATATAGTTAATTTCGAAAACGTTTCAGATCAGAAAATTATTAAGAGTAAGCGTACATGCCTTTTCTTTGAGAATGAAATACATTGATACTGGAAATACAATGTAATTTCTGTAAAAATTCTGTTGAAAATGAAATCAATTATTCAATGTAATACAATGATTTATAACAGTCTGCAAGCCTTATACTAATTTTGCTTTTAATCAACGAAGACACAGATATCATACATATAACTGATAAATTGTTAAAGCAATTGCGCCTAGCTTGAGATAAAGATAAACCAACGAATAATTCACTCCAGAGCTTTTTTTAATAAGATTTTTTTATCCAAGTGGAATCTATATTGCTGGTTGTAGTTGTTTTTACTCTCCAGTATATCATATTAAGTCCCTTTTTATGAATAAGGATTAGGGGCTTTCCTTTTTGAATTTCCATTACCGTGCAAGATTTTTTTTGTTGTTCGTTCATCGTGAAATGGTATTTTTTTCTAGCTCTTCCGTGCAGATACCCCCCCCTTTACGCCCCTCTCTTAAGGATGTATTCTGCCGTTTTAGTCTCCTTAAAATCTCGTTTTGGGATGATTTATTTAATATAAGTGGAAAGTATTGTTCAATTCATGAAATATTATAATCAAATTTAACTCTGTGAAAAAAAATGTGCATTTACAATAAGACGTTTTTGAGTAATACAATTTTCAAATTTTATTACCAATCAAGTCAGTCTCTTTAGCCAATATGTTCAGAAAATTGGTATGGGGTACAATAAATGATTTTAACAGAGACATGTTCATCCCATATCAATTGTTTTCTTTTCAAGTTTCAAAATTTTCAATCATTAATAACAAACATGTTGAAATAATATGCTTTTTGTTTTTAGTTAAATTTATTCCGATTGGTCCTCTTCATCTTTATTGAATTTTTCTAAAGTCAAACTGATTGCTAAAAGCAAAATCTTATTTCAAAATTTTGCTTTTATTTATACTTGAAATAAACAAAATCATAATTTTATAATTTATCAAAATCGTAGCTTATGTTCTTTAAAAGAGGGACGAAAGATACCAAAGGGACAGTCAAACTTATAAATCTAAAACAAACTGACAACGCCATGGCTAAAAATGAAAAAGACAACCAAAAAACAGCACACATGACACCAACATAGAAAACTAAAGAATAAACAACACGAACCCCTAAAAAAACTAGGGGTGATCTCAGGTGCCCCGGAAGGGTAAGCAGATCCTGCTCCAGCATGTGTTGCTTATGTGATAACAAATCCGGTAAATAGTCTTATTTGGTAGGTCACATTCATGAAAGGGAAGGGGATTGTAGTTACGACGTCAGGAACATATCCGATATCATTTGTGAAACGGTTATTCCATAACGGTTAACCAACTCGTGATGGCGTCCGTAAAATTTACAAAGGGATGATTTCAACTTCACCATTTGTAACTCTTGGTTTAATAGCTTCCTTGTGAGCAGCAACCCTCTATCAAGAAAGTCATGATAGGAAATGCAAGCACGGGTATATCGTATCAATTGGGAGATATATACTTTAAAAAACGACAGATAATATATGTTATAGATTACATATATTATCTATCGGATAACTTCGGTTATACAGGGCAAGTACCAGAAATTACATTATTTTCGTGTGGAATTATGCCAAAATGTTATATTCCACCGCGAGATTTGAACGAAATCTCTGAAATCGTGTTAACACCATCTACACTGTGTCATAAACATCTCGACCAACAAGGAAATTGAACTATAGGTGTCGATATCTTTCTTCGTTGGTTTTATGTAGGGTTTCAACAGAGTAACTTATTCAATGTGAAATCTAGGTCACCAATCTGTATTTGTAGGATCCTTTATGACTATAGATAATTCAGCTGATCTGTAGAAATACCATCTTCATGCCTTATATATCATGTACTGTATTACGACACTAAATTAAAACTGACTAGGAAAGGTGACACCCGGTCACTGAAAGCTTTATTTTTGTGAGGCCAAGGTGGTCGAGTGGTCTTTATTTATTTTTTTATGAGTCAGACACTGGTATACAAAGTTAATTATATAAATATATAGGACTCGGAACCGCGATGATACTCCGAACCGCGATGATCACGCTGAAGTGCGATGGTTTGACGCTGAAGTGCGTTTTTTATCACGCTGAAGTGCGATGGAAGCATTGTGACGCTATCTTGTTGATAGTAACGCCGAGTTGCGATAGTGGTCACGCTGAAGTGCGATGGTCTATGCAAACGTTTTTCAATGTTTTTCATATGTCGATGCAGAAGACAATTTCTATATAAGGTTTTAAGCTGATTTGGGGGCTAACGCAATTTAATAACAACGGAAAACGGAGTGGTTTGGATGAAAGTTAACCTTCTGTAGCGATTTTTAAAAATCTACAAAAGTTTCCTTTTTACGTATTTTTACGTATACGGTGGAGCATGAAATTCTTTAAATACTTACGGATTAGCAGAAATACTCTCCGTATTATAATATAACGGTTAACGACGATCTTATAAGAGGAACAAAGTACAGAAAAAAAGGTTAATTTAGAATTATAATGTCCACAAAAAAGCCATGTAGAAAATCAAGGGGGACGATCTCTCATTTAGTGTGCAACTGTAATTAAGGACATACCTAGCAAATATTGAATGTAGATTTATATACAGTAACTAACTATTATATAATCTACATGTACTTCTCAAAATAATCTGTATAATTTTAAACTCGCCAACATGCGTTTGATAGACCATCGCATATCAGCGAACGCACCATCGCACTACGGCGTAGACCATCGCACCTCAGCGTAACCATCGCAATTCAGCGTCTCCATCGCACCTCCGAGTCCTACAAATATATTGATTGACAGCTTTAACTAATATTAGAAATTGATTACGTGACCTCTTTTATTATTTACTTAGTAGTAAATACAGATAAATTGTATGTGTAATACAATCATTGGCAAGCGTGCTGTATCGGCCACCCGTGATGATATCGATATCAGCATGGTTGCAAAAGCTTTATCACACCTTTAATCTGTATGACGTTACGTCATCGATTGCAGTCACTATTGCAAAGGCTTTCAAATCCCTAATCTGTATGACGTCATGTCAAACCTATAATCTGTATGACGTCATTTCAATCCTCTTTATCTGTATGACGTCATGTTACATAAAAAAACATCTACTTGAGATATTATAAGTTATATGGTTCGCTACTGACCCCATACGGATCCATAGAGGGTTAGTAAAATCCATAGGGGGTGAGGCCGGAGGCCGAGTCCCCTATGAATTTTATTCACCCTCTATGGATCCGTATGGGATCAGTAGTTAACCGTATAACGAATTTATCGGACGCTGGTCTTTTTCTGCGGCGTTTTGTTGAAAAATAAACAATGAAACACAACAACATTAATAGATGACGTCGCCATTAACGCGTCATGAACCCCATATGAAACTTACTAACCCCATACGGTCTCATAGGGGGTCACCACGTGACGGCATTTAACCAATCACAACGTGATAATTCATCTGTGGTCCGATAAATGTATATAATAAAGTGTATATGATATGGCTTTTTCAATATCGCATCCGTATCAACCCGAGACACCAATATAATCCCAAGTCAGGAATATGACAGTTGTTTTTAATTTGTTTGATATATTTGAGCTTTTATTTTGCTTTTGAATGAATTTTCCTTTGGGTTTGGTATGTTTTCCCTTTTACTATTTCTTTTATATGCAAGGAAACAGTGATAAATCTTTTCATTTTTTTGAAAATTGAAACCGAACAGAGGGAAATAGCCACATATGAATTCTAAAGAATAAGATATGTATATTTTTTAATTTGATTATTTTTGTTCTTTCTTATGAAATAGCTAATTATTGTCCTTTTGGTCTGGTGAATAAATATCTAAAATGCTGAAAGAATTGTGGACTTTTGTCTGCAAATATTTTTACAGATATTAAAATTTACAGATATTAAAATTCTGTAGACATGTCTAACCAGGCGATTAAAACAATTTTATAATGCCATTCGCGCACTGGTTTAATAGCTAGCCTATTTTTACAGATTTTGGGGCGAGCTTTTCATACAACACTGAAGTCATGTGATTGGTATATAACGTTTGAAAAATAATGATATTTTGAATGATGGATCAAACTAAGGTTAAAATAAACTTAATAAATGTTGAATGGGTTTGATTGTTTTTACTACAAGTTTGCATGTTAATGGGGCAGTGACGGAATTTAGGGCAAATTTACAGTTTTTTTTTAAAACAAGGACTAGTTAATGGACAGGTTTTGAAAACAATGTCGTGTGAGTGACCCAAAAATGCCGCATGACCCTATGTTGTTAGAATTGCAAAATATGTAGCGATATTTGTACTTTAAGAATGATATACTAAAGCTTCTTATTTTTAAAGGTAAAATATGTATGAATTTAAAAAGGTTTGCATTAAGTCAATGGGAGATTAATTACTAAATTTAGCGATACAACCGTTGTTTACAAGAGGAACAGTCAAACTCATAGATCTAAAATAAAAATGACAATGTCGTGGCTAAAAAAGAAAAAGACAAACAGGCAAATAATTAAATAGTACACAAGACACTACATAGAAAATTTATGAAGGGACGAGTTTTCACCATTTGGATCTCTTAATTCAATAGCTTCCTTGTGAGAGGCAACCCTCTATCAAGGAAATCATGATAGGGAATATCGTATTTATTTGGAGATTTATACTCCATATGCTGGCGCTGCAGGATTGTTGTCACATAGAAATGAAATGTTCACAATTCGGAAGCTGAAATCCTCTTTTATGTCGAAAAGTTTTGTTTTCAACCGGCCCTTATTGTCAATTGCTAGATGTAGGCGTAAGGCTGTATTTGTTGTATCCTTTATCTCTAGTTCGATAGTATAGATGCGTTCAACCTAGTAACCAATTTTGAATTATTTAGTGAGAGAACACCATCTATATAGCAGAAAGTAAAGTTAAAAGGATATTGCTAACATTTTATTTTTCTTCATAAAAAGTTGAAGTATGGAGGCAGCCTCGTAATAATAAAGAAACAAGTCGACAAGACAAGTTGTAAAACACGTTCACCAAACGTTACAAATATGTTGTCAATATCAATTTCAGAGATTTTTTTTTGGTTTTGTTTGAATCTGAGTGATGCAACTGTTTTTATGAGATCTTTTATAGATTTTCAACCCTTACATCATTTATTGTTCTTTCCCAATTTCTAAACTCACCGAATTTTTACCGAGTTGAAATTTGGACAATAGGACAAATTCAGACTCACCCTTTATATCAATATCGATTTAATTTTTACCTGTCATTTTCGAATAGGTTGGTTTGCTAGAAATGCGACACGCATAACAATTATGTGAAGTTCCTGCAGTATTCTATTGTTTATTATTGTGATGATTAAAGCAACTACAAGGTTCTTGAATTTCTAGTTTTAGTTTGTTTCATACCGACTTAAAAAAATATTAGAACGACCAAATCGAATGAGATAAAAACATCCTTATTATCAATTTACGAAGCTGATTGCTTGCACTGTCAATTTTGCTTACTTTATACGACGCTTGATGAATATAAGGTCATTTCATTTCGATGCTGTAATGATTGAGTTGCTTCAATGGAAACTTTAACGTTATCTTGGAAAAATCAAGAAATTTAATAAGTAATTTCTGCGCTGAGATAGACACATTGGTATTAAAACCTATATTAAATTCGGAGTGTTATCTTCCTTATTATTTTTGTGGTTTGATGAACATGATAAATGAAATGTTTTGATATGCGAACTTGAGAATAATTCTCATTAAAAAATACTCGAATCGCCGGTTTGTCTACTCACTAGATAGATTAATCAGAAATAGTAATTAAGGAAAGGCAAAGAGGATAAAGACTTACCTAATAATTTTGTCCTTCGAAATTGCAGAATTGTTTTTTTTTTGTTTTGTTATTGATATTTTCTTATTGACAACAATTCAATATTCTTAAGTCTTTGTAAATATGCTAACAAATTTAAAGTTAGTCATCGCCTTTTTGAAGCCATTTAGTGTTGTAAGATGAACTAGACTAAGGTATTTCAAATGTTACGGTATTTTCATTACCATCGTCATCATCAGTTTATGAATGATGATCTAATGTCCTATTTTTTCATGATTCCTACATGTATGTATTGTATTTTCCTCTGAGTTAACCATGCAAACCTTCTACCACCAAGATCAGGAAAGAACATAACAGACCACAAGGGCTTACAACTCTGATTCGTAAATTATGTTCTGAAAAGATGATATATTTTTTTGCCGTAGTTGAAAGAAAAAGAAATATTCAAATTTAAATATCAACATCCCAGACCAGCTTTAGATTTTGAGGATTATTAATCAAAATAACTGATTTCAAGATACCAATTTAGTCGTTTTTTTTCTGGTTTCAAGGAGTCAGAACTCTCTGATAGAGGTATACGATACAAATAATAAAATAGTTGAACAGCTACTTATATACGAAGTTGCACAGTATTTCCTTAATTTAAAAAAAAAAATTTAATTTAACTATATTAATTTCATAGTGATTAGCTTATGCTAATTAATTTTTGTCATGATATGTAATTTTCTAAAATAATTTTATCTATTGAATTGAACATCGATAACATGTATGACTTTTTGGCCAAGAAAAATATGTAAGTTTAATTTAGAAGAAACACAGACATAGCTAGATAATAAAATTATTTATCTAATTACTACCATAATTTTAAATTAATGAGTATTGTAATTTTCATTATTTAAACATGTTATATCAGTATTACAAACGTAATCTTTAAATCTATCCTATTTTTAGAAAATTTAAATGTGACGTCACTTTTGTGCGTCAATCTCTTCTGTTAACATATAATACGTTGTTCGGCTGTGCTTTTTTATGTGCTGATTTAGGTTGTTTTACGTATTTGTTTTTATTGTCACCACTTCTGTGTTAAAATGTATATTTATTATAGATCTACATATTATTATTTACTGTTGGCAAAAGTATTAATTATGCTAAATACTAAGAATTTTCTTATCCCAGACAGATAACCATAGCCGTATTTTTGGAATTTTGTGGTCCTCAATGCTCTTCAAATTTTGGCTTTCGAACTTTTTTGATCTCAGTGTCACTGACGAGTCTTATGTAGACGAAACGCGCGTCTGGCGTATTAAATTATATGCCTGGTACCTTTTGATAGCCTTTATTTGAGTGTTTCTCTGTCCTGTATGTTCTCCCATTTATTTAAATATAATTATGTTCGTTATTATGTGATTAATATAATTAAAGAAACAGTAATTTACCGACGTTCAAATTTTATCAATCGATTAAACAGATACAATTTAAGGTAAAACTATAAATTCAGAAATTATTGCGAGGTTTTTTTTTATTAAGACGAAAACGCCACCGGGTAAGTATCGTTTTAATACGAACTTGTGTTATGAATTCCTAAACAGATATATGTATGCATCGTTTCTTCAAATCGTAACAATTAATTCTTCAAAAATCTCAATAATTTATGAATTAACAGTAAACAAAAACTTAAAGTTTAAGAGACCTGATCTGTCAAAAGGGCAAGCTTCTGAAAATGTCTGTACCAAGTCAGGAATATGACAGTTGTTATCCTTTCGTTTGATGTGTATTGTCATTTGATTTTGCCATGTCATTAGGGACTTTCCGATTGAATTTTCCTCTGAGTTCAGTATTTTTGTGATTTTACTTTTTTCTGATGTCACCAGGTATATGAATAAAAACACAGTCAGTTCACTTGAAACTCTAGAATCGACTTCATAGTTTCAGTAGTATCACGTGATCGCACTAGAGTTGATCTTCAGTACAACTCTAAGTAACTCTAGGGCAAGGCCCTGACCAAGTATAAAAAATGACATAATCTCATTGGTAAAACTTTATTCAATGGTTTCTTGATTTTAACCTTTGCTCTTTGAGGATTGGAATCCGGGTATACGTACGAGAGATTAACTCGAGTTGTTCAAAGTAAATTTTGATTGTTGAAACCCGGTAAGTAAACTTTAAGGTTCAAGTGAACTCGGTCAAAGTGGCATAACGAGAAATAGGACATACACAGTGAAAAAATTGAGATAAGACTGGTATTTACAAATCGCAAATAGTATTCAAATAGTTATCAAAGGTACCAGGATTATAATTTAATACGCCAGACGCGCGTTTCGTCTACATAAGACTCATCAGTGACGCTCGTATCAAAATATTAATAAAGCCAAACAAGTACAAAGTTGAAGAGCATTGGGGATCCAAAAATCCCAAAAAGTTGTGCCAAATACGGTTCAGGTAATCTATGCCTGGGATAAGAACATCCTTAGTTTTAAGAAAAATTCAAGGATTTGTAAACAGGAAATTTATTACAAAAAATGACCACATTTTTGATATTCATGTCAACACCGAAGTGTTGACTACTGGGCTGGTGATACCCTCGGGGACGAAACGTCCACCAGCAGTGGCATCGATCCAGTGGTGTAAATAGTTATCAAAGGTACCAGGATTATAATTTAGTACGCCAGACGCGCGTTTCGTCTACATAAGACTCATCAGTGACGCTCGTATCAAAATATTTATAAAGCCAAGCAAGTACAAAGTTGAAGAGCATTGGGGATCCAAAATTCCAAAAAGTTGTGCCAAATACGGCTAAGGTAATCAAGCCTGAGATAAGAAAATCCTTAA
Source organism: Mytilus galloprovincialis (assembly GCF_965363235.1). Taxonomy (NCBI): domain Eukaryota; kingdom Metazoa; phylum Mollusca; class Bivalvia; order Mytilida; family Mytilidae; genus Mytilus; species Mytilus galloprovincialis. Next base: position 24,775,158 of record NC_134840.1, on the reverse strand, counting down.
TTTTAAGAAAAATTCAACGATTTAATAAACAGGAAATTTGCTATTTACGACTTGGATTTTGATTTGTAGTGGTGATTGAGATTATATTAATAATATTTTGGTAGTCTGTTGGAGTGAATGTAAAAAAACTTGAATCACATAATAAATGAAATCGGATGAAAATTTAAATCGAAGAGGAACTCTTCTAGTGTTGGATAGGGACATTGTAGATAATATGTATCATTAGCGGATATGAGTCTTATGAACAAAATGAAATTCTTTTTAAAGAATAATTGAGATAGTATAATTTTCTTGCTACTAAAGTTTTATATTTTTTAACCTAAATTAATTGTTAAAAATACTTTATACTATATACAACTTACGAATTAAATGAAACAGATTTAAATGTGCGAGAAACAATGAAAACAACACGTTATAAATTGCGTCCGAAGCGTTTTTTTTTCTGAGTTAAACTTCCTCAGGAACGCCCAAAGCCGAATATTTGAAAGCAATGGATGAATAAGAACCAAAAAAGTTGTAGAGCTGAGAAATTGCAAATCTTCATGTGCGGTTGTCCAATTAGTTTTAATTGATTAAGAATCATCATGTTTCATATCGTTGCTTTGATATTTTTAAAAGCAGATATGTTAAATACTCTTCGTGTTGCAATGTTCATCCAACTTTCCTTTCTCGGTTCTTGTCGATGATTAATCATAATATTGTTAAATTGTTATGTTTGATGTAGATTTCACACAATGTTGACGTTGTGAAAGAAATGAATAAATGTCAAACAAGTAAAACGTTTCAGGTATTATATGCACAAATAAGAAAACAGCTAACGAAGAACTCGTAATTTCAGTATAGATTTCTATAGAATATATAAATATAAGAAAACATACGTGTAATCAATTTGCATAAAATGCTTTATTACAGAGATTATCTTAAATTGATAAATCTCATTTTTAGAAGAAAAAAAGGAAAAAGATAAAAAAAAGGACATTTTTCAGAACGGATTGAACTACTATGGCAGTGTTTAAATACCTTACCTGGCTATAACGCCTTTGCTCGGTCAGTTGACATTATTACATTGAGAGTATATATCACACGTGTGTATGTTAAGACTTGTTTGACAGTACTGACTATTTGCAAACTAAGATCATGTTATATCTTGTTTAGTGTCTCAATCATTTTATTTGACAATTGTTATCCATTCGTTTTATGTGTTTCAGCTTTTGATTTTTTGCCATTTGATTCATGAGTCTCCGTTTTGTATTTTCCTCGGATTTCATTATTTTTGTGATTTTACCTTTTTTCTAGTGGGTTTGGGGAAACAAATAACTTGAATAGTCACTGTCGTCTTTTGTAGACGAAACGTTCGTCTGGCGCAAATACGAAATTTCAATCCTGGCATCTATGATGAGTTTACACTAATATACGTCAATCAAGCAGGAAGCATATAAAAATCCAAAATATTCATATCTATGTATAACCCACATGGATATCGAATACAATGCTAGTATGTTTCTTTGTACTCAAGTGCCTGAGATATCTTATACTATGTCAATGTCGTTGCTTGTCAAGTATATGCTTTGTAAATACAATGCTGTTAACATATTTTGACAGATTTGATACAAAAGAAATACATTAAACCTAAGCAAAATCGAATATAAAAGAATTTTTTTCTTATGTTCATAAAATCTGTATAATCCGTAAAATTATGAGGCTATTTTAAATAAAAACATGTATCATTCCATTAGCTACGACTTGCAATTATTTCTTTCCTAAAATTAATTCCAAATCGGTAGGTAACGACAATTGGAAAATATTAGTCGTGTGAACAGATGAAACAGACATTCCATAACGGTAAACCAACTCGTAATGGGGTCCGTAAAATTTTAGAAGAAATTATGTCAAATTAATTTCTTAGAACTCTTGGTTTCAAGGTTTTCTTTTTGAACAACACCCCACTTTCAAGATTTTTAATGATAGGAAAGGCAAACCCTTGAATATCGTATCGAATGGGAAATAAAAATTAGAAATGGAAATTCACACTCATTTCTTTCGTTGTAGAGTTTTGTTCTTAACCGACCCTCAATGTTAATTTGTATATGTGTAACATATGAACAGTCTTAATTATATATTTTGTACCCATTATCTCAGTTTTATGGGATATATGCATTTAGCACAGCGACCAAACTTTTAATTCTTTAGTGAGAGGACATCTTCTACTAAGCGGAAAATGAAAAATATTTCATTATTTCACTTTCATTAATCATTGAACAAAAACAATCATACTTTAGACTTTTAATAACTCCCGTGGCTACTGCCCCTTTAAGAATTATTCAAAAAAGATCTCAAAGTTTTAATTAATTTGATGAAAATTGACGATAGGATACCAAAAATAAGCACCGTTCAAAAGATTGTGATAATACCATTTTACCTCAATGTCTAACACAGAATAATAAAGTACTTATACTACACACAATTGTTTTTGTTATGTTTTTTTATTTATTTATAAAAACGGTACTACAATACGTTGTTGCAGATGAAACGGGCGTTTGTAATGCAAAATTTCAATTATGATGTCTATAATGAGTTAATTGATAATACAATTGTACCAAATTCAAAACAGTGCGCTCCAATCTCACATTTTAGTTTATTTTTTTACATAACGAATAAACAAAATGATTTAAAGAAATTCTAAAAGATTTATCATTAATATAGTTGCGGCTATGTATTTTGCGAATAAACACATAATCGTTAATGATGTGTCTCAATGAACCACCTGTATCCCATTATAGTAACATTAATACAAGGGGATGATGAAATCCTATGCAGCCTCATATTGTTATATATAATGATGAGATCTACGTATTGTCCGAATAAAGTCATGATATCTTTAAAAACAACGAGGGGGGGGGGCATATTGAAAAAAATCAATAAAAGAGAGATAACTTCTAAAGGGGATGATGAAATCCTACAAAAGTTGATCTGGTAAAATTTCACGATGAGGTCTATCAATGGTTCAAATTTGGTATTGATAACTCCAATAGAAGCGATATGATGGCGTGCAAATAAATGCTGGAAGAAAAAAAAAACAAGAAAAAAAATAGAAAAACAATAAGATCTTTCCTCGCGAAGAGGAAAGACCTTAAGAAAGTTCCACTTTAAAAATGAAGGCCGTTTTGATTGTAACCCATCGTTTAATTGTAATAAATTCCGTAGAAGACACAGAAGTTGACTTGGTTGAGTTGATCTTCCACAAAGAAATATCTTATCTTAGCTGTATTTGGCAGAACCTTTTGGAATTTTCGGTCCGCTGTGTTTTGTCTTTTAGAAAAAACCGTTAGCGTAGTATTAAATTTTCCAGTTTTATGTTTGCCTATTGTGTGACAAGGGCAGGTGAAGGAGGTCCACTTTGGAGCGCTGTGTAAAGGTATCATTATTTTTCTAATTTACTAATGAACATCTGCAATGTGTTTATTTACAATATAAATCTTAAAACACTTTGAAATATTTCCTTAAGAATTATTAAAAAAAAAGAAAGATTTAATTTGATGTAACATAACGATTGGCAGGGATACAAAAACAAGTTCCTTTCGAAGACGGTGATGATACCATTTGACTTCAATTCCGAACACAGAATAATAAAGTACTAATACCACAGACAATTGTTTTTGTCCAGGTTTTTATTATAAAGCGGTATTTTTTTTAATTGTAATTATTTTTGCCTATGGATGAATCAATACTACTGTGTACTCTTTTAACTTGGTATCTATATTACGTTTATTGCAGACGAAACGGCCACTGTAATACAAAATTTGAATTCTGGCGTCTATGATGAGTTAATTCGTGATATGATTGTACAAATCCAATACAAAACGCTCCTAGATCATATTTCAATTTCAATTCTTCATATAATAACGAAAAAACACAATGAAACAAAATAAAATAGTTTTATGCGAATTAACACCTAATCGTTAATGATGTGTCTCGATGAAACACCTGTATCCCATTATAGTAACATTAATCTTTGTAGTTTTGATTAAATGGCGTTACTTGAGACTTGAATATTACACTAGTTACGTATCATTTCATACAATGAATGAGACTGGTAATGTTTAAAAGCTTAAAGACGAAAAACAACGCAGTGACTGCTTTGAAGATTTTTTTTATATCTAGGAAGTGCACTGCATGTAGTATGTATAATACATATAATAATAGCAGATTTATGTAATTGTTCTCAGTCTACATGTACTTTTGCTAAATGTGACTTGGATGAACAGAGAAGAAAGACGCCAGTAAATCGGTCATATAGTCTTCTAGTCTTAATCACATTATTACGTCAGTATATTTATGACATACACGTCACTGTTATTACAAGTTATGCAACAAGACAAGGATTCCTAGATTAAAATAAATTCTAACATGCTGGTTACTAATCAGGTGGTTTTGAAATTGAAATTATTTAGATCTTTTGAAAGCAACACAACTTTACCTATATTATTATTTAATACATCTGAATTAAAGACGGAATTAAAAAACAGTAATTGTATTGGAATTAAACTTCTCACAGATATATCACGATTAAAATTAGTATTTGCACCAGACGCCAGCCGAAAAGTGGTAAACCGGGTATGCGACAGGATAGACATTTCCTGCTATGCGGGTTTCAGCCGTTGTATACATCCATGCTCTGTCCCAATATCTCAATAGGGAATAGGACACTCCAATTGAATTTACATATAACAAACATAGAACTAGTCGTTTCGATCAACTAATTCCTAATTCTGACGTAAATCTTAACAGGTGACGGTTTCAGTAAATTTTCATATACTATAAACGCCATGTGCATTGCTTTTACACGAATAAGCAGTATGTGCTCATATTGACACAGTATTGTAATATGTAGAAATATACAATCAACAGGGAAAACGGTACAATTTATTCTGCCATAGGCAACAATATTAACATTTTCTAAATTTACCACTTTTTAAGATAAAAACCTGGATAAAAAAGTTATATGTTGTGCTAGTACTTTATTATTCTGTTTTAAAAATTAAAGCCAAATAGTATCATGACCAACTTCCAACACAGCTTGTTAATGTTATCCATGCCCACCGTCATTTTGCACCAAATTTATGAAATTTTGTAAGTCTTTTCAAATAATTCTTTAGAAAATATTTCAATAGGTTTCAAAATTTATATTGTAAATAATACACACTGCAGTTATTCATAGATAAATAAAAATATATTGTACCCTTACATCCAATCACAGCGCCCCTAATTTGACTTCCTTCACCAGCCTTGGGTACACAAAAGGCCAACCTAATGTTAGGAAAATTTAATACTACCATTTTCCCAACATATACTATCTTTGTTTGACTTTATTCCACCAAAAATAGACAAATATAAATAAACATTTAGCAAAATGTGTTGTATAACATTAGTTAAAATAAAATTAAGAAAGTGTTGCATGATTACCGATGGAACAAATCTCTAATCTAATACGTTTTAATATGTTTCATTATAATATGCACTTATAACTTACTTTACTATTAATCAGATTTGCAACTGTTAAATGCCTGTTAAAAGTCTTGCCATGAAACACGAGAAAGTGTTATATTCAAGCGGCATCCTTGTCATGTATTCTTATTAACAAACAAAATGTACCCGTCACTTAAGGGTGGTGTTCATTTGCCAATATGAAATGTTTACATTCTTCATGCTTGTATCTTTCATACTTTTTGTGTTTAAAGCAATATATATTCAGAGGGAAAAGAAAATAGACAATCATTGTAAGGTGTATTTAACATGAATTTTTGAAACGGTTTAACAGGAAATGCTCTTAACAGATTTTTGTTTACCATTTTATCCAAGTTCAGAACTAAAACAATATACATATTATGTTCAACAGATTGAAACCCCATCATACTGTTTATATATAGTTTGACGCTGCATCATTATTTGTATGACATATTGAATAGACTATTACTTAACACATTAAACATCAAAAAGGTAATAATGGGATAACCAGAAAGCGCTTTAAGCTTCACATATGTGAATCACTGCATCTAGCATTTTTCAGATGATCAAATAATTAAACTATAAAATGAAAATTTCAGTCTTACACTAATGTATTCCTATATTTGCCTTTACTAATATTTAAAAAAAAGTTGATTAAACGAAGGTTCGAACTCTTTGATTAGTTCAAAGCATTCCCTGTGTACGTTAATCCCGTAAAGTGTTATTCCTGGTAATTCAATGAAATTAAAAGCAACAATTTATTAAAGTCTCATCTCTCAACAAGTACACAAGACAGTTATAAATGTCAAATCAATGTAATATATATATCGAGTCATTCTTTACAGAGTTATAAATAGCAAAGCAATAAAATATATAGATATGGAATATAACATTTACCAATATGAACTAAGTTATTCAATTACATACAATTGGTATGCTAAAAGCAATGGTTTTACCCTATTGTTTCAGATTCCTAATAATTTGATACATATTAAAACCAAATAAAAAAAAAATAATGGGCTATTAAATGTAAGATGATCCAATCTATCTTGATCGTGTTCCTATCCTTTAATTAGAAAAATCTGCGATATCGAGTATTATCTTCCAGGAGTAATAAAGCTCGGTCTGTTGTTTGACTGTACCTCTGGAATTTTTCGTTCCTCTTTTATGTCCAGCATTAAAGGTATATTCAAAGCGTTTACCAGGTTCAAATCACCATTTTCTACATTTGAAAATGACTGTTCCAAGTCAGGAATATGACATTTATTGTCCATTCGTTTGATGTGTTTCATCATTTGATTTTGCCATTCAATTAGGGACTTTCCGATTTAAATTTTCCTCGGAGTTCAGTATTTTTGTGGTTTTACTTTTTACAGAGGCCTAAATAAAGAACAATTTAACTTGCTGCTACATGTCGCTAGAACACGTTTCTGGTTAATATATATAAGACGTGGTATGAGTGCTAATGAGACAACTCTAAGTAAAGTTAACCCTTATAGGTCAAAGTACGGTCTTCATCACGGAACCTTGGCTCACACCGAACAGCAAGATATGAAGGACCCCCTCCCCCCCCCCCCGCAAAAAAAAAACCAACGGTCTAATCTATATAAAAAAAACAAGAAACGAGAAACATTTATGCATCACATCAACAAACGACAACCACTGAACATTAGGTTCCAAGCTTGTTTCCTGTAAATGAATGTTTAGGCAACATTTTAGACTATTTACCGGATTTGTTTTCACAAAAGCAACATGACGGGTGCCACATATGGAGCAGGATCTGCTTACCCTTCCGGAGCACCTGATTTCACCCCTAGTTTTCGGTGGGGTTCGTGTTGCTTATTCTTAAGTTTTCTATGTTGTGTCATGTGTACTATTGTTTGTCTGTTTGTCTTTTTCATTTTTTGCCATGGCGTTGTCAGTTTATTTTCGATTTATGAGTTTGACTGTCCCTCTGGTATATTTCGTCCCTCTTTTATGTCCAGCATTAAAGGTAGATTCAAAGCGTTTACAGAAGTCTAAATATTGTACACAAAAAAACTTGCAGCAATAAAGGAACATGATACAATTGTACATCTTAAAAAACGGAACAAACATGGAAAAAATATTAAAAAAAACAAATTACTAGTATACTGAAATAAAAAAAAGATTATAATTACATATTAGAACTCATCAAAGATACAAAGCTTTTAGTTTACTACGCTAGACATGTGTTTATAAAGACTAAACATTAATTTTAAAAGTAAGGTTGGACTATCCTTGAAGAAAGCAACATGCATTGTAACATATATGTCTAACCCTTCCCTAGCATTATATCATATCTTAATATTTAAAGTCTATAGAAGATACAAAACACAAAGAAGAATATTTAACATTAATTTGACCCCTTGTTGTAACTGTATATTTTGCATCGTGATACGGGAGTTCCTTGAAGATTGCTATTGATATAACATGAAACGTTGCCGCCTTGAGCTTTCTATATTGTAAAATTAGATCGTGATGAAGGTAGAATATGATTTCAGATTCAGGATAATTTTTTCTAATGGAATAATGAAAGTGATTCAAAATGAAAAGAAAACATCGTAAAATATAGCCCAGAGATACGAAACGAAGGACATATTCACAAAGAAGATTTACAATACAATAGTTTGCTACATACATGTAGATTCTTTTCATTCTTCAAAGTAAAGGAAAGTTTTATCTTGTGTTTCGAATAGAAGATAAGAAAATGTCTTTTAATATAAAAAGAAAATAACGCTTCTAAAAACTATCATGATATAAATAATACATATTTTATAGTATGTTGACCTCGGCAAAGAACAATATGTCTATAAGATGCAAAAGTGGACAACAAATAGACTATATAATTGTCAAGCTTTTCTTTCACAAATTATTTAGAAATTCATGTGTTCAAACTATTATTTGTATTGGATATAATACATGTCGTGCATTTTGATCTTGTAGATATCACTAAATCTAGTCTGGTATAGGACCAAGGAGCAGTTGTTATTCCTGTGACCCTAAAACTAAATACTACACATGAACCTGTTATAAAATACCAGTAAATATTATTGAATTAATTTAAAAATATTGTCTTGATATAAAAAAAAAGTCCTAAATGTACTTATCTGTTATAAGTGATTGTAATTAAAAGAAAAAAGTTTATACTTATATAAACTTGAACTTCTTAATAAGCTGTGAATTATATACCCTAACTACTGTCAAATTTGGCATCTGTCGTTACCAATGTGAGGGATTAGGTCTTTCTGAAAACACCTATAAAGGATACCGGTCTTGTAATTTAGTACACTAGACGCGCGTTTCGTCTACATTAGACTTATCATTGACAAATGTAGACCAAGCTCGTTCAACAGCGTCGATAAGTACAACCATTGATTATAATTGATAGAAATAAACTGTTTTTATATTGCCTTATCAGCCTTAGGAAAACGAACTATTACGAGTTTTATGTGAACTATCCTGAATAAAATAAACTAGAAGGCTTTGAATTAGAATAACACATCTATCAAAATTATGCTATATATTAGTATTTGGTCAACCAACTCGTGATGGCGTCGTAAAATTTACGAAGGGATGATTTCAACTTCACCATTTGGAACTCTTGATTTAATAGCTTCCTTGTGAGCAGCAACCCTCTATAAAGAAAATCATGATAGGAAATGCAAGCACGGGAATATCGTATCAATTGGGAGATGTATACCCCGTATGCAGGTGCTGCTGGAATGTTGCTACTTAGAAATGGAAAGTTCACAATTGGAAAGCTGAAATCATCTCTTTTGTCGTAAAGTTTTGTTTTCAACCGACCCTCATTGTCAATTTCTAAATGTAAGTCAAGATATGAGGCCGACTTAACTGTATCTGTAGTATTCTTTATCTCTAGCTCGATTGGATAGATGCGTTCCACATAGTCACCAAATTTTGAATTATTTGGTAAAAGAACATCATCTATATAGCGAAAAGTAGAGTTAAAGGATATTGCTAACTTCTTATCTTTCTTCCTAAGAAGTTCCTGCCTGAAGTCAGTCTCATAATAATAAAGAAACAAGTCGGCAAGTAGAGGGGCACAGTTTTTTCCCATTGGAATGCCGACAGTCTGTTGAAAAACACGTCCTCCGAACGTAACAAATATGTTTTCAATCAAGAAATCAAGCATCTTGATAATATCAGTTTCAGAGAATTTTTTGTTCGAATCAGAGTGATCCTTTACAAAGTAGGATTTATCCCTCCCCAAGACAAGATACTTGTATCTACGTTGGCCATTCTTTTTTACGAAGCAAAGCAATACCAACTCTTTCAATTTGTCTTTTAGTTTGGAATGTGGAATACTAGTGTACAGAGTAGAAAAGTCAAATGTTTTAATACTGTTACAAGATGAAAGAGAGTTAGATTGTATGTACTCTAAAAGATCTTTGGAATTTTTAAAAGTATCTACATCTGATTCACGCCCCCTCTAGAATAGGCAGTTTCACAATAACTTTGAAGCCCGTCTTTGATTGCTGATAAAATAGATGTTAATAATTTAGAAAGAATTTAGAAAGAGGTTTCGTGGAGCACTTGGAAGACCCAGCAATATACCGTTGTTTGTAAGGACACTTATGTAGTTTAGTATCCAATACAGTGATGGCAGATCCAGTTCTTCATCTTTGGTTAAATTCCATAGGAACACAGAACAGACCTATGATTATCCAGGATTTCCTCTTTGGTAAGTGTCGTGAGGGTATATGTTGAGTTTCCAAGTGAATTGTCAATACCTAATTCGTTTATCAAGCAGTTAATGTAATGAGTTTTACATACAAAAACGATGTTGTTTGGGGCTTTATCTGCGGGGACAACAACATATTTGTCATGGAGGTAGGATAAGTGTTTTGCAACATTTGGGTCTTTAAAGATTGACGTAGCATGGGTATTGATAGACCCATTCAGTTTTTTAATTCTGATTTGTATCAACGACCTCACTGCCTTAATCCATTCGGAAAGTATGTCTACGTCTTTCTTCTCGCGCTTAGCCCATTGCCTGGCATAATCCTCTACTGAATCCATCAAAATTTTAAAGTTGTATTTCCAATTGATGGATTTAGGCTCACGATATTTCGGACCTTTCGATAACACATTTCGTAGAGAAGTGTTATAAACAATGTTGAGGTAATAAATTGAATATCACAATTAAATGGTTAAAACAAAAATACAAATATTTTATAACACAACACGTCTGTCCTTAAAGATATTCATACTATCAGGCATCTGAATATTGTCTGTTTTTACAAAATAAGATATATTTGAACTTATTTCTATTAAAATTGAAAATGGAAATGGAGAATGTGTCAAAGAGAATACAACCCGACAAAGAACATATATATAGTGCATATAAGTATGTTTCCGAAATTTTTAACAAATAGCCTAATTCTAGGCAAATCACGATTTTCTAGCATAGGAATTTACGAATTAACAGATGTAAAATTATGTAGTAAAATAGATGAAATCATATTATATTAATTTATAAAACAAAAATGGACAAATCATAAGAATGTAATCATTTTTGCTTCCAACATGTTGAAAAGCCAACAATAATAAGAAAAATCGACCAAACTCGCTTTAATTAAACAAATTATCCACAATAACATACAAAACAAGAACAAAAACTGGAAAAGTAGAGAATAGGGACAACAAAGAGAATTCAGGGATTCGAATCTAAAATACAAGTCCGTACCTTACACTCATTTATCTTAAGCATGAAACCTCGTGGCTACCAATTCATACTATTAGTTTGCCTATTATGTATATATAAAGGTAGAAGCCCTGTTTGACTGTTGTGCCGATGTATATCATATATTCATTTATAACCAATTGTTAGCCCAGAGGTTTCGTCGATATGTTGATGTCAGTAACACGTATCAGAATTCATGGACGGGTTCGAATCCCAGTGAAGGCATATAAAAATCACAAAAATTAAAGGTAAGTTTTTAAAACAATTCCATTAGTGAACAGAAATCAGTTAATTAGTCAATTCAAACTTAATGAAATTAGGCACACAAAGGAAACAAAAGAATCTATAATGGTGAGCCCATTTCAGCAACAGATTTAGGAAGCGTTGATTCTAGAAAAAGAATCCACGGTAAATGAATAGGCTGACGTCACCACAATGGTTTAAGTGGAACGCATCTATCCCATCGAGCTAGAGATAAAGGATACTACAGATACAGTTAAGTCGGCCTCATATCTTGACTTACATTTCGAAATTGACAATGAGGGTCGGTTGAAAACAAAACTTTACGACAAAAGAGATGATTTCAGCTTTCCAATTGTGAACTTTCCATTTCTAAGTAGCAACATTCCAGCAGCACCTGCATACGGGGTATACATCTCCCAATTGATACGATATTCCCGTGCTTGCATTTCCTATCATGATTTTCTTTATAGAGGGTTGCTGCTCACAAGGAAGCTATTAAATCAAGAGTTCCAAATGGTGAAGTTGAAATCATCCCTTCGTAAATTTTACGGACGCAATCACGAGTTGGTTGACCGTTATGGAATAACCGTTTCACAAATGATATCGGATATGTTCCTTACGTCGTAACTACAATCCCCTTCCCGTTCATAAATGTGACCTACCGAATTAGACTATTTACCGGATTTGTTATCACATAAGCAACACGACGGATGCCACATGTGGAGCAGGATCTGCTTACCCTTCCGGAGCACCTGAGATCACCCCTAGTTTTTGGTGGGGTTCGTGTTGTTTATTCTTTAGTTTTCTATGTTGTGTCATGTGTGCTGTTGTTTGTTTGTCTTTTTTCATTTTTAGCCATGGCGTTGTCAGTTTGTTTAAGATTTATGAGTTTGACTGTCCCTTTGGTATCTTTCGTCCCTCTTTTACATCACGGGATAGATACTACTGATAGTGCAAGTTTCGACCCCCAGTGTTCTACCAGCGCAGTAGTCAGCACTTCGGTGATGGCATGAATATCAATTATTTTAAAAACTTTTTGCATATGAATTATTCGAAAAACTAGGGATTTTCTTATCACAGGCATTATTACCTTAGCTGTATTTGGCACAACTTTTTGGAATTTAAGGTCCGCAAAGCTTTATATTTACTTTTTTTACTTTATAACAATTTTAGTCTGAGCCGCACTGATGCGTCTTATGCAGTCGAGACTTGCGTCTGGCGTATCAAATTTTGAGCCTTGTACCTTTAATAACTATCTGTATTGATAAATACACCATAATGTTTAATAATGTTTAATTGATAAAGAAGAATAAGGTTATTTAAAGGAAAAATACATTTAAATGAATTGTATGTCGTGCTTTGTAATAACACCACCATAAAAATATGGATGTGATTTTCCATTTGTGATAGGAGTTCTACAATATTAAAAGACCAAAAAAACAACAAACTTTTAGCTAAAAAACAGTGGTATAAAATTCATATATCTTTAAATTTAGGCAGTGGTGAATGCTAATTAAAGGCTGGATAGCTTGGGATAATAATATGCGTCTGTTATTTTTCTTCAGAGTGTGCATGCAATCATACAATTTCTCCTAAAATAATATTTTAACAAGCTTGTAAATGCACTTTTACAGCAGCTGCCAAATCCTTTTATTTTCTATATATGGTATGAATTCTATGCAAGTTTGCATTTTATTTTCGTCTTCACCACCTGCATTTATTTAATCAATATATCAATACTTTAAAGATACCAGTCAGTACGAAATATGTTTCGCGTGTTGTCTTATTAATAACAAATAGCATTGGTGCACTAAAATACAATTTTAAACTGTATAATTTCATTTGATTGATTTAGAAATGACCTAGTTATATGTTATAAATCACGAATCGTTAATGAATGATTCATGTGGCAGGTGATGAATATGCATGATCTGAATCATAGAATAAATTCACTGTAAATTCTCTTAAACTGAATTGTTTACAAGAAGATCGGCATTAAAACATTAGTGTAGCATAAATGGTGAAATTCGTATTTTAAAGAATTGTTGTGTCAATAACATTACCCTTCAAGCTATATTAATCTTTTCCAATTCAGAATTTATACAAAATATTGAGGTCTATCAGTTTGGCCCGTCATGAAATTGACCAAAGACTGGGGAATACCTGTTTTGATTGCCAAATAAAGCTATAAATAACATTATGACCGCTCTGTTGTTCTATTTTCAGCATATATTTAATTACATATATATTGAAACAGAATGAAATTATGCATACGACAGAGTTTACAAATGGGTAACACCAAGATATCTACTGTATATCATTATTGTTAAAATATGGGCAAAACACAGATATCTACTGTATATAGTTATAGTTGAAATATGGGCAAAACACAGATATCTATAGTATATAGTCATAGTTGAAATATGGGCAAAACACAGATATCTACTGTATAGTCATAGTTTAAATATGGGCAAAACACAGATATCTACTGTATAGTCATAGTTTAAATATGGGCAAAACACAGATATCTACTGTATATAGTCATAGTTGAAATATGGGCAAAACAGATATCTACTGTATATAGTCATAGTTGAAATATGGGCAAAACACAGATATCTATTGTATATAGTCATAGTTGAAATATGGGCAAAACACAGATATCTACTGTATATATAGTCATAGTTGAAATATGGGCAAAACACAGATATCTACTGTATAGTCATAGTTTAAATATAAGCAAAACACAGATATCTACTGTATATAGTCATAGTTGAAATATGGGCAAAACACAGATATCTACTGTATATAGTCATAGTTGAAATATGGGCAAAACACAGATATCTATAGTATATAGTCATAGTTGAAATATGGGCAAAACACAGATATCTACTGTATATAGTCATAGTTGAAATATGGGCAAAACACAGATATCTACTGTATATAGTCATAGTTGAAATATGGGCAAAACACAGATATCTACTGTATATAGTCATAGTTGAAATATGGGCAAAACACAGATATCTACTGTATATAGTTATAGTTGAAATATGGGCAAAACACAGATATCTACTGTATATAGTTATAGTTTAAACATTTTTTTTTACGAATAGTCTGTTATTTTTCTTAAAGAATAAGAATAAGAAAGAACACAATCTTTAACTAAAAAACTGATTTTTTTTTAGTTTGTAACTGTTTTTTAGCGACGAATAATATTGTTTTTTGTTTGCAAAATGTCTGTATATCTTAGTATGTATATATTCCATTTATATATTTCCGTTGACATTATCATTCGTATATGTATAATAATAGCTATAATTCATATTTTGGAATAAAGCATTGTAAGGCTAATTTAACGCTTATAATACAAAACATTTTAAGTTTGATAATATATTTTGATCTCAAATACTAATCTATCTTTTATGATATTCAGTATAAGGTTATGGCATCTCTTTTTTTTTTACGTCATACATGAAAGGAAGTCTGTTTGTTATAATTTTTTATCATATAAACTCGAAAAACGTAGTCACACTCGAAAAAAATATCAAATCACTCGAAAAATTACGATACAAGCCAAACACTAAACTTATCGTGTCCATAATATCAGTGTATTTCTGCTATCCGTTCTATATTTTATTGCCAAATAAAAATTAGTATAATTTTTACAAGCAAGAATTAAACAACCAGATATTCAATATTCAAAATGTTTGTCTACTCTAGAACCTAATATTTTGATACGTTTAACGTTATACAAGTGATGATAGGACATTTTGGAATCTGTTAATTTTGAATTTAAAGTTCAATTTAAAAAGTGTTTAAAGTGGCATTGACTGTCAAATTCATGTTAACCGATTTGATCTGAAGACTGTCGAAGGTCATATATGCGAGTTAAACATAAATATTGATATTAATTTATTAAGTAACGAACTCGTGCCGTTGGAATTTTGTAGATCTGTTAAATTTCATATTATAGTTTGAAAATATAAGTTAATCACCGTTTTTACTTATAAAAGAATATTTTTTTTTGTGGATTTCAGTTTATCAAATGATTTACCTTTGTTTAACTTTCAATGTTTACATTCTTTCGCTTTCAATAACTGAACACACATAAATTATGCGCAATCTAGCTTAGGGGTTGTATTGAAGGTCGCATGGATACGGATTCAAAAGGTCGAATTTTTTACAAGTGAATAATTCATCATCGATGTGTCTTTTGACAAAATTGAAGCATACTGGCTGCTAAAAGCGAATTATTATTTCATTATTTCACTTTCATTAGTTATTAACAAAAACCTCATGATATATTTTTTTATATATATATATTTCGTACCTAATGCACTTTTAAAGTGTTTCATGTACAAAGTTGTTAACAGAACATACTAAGTTTGGACAAGTTTATAACACATAAATAATGATTGACAATTTCAATTAAATACAATGACTTTTGATTTTGCGAGAGAAATATTAGATACAATTACATACGTTAAAAAATAATCTTCATACATATTTTTGAAAAGTTCCAAATTAAATGTTAGTAGCTTTAAATCATTATGGAATCCAGTTAGTGCTCAATAGCAAGCATTGAAAAAAAAAATCCAATCAAAGATAATGTGACATTTGTTTAATTACAGTCCTTGAAGTTTGGTTCAACAGCATTTCATGTCAAAACAATTCTTCTGAAATTGACAGGATTTTAATTCAACTTTATTATCTCTTTGATTTGTTCACTGATTTGAATTCAATGTGATCATTTAATTGGATAAAGTGTCGTTAGATTTTAGTAAACAGTAATGCATGGTAAGGAGTTCATCTTTAAAATGTATATGAACGTAATCAAAGTTCTGTTTATCGTAGAAGTCGTAGGGTTAGGACATGTCTTAAGACCATCACAGGACATATGTTTGTCTTAAGTTAGTTATCTAACGTATCGCAATTTAGGATTTTATTCTATGAATTGTCCTAATAATATTAACGGTATCAATTTTATTTGATAAGATATGAACTTCGACAATTCGTGTCTCTTCATAGTTATTTGAATATCTGACAGTTGAAGAGCTGATAAAACCAAAATTGAAAGATGTATACTCAACGTCAGAATAGGAATGAGAGCTTTGTGTGAGGATGATATATTTCTTAATTTAAGATTATTTTCAAAATTTTGTAACATTGAATTTAAATAACTCATTATTTCCATATTTTCATGCAAGTGCTTCACTGGGATGGTGATACCCCCAGGAACTAAAAGTAATCAGAGACATCGACCCTATGGTAATAATTGTATTAAATATACAAATTTTACTGCACAAACTGGACTAGTGAAACCCTCGGGGACTGAAATTCTACAATCAGAGGTGTAGACCCAGTGTCCTTTTGAGACACCAATTTGGATGGCTCAAGATAATCCTAACTTTTGCCTATATATCATAATAATTAAATGGTGAATGAATCTCAAACCCTCTTTTAGCACTTTTGATTATTGGAATATTGGAAATTTTACTGAAAAGTAAAGGTTAATGCTTTCAAGAGATTCCTTCTTTTGTACTGGTATGTTTTTAGCAGTAATGAAATAGTTTTTAAGAACTCTGTATTTATATGAAAAATGAACGATATTTGTGTCTTAAATATTTTATGTATAAAACTTTGAGACTTCATTCACTCATTCAAAAATGATTAATTATTTTCACTGTTTTACAATTTTTACTTAAAGTGGTTAATTTTCATAGAAAATGCATTAATACATTTTTGTTTTGCTTTTTTGTAAAAGACTACATATACACTCGTTATATAAGTTTTATTCTTTCAATATTATTATAATACTATTTATAGGATTTGATTTCGTAATTCTTATGAGCTTACCCTTTTGACTTGCAGTTTGGTATTTTTGTTATACAGTTAATATTTTTGTTATTATTTTATCATTATTTTAGTACTAGTATTATCATATTCATTACTTCTACAGATTTTTATCCTAATATATAGTTATCCTTCTTTGTTTTTCTTTATTTATGCTCCGACACTTAAGACAGCCGACATCATTTACAAGATAATCCTAAGAGAGGAACGATGTGCATGCATGCTCCTATTTGTCCCAAGACATTTCTAAATCCATCCTAAATCATGTCCTAATATATGTCTTAAGGATGTACTTAAGTGAAGTTTAGGAGTTCATGTCAAATGTTCGGACTCCTTGGTGTTTTTCCAAACAATACAAGGTAAAATATTTTGCCCCATAACACCCATTTATTTTTTTCATATAAGACTAAATAGCTCATGAAAGGTCATTTACCAAACTTTTAGAAGTTTCTTGATTTTCTTTCTTTGTTTTGAGACCCAAATTATACCAATGCAAATATAAGGTAAAAGTCCGAGTCAGCCTTTTCCCGCCATATTTTAAATCTCAAATATCTCGAAAAAGGAAGTCCATGATCTATCAATATATTTAGCTTATTTCTATCCTTGAGGAATACTCTACCAGCTTATAGTATCAATTTCAAATTTTTGATTTATTAATTTTCACCTAACCTCACCTAAGTACATCCTTAAGTAATGTTCTGGTCACTAGAACTCTTCGATCAACAGTTATAATGCATGCACAATCTATAATAAATTCAAATTTTAATTTGGTTTGTATTGCTTAAACTATAGTTTTCTGTGTACAGTGTTTTGTATCAGTTTCTTTTTGGACGTTTTTTTTTTGTTTGGCAATGATACTTTCTGGGACGTTTTTTTTTAATTACGATGTTGTTTTAAATAAATATAAGGTATAAACCCTACCTTCGTGTCTTCTCTGTCTCGTTCTCTCTCTTTACAATACATTTTATAAGACTACATGTATGTCATTACAATAAATTGAATTATACATAGGATAGTTTTTTAATTATCTTCTCAAACTTGATTACAAGTCCTCTCAAATAGTCTTAATAATAGATTACATCAAACCATTGATAAATCCGGATAGGAAATGAGTTTTATACTATCTCAAATAGATTAACCAGTGGTGTAAACTAATCTATTGTCATTGACAATTAAGTTTTCAGGAAACCTTTTTTCGTGATAAATAATTTTCAGCAAACAAGACCTTTCGTCTTATAAAAAATTCAATTTACATACCAAGGAATTTATTAATTAGCTCCAAAAACAGGCTTCATTAAACACCATGTACAGTCTGTATGTAAATGGCATATATCGTATTTCGATGAGAAGGCTGTATTTTATATATATCGTAAAACATATAGTGTAATTACCAGCAGGAAGAATCGTATTAGGGTAGGCGAAGATTTTTCTTTACTTGATTCTTTAATCAGTGAGCCAGATTTATTTAAAACAGACGTTAATGAAATGATAGAGAAACGTATATGGCGAAATTAATCCGACTGCACAGGAAAAAGTTTGGAAATACCCCCAATTCTGTTACATAGTACGATCGGGTTTAAGGTTATATTTTCCTGTTAAAACTGCTGAAAAGATAATACTTGACACGTATGCATAAGTAAACATGTACTATGGCCAGGAGATTTGTATACATATTAAAGAACATCAGTTGTTTGACTTGTTAGTCAAATGCGTTTTGTTTAAATATACTTTTTCACTTTTTTGGTCTTTTGGAAAATGTTGTTTGTGCTGTTTTTAGACCCTTCTACAACGAAATTTGTTTTACATGCACACGTACAAAAATTGCGGTTTTTATCCAACGCAATCATAGCTTTGAACGTAGTTTATATATATATATATATATATATATATATATATATATATATATATATATATATATATATATATATATATATATATATATATATATATAAAATGACTGAATAAATAGTCAACGATCAATCTTACAGGGCATATATATATATATATATATATATATATATATATATATAAAATGACTGAATAAATAGTCAACGATCAATCTTACAGGGCGATGGATCATGTAATATGATTCTGTACACTACAAAATATAATATATAACAAGTCAAAAAGGGTACAACATCACCATTAAATAACTATAAAATGAACAAATATTAGATATTTCGGATAACAGATATCCTTTTTCAATAATAGCACGATGTCAAATGAATCATGTCAAAATATTCAAACTAAGAAATTTTTTCTAAATCTCGAAATTTTTACAATTTAAGCGAACACCACAGACGCTGATACAATTTAAAAATTTCCAAACACGGCGCAAAGATTACAAAGATATGCCAAATGAAAATAGTTATTTTCGATGTGAACTGGCACAACTCTAAATTTCCAAAGGTTGTGACAGTTTAGATGTTATTATTGCATTGAGGGCAGTCCTCAAACAAAAAAATCAAAAATGTCCTAACCGATGCAAGTATGTATAATATTTCAAATTTGACAACGGTAGGGCAATTGCAACAGAAACTACAATATTTAAGCCTCCCAAACGAATAGCAGTCTAATAATGATTAGAAAAATAAGTTTGATCTAATGAGGTAAAATAATTGAACGTGGCTACGTACTTATACATCCATCCCGAATGAATGAAGCCCTGTAATTTAAACTGGTATTTAAAAAAAAAGAATTTCGAACTGTAAAGCCAGTACTAAAGCTGGAGTTACTGGAAATAAGTGATGACAGGAAAATGAGGGATTCATTCTATGTTTTTTCATTTATGCCCTCTGGGGAAACTGTCCGTAACTTTCTAATCCAAACTCTCTCCCGAGCGACTCTGTCGACCTTCGACCAACCCTCATCGAGGCTTAAATATGTAGTTTCTGTTGCAATTGCCCTATATATAAATATATATAAGTATATAAATACTTCAATGCTTCAATTTGCAGTAGATATCAGCATTTGACTCTACACAAATTTACAGTAAAAGGATGAACTATATTTAAACGAACTCTTTAAATGGTCAATGGTTGCTGCAAATATAATTATCCTTAATTCAATTTCGATGTTTGTGTTGACAACACAAATATAAAAAAGATGTGGTATGATTGCCAATGAGACAGCTGTACACAAGAGACCAAAAAACCACAGACATTAACAACTATAGGTCACCGTATGGCCTTTAACAATGAGCAAAGACCATACCGCATAGTCAGCTATTAAAGGCCCCGATATGACAATGTAAAACAATTCAAACGAGAAAACTAACGGCCTTATTTATATAAAAAAAAAATCAAATATGTTACACATAAACAAACGACAACCACTGAATTACAGGCTCCTGACTTGGGACAGGCACATACATAAATAATGTAGCGGGGTTGTCATGTTAACGGGATCCCAACCCTCCCCTAACCTGGGACAGTGGTATAACAAAACAACATAAGAACGAACTATAAAAATCAATTGAAAAAGGATTAACTCATCAGATGGACAAAAATTTAAGTAGACGTGGCGTACTTGTACATCCCGACAACAAAAAGACACAATGAACAGATCTGATAGTACTCGCAGTTATCTGACAGCTAGTTCAAAGCCATTAATAAAATCATGCATCTAAGACTAAACTATCAATCCGTACACATCCAACATCCAATTGATTTAGTAAAAGACGTCATAAACAGTCAGAGAAAAACATGACCTTGTGCAATGCCAAGTTGTAAATCCATGAATGTGTATATGTATATAATATACTAGTAATATTTAGTTTGCTTTTAATTTACTGATAACAAAATCAATATTTATACCAAAAAAAAAAAAAAAAAAAAAAAACAATATTCAATGATCTTATTACAGTGTTGAATTGGTAACCTTTTAGAATAAGTTTATTTACAGGAGCGATAAGTTTACAAGGATCATTTCTAAATTTCCGGGCATGGTTTACAACATAATAAAGTATCACTTTTGTTTTTGGTATTCTACGTCAATCTCAGGGTAACAAAAAACGCTCCATACCATCTCAAGAAGACCAAAATATCACATTTCTTTCTAAAATGAACAGCCTCATTATATAAGATATTAATTTCATAGGTCATTGTATATCGCAAAATTATAATTTGTACTCTTCCAGAATTTATTAGCGGAAACAGACATTTAGTTCATATTTAAGCTAGCTCTACATGTGAATACATGTGCTTATAAGGTAGCCCGAGAAGAAAATTACATAAAAATTGCCATGGTATCTAACATAAACACAAGGGTCTAAAAAATGACGTAAGATACCAGAGGGACATTTAAACTCATAGATGAAAAATAAACTGACAACGTCATGGCAGTACAGTCAAAACTAGAAAAAATGAAAATAACACAAAGTCTTTAGAAATTATATTCGTCCGGAGCGCTTTTCTGAAGTAACCTTCATCATTAACTTTCCAGGCCAAAATTTGAAAAAAAACAAAGATATATAAGATACAACACACGTGAAGACCAAAACGAGACATAAAAATAATAGCAAACTTTTTCCAAGGTATACTTTGTCTGAACCTTAGTTTCTAATAAATTTATATAGAATAATTGAAGGAACTTTTATGTATATTATAAAACATGTCAGTACTGCAACACTGACTACTGAGCTGATGATACTCTCCATGATTTGAAGTTTCCAAGCAGCGCTACATAATATAAATAGCACTTTATCAATTGTATACGTCCGAAACTTTGAAAGCGATTTCATTGGACCCTGAATCCGTCCCAGTTATACATGTGTGATGTCCTTCATTTCAGACAAAGCGTAGATAAATGGCTGCATCACAGGAAATATACCAAGGTTAATCATAAATTAAAAAGATAAACAGGATATTATGTACATTTTACATATCTACATATTGTTTTTAAGAAGACGCATTATAACCGTTCACTTGCAGATAAATCATGTTGTTCACAAAGGTTAGTATGAACTTATGTTGTGAAATTATTTTTGGCAAAATGTAAATGGAGTTTTCATCGTTTTATACTATTGTATACGATACTGAAATTTAAAAATATTTTCTATGAAAAAAATTCTTTTCTTGGTTTATAAAAACCCGGAACTCTCAGTGCTATATACTATTTCGTGGCCATAGTTATTGAAGCCAGAGTGCGTTCAGAGAATATGAATATGGTTTCAAATGAGTTAAATCATTGACTTGTAAGCTATAGCTAATCAGTTATGTTTAAAAGTCGTGCGCATTTCTTTAAAACTGGTGTGCACGACTTTCACACCCGTGCACAAGATATTTTAGAACTCGTTTGCAAGACTTTCAAAAAAGGTGCACACATCTTTTTTGAAGATATAAAGCAACAGTTTTTGAAATACGTGTGAACCAATACTAAATTGTTTTACGCACGCATTTTGAAGCTGTGAACAAAAGTTTTAAAAGTCGTGTGCACGATTGTTTTCATACTTGGGAGCACCAGATTTAATCTCTGGAAATCGAAAATATATACTTTAGACTGTAAAGGGGCTCCGTAGTATTTATAACTTTCCATCCCTTTAAAACATGTGTTATTTAAAATTAAAAAAATATGTATAAATAATCAGTCTGATTTTTTCAGTTTCTGGGTATAATAATTTTAGTAGCTGGTGTTTTGGGAGACGTTCATTCTGCTATCAGAGATCGCAGACAAGGTATTTATTATCTCAATGTGCTTTTATAATTTTAAAAAACTTTGAACTACAAAATTATTTTATATTAATGTGTTGTTTGTTATTTTGAAAATACTTTGAACGACTAAATTGTTTTATATCTCTTCCTGTGTGACGTAATATTCAATAACATCAAACACGCGACTCTCTACTCGAGTTGATGTGAACCTCGCCATGCATTCATTTGGGGATGATTTTAAATACATATATAAGTAGCAATGCATGTGGTTGTTAATTTTTTATTTCCTTTTTGTGCTTCTTTGTCATATTTTTTTTTGGTTTTTGTTCTGATTGAGATTGTGACACGATGATGATGGCTGTATCCGTATTTTGACAGTTTTACTTATTATGTCTGTTTTGTTCACTCATCGTTATAAATATAATGGTTTGATGTGACTGTCATACAAGTTAGAGGTTTAGCGTTATAAAACCAGATTTAATCCACCATTATCTTCATTCGAGAATGCCTGTACCAAGTCAGGAATATGACAGTTGTTGTCCATTCGTTTCATGCGTTTTTGTTGTTAGCTGTTTTTGGCAAAACTTTTTGGAACTTTTGATGTTCAATGCTCTTCAACTTCGTACTTTATTTTGGCCTTTTAAACATTTTTTGATTCGAGCGTCACTGATGAGTCTTTTGTAGACGAAATGCGCGTCTGGCGTAAATATAAAATTTTAATCCTGACATCTATCTATGATGAGTTTATTTATCATTTGATTTTGATTACGGACTTTCCGTTTTGAATTTTCGTCAGAGTTTAGTATTTTTTGTTACTTTACTTTTTTGTAAGTATACAAAGAAAGTGTCTCTAGGGAATAAAACTTCCCTCCAATACTACGCTCTACGTATTTCTAAAGATATTTCATGTAGTTTTAAAACTGTTTTTATCCGAGAAACAAAACAAAGATAAAGATATTCAACTCAGTATCAATATAATAAAAAAAACTTTATATATATTAGCAGACCTACATAAATTAATCTCTACAGAAGAAGTAATTTCGAAGAGTGATGGTTCAAAATAAAATCGTTTAAGTATTATATGTTCACTTGGAATAGGATACCTTCGTTTGCGCGACATGTTTTAAAATTACATGGTATCATTTGCGCCAAAAATAAAACATACGATTGCGCCAATTAGAAGAAAAATGACTTCCTTACTCCTTTATTCGGATTTGGAACCGACAGTACATATGGCAAATTTTTCCGTTTCTGAAACCTATCTTTTTCTTACTGCTGCTGCATGGGTACATCCCAATTTAATGTATGTAGTAGCTTGTAACTTCACTTTATTGTCCAAAAACACAAACATTGAAGGTTGAAATGCATAAAACAGTTCATAATAATTCCTAATGATAATAAAGCCCATACGCATGGTGGGAAAAAAAAACTGTGTCATCAACATATGTGACTTAAACATAATCAGCAAAAGCTTCTATTTTCTATATTGACATATCTTTATAAAATATTCAGAAAAGCAATGAGTTTTATGCTCTCTCTGTGCATGTCTAATGCATCTTAAGTCATTTCTCTTCAGATGCTCATCTTCATGGTGAAATATCTCCGAACATGTGATACGTTTTAAGCAAACGATAACAATAAATATATAGTAATCATTTAAAATATTCATGATAGATATGTGTACAAGTAAATTATTGGCGAAATTGATACATTTGGAAAACAAAATTTGGCGCAAATGATACCCCTGAAAAACAGTAATTGGCGCAAAAGGACTGCTGCCTTCGATATTATGTTCCAAGTTGTATTATTTCTAACAGGCTAACATCGATTGTAACAGAAAACAAAGTTTATTGATGACAATATATATGACAAATTATTTTTTTCAACTTTCATTTTTGATCAGAGTTAAATAAAAGCAACAGTACTATACCGTTGTTTAATTCTCTGAAATCGATCTACCGAAAACAAATTTGGTTAACCAACTAAAACCGATGGAAACACATTAACTATAAGAGAAAAACAACGGAACAACAGAAACACTCAACTGTAAAAAAACTATAAAAAACACCAACATGGAAAACCGACTATTTCATAACAACCGATTCAGCTGCTTCGGCCAGTCTCAACGTTCTCATGATATCGTTCAAATAAATCTTCTGTTTATTTTACACCAAACATTGCTTTATCTTTACTGAATATGTTGATAAATTTGACTATGCTTTTACAACTCTACAGTACATGATATTCCCATGTACCTTATACACTGTCAACATCCGGGTTATCAAGACCAAAACCAAGTTATCTTTGACATATTATCTGAATATTGATCTGCTGTATCCTGTCG
Organism: Mytilus galloprovincialis; assembly: GCF_965363235.1. Lineage (NCBI taxonomy): Eukaryota > Metazoa > Mollusca > Bivalvia > Mytilida > Mytilidae > Mytilus > Mytilus galloprovincialis. The sequence goes on along the minus strand of NC_134840.1, from coordinate 24,749,840 downwards.
TTTACTGTCACTATTAGATTTGTTTTTTTTTTTTTTAAAGTGTTGATATACATTTGTATGTTTCATTATTAAACACAATGTAATTTTGGTTCCAAAAGATAACAGACAGCCACTTACTATACACAAGATAAACAACAAAAATTCTAAAATCATTTTGAACTAGTTCTGTCGGTTTTATTATTTATTTGTTTTATATTTTATTCATTCCAGTTGATAGCTGCAGCGAAAGGCCAACTTATGGAGAAAGTGAGTACAAAATGACAGAAATTGAAATGACCATTTAAATTTATGGGTTTTCTTTAATATTAAAAAAAAACTCAGCGTTTCAAATCTATCTTTATTAGTCTACTACGTACATGCAATTAAGTAAAGATTTTAAAGAAATAAATTCATCTATCAAGGGCATTAAATCAATATAAACTCTTTTTTTACTGGATAATCTGTTGAATGTGTTTACTCATTCATTTTCAATTAAGTATAATTGTGGTGTTTTCACTTGACACATTTGTGTTCAATGAGATGTAAATGTAGTGTGTGAACTTGATACCTCATGTTTAATAAAGTATACATGCAGTGTGTTTACTCGATACATTCGTGTTTGGTGAAGTATACATGTAGTTTGTTTAATTTACTCGATACATTTGTGGTCAATGAAATATATATGTAGTGTGTTTACTCGATACATTCGTGTTCAATGAAATATGAATGTAGTGTTTTAATCGATTAACTATTGGAAACAAGTCAACACCAAACACAAGTTATCTTTATATCAGCATTTTAGTAAATCAGCTGAAAATGTGACTGGAATATATTTGAAGGACGACGCTGTGCTGTTAAAGACGGCGTTAACCAACTGTTACAGAAAAGAGATGAAGATTGGTCCTGGGGAGAACTTGTACAAGCCGAAGCAATAATTGCACTTCATTTAGCAAAGTACAGAGTATTCAAGAAGACAAAGGCATTTTTATACATCAGTGTAAAACAGATGAATATAGATCTGTTATCCGCTTTATCCAAGTAAACTTTTATTTCTATAGATATCATTTTCCTTTTTTCATTTATATTGTCCGACATCCACCCGACCTCGTTTCCGCGTCTACTGTCAAACAGTGGGTCATGATCCAATGCTAGTATATATACAAATCAGATTCCCAGAAGTAACACAAAATGAATCTTAACTGCATCGAATAGAATTATAAAAAAACTAAATCAATAATTATTACGGGTGCAAACCAGAAAAGATGTCAGTTGAATAGATTGAAAAGGCTAAGATAAAACAATAATCATATCGTTAAACCGCTACATCATTTTCTTTGTATACGATGTTCATATGTCAGGAGCCTCTGCCCTTTGTTAGTTTTGTATGTATTTTTTAATTTTAGTTCATTTAATTTTTTTTTTAAGTTAAGTACAACTTACATTTTCACTGAACTAGCTATATATAGTACACATTTTGTTTAGGGGCCAGCTAAAGCACTCCTCCTGGTACGGGATTTTCACGCTCTGCTGATGACCGATTGATGGCCTTCGGCTTTTTTCTGCAGTTTGGTCGGGTTTTTGTCTCTATGACACATTCCCGATTTCCATTCTCAATTTAATATGGCCTATATTATGACAATTTTTGAAATTTTTGTGTAATATAAGCTCTTTTTTCTATAGAGACAATTCTTTGACCAGTAAGGTGTGGGTACGTGGCAAGCTTGCATATTATGCATTAGGAATGAAAGCGACTTGTCAGGATCCAAAAGATTTTTATGGCCATGACCTGATAGACAAACTCAAGAACCATTTAATAGTGTCATCAAGCTACCTTGAAAGTAATAAATTTGCCTATTCGTTGATTCTTATAGCTTTGTGTAAAGCTGGCGAGTCTATTGATACTCACAACTTAGATGCCATATCAACAACCCCAGGATATTACACATTTGGTGTTGGTAAGTTGTTCCAATCGATCTGTTATACCGAATCGTGCCATCTTTATTAAACATAGTAATACAATATGCAATTCACTGTATTGAGATTTAAAACTTTTGTATAACAGCTAGTTTCAAAGGCCATTATTCCAAATTTTATAAAAAGTCTTGTCATGTTTTCATACTTTTCAATAGCTTTTATCTAAAAAAAAAGTAAGAACATGAGTTTTTCATTTTTTCTGCTTACTTTTAGTTTTGTCATTTATGTACTGTCAATTTATAGCATTCTCATAAATTGCTTGTTTATTTTTGGAAACATAGCAGCCAACATAATTAATTTATATTCTGTGTCAACAAAATGATAATTTTAAGCTCTTCGATTAAAACTTTTCAGATGAAGCTTCTTTAGTATACATGGCCTATCATTGTGTTGGTAATCCAACATACAAAAATGCTGAAGACGCGGCGTTCAATTTTATTCTCCAAGCCAAGAATGAAAATGGAACCTTTGGAAATGAGTACTCAACTGCTCTAGCTGTGCAGGTATATAACTGAATTTACAACCAACATAATCAATTTCTTTTCTAAAAACATTTAATCGCGCCCGTCCATTTACATTATGTTTCTTATAGTAGTAATTTAATCAGTTCCTTAACATCGTGAATATCGTTATAGTAGGGTGTTATTATATTTGGTGAAAATCAGTTTGTTCACCAAATAACCATTTGGCTTCAAAGGGAAACCCCTTAATGAACTCACCATACACTAATTGAACATAAGATATGTAGACAAGTTTCAATTTAAAGCGAATCTAAAAGATAGTAATATATGTACCTATTTTTATTTTGGATCGATCTGCTGCTGGATTATATAAAAATAATTTCATGTAAATATGAAATTTTCTATTTATCCAATGATAAGTAAAGCCTACTCTTTACTACAGACGATTTCTTCTAGAATTCGCGACAGTCGCACTGCTGGTGTGTTTGATGAGATATAAAAACCAAATCAAAACAGGTGAAGACGGGGGACCTGAACCGTACATCCAAACCGTCTAACATCAGCTTTGCTGAAGGGAGATGTGTCTTATCATTCATTTAGTCGAACTTCATTATTTCTAGATCAAAAAGGTTACAGTCATTATGGTTGATGCAGGTATCAAAGGACTCAAAAATATCAAATTTACAACCTATATGCTTTGAACAGTTTCATAAAAAAGATTTTAAATTGCGGATTCCTTTGCGGTATGAGTTTTGTTTATTGTTGAAGGTCATACGGCGACCTTTTGTTGCTTTGTCATTTTCGTCTCTGGGTATAGTTGTCTCATTGGTTATCATACCAGTCTTCTTATTTTATACATGACATATTGATGGGTAAATTATGAGGACACTTTCATTATTCTACTTAACACTTTTCTGTCGGTTGAAAAATGTTCAAATATTAGATTTTGAACCATTAAAGTTACACTATAGCAAATGTTTTGTTCTCGCTTTGCCACGAAATTTTTGTCATGATAATACTGATAAAGCATTTGGCGACGATTTTGACTCGATACTTTTAATTATTTTTGAAATAGCCAATATACTTTGAACGTTTATTATCATATAATAATTATGTAGTATTTACATTTCAATTTTAAGGCAATATTTGCAAGTGGAAATAGGACATTAAGACGACAGACTAAGACTGGAATAGAGTATATGATTAATTCAATAAGTAATTATACTATATTTTATAAAAGAGGGACGAAATATACCAGAGGGAGAGTCGTCAGACTCATAGATTAAAAATAAACTGACAACGCCAGAGATAAAAATAAAAAGACAAACGGACAAATAACAGTACAGAAGACACAATATAGAAAACTAAAGACTAAGCAACACGAACCCCACCAAACACTGGGGGTAATTCAGGTGCTCCGGAAGGGTAAGCAGATCCTGCTCCACATGTGACACCCGTCGTGTTGCTTATGTTATTACAAATCCGGTAAAAAGTCTAATTCGGTAGGAGGGTAGGGTATTGTAGATATGACATAAGGAACATATCCGATATCATCTGTGAAACAGTTTTTCCATCACGGTAAACCAACTCGTGATGGCGTCCGTAAACTTTACGAAGGGATATAGCTATTGAAACAGATAATTCCCTGTCAATTACAATATATGGTTTACCACAATTGAAAGGTTAAGACAAAAGGAACTACTCTAATGATGATAAAATAATTGACAATGGAGCCGATATGTTAAGAGTTATTGAATAAACAAAAAAATAAACATATTTAAGCCTTTCCAAATTATGTACTTAGTTGTAGTGATGAGCAAACCAGTTGTTTATATTTTGAAACTTTAGAGCTAAAAGGTCACTTATGATGCCACTATGATGTATAAACATATGTGAAATTTACAAATTTGACATAAACTTGCCATTTCATGTTTAGTTTTTGTCAAAATATATTATGTACAAGAGTTTAACCCAAATAGAAATTTTACACACATTATATCATCTTTGAAAAATACATATCTTTTTTAGTAAAGATATTTTTCTATATATTGTAGAACGAAGCAAGGTTCCATTCACATCTCTACTGCTATCAGTGTTGCCAGCGATAGCAAGAAAATCTCTTCTAGATATTGGTTTATGGCAATGTCCATCAACAGAACAAGGTAAAGCATTTGTGATAAAACTACTTCTTAATTTCGTTTATTAAGTGATTCATTCACTTTTGACATTTAATCGTCTCTTTAGAAAACATATATGAGGAAGTTTTCTTTATTCTACTTTTACACTTATCTGTCGGTTGAAATGTTCATGTATTTGATTTTGTATCTTCAAATGTACGACGTTATAATTGCTCAATATGCCATATTGAAAGAAAAAAGAAGGCAACCAGTAAGAATATTCGAAATATTGCTTCAATAATTAATAGTTTTTCTTTTACATTTCTTTCTAGTTCAATACCCAAGCACGATTGTCATTTTCTTTTTTGTCATGATAGTGTACGAATGTATGGAATTCTAAAATGAACATTTTCAATGTCATATAATGCGGCCAAATCAATTGTGTTAACGGATTGAAATTGAAATTGTCTTTCTTTGCATATGTCTGATGAAACGTGTAAATTCATTTCCTAGTTTCATGCAACTTGAAACGTTTTTTGATAACTATTCACACCACTGGGTCAATGCCACTGCTGGTGGACGTTTCGTCCCCGAGGGTATCACCAGCCCAGTAGTCAGCAATTCGGTGTTGACATGAATATCAATTATATGGTCATTTTTATAAATTTCCTGTTTACAAAAGTATGAATTATTCGAAATACTGAGGATTTTCTTATCCCAGGCATAGATAACCTTAGCCGTATTTGGCACAACTTTTGGGATTTTTGTTCCTCAATGCTCTTCAACTTTGTACTTCTTTAGCTGTATAGCTATTTTGATTTGAGCTTCACTGATGAGTCTTATGTACCAAAACGCACGTCTGGCGTATTAGAACATAAGTCTGGTACCTTTGAAAACTAACTATATCTTATGTAAAAAATGTGTTTATATTCAACTACTATAACCTGTCTGCATCATTAATGCTTTGAACACATTAGTTTTTGTTTGACATAGGCATAATAAAAATAAATAACGATATTCTCAAGCTGTACATTAAACGATCTACTCTTTATAATATAATTAGACAGGTACGAACTTTGAGTTCATGGTAAAATTGATAAAAAAAAAACCTGATAATAAAATTGTTTGTATTGATATATAAAATCGACAATTTTCTTTTTCAAACCATTATCTTTTGTTTTTAGGAACTACAACTCCTTCGACGCCAACCTTTCTTATTGGAATAACTGTATTCAATAACATAACCGCCAATGATTACGATCACACTTGGTCAGCTCCTCTACAACAAGGACAAACTTTGTTTGATGCTCTTGTTAATCTTAACAATACAGATCAGACATTTAGGTACGATTCATCGCGTAATGTTAGTTTTTTTAATACTTTTTTTCTACATTGTCTAATCTACAAGTATCAAAATCATTGATATCAGTTAATGATAATTATTATCATTTCAGTATCCTTCGAATGTTCACATTGTTGATCCGATGCCTGAAATATACATTTTTTTTCGTTTGTAAAATAAAACAGTCAATGAAAATCACATGATAAACGTTAAATTAATAATATAAAGTTGGTAAAAACTTCCTGTCTGTGTACATATATATAACTATGATATTTGAAGTTTCTTGTGTATATATATGGATGATTTATTCACTTTTCTGTATGCATCATAAACTTGTACGTCTTTATGTTTATTAAAGTTAACTTCTCTGTTAGGCTTGCATATTACTAGGATATATGTATTTTCATCAGTCGATACTTGATTTTCTTCTTTTTCCCGCCAAAAGTTTCAATAGCAAAACTACAACCTGGGGTCAATATATCACTTCTATCAACCTAATGACAGCGTCAACTGACAACAGACAGTACTGGCAAATATTAAAAACAGACGGCAATCCGTTGCAATATGGTAATTTTAATTCTTTATTTCAAATGTTGCAGCACATGACTCATTTCATGGCAATAGTGATTATACTGTTAAGTAGAGATTTCTTTAACTTAAGTGCCAAATTTTATTTATTAATTTGATTTATCGAAACAGAAATATTTCATGCTTCAATGTTGAAATACTGAATATATTATAAGCAATGGCAACACACCACGTGACCAATCATTGATGTTTTTTTCTTAAAGTATCTTCAGCAGAAGCCTTGTCGCCTCTTTTTCTTTAGTTTCGTTAATGAAGTATAATTTTTTTTATCAAATAAAAGAGACAAAACATTAATTTAAAAAATGAAAAAAAAAAACCGTCTTATTACAGAATATTGATAGCCCTGTATACATATTTAGATTACAAAAAGTAGTTGCATATTCTTAAGCATAAATTTCATTTCATTGACTTTTGTTTTCATGATTAAATAATGATAATCATTGATATTAGAAGAACAATAATAATACCTGAGGAATACTCATTAGTAATAATCATTATCATATATAATGCAACTTTACTTACATATATCTTTGTCTTTTTAGGAGCAAGTCAAACATTTCCAAGCCAGCGTGATAGATACACCTTTAAATTTACCATATGGTGAAAAAAAGAAATTTGACAGAATTGCTTTCCATGTTTTCTGGCACAACTGTTTAAGATGGTGTTGTCAAATATGAAGGTCTATATTTGGATGTTTGTTTACCATCCTAATAAATAATGCAACACTTAATTCTCTTATTATTATAGACTTTCTAGGAACAAAATATTAAAAAAAAAATCTAAGGTAAGTACAGAGAGAAAATGCCATAAAACCTGACGAAATAAAATGCTGGACTATATAAACCAACGAAACGAATAAAAAACAACCGTCAAGTCCTGACTTGATTCCGAAGAAAATAGTGGGTTAAACCTGGTTCATAGCAACCTCAACCTCCGTCTTGCATGACAGTAGTTGACAGTTCCATTTTATGAACAAAATGTTGAAAGCGACCCAGACAAACGTAATTAAGATCCAGCAGAGAAAACTATGCTAACGTACATTATAGACATACAACTCAACTGACTTAAAAATCAAAACCAAACTTTTGTAAAAAAAAAAAAAAAGATATAATCTTACTACATAAAATTGAGAATGGAAATGGGGAATGTGTCAAAGAGACAACAACCCGACCAAATAAAAAACAACAGCAGAGGGTCACCAACAGGTCTTCAATGTAGCGAGAAATTCCCGCACCCGTAGGCGTCCTTCAGCTGGCCCCTAAACAAATATATACTAGTCCAGTGATAATGAACGCCATACTTATTTCCAAATTGTACACAAGAAACTAAAATTAAAATAATACAAGACTAACAAAGGTCAGAGGCTCCTGACTTGGGACAGGCGCAAAAATGCGGCGGGGTTAAACATGTTTGTGAGATCTCAACCCTCCCCCTATACCTCTAATCAATGTAGAAAAGTAAACGCATAACAATACGCACATTAAAATTCAGTTCAAGAGAAGTCCGAGTCTGATGTCAGAAGATGTAACCAAAGAAAATAAACAAAATGACAATAATACATAAATAACAACAGACTACTAGCAGTTAACTGACATGCCAGCTCCAGACTTCAATTAAACTGACTGAAAGATTATGATTTCATCATATGAACATCAGGCACAATCCTTCCCGTTAGAGGTTTAGTATCATACCATCATAACATATATGAGAAGAACATAACCCGTGTCATGCCAACAACTGTTTGTAGAATAAATGTGTTTAGTTCCGATGCAAAGACCTTATCAGTGACTCAATATTAACGCCAAAATATGCAATCTTTAATGACTTGACAACAGTATCGTAATTATATCCCTTCTTAATAAGTCTATTCAAAGGTTTTGTAAGTTTCTGAGGTGAATACTGACACCTTTGTGCTTTATAAAGAATATTTCCATAAAAAATTGGATGTGAAATACCTGAACGTATTAGAAGTCTGCATGTTGAGCTATATTTACGAATGATGTCTTTATACCGATGATAAAATTTAGTAAATGTTTTGACTAGTTTGTGATATCGAAAACCATGGTGTAATAATTTTTCAGTAATACATAAATTTCTCTAGTTAAAATCTAAAACATTGTTACATACACGAGCGAATCGTACAAGTTGAGATATATAAACACCGTAAGATGGTGACAAGGGAACGTCACCATCTAAAAACGGATAATTAACGATAGGAAATGAAAAATCATCCCTTTTATCATAAATTTTAGTATTCAGCTTTCCATTAGTGATGTAGATATCAAGATCGAGAAAAGGGCAGTGGTCATTGTTAGTATTAGCTTTATTTAAAGTAAGTTCAACAGGATAAATTTCATTAATATACATACTGAAGTCGTCATTATTGAGAGCCAAAATATCATCCAAATATCTAAAAGTATTATTAAATTTGTTTATCAGATGTTGTTTCGATGGGTCTTTGCTTATTTTTGTCATAAATTGTAACTCATAACAATACAAAAACAGGTCCGCAATAAGTGGTGCACAGTTAGTCCCCATTGGAATTCCGATAATCTGACGATATACGGAATCCCCAAAGCGAACAAAAATGTTATCTAGTAAAAATTCAAGGGCATATATAGTATCAAAGCATGTCCAATTAATATAGTTTTTTTGTTTATTGCTACTAAAAATGACCTAAAAGAGTTTGAACATATATATTCACATTCTGATTTTTTGAATGCCCATTTAATTAGGTGTGTGAATTTTTTCTTAATGAGAATGTGAGGCAATGTGGTATACAGGGTAGAAAAATCAAAACTTTGAACAGATTCAAAATCACCAATATAAGCATGCAATTTATCAAGTACTTCCAACGAGTTCTTGAAACTCTAAAAGTAATTTATTCCACTATTTTCGAAGGCCTTATTTGAACAATTTATTATCAGGTTTTTAATTGTACCAAGTGTGCTGGTAAGAAGAATAGACAATTTAGTAGTTGAACAATGGCTTGAAGACGAAATAAATCTATATTTGTAAGGGGTTTTGTGTAGCTTCGGAAGCCAATACATAGTTGGGACTTTCATTGTATTTGGCTCTGCTTGTAAAGCGGTGGCTAAAAGTTTATGTTTGTTACAGATTTCGTTTTCTGAAAATGGAGTCAGTTGGAATGTTGGTGAATTGGTGATTTCCTTTTTCAGAACCTCAATGTAAAATTTACGTCAAACAATAATAATATGATTAGCAGCTTTATCGGCCGGGACAAAAACAAATTCCTTGGCTAGTTCTTTTAGTTTATGTTTGATACGAGAAATAGGTTTATTGTGGTTATTGTTAATAGTAAAATGTTCTTTAAAATGTTGAATACGTATATCAACTATCTTCATTACTGAATTAAAAAAAGAGTCCAAAGATTTTTTGTCAGCTTTTTCCCGTTTTATCCATTTCATACAGTAAGTATGGAGTGAGTCGTGGATGATATTACGACACTCATTCCAATTAATAATTGACGGGGGACGATATTTAGGTCCTTTACTGAGGAATGATTTTAACTCTCGGTCTTGAACGATGTTTATAAGATCTCCTGTTATAACATGGGAAATGGGTCCATAAATATATTCGGAATTACTGCAATTACATGAAGTAGGTGTATTTTCACTGATCTTAACATCTTTACACAATTGACTATAATTAAACACAAATTTCCGGGTAGATTTCTTGTAAATATAACAAATAAGAGGTAGCTCAGTTTGTCAAAATATCCAGGAATTTGTTCTTTAACAGAATGGTCGTTAAATATACCGGCAATATTTACAAAATCAAAGCCTTTATTGACATACTTAATTTTAATAAAATGTTTTTTATGATCTTCAGGGCGATCATTTTGGGAAATAATTTAGAATAACAATATGCCATAATAATTTGAACAATTTCATACTTAGGACTGCTATATGAAATTGTGTTGCAATCCTCCAAAATTTTATTTAACTTATTAACCGGTAACGAACAATGTTTTGTTAACAGATAATGTCTGCCGTTGTTTTTTGAAATAGAAATTAGGTCCGAAATATTGGTATGATTGGCCCGAAATTTTCTTTGATTGCGATTTGTTCTACGACCGTGAGAACGTTTTTTACGAACAGTTTTAGAAACTATATCCAAAATGTTAACGGAATTGGTTCTAGATATATTACCAATTCCCATGATATTATCATTTAGACCGAGAGGGTAAACTGTCTGTAATTTTTTAATCCAATTTAATTGAATTATTTTCCGTGATCGTACAAACTTTGAATGCGATTCACCAGGCTGCTTATTTACTACTTCTAAAGGTTGAACTGCTAAATATTTAAAAGGATGGTTGTGCTTCTTAAGGTGTTGGTAAATGATACTTTTTAATTTATTGGGTCTTTTAAAACGATACAGAGTTCTTGAGTGCGTTTAGATAAATATCGTCCAGTTTCTCCTACGTACTGAATACCACACCCTGGTTTGTTTCATTTGAGTAAATAAATAATTCTGTTTGTTTTTCAAGTTATATCAGTTTCAAAATTTAAAGAAAATGTGCGACCATTAAACGTGGACCTTACCGTATTGTTGGTGGAAAGACGGGGACATGTAAGTCATTTTTTTGGCATGACACTTATCGATAGAAGGGTAACCACGATTTTTATTGTTAAAAATGTTAGCGATGGTAGTATTTTTAGATAACCGATTTTGAAGATTGAGACGTGTAGATACCCTTTGAACAAGTTTAGTATTTAGTAATTTTCCATTTCTAAGCTTCATAATTGTTTTGTTAGTGAATTATATAATAAAGGAGCAAAGATTGGCGTCCAGAATATGAACCAGCATACAATAATTTAAGTTATATAAAATGGATAAATTTGTTCGGCTAAAAATGTCAAACGCTATCAGTATAAATTACCCGAAAAAGATAGGGTATATCAGGGTAGGACTGATGGCTGACTAAATAGTAAAATGGGGCTGAATATTGAAATACTACTTTTTGATAAATATTCCTAAAGTAATGAACTAGAGCAGTGCTACATGTACTCCTTCCAACAATAGATTTATTGAAAATAAAAACATTTTTGTCTGCAAGTTCAGATAATCATTGAGGATTAAGTAATATCTACTGTGTAGTAATTTTAGCTGGGGATCAACCATCTGGGGTCTAGCTATATAGGGCAGTATTGTACATCATGAGTGTAGAAACTTTATCTCCCGCCTGAGGCCAATGTGTGCTATAGTCAAATAAGGAAATGGATAAGCCAGTTTTTGGGAGGGACAATTAAGATCAGATTATTGCATGAACTTGGACATGCAGTCATTCAGCTAATTTCTCTGAAAGAAGAAACATCATTTATTTGAAACTTGGAAAATATTTTGTAATTTTTTGCAAAAACCCACCCATCTTCCACCCAATCTTAATGACAGTTTTAATCATTCTTTTTATTGTTATTATTTTATCATCTTAAGATACAGGATGTGTGATGCTTCACAAGATTGTTTTTATTGTATTTATAGTAGTATTTTTCTATTTGTTACTGTAATGTATGATATACTGGTTGAGGCATTTTCTTAACCCCACCTTTGCTTTTTAATGTCATTGTCATTTATTTGCTACTATTGATATTGTTAATATGTCATTCTCAATTAATTATAAATTTTGAATTAATGACATTTTGCTCAACTTGAGTTTTATATTAACAGCAAACTTAGCTCGGCCTCCCTTTAGGTTTGTTGAACATCATCTTGTAGAACATTGACTGTCAAAAAAATCATTATAATGACCTGACTATGCGTTATTTTATTTATTGGCATTTTGTCCAAGGTTATAATTTTCTTTATTGTTCTACAGCTCCCCTCCTATTTTTCAATATTGAATTCATGTTATCATAGATCAAATTTATTCATTCAGTGTATATTTTTTCGTGTTTTTGTTTATGTCTTTTAGATTGAGTTACACCATTTCAATAGATATTTTATAGTGCATCTTTCTATATTGTAATGTAAATTAATATTTCAGGTAAGGGTGAAGGTTGTCGGCTGTTAAATATTTTAAACCCGCTGCATTTGTTTGCGCCTGTCATAAGTCAGGAACCTGGTGTTCAGTGGTTGCCGTTTATTGGTGTGGTTCATTAGTGCTTCTCGGTTCTCGTTTTTTATATATAGATTACACTGTTGATTTTCCTGGTTGAATTGTTTTACACTAATCATTTTGGGGCCATTTATAGCTTGCTATTTGATGTTAGCCAATGCTACGTGTTGAACGCCGTACTTTAACCATTAATTGTTTACTTTTTACACATTGAGACTTCGAGATAGAGTTGTCTCATACCACATCTTCTAACTTCTATATACAAATAATACATACAGTAAAACTTAATGACAAGATGTATACAATTTACCAATAAAGTACAAATTAAGTAAAATATATATGCAACATGAAAACAAGACTATAAAAACCTCATGTGTCCGACCCGCCTTTCTGGATCCAATTGGACCAGGAACGCCAAAAGTGAAAAATTCGAGTTGGATGCACAAATACCGAGTCACATCAAAAGTCATGTCAACAAAAGGCACATAACAGTACAGAAATTATTAAAAGGACGGGACGTTCTGGGCAAAATTCTGCCTCATTATTGTTTTGCTCAGACACCGGTTACGCGTTCCAAAGTATGCGTAACAGCTGCTAGCCTTTGAATATCTTATTAATCTCTAGAACAGTAGTGCATATTAATGCGATCCAAGCAGTAATGTTTGGCAGAAAAGGTTGGATTGTAAATGGGAAGAACATTATCAATACACATGTGTGTGAAATTAAATGATCTAGCTTCGTTTATCTTCTTGTTTTTCGTAAGTGACTGAAGGAACTCCAACACATATGAAAATACGAAATAGTCGACAAGGAGATGTGATCAGTTGGTTCTTATAGGAATGCTGACAGCCTGCTGAAAATGTTAACCACCAAATTCAAATATATGTTGTCAATGAAAAACTCCAGCATACTGATCACTTGTTCTTCTGTGTAGCATGTTTACAAAATATACCGAATTGTACCCAACACAATAATATGAAGCGTTTGTTACTAGAAATGTGGAACATATTTTTTATATGGGTTCCAGTTTTTCATGTGGTGTGATTGTGTAAAAGGTGTTTAAGAATTTATCACAACGATTCTTTATTAGAACATGCAGATGAGCTGGCAATGTACCGTTGTCTAAACGGAGCTTTGTGAAGTTTGAGTATCGAATACAAACAAGTCGAGTCATCAGACGTGTTATTTAATGAGACCACGAAGGACTTGTAGTTTATCAAGATCTGATCCTTATCAAAGATTAATGATACGAAATGTAGAACAATATTCCACTGTATTCTTATTTTATAGTTATATACGCATATAACAATATATTTTATTAAGATTTATTTAGATATTGGTGTTGAAACAATAATCATTCAAGTAATCAAATGTAAATGGACTTTTAAAGATGTCTGCATTCACATCCGATAGGGCCGCAGAATGAAGCTGCTTGGTTTGGTTCCCAGTTTGGATCAAGCTGATTTAATATTTGTTCCACCTCTGCCACTGTTACTTGGTTTTGACTTGCCACTTGCGTCAAACAAGGACAAAAAAAGTAATTCTTACAGGTTTCTAAACTATTTTGTATTCCTGAAGCAAGTTCCCTCAGTTTAATAGCGTCAGAAATCAACTTACTGTAATCAGTTGATGTAACAAGAGAACAGTCAGGTCGGAAGGGTTCTAATTTTATAAAATCGTATGTCTGTTTGGATGGATATTCTTCCGATATTACACATATGACGTCTCTATCAGTAACTGAACTTCCAAATGCTGCAACATCTGAATCGCTTACACCAAGATACGCATTATGAACAGCATCTAAAAGTCCTGTAAGAGACTCCTCTGTATTACCATTCACAGATTTAAAGACAATTTGTCGCATAAGTCTAGATTTTCTCTGCAACAATGCGTCAAACGAAAGGTCTTGAAATGCTGTATTATTTACCTCACATCGAGGACGGAATGAGTCTAAAGGGAAATAATCGTATTCTGATATATCAGCACGTAAAATAGATACGGTGCACACCAAATCTTTTGATGTCAACTGATTGCCAAAGTTTTTCATAGTCTGTGATGAACTGAATTGCAAAATGCTTTTAACATCATCAATAATGTCTGAAACAGGTTCACTGTTTTCTGATTTAGATAGCGTATTGTTATACAATACCAGACGGGCCCTCATTTCATCTTCAATAACAGTCATATTATTGTCTACGTCTTTCAGAAAATCTATGACGGCAAGCTGGTTTGGGGCTAGTGAAGTTTGAACCAGTTTAACAAAGTCAATGGTAAACAATGGACCATTTGTATCTACGGGAAGTTTTGCTAGTCCTACAACGTCAGAAAAGTTACTGTTTTGTGACGCATTTATCATCAAAGCTTTAAATGGTAAGGTGATATTCTTGAAAATATCAATCGTTTCGTTCCATATTTTAGCTGTTTCCTCTTTTTCTTCGCGAAGTTGGGTTAAGTTGCTTTTCAAGTTGTCATGGTACTTTTGATAGCTTTCACGGGCCTTTTCCATTTCAGTGGCAACTTTGCTCCATTCCTTGACTGTGACATACTGCATAATGCCATCCCCAAGCATACCTATTCCGGTCATTATACCTTGTGACCATGAAAGCTTGTAATTTTTTACAAATTTTGTCCTTACAGCTGGATTCGTTATGAACTGTTTTACGCTATTCATCTTTGCAATGGGCTTTCTGAAGGTATGGTTAAGTTTACCTTTAAAGCCTTTCCAGTTATTAATTCTTTTCCATTTTTTTATGCTTGCTCCAAAACCACGTACATTCTGACCAAAGTTCTTTGCCATTTGTTTAAAAGCTTTTGGTACAAGTTTTAATTTCTGAAGAGTTCCTCTCTTTGTTTCCACATCAATTTCACTGTTCCCCATTCGGTCCCATAATGATGCTTGTGTTGTTGCAAGAATGTCTTCGTTACTTACCATGTTGTATGCATTTTGAAATGATTTAGTAAACTTACTGACGGCTGCTTCCACTAGATAATGAACTGCTATGCCTATAAGAGCGTTTTGTTTATGAGTTTCCAACATTTGGCTCAGGTCGGCAAGTCTGTATTCAAGTTGTCCCATTACGCTATTTAGGTATAGGTCCAATGTAAGATTATTGATTGATGACGAGGCTGGTAACTTAAATTCAAGTTGTGCTACCAAAGTTTCCTCGATATCTTGCAGAGATTCAACCGTCTGAATAGTATGGTTTATATAATATGATATATAAGCGTTATTTGTTGTTGCTGTTTTCAAATCGAAGTAGTTCTTCTTGGCCAGTACATATTCCTGTTCATATTGACTAACCATACCATTTATTATATTGTCAAGACGTTTGATTTCGTCTCTGTTAGTGCAGATACTTTTATAGTATATACACCCATCTGGAAATAAACATATGGAATATTGAAGTTGGATGTATAGAATCTGATGACATTATTGCTATGATATATATATATATATATATATATATAATTTAATTTTGGATGTAACGCGTCTTCTGATTAGCTGACGTTATTTTGTTATGAGCCCATAGACATAATTTAGTCATGTGACCGTGACGTCATCAACGTTTTTTCATGGTTTTCTACGGTTTAAAATAGAATTTAGAATTAAATTATAAGAAATGACTGTAATATTTTTTCTGTCTATGAAGAAATAACATAAAAAATGTGGTGCATACTGTTAAATAACCCGCTACGCGCGTTATTCAGTGTGCACCAAAGTTTTTTTTATGTTATTTCTTCATAGACAGAAAAAATATTACAGTCATTCCTTAAATATAAAACGGCTAAAAACAGAGAACTGAAAAGTTATCCAAAACCACGAATGCATACACATACAGCCAATAACGACCATCTCTGGTTCATAATTTTATGTATGATCGACATGTTTTTGTTCAAACTAAATGGTCAATAGTCATATATTAGGTTGATATTTTTTCTGGTTAAAGAGAAATAAGCGCAATTCAGAAACAATTTTCATCGCCTATTATGCATAAAGGTATATTTGGTAGGTCCGTTAAAAAGGTTAAGGTCGTTTTCTCCGAGGACCTCTAATGTTCCTTTTTTTAATGTTAATAATCAATTGTAAATGGCTTTGTAAATATTTTTTTGTATTATATTGAATTGAAAATGAAATGCTATAGAAGGGTATGTTTGTTGTTTGTGTCGATGGGTTACTGTCTCATTGACAAATTTCAATTTCATGTATTTATTCATATAAATAAGCTCTTTATGTGATAAATTTAATACTTATTGATATTTAAACAAGGGTTAAGCACTAATATGAAGGCGAGAAACACCGGCGATAATTAATGAATTTACCTGATATTGCAGCACCGAGCACAAGTCCTAGGCTTGTTGTTCTAAGCAATATTGATGAGCCTGTAACTAAAATGAAAATATGCATGTTAAATTTACGTAAATTATAGACTCTGAAGAGCCTGCGTCGCTCACAAAGGTATATGTGCATCTTCAACAATAGATTATCGCCACTGATCATTGTGGACTAGAATAGAATTCAGGATAAAACTCTCTTTTTTGTTGGTTTTTTATTGTTTATCATTTTTCTGTAACAGTTTCTCTTTATCATTCGAACTAGAGCACTATGTAAAGCTAAATCTTACGAAACACGAGCGATCTGTGCTAGCCCAGTTTAGATGCGGGATATTACCGATCAGAATTGAGACTGGTAGATATATTTGGGAACCAGTGGAAAACAGACTGTGTCGATTTTGTAATTCTCAAAATGTTGAAAGTGAGCTACATTTTCTTATAAACTGCACATTTTATAATGATATCAGACAAACTGTTCTTAGCGGGCTATTAATGGTGCCTGACTATACGCAACTAGATGACCAGCGAAAATTAACATTTCTAATGGTGAACCATCCAAGGAAAATAGCTAAATACTTAGCAGCGTCACTTTTACGTAGAAAACAAACAGTTTACTCTAGTTAACATTCTGAAACCTTTTTTACAAACTTTAGATGAATAATATATGAACTCTTACAAACGTTAATTCTTAATCTATAATCATCTGTATTTAAATTTAAATTGGCAATTGACACGTGATATTAGAACATTTATATTGAAATGAAAGTAAAAGGTGACGTATTGGTCCATTGGGCCGGGTGTATTATATATGTAATTATATTTTGTACAAATTTATATATTTATGCTGATTTACACATGTCACTATAATAAACAATTTACTTACTTACTTACTTTACTAAAAATACATTATCTTTAGTGTTTGCCCAAAACAAATTAAAAGGTAAACAATCGTAATTAAAGGACACTCACTCCTATTAAAGGTATACCAGCAATTTCAACAAAACTCAAACCATTTGAAGACCTTTTCTTGCTGATCCTGTTTTCTATTTAAAGTGTTTCTCTATCTTTTATAGTTTTCAAGGTAATAGGCAAGACGACAAATTAAAAAAAGAATAAACATTTTAATTAGAGACGAGAAACCCAGAAAGGTTTCGACGGACGATTTCAGCCTTGTTGATTTATTTGTAGATCTCATCTTGCTGATAATTTTTGTTATTTAACGTGCCTTTCTTTCTATTGGAGTTTTCTAGATGATAGGCAAATAAAACGCACAAAAAAAGTAAGCATAATCATTAAAACGCAATAAATAATATAAAAAGTCGGCAGACGCTTTCGACCATTTGACTTTTTTTGTGGATTTTGTGTTGCTGATCATAACTGCTTATCTAAGTTTTTATATATCATTCATAGTTTTAAGATAACGCAAAACAAATGTGTTAATATCGTCATTAATGGGCAAAAAGTCCAATAAGGAGTCAATTGACTATTTCTGCCAGGTTTTTTGTTAATCTTTTACTGATATTTGTTTCTTATTTAAGTTTTTATCTTTTTATTACTGTTATAAGGATACCCAGCTAAAATATGTTTATTGTATTAATATTTTG
This sequence comes from Mytilus galloprovincialis, assembly GCF_965363235.1. Lineage (NCBI taxonomy): Eukaryota > Metazoa > Mollusca > Bivalvia > Mytilida > Mytilidae > Mytilus > Mytilus galloprovincialis. The sequence continues at coordinate 24,731,361 of NC_134840.1, read as the reverse complement.
GAAGCTGTCAAAAGAATTCAAAACCTTCAGTTTAAATTAAATTGTCAATATTTTGAGTTAGAGATGATGACGTTTTCTATAATTTTGATATGATGTGTCCCAAAAGTAGAACACCACACTGTAAAAATATTATTAAGAAAGCGTAGGATGGATTTTTATACTTTCATGTATTCTCTAAAAGAAATTACTACGAAATAGTTCTCGGGTCACCTGATGGAAAACTATTTCCAATAGACATTCGTATGCACGAGAATCATGCTTTACGTTGTTTTATATTGGTCTATAAAGATTGATCAGCACGAGCCAAACAAACATCCTGGAGGAGGAACCCAGGTGTACCGGAAGCAGTTATTGATTTGAAATAACTTGTAGGAATGCAAAAACGTCTGCAACTTATAAACACTATAATTGAAAATGATATGATTGTAATACTTACATATAAGGGCACCCCATCCTCTTCTATAACGATGTAATAGGATTTCGTTATCTGAAACGTTATGAAAAATTTATATTATTATATTTAGAAGTGAAAGCGATTTCTAAAAAAGTTTTTTAATTCTTGAAAATTTCTTTTAATTATGGTGAAACAATGATTGAATCCTTCGACTCAGAAATTAAGTAACAAGCAAATTTGTGGCATAATTTATTTAGGATTTATTTAGATAATTCATTTTCTATAATATTTGCAATTTCATGATTTAGAATATATTGAAAATAAATGTCTATGGTTGAAGACTGTATGATGAATGCTGCATATTTTAATGGTATCGTGTTATTTGGTCTCTTTGATTCTACAGATATTTTAACTCAAAAATATTATCAACATATACTTTATGTTTAAAAAATAAATACTAAGTTGCATAATATTATATATATATATATATATATATGTTGTGTACAAGTTGTATTGTTGTACAAATTATAATTTGTACAGATTTTTTGTACAAGTTTTCACTGATGATTTATGAACCACTTAACACAAATGGATGATGAAAGCACACAGTCTTATGTTTTCCATATTTCTGTCATATTTATATATCGTTGCGAAATCCGTCATGTTTTTTTTTATTCCTGGTTTATCACGCGTTACGATATGCCATCCAATACCAATCATGCCCGTTTCTGGTACTTAAAGTGTTTCCTGTCACCTACCTTGGCTATCACCAATCCCTACGTCGTCAGTAACTTTCTTTGGTAAAACATTTGCTGTTGATAAAAAGAAATTCAATAAATTATACATATAGTCTAAACAGATATTTTAGTACAAGTTTTATAATTTTTCAGCTAAAAGTTTAGATTTGGCAATTAAACCAACAAAAAGGAAATATAGTACATCTATTTATATTGCCATACAGACATGACAGAAGCAGTGCTGAAGTATCAATTTAATGACAACAAAATAGATGCAATTGAGGATCATTCGAAATGCACAACTACAAAATATTTTCTGAAAATGTTCCTACATCTGTACAATTTCAGATAATGCATTCCTGTTTATCAAAACAAATTTCTCTTTTTAGAACAATTAAAAGAATAAAATAACATCTACGTAATTTTAATCAGATATAGCCGTCTCATATCATCGGGGCTGACGTCTCTCAGGTAGGAGAAGCCTACATCTAAATTTATTCATTATAATGCACATTAAACATTTTTTTTTAAAATCATTTGGATTGACAACATACAAATAAAGTGAAATATTATAACAACGATTATTCCAAATTACTTTACAGATGAGCGTAATGTAGAGAACATCAACCACAGAAATATACGACGTATTTACATAAATAATTACAACCTGTCCTATATAAAATTGATAAGAAAAAAATACATTACCACTGCAAGCAATAATAATACATAGTAACCACACTACTTTCATCCACATTCCAAAGTCTAAAACTGCAATAAATAAAACAAATAATCATACTAATAATAACATTGATCGAAAATTGAAGTGAAAGTCAGATTTTATTCCGAACGTATTTCAATGTCCTTTTTTATAACCTTCAAAATAGTTGTAACTTATTAAAGTATACACTAGTGTTCTTACCCTTGTGTAGAAATTATTAAGTGAAAAATAAATGTTAAAGATTTTGTTTCATATTTATAGAGAAATAATAATTGTAAACATAACTATATCCTTGATAAATGTCTGTTATGACAAATGACCACACCAAACAAATATCCGTTTGACATCTATTTGACGTAAAAGGTCATTAAAAGTTGGAAAATAAACCACAAATAAAAGTGCTTTTAAAGATGTTTTCCTTAGATTGGAAGAAAACATTACTCATTGAATGTTTGTAAATAAAGATTTCCGGTCATTGTAAAATTGACGTAAACAAAAGTTCACGAACCCCTGTAGACATGTTGTAACAATGTCCACAACTTTTATGGATCTAGCTTCGGAATAGTACGGGAAAATTCGACAACATTAGAAGATATATCAGGTTATAGTGCAAAATTGATATTAAACTTGGAACCAGTTAAATTTAGAGACACTTTGAGAACATTCTTACATTTGAAATTAAGAAACAGTCTGACTTTCTAATTCCCTAATACATTTTATTGATTGATTTATTGACTTCGTTATAGATGATGTCTTTATGAATTTGATCAGGCTTTTCATGGTTTTACTTCTGTCCCAAGAATATTACGTGTGATAATATTTTATGAGGTATACGAATCCGGCTTTGAAATCATCAAATTGGTCTTTAATGTACATAATGGGCAGATCGGTTATATTTTGAATTCATTTACTCATGATTTCGTTTGGTTGAAATTTGATGATATAAGCTTTGTAAAAAAGACAACAAAATGATATGTCCTGCTATTATAATTGTTTTCCAAGGAATCAGTACATATGATCTGTAAAGTTTCTTAACTTTCTCAGGAATGCAATATTTTTTGTTAATATTGTAAACAATCTGTGAACAAGTGAGAACTTGCAAATCACGTGCCTTTTAATTGAAACAGAGACATACATGTGTATATGTGTATACAAGTCTTTGATTGAAAATTATAAGTGATTCACCATTTTTTGTTGTTGTTAAAATAGTGTATATTGTTTAACAGCGACTAAGATTATAACACAATGTTGACTGTTGTACCCCTATTTTGACATTTTTACCTATTTTGTCTATTTGTTTTGCTCACATATTGCTGTAAATAATAATGGAATTCTTTGTGACTGTTATACCAGTGAGAGGTTTAGCTAGCTATGATACCACGTTTAATCCACCAAGTCCTATATGGAAAGAAATGCCAAAACCAAATCAGGAATATGACTGTTGTTTACCGTTTGTTTAATGTGTTTGAGCTTTTGATTTCGCTCTTTGATAAATAACTTTCCATTTTGAATATTTCTTGAAGTTTTGGTATTTTTTATATTTTAAATATATTTCACATAACATTCTTAAATTACATAACATGATATCAAATTATATTTGAAGCTAAGAAATAATATGTTAAAAAAAGGTCTTGGCAAACACTCGTAAATTTTAAGGGGAAACACGATAGGTGGTAGTGGGTAGTGGGAATCGACCGCTTTTCCAACATCGTTAAAATCACGTAGCTTCACATCGGAAAAAAATGGATCACATGTCTGAAGGTAGTTCATAGGTATACATTTCCTTAGATATATATTTTTTTTATACTTTGCTGAAATGTAGGTTTCACTATGTTTTTTTTTCAAAAATATAACAAGTAGTATGGGCAATCGTGCTTTTTTTTTCAAGCTACGGATCCCTCAAAATTGCCCAAATTTGTTTAGATTGTTCATGCAAAAACACATTTTTGTGCATAAAAAGAAAACTATGAAATATATTTTTTTAAATAAAGTATGAGAAATTAGGTTTTGTAATATGTTTTAAGAAAATAAAAAGATACCATTGTGACACCGAATTTTTCTTCTTGCTACAAGTTAAATAATAAAATTTCCCAATCAATCCAGTATTTTTTTTTTTTGCTAAAAGAGATATTTCTCCTTAAACCGCTAAGTTGAAAAATTGCTTTTAAAAACACAAATATTTAGTATTTGTTTTAACATTTCGAATAATGCAATACCTCACTAAGTTTTCTAAATTTTAATAAACAGTCTAAGTAATTTATTGCAAACCTGTCTCTAAATATGCAGTGCTAAGAACTAGACCGATTGTGTACTGTGGTTGTACAATCCAAGATGGTGGTATGCCATGAATCTGCCTTAATACTTTCCAATTAAAAAGCTTGGTTTTTATTTTATAGGGTAGTAATAAACGCCATTTAAAACACTAATTACATTATTATTATCCTTTTTGTTGAAACAAATTGTGGTCCCTATAGTTACATAGTATTGGTCCATGTGTTTTGGTAAGTAGTCTGTATACTAGAATCCTTGTAACTGGACAGTCATGAACATATTTCGTTCTGTCTTGTAAATCTGAAGGAGCTGAAGTGGATACATTTTGAATTGTTCAAATGAAGAGAAGACAGAGGTTGTCAATGTCCTCAAATTGCCACAAATGCTCTGGATACTGGTGTATAATATTTGAGATATCAGTAATTATGATATGAGACATGATACTAAGGAGGCTGATATGTAGCATTCATTACCGGAGGAATAGTCACAGAATAGCTTAAAGTGTATCCGTGTTCTAGGTTTGTACAAATATATACTATATACTATATTTATCGCTATTTTGTGCATTTTTCCTTTGATCTTTTTTTGTGATATTTTTCATATCATGCTACTCACTTGAGATGGAAAATAATCGCTAGTAACTAAGCAGACACATGGCGTTGCTAACGAAATTGACATGAAATTGACAACGTCGTCTATACCAGTTGTTTGCATGACACGGGTTATGTTCTTCTCATATATGTTATGATAGTATGATACTAAACCACTAACGGGAGGGATTGTGCCTGATATTCATATGATGAAGACATAATCTGTCAATCAGTTTAATTGTAGTCTGGAGCTGGCATGTCAGTTAACTGCTAGTAGTCATGTTATTTATGTATTATTGTCATTTTGATTATTTTCTTTTGTTACATCTTCTGACATCAGACGCGGACTTCTCTTGAACTGACTTTTAATGTGCGTATTGTTATGCGTTTACTTTTCAACATTGGCTAGAGGTATAGGGTGGGTTGAGATCTCATAAACATGTTTAACCACGCCGCATTTTTGCGCCTGTCCCAAGTCAGGAGCCTCTGGCCTTTGCTAGTCTTGTTTTATTTTTAATTTTAGTTTTTTTTTGTATAATTTGGAGTTTAATATGGCGTTCATAATCACTGATAAGTATATATATTTGTTAAGGGGCCAGCTGAAGGACGCCTCTGGGTGAGGGAATTTCTCGCTGCATTGAAGACCTATTGGTGACCTTCTGCTGTTGTATGTTCTATGGTCGGGTTGTTGGCTCTTTCACACCTTCCCCATTTCCATTCTCAATTTTGTATATCCAGTTGTATTGGTTTCGTCAGTATTACTGTTTGTTGTTGCATTATTAGTAATAGTTGACTTTACAGGCATTTAGTCTCCACCAGGTTGATCTATATATGTTTGAGCTTCATTCTTTCACTCAAAGTTATTAATAAATAATATGTTTATGTTGGACACTTATGGAGGCAGCACTTTTTTCTTGTGAGTTGGTATCTGCTTTATTGGATACAGAACCAGTATCTTCAATGAGTATTATTTATCTGTAAATAATTCTATTGGGTTTTTCAATTATGGTTTTTAAGTTTCTTACATAAGAATAGTGGATTGAAAGCCAATATTTTCAGCTATGAGCTCTGAATTTATCATTCCCTTTAATCTGATGTCATCTTATTCCTTTGTATTATGTATTGCAGTTGGTTTTCTAGTAATGTATTGCTACTACTAGTAGTCATGAACTAATTATTTACATAAGTATGGGAAATCATGTGGTGAATTGTGGGCAACTCATTTACAAGTTCAGAGAGTAACATATTTGCATTGCTCAATAAGTTTTTGTTCTTCAGTTAACCTTAAATGTGTAACTCTTCTTTCATGTTCAGTTTGAAAAGTGATAGCATCATCAGTGGTTGTTGTGTATTATGTTATTTGCAGTAGTTTGGTGAGACCCTCTCTTACTGTATGGTGAATTACTCAGATATATGACCTATAGTTAAAAGTACCCAAGAAGTCTTTCATCAATTCTTGTTCAAATTTTTTTAATCAGCCTTTTTTTTTTTAAAGCAAATCATCGTACCATCGGTAGTAAAGTTCAAATATATGTTAACCCTTCTTATTATTTGGTGGCGATTACTTTTTCTGAATTTTTGTATGAGAGTTAGATATGTAATTGTTGTTAAGCTCCCTAATTTTGCAATTAACCTTGACTCTGTTCTACATTGTCTTGCTCATAAAATCTATGTATGTCGATTATTCTTTTCCCATTTGCCCAGTTCCAGGATACTATTGAATATAATAGGACTTCCAGAGTTGTTACTGCAAATCCAGGGTGAGTGTTTATACATTGTTTAATTAAATTTGATTTGATAATTATATCATCAATACTAGATTCGTTATGTTTTCAAAGTAATATTTTTTCTCTGTTGTTGTGGATATAAAATTGTATAGTTTGCCATCTATTTATATTTTAAGTGTCAGTTTTTGTGCTATTTTGCAGAATTGGTTTTGTTTATAGTATGGTAAAACCAAAGTTTTGTTTTGAATATTTGCGGACCGGAAATCCCAACGAAAGTCCCATCCCATTGTCTGATAATCTTCTAAAATATTTCTTAATTGGAAATACAATTGGTGTTTATTTTTACTTTTTGGCATTGTCAACAAATAAACTAAAATATTTTCTTTTAATATGTTTATTGTACACTTCAAAACATAACAAGAGGCTGTCAGAGCGACAGCAAACCGGATTTATTAATATCTATTCGTGTCCTGGCATTTTTCAATATCACAAGAACCATAACTGATGAACGGTTAATGTGAAAATCATCAATATGAAACTTGACCTCCATTTTGTCATCAGTAACAACATATTAAAATTTGAAAAGCTTTGTTTGATTAGTTCATGAGTAAATGCAACAACATGATTGGTAACACAATTTTTAAATCTTTCAAGAACCATAACTCCAGAACCGTAAAAGTCAAAATCGTCATTATTAAAGTTGACCTCCGTTTTCTTGTCATTAACAACATATTAAAATTTTAAAAGCTTTGGTTGAACGGTTCATGAGTTAATGCACGGACAGGACTGGAAACGCCATTTTTCAATCTTTCAAGAACCATAACTCCAGAACCGTAAAAGTCAAAATCGTCATTATTGAACTTGACCTCCGTTTTGTTGTCAGTAACAACATATTAAAATTTTAAAAGCTTTGGTTGAATGGTTCATGAGTAAATGCACGGAAAGGACTGGAAACGCCATTTTTCAATCTTTCAAGAACCATAATCCAGAACCATAAAAGTCAAAATCGTCATTAATGAACTTGACCTCCATTTTGTTGTCAGTAACAACATATCAAAATTTTAAAAGCTTTTCAGAATTGTGAACGGATAAACAATTTTAGAAATGCCTGAGTTTAATTATGTATATTATAGAATTCAAAGCAGAAAAGATGAGGTTTAAGTCTTGTTTGAAAATCATGAGTAATTTAAAAATATATTACGCAAAACAAATAGATAATGTAATTTTATGTTATAATATTAGGAAAATGTGTAAAAGGTCATGTGAAAAGCTTACACGAATAATTAAACTGCAAACAGTGATCTAGCGATCATTGACTGGGTCTTTCGGAGAGTCCTTATAACAATAAAAGTAAATATGCTAATCCAATAATCAGAAAATTTGAGGGTAGTTCCTGAACGCCCACATTTGTAATTTTGCATTGAGTCATAACTTTGAATTATACATCATTATGAGTAACAACGGGTACCGAATCATAACATATACCACAACACTGTATTATGAGTACTGAGCCATAACTTATAACGCAACATTATAATTAATGACAGGCACCGAGTCATAACATTATATCACCTGATTGTACTATACGAGCAATGAGTCATAACCAATAAAACAGCAGTGTGCTACGGGTACTAAGTCATAATTTTTAACACATAATAAGTAACAACGGGCACTGAGTCATACCATAAAACACAACATTGTATTACGAGTACTGAGTCATAATTTTGAACACAAGATGAGTGACAGCGGGCAGCGAGTTATAACACTGTACTTCGAGCACTAAATCAGAACTATAATATATAATATCACAAAAATACGAATAGGCCACCGAGTCATTAAAAATAGTAAACAACTAAACAAATGTAAGTAAATATTTATTACAATAAAATTTTAAAAAAAAAAGAAAAAAATAAGTGTAAATAAAAAAGAAAATATGTTAAGTTTTATATAATGAGATCGAAAAAATGTGGATATTTTCATGTTGTATAAGATACATACATCCATAGCTCAATCTAAGAAATTCAGCATATATCAAATTGTGTTGTAGATGGAAAACATGTTGATGAGCATGGACCCTCGGGACATGTATCATTTGATATGTATTTATTATGCCATATGTGATATAAAATAAAAGTTTGCCATTTTGATGTGAGGATTCCAAATTGTCCTTTCAGTATTGGTTTTATCAATGACATAGGTACATTACTCGTTTTAAGATTTTTCATTGTTGTAATAAATGCAGCGTCAATCTTGGCATTGTTTATTTCATTGACATCAGGTGTGCCTCGGATGCTGCTGAGATCATATCCCCAATAACAATCCTTATTTGGTAAAATGTGATCCGCTATGTATCGTATAACGGTAAACCTACTTCTGAAAATAGTTCCGGTTACTTGGCGGGCAATTCTACACACAGGAATATTAGTTTTCACTCCATTTCTTATTTCATTCGTCAGATATTCAATCTCTTGGCTATCGCAAATGGAGCTTTTTATGTAGTTGTGAACCGTTGTGACCCCTTTACGAATTAAGTTAAGGTCATGACCCCAATAACAGTTGCGATTAGGAAGAACTGATTTGGAAATAAATTTGAGAAGATCAAATAAATTGCTGTACATTTGTTTTGTGAGTTTTGGTTTATACATTTTTATAAACTTAAATATGTCTGATGGTTTCTCCGATTTTTTTAAGATTTTGTTTTTTATTTCTTCCAAAAAAACATTAGCTTCCTTTATTTCTTGTATTTTCAGTTTTAATTTATCGATGCTATTGGACAAAACCGTTATTATTGGCTGTAGATAATTATTTGAAAGGCGCTCAAGAGTGTTGCGGTTTGATTTTTCTATTATGTGGTTATAATAACATCTATATTTAGAATGCCCGTAAGTTTTAGAGACAAACTTATAAAGTGATAGCAATTTTGGTTCATATTGTTTGCCCTTACTTGACAGATCATAGAGAAATTTCACAACATACTGGCAGAACTTTTTCTGAAAAGTCTTCATACTTCTAAATGCAGAATTTAATTGATTTCTTGACTTGATAAGTGTATTTTTCTTTTCTTGTAATTGATCCCGTACACGTGCCTCTTCCTTTACACTAGAAACAACATCAACAATGGCAAACCCAACAGCTAGGACAGCACCGATACCCGATGCGGCTAGTGCTAAGGTAGTAGCACTTGTTGCTACCAATACTGGCAATGTCATCAATATTTCTATAGGAAGGAGATTGACCTGTAAAGCCGCTGCAGATATAGTGTTTTTCACCCATTCATTGTAATCAGATAATATGTCTGCATTAATATAAGAAAAGTCATCCTTAATAGAACTATACAGGTTTACTAAATCTATCAAATTCTTATCAATTGCGGTATCCAGTTCTTTTATGATCAGAATTTTGTCCTTTATATCAGTGACTTGGTCATGGATTTTGCTGGCTGCAGCCTCAATCTGACTTGACTTACCATATTTTGACAGGAAACTATTTCTTTTTCTAGTCACTTCAGGCAGAAGATGCTTTTTTATTTCGTCTCTAAAAAAAACAAGAAAACTACTACATGTATAAATCTGTATAATAAAAGCATAGTATATAATATACTATATAGTATAACGTATACAAACCATTCATAAACATTACCGTATCAAGGAATACTCGAAGATGCTTAAAGTAGGTTGAAAATACTTTACCTGTTGATATAATGTCATAGCTGTTATTCTGCACATCTTGGTCATAACTTGTACAAAGACAAAAAACTACGGAGCTTGTAGTCTTAATTATCATGCCGTCCTATATTTTTGTGTGTACGCAGTACACCATGATCATTACAAAACACGAATGCGTCCATATTACACAGATGCCTCACTCGCACTGTCATTTTCTATGTTTAGTGGACCGTGAAATTGAGGCCAAAACTATAATTTTGCATTATAATTGTAAGGGTCATATCATTGGGAACATGTTTACTAAGTTTCAAGTTGTCGGACCCCAACTTCATCAAAAACTACATTGATCAAAAACTTTAACCTGAAAATTTTTAACCTGAGAAACTTTACTTTAAATTGGGACAGACGAACAAGCGGACTAACGAGAGGACGCACAGAACCAAAAACATAATTTGCTCATGAATGGGGCATAAGAAATACAACTACTGATTGAGTTTAAATTACTAATTAAAAATAATAAAATACGGTATGACTGAAAATGAGACAATTCTCCATCCAAGTCAAAATGTGTAAAAAGCGAAACGCAAAACATTCAATTACACCAAAGATTTGATGGTCAGTTCTTAATCAGTTTAATGATCTTTCATCTTGATTAATGTGACACTTTATACGATACTTGAGTTGCACAGTAGAACTGCAATATCATTTACAAGTTTATCCAAATAATCTAAGACCACCATTAAGCAATATATAATCTAAATTAAGAACAGATGTTTATAGTACGATCTTGTGAGAAACTTTATGTATTGGTCAGTTATATTGGAGTAGTAAATTGAAGAAACATGTTGGTTTATAGAGCTGGAATTTAGTAACGCTTTGTATTGGAAGTTATAATTGTGAACCTTCAATATATTATATACATGTACTTTTATACGATTAAACATGTGAACATTAATTAGACTTAGTTATACATGCAATTCTAATAGTGACTTTATAGTGACAAATATGCCAGTGCTAGTTCCCTACATTAACGGGCAAGATGGAGTTATCGATTCCGGATACATATTCCCGAAATAATGACATGTAGTTCAAAAACACATACACACAATAAAGACCCGTTACACCACATCAACATACGACAACCACTGAACAACGAGCACCTTACATAGGACAGGTGCATACAAATGCAGTCCTTTTAAACAGGCACTAAGTTTCATCCTAATCTGAAACAGTTGTGCAACATTACAACATAAAAAGATACACTATACAATATCAATTGAAATGGCTCAACTCGATCGAAAAGACATATAAACGAAAAACAAGGCTACATACACTGAACAAATTGATTTAATATATAACGCAATATAAGTACAAATTTGATAACACTAACCTCATTTTACAAACCTTTGGATAATATAAACACCCTTTTGTGGCTTGTACAACTTTTAGAGTTGTAGTTGTAACAGCTGTAACTACAGTAATGGTAAAAATAAGAGTACTGAAATATAAAAAATATAATACAATATGCTTAGAGGGGTGGAATGTTTACTCAAATAAGCTAAGTCAACGACAATTACATTTGTACTCGAAATTTAGTGGGCGAAAACCAATATATTGTGGCGTGGTCATTTACATCAAAGATTTGATGGTCAGTTCTTAATCAATGGACAGTTTATACGGTACATGGGTTGCACAGTGGAGATGCAATAACATTTACAAGTTTATCAAAATAATCTAGGACCATTAAGCAATGTTTAATCTAAATTAAGAACAGCTGTTTATAACTCGATCTTGTGAGAAACTTTATGTATTGGTCAGTTATATTGGAGTAGTAGCTTGAAGTACTTGAAGTAACATGTTGTTTTATATAGCTGGAATTTAGTAACGTTTTGTATTGGAAGTTATATTTGTGAACCTTCAAATATATATATATATATATATATGTGTGTGTGTATATGTACTGTTATACGATTAAACATGTGAACAAGTTTTAAAAGTTCATAGAAAACTCACAAAATAAATCTTTTTTGACGTAATCCATGTTCTTCCTCTGTAAATGATGAAAATGAAAAATAAAATAATTTTAATTACTTCAATGCATACAACAAAGAAAATAGGTTTTATATAAAAAGTATGTATATAACAATCCCCTATAAGTACTAAGAGCACCAGTCATGTACACAAACATATGTGAGCATTACTGTGAAGACCAACACATACAATGAGAACTTTATGGTGTTCAGGGGTAGCTTTAACTTCTTGAGACAAACACATATTGAGAACCTTATGGTATTCAGGGATAGCTTCTACTTCTAGAGACAAACACATATTGAGTACCTTATGGTGTTCAGGGCTAGCTTTAACTTCTGGAGACCAACACATATTGAGAACCTTATGGTGTTCAGGGGTAGCTATAACTACTGGAGACCAACACATATTGAGAAGCTTATCTTGATCATGGATAGCTTTAACTACTGGAGACCAACACATATTGAGTAACTTATGATGTTTAGGGGTAGCTTTAATTTTTGGACAACAAACACATATTGAGAACCTAATGGTGTTCAGAGGTGGCTTTTATTTCTAGAGACAAACACATATTGAGTACCTTATGGTGTTCAGGGGTCGCTTTTACTTCTGGAGACCAACACATATTGAGTACCTTAAGGTGTTCAGGGGTCGCTTTTACTTCTGGAGACCAACACATATTGAGTACCTTAAGGTCTTCAGGGGTAGCTTTAACTTCTGGAGACCAACACATATTGAGTACCTTAAGGTGTTCAGGGGTCGCTTTTACTTCTGGAGACCAACACATATTGAGCACCTTATGGTGTTCAGGGGTAGCTTTAACTTCTGGAGACCAACACATATTGAGAACCTTATGTTGATCATGGATAGCTTTAACTTCTGGAGACAAACACATATTGAGTAACTTATGATGTTTAGTGGTAGCTTTAATTTTTGGACAACAAACACATATTGAGAACCTTATGGTGTTCAGGGGTGGCTTTTACTTTTAGAGACAAACACATATTGAGTACCTTATGGTGTTCAGGGGTCGCTTTAACTTCTGGAGACCAACACATATTGAGTACCTTATGGTGTTCAGGGGTAGCTTTAACTTTTGGATACAAACACATTTTCAGAACCTTGTGGAGTTCAGGGGTAGCTTAACTTCTTGAGACCAACCCATATTGAGAACCTTGTGATATTTAGGGGTAGCTTAACTTCTCGAGACAAACACATATTGAGACCTGGTGGTATTCAGCGACATCTTTAATCTTTTATTCAGTTAAAGAAGAAGTAAAATAATAACGAATGTACTAGAATTTGTAATGTCGTTTTTTGGTTATTTAGTATTTACGTCAAACAACGAAAACAAATTGGTTGCATAGTAAAATATCTAGATAAATTTTGACAGCCATTTAACGGGTTTCTAATAGTGGTGATATTGATAAAATCTACGGAAAGACTTGTACGCTTTTTTTAAGTAGTTTTTTTTTTTTATTTAATTTTTTTTCACAGCATATCCTGATTCAATTTGAATTACATACAGTACATGAATATCATAAGAAGTAGAAAATGAAAAAGCCTTGTTTCATTTGGTGCTTATGAAGCGTTTTTTTCTGCGTAGAATAAATTAAGTATGAAATACAGTATCTCAAATTTATTTTATGAAAAACTCAGAGTAGGATATTCCAAACTTAGTAGTCGGTTAAATGTTATTATTTTTATTTGCCAATTTGCCAGTCATCTTTTGAAGCCACAATACATCACTGATATATTAAAATACCTGTAATACACTCCAAACGATAAGTTAAATCTGACTTCCACGTTATACTTGTTCCGGTTTGTCGTGGTATTAACATTCCGGGGTTTCCTTCTTCTGGGTAAGAACCGTTTAACATTTGAACCATGGCTACACTATTACCAGTTTCATTCGTTTTACCTGAAAATATAATTTAAATACACATATTAAAAGCAGAAAATCCCAAACTTTTCTTCAGCAGTTACCAATTTTCCACTTAAAGCAAGTATTTTTATTTTAAATCATGAGATTTGTTATGGTATTTGTAGCTTATATGCTATTTATTTCATTTATATATTTCCGTGTTATAAATGCAACGTTTTGTTGAATTATACCGTAGACTAACATATTTTCGGTAATGTCATTCTGAAATTAACGCTCCAGTGCGATTCATTTTTGCAATACGATTGTAAAAATATATACTTTATGTTGCTTGTGGTGTATATTGTTTAAACTTGTAGTAAATGCATGAGAAAGAATAAAACTGTACATAAAAGAGTACATATATCAAATATCATACATTTCGAGAGAAAAAAACAAACTTGGAAGTAAAACGATATTCATTAAGACATTTCCGAATTTGTATTAAATGCGTTTCCATCATTTTGGTGAACATCAGCAACACTTCTCAATTACTTATATTTTGAAAGTTCGACTCATTATTTTTGTTTTGTTTTCTGAAGCTGTTAGTAGTGTTACTTATATGAAGAAACTTCCATAACTGACGGGATTTCAATTTTTTCATATTATTATCCGTTAAACGTACCTATTGCCCATGCGCCAAGCTCACTTGAATAAAATACTTGAATGTCATCCCCAGCAAGGGAACGATATTTGGTTGTCAGTCCTGTATCATCTCCAATCCTTTCAAATTTAGCTAGAGTTGTGTCAGACGGAAAATCTTTGCCTCCAGTGAGCCGTAACATCTTGCAACCACCTGAATGAAATAAGATGTCGGTGACACTTTTTTTTTTTTTTTTATATATAAAATCAATATCTCCTTTCCAAGTTAAAATAAGGAAAAAAATCAGTTTTGTCTTTTTAAGGATTATCTATTTCCTCAAGTGTAAGTTATTTTAGTTAAAATAAAGAATTACTCTTGTTATTGTTTCGCTATCTAACTTCGACGAGGTTTCAACTCAGGGGCGTAGCTACCCGGAGGCACGACAGCACGTGCATCCACGTCGTTTTCACACACAAAAAAAAAAAAAAAAAAAAAAAAAAAAAAGCAGAAGAGAGAGAGATGAGTTGGTCAATCGGAATCGAAGACTGTTGGTGTCTTTTCCGTCTATCCCGGATATTAGTTTGACAACCTAGTTACAAGTGTTGATGAAGCTGTTCATTCAGAAAAAGATCGTAGCTCCGAAGTTGCGTGCACATTGATTCGGCATGTAAAAATAGAAATGGCAAAACAAAAATTTATAAATTGAATGTTAAAGGAAACAACTATGTTGTCACTTTTTTTAATTGATGAAATATCATTAAATAACGACATTTGGTTTCAAAATAATTGGTTTTTTTTTGGAGATTATGACAAAATCGGAAGGTTACTTGTATCTTTTACAAGATTTTTACTTTTGAATTTGTAATACTCAGTCTAAGATATGTAGTTTTGGAGCACATTTTACAGTGTACAGTTCATCAGTTTGGAATGAGATGTACCAATCGGCATTAGAATTATCAGATCCCTTCGATATCGTTGAAAATATGCCGAGGCGATGTGGTTGACAGACTACCGGAGCCAATCACCCTGCAACCACGCCAAAACAGTATTGGAAAGTCTCATTATTTTTTGCGTTCATATGATAAGGCAACTGGAGAGTGGGGTCGCGTCAAGTTATCAGAAAATCGCTTCTTTGTGCTGTATCTGCTTCATCGTGTTGTAGGAAATATCACAAACGAACAAATCTCAATATTTATAGATTATCGTTGATTATCTCAACGAGATTGATTTTCTCGCTTGAGCTGGTACAGCGAAAGTGAGAAAAGCAATCGAGTTGAGATGACCAATGATAATCTGTTTATCGCTATTTTACTTATGACGACGTTGTCTATTTCAATGTCAATTTCGTTAGCAACGCCACGTGTCCTTAGTTTCTAGCGATAATTTTTCCATCTCAAGCGAGAAGCATGATATGAAAATTATCACAAAAAAGATCAAAGGAAAAATGCACAAAATAGCGATAATGTCTGAAACATACGAAACTGACCTAGCATGTAATTTTGACGAATTCAATTGGGAGGTCGCTCGATGCCGGACACGTACACTGGTTTATAACATCTCGCGAGTGCTACCATGCCATGATGGCCCTGAGATCTATCAGTCACGGTACTACGTATGTAATTGAAAACAAATGTACGATCAACAATGAACAACGAAAGTTACATAGCATTACTGCATATTCATCGGGATTTCAGTGTAAATGTTGACAAAGTAATAGAGAAGTTTGTTTCTGCCCAGACCCGAAGAGCAGCCGGACAATTTTGAGTAAATTCTGTATCACAAATATGTGTTGTTTATGTATTACTATATTCAGAAGATTTATTAATAGTTTTACATTCACAAATTTTTATCTACATATAGCTCCTCTTTTAACCGTCCTATGACCGAAAACCGAAAAAAAAAAATTTGCTGCATAATAGGGTCCCAAAATTTTTTCGCTTCGCTCCGCTCGGCGGTAGTTGCTTCCACATCGTTTCTTTCTAGCTACGCCCCTGCAACTCCACCTTTGCAACGATATGTTTTTCATACCATGAATAGCGGTACATCCACCCTCTTTTTCTGTCCCATTTTTGTAAAACAAAATAAAGTTTGTAAATGTATAATCTACGTAAAAATGACATTGACACAAGCAAAAAAGAAGAAGAAAATGAAATCAGAATTAGAAAAGTAAAACCTACCGCAGGAAACAATATTAGTATCGGGTCCAATCTTTTGCTGACATATTTTCAGGGAAAAATAACACGGTGATTTGTATTGTTTGCCTTTATTGTCGCACACCATCCCTCCTTCGTCAGAGCACCTTGCTGTTCTGTCATCGGCACAAACGCAATCCACGCCATCATAAACTTCCCATTTAGGGCACTGATCACCTATTGATTCAAAATAAAAAGATAAAAAAGTATACATCTCATAATTATGAATTAAATGTTTTTGCAAAAGGTACTTCTATTTATATCTTTATTTATATCGTCAACAGTAACTGCTATGTGTAATCTGTGTTATGTTGTGTATATTTGTTGTTGAAAGTATTCGTATTTTTGCATTTGAGTATCTGAATTTTATAACTTCTTTTCATATTTTCATTTAAAAAACGTTTTATATTTTATTTCAACACTTTAAGAAATAAATAAATTCAAAGGATCTGTTTTCCGCGACTAATGCCGTTTTCAGTTTTTTTCTTTTAGCATGTTGTTTATATCAGTTATATAGACTGTCTCAACTTTGTCCAGAATTAAATACCACTTTTGCATTTAAAACTTTAACTTCAGTGGTCTTATTTTAGAGTTAGTAAATTTACCAATTGTTTTTGAATTTAGGTATTGTGTTAGACAAGAGATATTCGCCATTTCCCTGTTGATTGATACGCTATATGGTCAGGTGTGACTGATCAAAATATTTAAATGAGAGTTACAATGCGGATGTCTTTAGTAGAACACCGAGTTCATCCCGATTTTTTGTGATGTCTGTTGTTTCCGGTGTAGTTTTTTTGTGAACTGCTGTTTATGTTTTAGTAATTTTTATTTTGACCGAACTGCTGTATGAGTATGATTTTCTTACGACTGGTGCATAATGTATCATATATATTTGTTATTTTCTCCATTTTTTTGTGCTTGATTTTAATATTCTTCAAAATATAAACTAACCTTGCTGTAAATCTGTATCAGCACTCACTGACGTCAATGATCTGTTGAAAGCTAGAGCCAGGTCTAAAACAAAAATTAGTTATTTCATATGCACTATTAATAAAAAGTTGCATAATGATCCTGACGTGGACTAAGAAGTAAAATTAAAGACGTTTGACAACTGGCATGATTTTACGAGATGTATTGAAGTAATGTTGTTTTTGCTCTGTATTTTGAATTACGTGAATGGATACCTTAATCAGTTATTGAAAGTTTTAACATGAAGAAATTGAGGTTGACCAGCTTAAAAGACTTGCAAACAAGTAATTAATGCCCGTATCAAAAATGTTAATTTCCAAAATTACTTCATTGGAATTAAAAGACCGGCGCATTTCAAAAAAAAAAAAAGTCCGACTTTCCGTAACGAACAAAACCATTCACAATTTTTCGATATATCTCGCATGCACAACATGACTTGTTAAATATGATATGCTTCTAACACTATGAAGATTCCAGTGAGACCCCCCTTTACCCCGGGACAATAGAAAAGCAAAAATAACAATCCCAAAAATAAAAACTAAGTAATAAACCATATCACAAGCTTCTTTTTATATTATTCGACTTGTCCACTTAGCTAGCAAAAATAACAACCCCCTTAAAGACAAAAAAGATCCCATTTTTTCATTACTATTTTTTGCTAAATTCGTTTATTTTTTTTTTTTTTTTTATGTCGTTTTTATTTTTTAAATGTTCATATAAAACACTTACTTGCTGGTTGCTGGTATAATAGAAACACACAGAAAATGAGCCAGTAGGCCGTATACAATTCTGTTGTACTCTTTGTATTCATTTTCAAAATTATAAATTCGGCCAGTTTACTTTCAAACCCAGTATATATTTACATTGCTTTACCTTCGTCATCGACGGATAATATATCCGGGAAAATTGTCAATAAGGCGGACCTTTCCGGAAAATAAGTCATGCAGGTCATATTTAATTGTTTTGTGTTTATTGATGTGATGTTAAAGGGTGATAGTTATGCCTCTATACGTTCTTATTAAAAGGTTGTCTTCCCATCTCTAAACTCACACCTTTCTTATTTAAACGATATCATAAACAAATATAAAAAGAAGAAAAAGAAAGAAAAAAATGGAAAATCGACAGCAATCATTGTCATTCTGTCTTTGTTTTGTACTGTACAGTGTTTCTTACTCAGGTCTCTTTAATACAAATATTCTTGCTCTCGATTAGACCATGTACGTCAAACTATAAAACGAAAACTTGTTCTTATTTATTTTCACCCTCTACCAGTAAAACTTAAATAAACTACTTCAAACGAAATATTGAGTCTACTCGCTTTAAAAGGGTTATGTATAAATGTATCTAAATAAGGCAATAGTTTTAATGTAATGTATTTCAGTGACAACTTTTAATGTTTTTTGGTTATGTTTTTAATATTATATTAGTGGATTGATTTATTTTCAGCAACGATTAAGATTTTTTTTTTAATTTTGATATATCAATGGATCTAGACGTGTAATGTGAATACAAAGATACTACTGCATATATATGTGTGGAAAAACAGATCCGACTTTACCAAAAGACCTTATAAATAAAGTCTAAATCTTAAAACGGATATCAATCATTTTGTAAAAATAGTTTCACACGTTTAAATTATTCGAGAAAGTAAAGATATTTCAGAATTAACTTAATCACGTGACATTCATCCTCTAAGGTCTTATGATTCAGCTTTTTGTTTGTTTTCGCTATTGTATGTTTATTTTTTCTGTTTACAGTCGTGACCTTAAGAACGGATGGTGGTCATTTTTGCTACACGTCCCTGTTAGGTTTCACATGGTGTCATATACAAATATTACAGTAAAAGTTACTGAAACCCTAAAAAAAAAGTTTTTGGGATCCACCTGTAGCATGGATGTAAACAATCTTCTTAATTCATAATGTTTTCCACATGAAGAGCTATTTAGAAATTTTATAGGCATGTTAATAATTTAGACACATTGTAAAACGCCTGAAAAATTTAGGCATTTTCTAAAATGCCTGCAAGATTTAGGCAATTTATATACTGTAATTTTTTCAGGCTTTTTATATTTTTTACAGGCCTGGAAAAATTGAAAGGCATTTTACAAAATGCCTGAATTATTGTACGGATTGAAATGTACATAAAAACGGGGTCATCCAAAGTTTAGAACAATACATCAGTTACATCTACAGTGGGTTCATTAATTTTCGTGGATACCAATTTTCGTGTATTAAGGTCAAATTATATTTTCGAGGATATTTAATTTCGTGCTTTTACAAAAGTCAGCATTCATAGAGAATCTTAACATAATGGGACGTCTAAATTCCTGGTTCAAACGTAGCCACGAAATTCCCGAAAAATTGGTAACTTACGAATAATAATTAAACCACAGTTGAATGTTACTACTTGGGTTAGAAGATATTTAAGGAGTAGTCCGTGATAAAAAAGATAAAGGTATTAGGTAAATGACATATATGTTATGAAAAATGTCTAAATTTAAATTTCCCGTAGTTTTTCATGGAATTTTGAACTTTTTTCAGCTCTAATTCAAAATTTTGCACATTGACCTATACTTTTCTATTAATAATATCGTAGAATAAAGTCTTGTGAATAATTTCTGAATTGTTTTAAAAATTTCTTGTTATTTTATAAAGGTTAAATCAAAGGTTTCATTTGGATGTCATTCTCTTTCCCGTACTTTTTTGTTTATTTTTTATTACGGGAAAAACACATTGACTATATGCCTTGAATGCACAATTTTTGCAGAAAATAAAATAAAGGTATATTTTTATTGATATTAAAATATATTTACATTTGTATGAATTGTTGTTATAATCAAACTTCAATGCAGATGTTCCAATTCTTTGAAAATACCGGATTTTGCAATACTGACATTATGAGTGACCATAAATGCCATCCTTACGAAAAATAAGCGCATTGAACTATATTTTTTTTCATTTTTCCACTCCAAAATGAAAGGAGTTTTAAAAAAACACAACAGGAAAACTTTCTTGTTATTTTGAATTTCAGTAGCGAACCTCCTTAAAGGGGATAAATTAAGGGTCACCAGTTTGGAGGTTTACATTAGTGTGTGTAATTACTAATGATTTCATTAGGAATATATGGCTGTTTAAATGTGTAGTAGAAACATTTTCAAAAGTAAATTTTGAAAATTTCATTGTAATTTATTATATAATTTTTCAGCTCTGATAACATTTAAAAACGTTTGAAAACATGGGGTTTCGTAAACAGCACACACATGATTATCTTCTTTTCGTGTAATTCCAGAGTATTCGAAATATTATTAGCGTGATAATGTTGACCATCTTTTGGGTTATAAGATAATTCACCAGATTAAAATAAGATTTCGTCGCAAAGAAGGAGATGCATGTAAAGCAGGGGACGATCATTGTTATATTCTAGCATCATTGCACTACAGTCGGATGAATTCGTCAGATTGTAAAGACATACGATAGTACTTGAGGCGATGCAGATACTCCTATTTACTTTACAACCAAACACGACCTTGTACTGTGAAACCAATGCTTTACATGGACATACGTTTTGTGGTATCCAACATTCTAATAAATGTCACTGAACGCAAACCACAATCAGTCAACCAAACAGCACCCTTATTTTTCTCTGCTTCATATTTCACAAAAAAATGTTTGTAAATTTTGATTTATTGGAAGAATAATTTGTTCTTCTGTCACCAAGGAAGTTTTAAATCAGTTAATTACTATCTCAAATACAAAGTAGAGTACAGACGTTTTAAAGTTTCACTAGAAAAAATTGTACATACATACAAACTTTCCAAAATTTTACAAAATGCTTAATTTTAGTAAATGCCTGCATCATTATATATATATAACAAGTCTAAAAGGGTACATCAAAATATAACAATAAAATGAACAAATTTGAAATATTTCGGATAACAGAAATCTTACATCAGTATGATCATGATGTAATATATATATATTTATAAATAACTATTGCTATCGCTTCACCATGCAGTTCAAAGAGCGATAATCCTGGAATCAAATGTATTCGTATGAAATTATTCCCACGTTCTACATGGTTAAAGGAACATAAGCTACGAATTAAAAAAAAAAAAAAAAAATTTGTATAGCAAAACATGTCATTCGTGTACTTTCGAATAGTTATAATCTTTCTAAAGTGGGTATAATCGTTTGATTGTGTGGGATGTATAAATACACAGTCACGGTCGGTCGAAATCAGGGCGTTAAATCTAATAACTCGTTAAACTAGTGTGTCATGTTCTTTTCTCGTTATGAAACCCCTGGAACAAGTCTTTCATAGGGGTCCGTACGTGGTCTGTTTCAAACATATTACTCTTTCTATTCTTCAGTGTAGTCCCATTTTGTATAACTTAACTACTAGTATAATATTGTTAATTGTTGTGGTTCAGAATATGTATGCTATAATTGCTATTGGACTATAAACAGAAATGGTCGTAATACTATTTGTTAAATTGTTTTTGTTCTTTATATGCATATACCATTCGCCACAGGACGTGAATCAATAAATGAATCGAGTTATCTATAAATATCCGATTATGCTTATGAAGTACACATTAGTTGATGTCACATTCGAGGAAAAGAAGACGGGATCGCGTTTAAGACAACTGTACAATATCCGTCGTCATCTTCAAAGCAAATGTTGTCGGTCGAGCTCTTTTCTGGATATACCTTCACCAGGAACCTGGTGCTAGAAGATATAAACATTTCATTATAGGTTTCGTGTGTTCAAAATGTTCTTCTTGGTTAATCTTCACCAGAAACGCTTAATAAAAAATGTAAATGCCATTTTGTATAAATATTTGAATAATTGATTGGAGCAGCATGCATTTCGTTAAAGACATAAAACCACAGCAAAAAAAAAAAACACCCAACATCTGACTTTGTAGTATAGGTTTTGCTCAATGTTGAAAGCCGTATGGTGACCTAAAATTGTTAACTTCAACGTCATTTAGTCTCTAGAGGAGATTTGTTTCATTGGAATTTATACCACAAATTCTTAATTTTATATCAATCCACCATGCTATCAGTTGCACCAACCAAGGGCTAGAAAAGAACATTTTAAAATGTTGATGCGTCCGAAATGCCAGTCTCCCACAGGATGTCTCGAGTTAGAACAATGAAAGCTATAGTGATGTGTTATCACGTTAAAACTTGAGGAGCTATATGAATAAACATGCGTCTTTCGTTATATTTGTTATGTTGTTGTTTAAAAGTTTTTAGTTGTTTGCCTTGTTGTGGAAATCCAGGTTTATCTTTTCACCGAATAGAATATTCATTTTATTATTGTGCGACTGTCATACAAGTGAAAGGTTAAGATAGCTATAAAACCAGGTTTAATCCACCATTTTCTACACAAGAAAAATGCATGTACTAAGTCAGAAATATGACAGTTGTGTTTGGGCTTCAGATTTTGTCATTTGATTAAGGACGCCCGTTTTTATGTTATTTTTCCTTTTTACATATAATTAAATTTCAGACTAGCGGTAACCTTTCCAATGCAAACAATTCAAGGTTTATCATTCATTTCATTACAAAGTTACACTGAAAATACTGGCCAAGATTTTAATTGTATGCTTTGTAACTCTTTTATAATTGACTGTCTTTCCAATGTTAGTTTCGAGCTGATACATCATATTAGATAGTTTGCCATGTATAGTATTTTATATAAAAAAGAATATGTGGTATGATTGCCAATGCAATGAAACTTTATGTATGTTTTTGAGTCAGATATTGGTAAATATCTGAATGAACTGAAAGAAAGTTTTGAATTTCCCATTGAAATCTGCTAGATTTTTTTTTTTAGTTATTATTGGCTCTGAAATATCTGTAAGTAACTGCGAGTAATCCCAGATCTGTACTTAGTGTCTTTTTATTGTTGGGATGCATAAGTACCCGTCCAGTCCTAGTCTAACTTTAATATCAATTTTGCTAGTAAAGAGTAAGCCCGAAGTGTGAAGAATTACAATATCAATATACCAATGTTTATTCTTCGAGGAAAGTCTGAAGTTTAAAAAAATGGCAATATCAATGATAATTCTAAGAAATGTAGTCAGGAGTTTGAAAAGTTTTAAATATGCATGTATTAACTTATACTCTTAGAAGATAGTCTGGAATTGAAGAGTTATAATTTAGTGTTTTTTTTGTACTTGGATGGGAGTCTGGAATTTGGTGAGTAACCGTACGTACCAGTATTTGAACTACTTTGAAGGTATTATGGAGTTCGAACAGTTAGAATAATAATGTTTGTCTGGAGTTTGAAGAGTTACCATATCAATTTTGAACTAAGATGGCAGTCTTGAGTACATTATTTTTTGTACTAAGAGGGGCATACTCAGTTGGAAATGTTGTCACTAAAATTCGTGTACTTATTATCTAAAGAATTGTAGATTGGTCTACTTCAAAACTTCCTATAAATGATAACAAGAAATCTATAATTATTTGTTATTGTTCCGAATAGGAAGTGGGTTCAATCGTATATTGTTGTAACAACAATGGCGACAAAAAAAGAAGAAAATATATAACAAGTCATGACAAAAAGATTCAAATGGATTTGAAGTTTGCTTGCGTATTGATATGAACATATATATAACTCTTGCGCATATGTGTTCGCACTATAAGTTTGTTTTCCATTATATTTCAGGAATAATTCATTACGATGTAGTAGCACATTAAGATTTGTTCAATTATGTTTCAAGGATATTTCAGTACGATGATGTAGTAGCCTCTTCTTCACTATCTGATGCCATCATCCCAACTTTCATTTGCTTCACTATATAGAAAAACACTTTTTTCCAAGCCGTCGAAGATTCTTTTGTGTACTTTTCTTTCAAATATGACTCAAGACCATAACTGAGAGCAGGCCATAGACGCTGAAAAAAAAATGACAAAGTCACATTCATCTGCATGTTATAAAAAGAATGAAATACCAATTAGATAATGTCACTGCTTTCTGTTAAATACTGCGCTGAAGTACGTCCATTATTCATTATTCATTTTTAATATTGAATAGTGAATAGTGAACTATTTCATTATTCATTATTGAATAATGAATAATGAACTATGAATAATGGACGTACTTCAGCGCGGTCTGTTTAATCATGTAAATGCTATTATAATACGTTTCATGGTATGAGAAATGAGAAATAAAAAAATGCATCAACAAAAAACAAACTTTGACGGTAACATATAGTTGTTAATTTCTGTATCATTTGGTCTCCTGTAGTGAGTTTTCTCAATGGAAATCATATCACATCTTCATTTGTATAATTGAACTACATTTACCTGATGTAAATATCGATGAAATCATTTATTTTTTATTTAAAAACACAATTTATATAAAGTTTGTTTCATTCGAGTTTGATTATTTAAAAAAAAAGTGATTAGTTTAAATGTATATTAACAAATTGTATGGGAATGGACTACGTACTTGTTTAGCCTCTAGCGTATAGGATATGATTTCATATAAGATTACGGAAAACAAATAATTATGTTGTTTAACTACGGAGCCCCTTAAGTGCCAAAGATGAAATTAAAAATCTTGTGCTCACAACTTTAAAACTTTTAAACTTGGCGCACAACTTTTAAACTTGTGCGCACAACTTTAAATCTTGTGCGCACAACTTTTCATCTTGTGCGCTCAACTTTTTAAAACTTGTGCGCACAACTTTTTTGAATTTGTGCGCACAACTTTTGGTACCTTGTGCGTGCAACTTTTGTAAACTTGTGCGTACAACTTTTTTAAACTTGTGAGCACAACTTTAAATCTTGTGCGCAAAACTTTAAACCTTGTGAGCACAACTTTAGTAAACTTGAACGTACGACTTTTTAAACTGTCCACATAACTGTCAGTCATATATATCTATAAACTTGCTTGCATTTACCAGTTAATCAAAAAAGGATGGACCTGGTTTTTACGTATATTATTTTGGGAATATATCATAAGGATATACATATACTGCATTTTCTGGCATTGTAGCTTATTCGCATATTTAAACTGTTAGCCGAAAGACCATTTTAGCTATTGTCATCAATAAGCGCCAGTCGTTAGAGCCGTGGTGTAGTGGTTAGCGCATCGGAATACTAACACAAAGGTTCCTAGTTTTATCCCCGTTCCGGGGAGAAAAATTCAGGGACAGAATTTTGGGCTCTCCCTAGACACCATTTGCGAGTATGGTCTTGAGAAACGATCATGATAGTCTGTTGGAAGGGTACGATAAATGGCTGACCCGTGTTAAGAGAGAGAAATGTCTCTTGCACGTAAAAGACACACATGTAGATTTCTAAAAAGAGCAGGCTAATGCCGTTACAAGGCAGCAAACGCACCTGCAAAGTGGAAAGGGATTAATATAAGTTGTAATAACTTGTTTCTCAATCCACTACACATAAATATGTTCAAACTAAGCAACTAATCGCCAGTCGTCCGCCCGTCCCCAATTCACATTTTAATTCTTTCCTCTGAAACCACTGGGCCAATTCGGACCGAACTTATTAGGGATAATCTTTGGTATATAGCAGGGGATTCGTGATTTTTTTCTCAAGTGGTGGTCAATAGGTCTGTGGGGTCTAAGAACTTGAGGTTAACTTAAAGTTTAAAAAAAGCTTAATAACCAGCAGTAATGCAGTCATATTGTCTGACTCATCAGAAAGCACGATGTTACAAGTTTGTATTAATGAAGGTCCGGATTCCAAGGGGTCCGAGCAACTGGGGTCCATAGTTAAACATTAGTTTTGATTTGATTTTTTTTTTTTAAAGTCTTGTACTTATGAACCAACAGTAGCAATGCAGTCATATTTTGCATGAAACATCAAAAGGATAGAAGATTCAATTTTGAACAAATGCAAAATATTTGCACACGAACCAGCAATGATGAGGCAGTCATGTTTTGCATGAAGCATTGATAGGACATACATATTCAAATTATACATAATCAATGCCTAGTAATCTTCGGGACCAGCATCTATAAGTAAAAAGTATAGAATATTCCTTTATGTACAAAAGCTTCAAAATATTCTTTAGAACCACCATTGATAATGCAGTCAAATCTTGAATGACTAAAATTGAGAATGGAAATGGGGAATATGTCAAAGAGACAAGAACCCGACCAAAGAGCAGAAGGCCACCAATGGGTCTTCAATGCAGCGAGAACATCCCGCACCTGGAGGTGGTCCTTAGCAGGCCCCTTAATAAAATTGTATACTAGTTCAGTGAAAATAGACTCCACACTTAACTCCAAAACATATAAATGAACTAAAATTTAAAAAAAAAAAACATACAAGACTAAAAAAGTCCCAAGTCAGGAGCCTGTAATTCAGTGGTTGTCGTTTGTTTATGTGTTACATATTTGTTTTTCGTTCATTTTTTTATATAAATAAGGCCGTTAGTTTTCTCGTTTGAATTGTTTTACATTGTCTTATCGGGAACCTTTTATAGCTGACTATGCGGTATGGGCTTTGCTCATTGTTGAAGGCCGTACGGTGACCTATAATTGTTAATGTCTGTGTCATTTTGGTCTTTTGTGGACAGTTGTCTCATTGACAATCATACCACATCTTCTTTTTTATATTAACAAAGGCCAGAGGCTCCTGACTTGGGATTAACGCAAATATGCGACGGGGTTAAACATGTTTTGTGATATCTCAACCCTCCCCCTAAACCTCTAGCCAAATATAGAATCTTGAACGAAGTATACAAATAGTATATACATATATATTATGAATAAATTGTATCTTTTCTGAGCTGCAAGCAGTGGAAGTCCGAAGATTAAAATAAGCTCTAATTGGAAAAAAGCTATTAAAATCCTCCATATAACAACGTTTTTGTCGAGATAATCTTTTTTAGTCCTTAATTTTGATATTACATGTTATATCTGTAAGCATAAATAATAAGCATATTAAGATGTCTGTGACGTTCTCTAACTGGCATATAAGGTATTGTATGAAGAAGGCCGTTAAGAGAATGTCATCGTCTCTGATGCTGAAAACGAAATAAATATGAAAGTTTTGCGACTGATACAATTGTTATATCGGCTTGTATACCTTACCACAAAATTGTTTTCATTTACCTGTGTATATTATTGTATATGGCGGCTTTTTATCAAGGTTTTTGTTGATTTGTTTATATTGTTTATCATCTCGCAGCGGTATACTACTGTTGCCTTTATTTATTCACCCCTTATTTTATGGATTTTGTATTTACATTGTATCATATATCAAATTTATGAGTTCAGTGTTTGTTCACTAGTGTTAATATGTCTTTTGATTGAGTTCAGCCATTTCAATTGATATTTTATAGTGTGTCTTTCTATGTTGTGATGTAACACTATTGTTTCAGATAAGGGTGAAGGTTGTTACCTATTAAAACGTGTTCGGTGTGAGCCAAGGCTCCGTGTTGAAGACAGTACTTTGACCTATAATGGTTTACTTTTACAAATTGTGACTTGAATGTAGAGTTGTCTCATAGACACTTAAACCACATCTTCATATATCTATTGTTAAGAACTGAAATTTAGAAATCAATGCGTACATTTATTTTTGCAATTCCTTGATAACTATCCAACATTTGCGGTTAATATTTTTATTGCGATTTCAGTAAATGTTATATAAAATAGTTACTGATAAAATCAAATGTTTTTATCAATGCGACAAACATCTTGTTGCATTATTCGCATTAATAAAATCATCGCAATAATTTCTAAATTTGCAGTACTTTATCAGTCCTGAACTTCGAGCATTCATCGTTAATATTTGGTTTGCTTGTCCTTCGGTACTGTCAATTGATGTTAGAGTACTTTTTTGAATTTTAAATTGAATACCAGTACATTCCGGTTAATTTGTACTGTT
Organism: Mytilus galloprovincialis; assembly: GCF_965363235.1. Lineage (NCBI taxonomy): Eukaryota > Metazoa > Mollusca > Bivalvia > Mytilida > Mytilidae > Mytilus > Mytilus galloprovincialis. Next base: position 24,702,685 of record NC_134840.1, on the reverse strand, counting down.
TCTGTGTGTGTGTGCGTGCGTTTTTTGTTTGTTTTGTTTTTACATGAAACCCTTGAACAAACTATTTTCACTCTTCCGCAAATAATTTGCGTCTGTCCCAATTCAGAAATTTGTGGTCATTGGCATGTAATTGTCTCTTTATATGTTGTTGTTGCTCGACATTTTTGCAGATTAATTGTTGCGTATGCCAATTTATCCACTTGTATATTTTGCTGGAGATATATTTTTTTAAGGCTCGTCATATGTTAAATGGTTTCCAACTTTATTGGAGATCAAGTGTGAACTCCAGATGTCTAGTTTCTTAGGGAATGCATGTTGTCTTTTTGACATCACTACATATTCCTTCTCCTTCATTTTCATTTAAAGATAAAAATGAAATAAACACAATGTGTTTACGTGTCAAAATATTTCTGGAAGAACAAGAAGGGGTTAATGAGCCAAAAACAGTCTTTTAGGTCGTTTTTTTTGACTGTCGACTAAAGGAGGTGTCGAAAAAATAAACTGTTTGACAAATGGGGAAGTCGGACTTGTGGACTGTCGGAATACAGCTACGCACCCTTCTCATCTCACAAAACAACCAGCAAATAAACAATAAAAAAATGTGGTATGATTGCCAATGAGACAACTCTCCACAAGAGACAAAATGACACAGAAATTAACAACTATAGGTCACCGTACGGCCTTCAACAATAAGCAAAGCCCATACCGCATAGTCAGCTATAAAAGGCCCCCAAAATTGATACTTATCGCCCAAACTACTTCAAACAGATGTAGATTTACCGAGTCTCTAGCTGTTTAGGTGTGTGTGCCTGTAATCATGTAATAACTCATTGGCGTGCGTTGGTAGTCATTAAACCATTTCTTTCAGTTATAAAATTATCACATCAATGAAATAACGCAACCAATTATTCATTAGAAATAACACATTATGATTAAATAATCAGCCTCAAAATGCCCTTGTTATCATATAATCATGCAATCAAAACCCCTAACACAGTTCCGTATCATTATAGACATACATCAAGTATTCCGTCTTGAACTTGCATTGCAGTGAGACCGTTGAAAGAATCACTGTGACTTTGAGATGAAGAACAGCAATAAAACTGCTGTTCCGTTGCTTTGGGCTTTGTCCAGTGTATGAAGAAATTTTGTGTCATGAATTTATACACCATATGCATTGTTTCTTATTACCCAAACAATTATTGACGACAGACCTACACATTAATACTATAATAAATCAAATACTTGCACCAGAATAGACATTGAGGAAATATGTAAGTTGGGCGCCCAAGATTAAAAAAGTTGTACGCACAAGATTAAAAAAGTTGTGCGCATAAGTTTAAAAAAGTTGTGCGCACAAGATTAAAAATTGTGCGCACTAGAATAAAAGTTGTGTGCACAAGTTTAAAAGCTGTGCGCTCAAGATTTAAAGTTGTGCGCACAAGTTTAAAAGTTGTGCGCACAAGATTTCAAGTTGTGCGCACATGATTTAAAGTGCGCACACGATTTAAAGTCGCGCGCACAAATATTCAAAATTTCATCTTTGGTACTTAAGGGGCTCCGTATATAACGTCTTTTAAAAACACCAATGTGTAACTTGATTCACATGGAGTCTCATACATGTACGTGTTACCTTCGTCGATACACGTTAAGGTAAATTTTTCCTTCTACGTGAACAATTTTTCAAAACGCATAACGATTGCGCGAAATTTACAGGTTGAAAAGTTACTACGTATGAGCGAATTAATCAAAATTTTCTTACAAAATATAACTAAAAATTCGTCAACTTATATTGAAAAGTGGTTTAAACACGGCCATGAGATAGTCAGATCTTCCAGCGGAGAGAGTTTAGTACAGTTTTGTAGATGATTTAATGTCAAATGGTACAGCGAACGAAAGCTGCAAACTATTCGCTAAATAATGAGTTGAAAAAAAACGTCACCATTGAGACGATTATATAACGCCAAGAAGGAGGACGACTATTCACAATCAAAGCACAAAAACGTACCAACAATTGCAAAGAGGTTTTTTTTCAATGTGAGGACTTACATATATTGTTCCAGTCGAAATTACACACTGTGCGTTATGTTAATTGAGATTGATTTATCTTAATTACAAATTTTGACATGGTCCTGTACTTTCAGTTACGAACAAGAATAGCTGAAGTGAGTAATTTGTGTGGTATATTATATTTGTCGTCTGCATGATGTTTTATCACATTATAGCGGGGTTGTTGTTTGTATCAGACTTACCAATATAATTTTGGATTTTACATTACGCTTAACATGCTGACGGCCCACTTCTAGAAGGACGGAATTCAAGGCCTCTGATTCGTCTAGACTTTCAATAGCTGCAGCTAAACTGTGCATTACAATTGTCGCATGTTTCCTTAGCATTTCTATATCTGTCCCAAGTTCTAGTTCATTTTGGTCATTTATCCGAACAATTTTAGGAAACAGTACCTTCAACTTCGGTTGAACTTCAAAAAACCTGTAAATATATACGAACCATGTTACATGCTAATGCCAAGTTTTATTTATACCAAGAACAAAGTCTACATTATATTTGTGATGGAAAGTTATTGAAAATATGAGATGCAAACTGATATCTATCGAAATTTCGGTAGCAGAAGAAAAGAATCCTACGGAGACCCGCTAGGGACATGCAAAGAAAAAAAAATATATGGTGAGCACAACTTAAATATATTGTGCGCACAAAATAATATATAGTGCGGACGAAATAATATATTGTGCGCACAATATAATATACTCTGCGCACCAAAATAATATGGTGTGTGCCCAAAATTCGGAAAACAGTTTTCACTTGACCATGACTTCATTTTATGGATCATTGAACAAGGATAAAAGTTCGTGGTTTAGTCGAAATCTCAGATACCAAATGCAATAATTCTTCAATATTTAGTTGTATGGAACGACTTGAATGTCCACTCGACAGGTGTCATCTGACCTTGACCTCATTTTCGAAGAGAAGTGGTCCGGCAAAGTAATTTTTTGGTGTTTTGGTGTATTTCTCGGATACTATAAGCATTTAGTTAGATTTATTTGGTGAATGCAATGTAATGTTTGTATGGTGTAAAAGAGGGAAGAAAGATAACAGAAGGACAGTCAAACTCATAAATCGAAAATAAACTGACAAGGCCATGGCTAAAAATGAAAAAGACAAACAGACAAACAATAGTACACATGACACAACATAGAAAAATAAAGTATAAACAACACAAACCCCTCCAAAAACTAGGGGTGATCCCAGGTGCTCCGGAAGGGTAAGCAGATCCTGCTGCACATGTGGCACCTCAGTGTCGTGTTCCTCATGTTATAACAAATGCGGTAAGTAGTCTTATTCGGTATTTAACATTCATGAAAGGGGTGGGGATTTGTAGTTACGACGTAAGGAACATATCCGACAACCAACTCGTGATGGCGTCCGTAAAATTTACGAAGGGATGATTTCAACTTTACCATCTGGAACTCTAGGTTTAATAGCTTCCTTGTGAGTAGCAACCCTCTATCAAGAAAATCATGATAGGAAATACAAGCACGGGAATATCGTGTCAATTGGGAGATATATACCCCATATACAGGTGCTGCTGGAATGTTGCTACTTAGAAATGGAAAGTTCACAATTGGAAAGCTTAAAATAATCTCTTTTGTCGTAAAATTTTGTTTTCAACCGACCCTTATTGTCAATTTCTAATTGTAAGTCAAGATATGAGGCCGACTTAACTGTATCTGTTTTATCTTTTATCTCTAGTTCGATGGGATAGATGCGTTCAACATAGTCGCCAAATTTTGAATTATTTAGTGAGAGAACATCATTTATAGTGGAAAGTAAAGGATATTGCTAACTTTTTATCTTTCTTCCTAAGAAGTTCCTGTATGAGGTCAGCCTCATAATAATAAAGAAACAAGTCGGCAAGAAGAGGTACACAATTGGTTCCAATTGGAATGCCGACTGTCTGTTGAAAAACGCGTCCTCCGAACGTAACAAATAAGTTGTCAATAAAGAAATCAATCATTTTGATAATGTCATTTTCAAGTTATTGTCTATCTTGTAGTAATATTAATCTGACCTTGATTTTATATTCATGGTTCAGAACTCTATTTGTTTTATGGAATGATTGTAATGTATATATACTTGTCTGGTCGGTATCATCTGACCTTGACTTTATTTTCATGGTTTATTGGTCAATGTTAAATGTCTCAGAATTGGTCTATTTTTCAGATACGATAATAGAGGTAAAGTTAAACTGTATTTAATGTACAACAATAATTATAAGGTGCGCATGTCGTATAAGGTTTGTTTCTCAGATATATTTGATTCTTTGGCAATACAGCAAGAAAAATCCTGCACCCAAAGGCGTGCTTCGGCTTGCCCATATACAAAAATATGTACTAGTTCAGTGATAATGGACGTCATACTCAGAACGCATTTCTTTATAACATATACGATGCAAACGACTAAGCGCGCACATGTTTTGGTCATCTGTTTCTAACATATGCTTGCAAAGTTTACATAAACTTTGACAAACTATGCACTCGCTAAAAATGCGTCTACAGTTTGTCATTTATCGTTTGTTAGTACAAAAGCTACATTTGTTTCTAATTTCAACCTGATTAAACGATGTTTTCTTTAGAGTTGTAATAAGTCTGTTAACGATGTATTTGTTTCTACATTTGTATCGTTTAGAAAACAAAATCAAACGCCACACAAAGTTTTCTAAACGCTAAGTAGAAACAAATACATCGTTTAGTAAGTCTTTACTGGCCCTGTTTGAACTTTCAATAATGCATGATCATGTTGTTGGTAGACAGAATTTTTACAAACGTAGACAAAAAAAATCTTTTAACCAGGTTGAAGTTAGAAACAAATGTAGCGTTTGTACTAACAAACGATGAACGACACACTGTAGGCGTATCTATAGAGAGTGCATAGTTTGTCAAAGTTTATGTGAACTTTGTAAACGCATGTTAGAAACAAATGATCAAAACATATGACAGTGCGCACTTAACCGTTTGCACTCTTAACTTCATAAGTGTTTCTCATTTCTCGTTTTTTTTATATAGATTAGATCGTTGGTTTTCCCGTTTGAATGGTTAAACACTAGTAATTTTAGATAACCCTTTATAGCTTGCTGTTCGTTGTGAGCCTAAGTTACGTGTTAAAAGACCGTACCTTGACTTATAATGGTTTACTTTTATAAATTGTGACTTGGATGGAGAGTTGTCTCATTGGCACTTATACCACATCTTCCTTTATCTATCCAAAATGTATACAAGAAACTAAAATTAAAAATCACACAAGACCAACAAAGGCCAGAGGCTCCTGACCTTGGACAGACACAAAAATGCGGCGGAGTTAAACATGTTTTGTGAGACCTCAACTCCCCTTTTATACCTCTAACCAATGCAGATAAAAAAAAAAAAAAAAAAAAAAAACACACACACACACAGCAATATCGACAGTAAAACTCAGTTTAAAAGAAGTCCGTGTCAGATGTCAGAATAGGTAATAAATGAAACTTAACAAAATGACAATGATTCATAAATTAACAAAGGACTACTAGCAATTACTGACATGCCAGCTCCACTCCTCAATCTAACTGATTGAAAGATTATGTCTTAATCATATGGATATCAAGCACAATCCCTCCCGTAAGGGGATGGGTATCATATCGATCGGGCTACAAGTTTTTGAATAAATGATGCCTCAAAAACGGACCATATTTGGAAAAAATGAATCATAATTGTTTTGTTTGTTTTCAAAATATTCCACTGAGGAATACATTTTCATTGACTATTCCTAAATTGCTTTGTAACATTTCACTGATGAGTCTTATGTAGACGAAACGCGCGTCTGGCGTACTAAATTATAATCCTGGTACCTTTGATAACTATTCAGTTTCATAATGAATACGAACAACATTCTGTAAAATTGTATAATGAAATTGATCAAAAATAGATATTATAAGTGACCTCTTGTCCTCTCTTCTTTTAATCAGAATGAAATTATAACTTGATCTGAAACATTTGCACACAACTTTGATTAAATTTAAATCATAATAAGCATACTGTTCTATGTCGGGAGCTTGTTATTCAGTGATTGTCGTTTATACTTTTCTTTTGTCAAGTTTTTTTTTTTTACATCTATGGTAGTTAGCAGAAAAGTTCCAGTTTCCGATATACACCAAACTATACGCTTAACCTGTTTCATAAAATTCATTCAAATTTCACAAGGCTTGGTCCAAATAGCTTTTTCCAGTTCAATATCGTTCAAGTACGAAAAGACCGTAATAGCGTAAATTTTGTGTATCATAATGTTTGGTACTTGCAGAATTATAGAAAGTTGATCATAGATTTGGTCTTAAACAAAATTTAAGACAAGATAAGAGTTAAAAGATACAAATTGAAAAAAATTACCAAAGAAATCGATATGACGTCCGAAAAAGATAATAACCAAGATATACATTGTAACTATATAACACGCCCGTATGGAATGTTTGAATAATCAATGTTAGTGAAACACAAGGTTAATTCCTGTGTTTGTTTTTTCAAAACATTTGATGAAGGCATTGAGAACTTTTGGTGACCCAACAGAATAAATTTCGAAAAAATCGTCTGTGACGCCCTCTCATTTCGACGTGATTAGAAGGCGTTATAAAGACGAACGTTCACTTTCACCTAATCTGACTTAGTCAATTGATGACATGAGATCGCAAAGAAACTGGCTCGTCCACACTGTTTTGAAAACGATTTTTAATTTCAAATAAAAGATATGTATTTATTTAGAAAAGATAAAAATAGAACGAGATTTGTAAAGACACCAACCCAACAACAGTAACTAATCCACTCGGACATTAATATATTATTAAAAGACATTTGGATACATTGTTTATTTGTGTATTTCTCTGTCCTGTATTTCCTTTCACGAAATGTCATGTAATGTTCTTACATTTATTTGTACTGTAGTCCTGTCATGTATGATATAATTCTAGTTTTATATATATTTAATATTGCCATAAAAGCGCGAGGTTTTGTTAGCCACAAAACCAAGTTCAACCCACCATTGTTTTTTCTAAGAATGTCCTGTACCAAGTCATGAAAATGGCAATTGTTATCTTATAGTTCGTTTCTGTATGTGTTGCATTGTCGTTTGTTTTTATTGCACTTCAGTGTTTCTCTTGTTTCGTTGTTTTTGTTCTTTTACATTTTTATTTAGAAGAACTACTGACATATCTAGATAATACAATTAATTGTAGAATAAACACAATTCAATAATAATATTCTTGTAATTGATATAAAATGTATCTAATGCCATAGTTACAGTATCAATAGAAAACCTGTGACATCACTTTAGTGGTACTGATTGAGTCCTGTGAAAGTCATTTCGTGGTTCTGTTGTGTTGTTTTACGTGTTCGTTTTTATTTTGTTGTTAGCATGTCGAAATGGACTATTGTATTGTTTATTTGTCTATTTCTCTGTCCTGAATATTTTTACATTTATTTGTAATGTATTCCTGTCATTTTGTGTTGTCATTTTAGTGTTATATTCAAAGCATTGCCTTAAAAGCGCGAGGTTTGGCTAGCCACAAAACCAGGTTCAACCCAGCATTTTTTCCTTAAGATGTCCTGTACCAAGTCAAGAAAATGGCAGTCGTTATCTTATAGTTCGTTTATGTGTGTGTTGCATTGTCGTTCGTTTTTTGTTCACTTCAGTGTTTCTGTTCTTTCATGGGTTTCCTCTTATAGTTGATGTGTTTCCCTTTGTTTTAGTTTGTAACGCGGGTTTGCTTTCTCTCAATCGATTTATGACTTTCGAACAGCGGTACACTACTGTTGCATTTAATTGGTTTCAACGTTAATATCAGGTTTTTAAAGTTTATTATTACAGCAATATAAAGGTTATAAATCCAAATAAAAAGTCTTGAGTGTTAAGTTTACTAGATTTTGTAGGAGAGTCCTCAAAGAGGAAGAGCCACTTTTAATTTCACATGAAGTTATATCACATCAGTGTCATTTTCTAAAAAGTCTTTTAATATTTGCTTAATTCATTGTATCATAGCTAAATAAGGTTTTAACACGATTATGACTTATTTTAAAATAGATAACTAAATTATAAACGTCTAAAGATAGCAAAATTCAATGACAGATTTTTGCAAATTTTGAGTTGTTGACCTTTCAATATTTGAAGACACAGTGCAATTAACCAAAACCAAAAGTGTTTTTCAAGTAGAACTATAGTTTGCCTTTCGGCTACTAATTTTATCTAATGAACTATAGTTTTCTCGTTTGAATTGTTTTACATTGTCTTATCGGGGCCTTTTATAGCTGACTATGCGGTATGGGATTTGCTCATTGTTGAAGGCCGTACGGTGACCTATAGTTGTTAATGTCTGTGTCATTTTGGTCTTTTGTGGATAGTTGTCGCATTGGCAATCATACCACATCTTCTTTTTTATATAGTTATCAATCTTTCTCGATGCCAAATTTTACATAAAAAGACTTGTCAAACGTTCATTTTTAAAATAAAATGCCTTCAAATGCAATGTGCAGTTATGATTAGCATATTATATTTGTCCTTCCTCCGTATCTATACGAATTAATCGTTTACTTACTTATAAGTTAATAAAATGTTTATATTCGTTTTATAATACGGCGTCACACATCAGCGTATAGCTCCGACGAACGACGGCGTGTTAAACAAATCATGTACGCTGCCAATACGCTAGTAATTTTGGATGCATTTAACCTGTTAATAATATCTGTAATGTGTGCACAACGAGCTTTAAGCGTGTATTTGGCGTACGAGAAGCGTACCTAAGCGTTTATCGGGCGTTCAAGAAACGTATGTCGGCGTATTGTCTGGCGTTTGTCTAACGTAGATGGAATGCACGCCAAGAAGGAAAAAAAATCTCGAGGAACATATTTGAGACGCGTTCCAGTCGTGTCTTGGACGTTCTATTATGGGGTGTTTGTTGCAAACACACATGCATACGTTTTAGTAAAAGTCGAACGATCTTGAGCGTATACAACGTGCCTTAAAAGTGTCTCAAACTTATCTGTAGCGTGTTAAACGCGCTTGTAGCGTATATATAACGTGTGTATAGCGTACAGGTATACGCTAGACACACGTTTGAGCTGGATGAAAATTTTTATGCTGCATAAAAATTTCCACGAGTTGTAGCGTTCACCAAGCGTATACCTTTGTATTTCGATGTACTTCAAACTTATGCAGCGCGCGTTTAACGATTGCTTAGCGTTTCTCTTGCGTACAAGTAACGTATACTGACGTTGTCAATTTTCTCTGTACGTTTGGTGCACGCCAATGTGTGACGTCGGCATACTGATAATTATATTTTGTCAGTTTTACAAGGGAAACATGCTTTAAAGTTGAGACATGAGAAGATTTTCTATCCCTATCAATACATTTTCATTTACTTAACAGCGAAATTCCTTTGTCTCCATCAGCGAATGTAAGAGGATCAGAGCATTTGAAAATTTGCCATTATGTATTAAAATTTCACTAATTACGTACAAGAAATGAAAAAAAGAAGCATATATATTGTATATATGTACAAAATTACAAAAGAACTCGGCTATGATCATTCGACCCAATACACAGGGTATAGAAAATGCAAGACTATGTCATTATAATAAGACTGTTTTTGAAAACTAAGGCTTTTCTAACTCAGGAATAGATTACCTTAGCTGTATTTGGCAAATTTTTAGGAATTTTGGTCCTCAATGCTCTTTAACTTCGTACGTTATTTGGCCTTTTTAAACTTTTTGGATTCGAATGTCACTGATGAGTCTTTTGTAGACGAATCGCGAGTTTGGCGTAAATATAAAATTTAATCCTGATATATATGATGATAAAATTGAGAATGGAAATGGGGAATGTGTCAAAGAGACAACAACCCGACCAAATAAAAAACAACAGCAGAGGGTCACCAACAGGTCTTCAATGTAGCGAGAAATTCCCGCACCCGGAGGCGTCCTTCAGCTGGCCCCTGAACAAATATATACTAGTCCAGTGATAATGAACGCCATACTAATTTCCAAATTGTACACAAGAAACTAAAATTAAAATAATACAAGACTAACAAAGGCCAGAGGCTCCTGACTTGGGACAGGCGCAAAAATGCGGCGGGGTTAAACATGTTTGTGAGATCTCAACCCTCCCCCTATACCTCTAACCAATGTAGAAAAGTAAACGTATAACAATACGCACATTAAAATTCAGTTCAAGAGAAGTCCGAGTCTGATGTCAGAAGATGTAACCAAAAAAAATAAACAAAATGACAATAATACATAAATAACAACAGACTACTAGCAGTTAACTGACATGCCAGCTCCAGACTTCAATAAAACTGACTGAAAGATTATGATTTCATCATATGAACATCAGGCACAATCCTTCCCGTTAGGGGTTTAGTATCATACCATCATAACATATATGAGAAGAACATAACCCGTGTCATGCCAACAACTATTTTTAGAATAAATGTGTTTAGTTCCGATGCAAAGACCTTCTCAGTGACTCAATATTAACGCCAAAATATGCAATCTTTAATGACTTGACAACAGTATCGTAATTATATCCCTTCTTAATAAGTCTATTCAAAGGTTTTGTAAGTTTCTGAGGTGAATACTGACACCTTTGTGCTTTATAAAGAATATTTCCATAAAAAATTGGATGTGAAATACCTGAACGTATTAGAAGTCTGCATGTTGAACTATATTTATGAATGATGTCTTTATACCGATGATAAAATTTAGTAAATGTTTTGACTAGTTTGTGATATCGAAAACCCTGGTGTAATAATTTTTCAGTAATACATAAATTTCTCTCGTTAAAATCTAAAACATTGTTACATACACGAGCGAATCGTACAAGTTGAGATATATAAACACCGTAAGATGGTGACAAGGGAACGTCACCATCTAAAAACGGATAATTAACGATAGGAAATGAAAAATCATCCCTTTTATCATAAATTTTAGTATTCAGCTTTCCATTAGTGATATAGATATCAAGATCGAGAAAAGGGCAGTGGTCATTGTTAGTATTAGCTTTATTTAAAGTAAGTTCAACAGGATAAATTTCATTAATATACATACTGAAGTCGTCATTATTGAGAGCCAAAATATCATCCAAATATCTAAAAGTATTATTAAATTTGTTTATCAGATGTTGTTTCGATGGGTCTTTGCTTATTTTTGTCATAAATTGTAACTCATAACAATACAAAAACAGGTCCGCAATAAGTGGTGCACAGTTAGTCCCCATTGGAATTCCGATAATCTGACGATATACGGAATCCCCAAAGCGAACAAAAATGTTATCTAGTAAAAATTCAAGGGCATATATAGTATCAAAGCATGTCCAATTAACATAGTTTTTTTGTTTATTGCTACTAAAAAATGACCTAAAAGAGTTTGAACATATATATTCACATTCTGATTTTTTGAATGCCCATTTAATTATGAGTTTATTTGTAGCAGAACATTGAAGTAACAATGAATGATTTAGTATTTACTGTTGTTAATAATTGATATGGTCATACCAATTCTTGTAAATGAAGATAAGTGATCGCTCCAACATCATAAAACAGAGGAATAATTATGATATTCCGTGTTAGGCGAGTTGCATATTCCATTTGTTAATTGTAGACATTATGGTTATCATCGATTTACGTGGCCCAAAAAAAACTGTTGCTAACATATGGAGTTTTTGTGAAAATTGACTACAGAAAGTTTCAAAAAGTTTTAAATTTGCATTTTACTTCGAAATTAAATCTAAAAATTAAAGAGACAAAACAGATTGTTCTTTCACTTCTGTCCCACATTCTTTGAATAATATTGTTGTGCTAATGGAAATCATCAGCTATAACTTAGTCTTGAGATGGTGAAATTAAGGTAGCTGTAGATCAAAGGATAATTAGTCACGAGCTCCATAAAGCAAAAGGGAATCGTTTTTTTTTTACGAATTTACTAATTACCACTAATTTAAGAAATTTCGAAACAAATCATACATCAATACTATTTATTTCAGGTAATAGATTCTAAAATCATATTTTGTAAATGTTCGGAAATAACTGTATACACACGATTAACATCTACAATGAGAAGGAGGGTATTTAGTCTAAACTATTGGACATATCATATTACCAACAATAAAAGACAAGAAAATTTGGTCATACCAATAACTGTTGAACGCGAACGAGATTGATTGTTATCTTAGCTTAACAATTAACTATTTTATCAATTTGAAGACAGTCGTGATCGTATTTACAATAGCGCCCAAATGTATTGACGAAGAAAAAGATACATCAAACTTCCAGTCGGAACACAAAAAGTAGATAATTTTTAGCGCCAATTATATATACGAACAGTTGTTGGAGTATATTTTTTGATGGTATGATACTTAACCCATAACGGGAGGGATTGTGCTTGATTTTCATATAATGAAGATATAAATCTTTAAATCAGTTTAATTGAGGTCTGGAGATGGAATGTCAGTAACTGCTAGTAGTACTCTGTTAATTTATGAATCATTGTCATTTTTAAACTGAGTTTTACTGTGCGTATTGCTGTTGTTTTGTTTATTCTACATTGGCTAGAGGTATAGAAGGAGGGTTTAGATCTTACAAAACATGTTTAACCCTGCAACATTTTTGCGCCTGTCCCAATGCTCTTTGATCGGGTTGTTGTCTCTTCGACACATTCCTCATTTCTTTTCTCAATTTTAAACTAGAAAAATGTGTTTCAATCGATTTCTGTTATAGTAACTGTTATAAGGACCGGGATCAAAACATCTTAGTAAAATATTTACATGTTTGCTGCTGTTATACCGTACAGCAAGTTGAATAAGTGTACACAAAAAAAGCTTTTTAAACATTTGGGTGAGTCTTAAACACACCGGCTTTTAACACCAAGATGGAAATCCTGGTTGTTATTTTAAAGCAATGGAGCCGTTTGGAATTTTCATAAATTTTCTTTTCTGGTAAAAATTATGCCCGAAAGTCAGACCAGATCAACTTTTTAGATAATAACATCTGCACAGTTGTACAATTACTGTAAGTGATATGGATCCAGTGTATTTGAATAAAACACTTTATCACTTAGATATGACCATTGATTTCCAGCTTCCACTGAAATACTTCTCCAATAATTTCAGTTCATTTTTTCGGAAACATCCCAAATGATTATTAACTTGTAAGTTAACAAGCAAGACATTACGTAACTTACAATCAGATCAGATTGCAGGTATCATTATATCAAAAACAACATTTTGATTATCATTGATAGTTATAAAATTGTGTTAATAGATGGCGAACTGTTTATTGTATGTAGTGAATCAAAATAACAAATTCTTTGACAAGTTTTCAAAACCTGTTTATTATATATTTGTAACTAAAATTCAATCTAACAGTTGGAAACGGCTTTCTTATTCTTATTATTACATGTCTAGATGTTAGACGAAATGTAAATTAATGACTATGTAATAACAATGATAATTGTAATGATTTTATGGTCCTGGTCATGCCTGGAATTAGATGTATATGATTTATATAGAATGGAGCTAATAAAATCTGTCTAAACTTTTTAATGTATCATTTCGATGTATATAAAAAAATCTGTTTCAAATTATGCTGAATTGTTTTATGTGTACATGTCATGCTGCCCATAAAGGGCCCTTGATTGGAATAATTGATATTCTTATTCATATATTCTTATTATACGTTTGTTTCCGTGATTCCAAAGTACCAACATCTGGTACACTTGTCTTTTTAAGCTGTGCTTGAGGTTTTAAAAGTACAAAAATCTGTATATAAACATGACAACTGAAATTAGGATAGTTTTTTTAGACAAAATATTGATTCTTTTTAGGAATTGATCTTTTGTATACCTGAAACTATTTAACAAAAAATGTTTTGCCACGAGGTACAAAACTAATTACTATGTTCTTATATCGGTGAGGGACAGGAATTTAAACGTGTACAATTTCTAATGTATATCACTATAACACGAACACAATGTACTTTAAATGCAAAAGTCGAACATTTTTTGTTTTCTTCAATAAATAGCCAATTATTTACACTACTATCGAAAAAAAAATAACTATTATAAATACTTAACTCTGTTTTCCACAAAAATAGCTATTAAGTATTTGGAAAAGATGCACTTCAAAAACAAGAAGATAATAACTCATTATTGTTGAATCATAGATTAAAGTTCCACAAAATTATTGATAAATCTAGTAAAAAAAAACCTCTGATTTTTACAAGATCGTATCTGACTTTATAAAAAAACAAACTAATTCGGTTATCTAATAATTGTTCTTGCAACACGTTAGTCTGATCAAAATCTAATAAGTTAGTTTTAATTCGGCAATTTAAATAGCAATACAACAAAAGCTGATTAAGATATATAGTGAACTGTTTACTAATCCATAACAATAAAATTGAGAATGGAAACGGGGAATGTGTCAAAGAGACAACATTCCGACCAAAGAGCAAAAACAGCCAATGCCACCAATGGGCCTTCAACACAGAGGCATCCGCTGACCGCTAAACAATAATGTGTACTAGGTCGGTAAACATGGACGTCATACTAAACTCTAAAACACATAAATGAACTAAAATTAAAAAAAAACGTTCAAGACAAACAATGGCAAGAGACTCCTAACTTAGTACAGACGCAAAAATGCGGCGGGGTTAAACATGCTGTGTGAGATCTCAACCCTCCCCTTTACATCCATCCAATGTAGAATCAACGAGTACAAATCAACACGCATAGTAAAACTCAGCTGAAAAGAAACCGGAGTCCGATGTCAGAATAGATAACAAAAGAAACTAAGAAAAATGACTAGCAGTTACAGACATGCAGCTCAAAACCTCAGTTCAACTGATTGAAAGATTATGTCTTCATTATATGAAAATCAAGAACAATCCCTCCCTTTGGGGGTTTAGTATCATACCATCATAAACTATATAAACTATGAGAAGATCATAATCCGTATCATGCCAAAAACTGGTTTTAGAGTAAATGTGTTAATTTCTGATGAATTAATCCTATCAGTGAATCAATATTAATATCAAAATATGCCATCTTAAATGACCTGACAACAGTATCGTTAGTATATTCCTTCTGAATAAGTATGTTGGATGATTTGAGTAGGTTCTTAGCTGAATGACGGCAGGTTTGTGCTTTGTTTAGGATATTTAGAATATAACCATAAAAATATGATATGAAATACCTGAGCGTATATTAGATGTCTGCATGTTGATTTGTATTTACGAATGATGTCTTTGTACCAATGATGAAACTAATTTAACGTTTTGACTAGTTTATTTATCGAAAACCCTGGTGTAATATATTTTCAGTTATCCAGATATTTCTTTTATTGGCATCAAATGCGTTGTTACATTCACAAGCGAGATACATGAACACCATCAGATAATGACGGTAACGTCACCATCTAAAAATTAATGGATAAATAATAGTAGGAAATAAAAAATCATCTCTTTTATCATAAATTTTGGCTTAAGCCTCCCGTTCAAGGAATACATATCAAAATCTAGGAAAAGGTTCAGTTCGTTGTTAGTATTTGCCTTATCAAAAGTCAGTTCAGCAGGATAATTGTTATCAAAGATACCAGGATTATAATTTAGTACGCCAGACGCGCGTTTCGTCTACATAAGACTCATCAGTGACGCTCATGTCAAAATATTTAAAAGCCAAACAAGAACAAAGTTGAAGAGCATTAAAGATCCAAAATTCCAAAAAGTTGTGCCAAATATGGCTAAGGTAATCTATGCCTGGGATAAGAAAATCCTTAGTTTTTCGAAAATTCAAAAGTTTTGTAAACAGGAAATTTATAAAAATGACTACATTATTGATAAAACTCTTTATTGTACACACTGAAGTCATCATTATTGAAAGCCGATATATCATCAAAATATCTAAAAGTGTTTCTATTTTTTTTCTGCTCTAAGAATCAACGAGAAACATTTTGAGGAGGATTTCGTAATTTTTCTCTGATTCAGACAATTGAGTACGACCGCGTGCACAAAAATGAAGGCAATTGTAAAATGCCCTTTTAAAAATAGTTTTACACAACCGTGTTTAAAATATCTTTTGAATAGGAAGTTTTTAAATGATTAAATGATGAATGCTAGTTATTGAAATCCTCATTACTAGTAAGGTTATCAAAATTAAATCTATGAAGTATGAAACGAACACTCAGAAAACCGCAAAAACATGTGAAATTTGAAACATTAAATAAACATAAAGTAGAGTTTTTGAACTAAAATTTATAAGCAAAACATATGATTTATACATGTATTTGAAATTCATATATTCCGGAATATAACTACAATCAGATTATGATTACGTTTCTATCAGTTGAGATATTGTACCTTTTTCATCACAATATTTTGCTGTTTTGAAAGTTTGAATAACACATTAATAACACATAGCTTTAAGGGTGATAACGCAGTTTGTTACCCCGCAAAAATATTGTCAACTGCGGCGATGGACAATGTCTTTTCGAGGGGTTCCAATCTGCCCTATTTCAATCTAAGCTATGTTTATTTATTTATTATACTGACTTTTCTCTTATTTAAGTTTCAAATTCATATTAATATAATAAAGCCCACAACAAACAATCGTGTGCGTGAATGTTTATCCCAATTTATCTTGTCTGGGTATCAAGTTTGCAATACTTCAAATGTTAGCAAAATTAAGGCATTTAGCTCACCCTAGCATATAAGTTCATATCTTAACAGTACATACTACATATGTAAATTGGATATAAATCCCAACCGTAGTTCCTTAATAATTGTCATTAGACTCTTTATAGAATTGATACAACTACAGTTCTTTGCAGAAGAAAAAACGGACCATATTTTGGAATGTATCCGTGAATGTTGCTTGCCAAGAAAGCAGATCAGAAGGAAAATGATGAAATTTATCATTTTTTATGTGAAGCTCTACATCCTACACTAATAGAATTGCATCGAATGTCCGATTTTGATATTAAAACAAAAACGAAAAATTGACGTTTTTTCGGACGATGTCATGCTGTGGGTAATAACATGATATGTTGACCGTTGATGTTATGTCTATACATAAATTCTTTATTTTGACACATATTTTATGTTTATAGGTAAGATAAAGTATATGTTTTGCAGGATACCTCAAATCACATGTGTTTATCAAAACTGACGATTTAAACAACGCCTAGTGCATGTCATTCGTGTATCCTGTTCAAAAACTGATAATGCTTTGATAACTATTAGCATGTCGAAATGTCCTATTGTAATGTTTATTATGTATTTCGCTGTCCTGAATGTTCCTGCATTTATTTGTACTGTAGTCCTGTCATTTAGTGTTGTCATTTTAGTGTTGTCATTTTAGTGTTATATTTAACACTGTCATAAATGCACGAGGTTTTGCTAGCCACAAAAGTCAGGAAAATGGTAGTTGTTCTCTTCTAGAACAAATCTGGGTTACAAAATAAAACCGAGGATAACACATCAACTGTAAGAGGAAATAAACGTAACAACAGAACACTGATCTCAGCAGCAGTTCCTTTATTTATGTCATTAGACTCTTTATACAAATAATACAATTACAGATTTTTGAGGAAGAAAAAATGCGGATAATATTTAAGTAGGTATCCTTAAATGTTGTTTGCCAAGAAAACAGATCAGAAAGAAAATAAGGAAATTATCTTTTTATGTGAAGCTCCACATCCTACACCAATAGAACTGCGTCGAAGGTCCGTGTACATTAGTTTTCATTTGTTTCCCGTCTTGTTAGATCCAAAATAAAAAAAGAACGAAAATATAATCGATTTTGATATAAAAGCGAAAAGTGGATGATGTCACGCTGTGAGTAAGAACATGGTATGTTGACCGTTGATATTATGTCTCTATATATATATTTTTTTTATTTTGGGAAATATTTTAGATTTAAAGGTAAAATAAGGCATATGTTTTGCAGTATACATCAAATTGCATGTGTTTATCAAAATTACCGATTTTAACAACGCCTATTGCATGCCATTCGAGTATCCTGTTCAAACACTGATTATTTTAGTATTAACTGTATTCAATGGCATTCTCTGCCCCATTATAATTCTTATTCGTGTACGTGCATGCTGCACTGTTCAATGTGTGTACCATCCCCATACCCTAACCACCCACCCATATACCTAATTCCGTTTAGGTTTATAAAATAAATATAAACTTGGTATTTGAGTGTTTTATTCATTTTATTAGATAAAATAAATTTCATTATTAATTTCTTCCATTGAGAATGTACACGAGTCATGATTCAATATCATCAACAATTACCTGATGACTATTGCCAACTTTTAAACAACACCAGCAGTGCAATTGTATATGACTGTCAACTTATTTTAAATGAATGGCAATTTTGAAAGCAAGCTGTCAAAAGCTGCTAGCATGTGTTCAAGATGGTTGTCCAAAATATACGATAATGTACTATAGCCAATGGCAACTAAGGATAACATCTCGGAGGAAATGACCGACATTAACAATACTCCACTGCTACAAGTTCACAGAAATAGTACTACTGTAACAGTTTTAATGTATCGTTTGCACGCGATAGAAATTATTTCTGTGAATAATAAAAACTCACACAACGTTAAAAGGCCAAAAATATTTTACGTTCGTTTTTAAAATCGCTTTTATTTCCTATATATATCCCTTAGTTAAACTCCAACGAATATTTGTCGAATTAATAAAGTTTGTATGGATTCAGAACTGAGATATTATAGTATTATTAAATACTTAATTTCACCGAAACATATGTATTTAATTTTCATACACTCATAAAACAGATTGATTTTTCTTTGCTTATTGAGAAAAAAATCATATGATAGATAAATTTACCAAATATTCATACTCTGCAAATATCCATATGCATGTGTACAGTGTAGGAATTTTATGATGCGTAAGAAAATTACACTTAAAAGGATATTAAAGTAGCTTGTAAAAGGCATTATTCTACTTGCTTTGTCACAAAAAAACTTCAACATCGTAATTTATTTTGCCTTTTTATTTTTTTTTTATTCAAGCGTCAGAGTTGCATGAATAAAGGCAACAGTAGTATACCGCTGTTCGAAATTCATAAATCGATTGAGAAAAAAAAAACAAATCCGGGTTTCAAACTAAAACTGAGAGAAACGCATCAAATATAAGAGGTAAACTACGACACGACAGAAACACAACATTAAAATGTAGAATACAAAGAAACGAACTATGATATACCAATGACCATAATCCTGACTTGGTACATGACATTTGAAGAAAAAAAAATGGTGGGTTGAACCTGGTTTTGTGGTATGCCAAACCTCCCGCTTTAATGGCAATGCATCTGCTGCAAATACAAAATTTCAATCCTGGTTTTATTTATGAGTTTTTTTCCCATTAAGATATAGTAAGAGCACTTTAAAGTCAGCAGATAACAACTGTGTGTTGTTAAATATTTGCTGTGTACAGATATAAAACAAACAAAAAAATAAAGTTTCTTGTTTAAGTGAGAAGACACATAGTGAGAGACTTGTGATTTGCAATGGCGATCTCTACGTTCAGTGTTAATGTGTGCGAAGTGTTCTTTTCAGTCTTCATATGCTTCTACCAAACAACAGCACCAGATTACTAGTGTTGTTTGCATTTCTATCTGATACAATAACAGAACATGTTCTGAAGTATTTGATTTGTTAAATAAACGCATTCCATACTTTATCAAAGAGTTGTACAACGAACAAATAAGCTTTCAAGATTTGACAGAAATGCTTTCCATTTACATCAAGTACACGATACTCAATACAATTAATTCACAGCATATATTTGACATCGAAATACATTTTACAAACTTATCTTGAAACCAGTGTTTCAGATTAACTAAAACAATCTTTGAGCATTTGTAGAGTGTTATATAATTATTATGTCATCCATTAAACATTGCCAAATCCAATTGAGTGACATAGACTACGATGTTCATTAAATCCAACATCTGTTAAATTTCATGTGTTCGTCCAAGAGCAAATAGGGATAATGCATTTTCCTATTATTAAACTAAGAAATGATAAAGTAATAACCCAACATTGTATAGTGCAGAAGCAGTCATATTCATATTAAGTCTATAAAAGCTGATGTGTTTACTTCTGAATTTGTTACATTGTTTATGTTCCGTCGTCAGAATGACTGTTTTTGACATACTCCTTTCCTTGCGTTTCTTCGAATTATTTGTTATACAGAATAAATTACCAACAACAGCGAGAAAATTACGACAAGATTTGTTATGTTTTCCTGTCACGCGACCATGCCTTCACATAAAGTTTATTGGTAAGGGCTACAAATGTTGATAATTACAAGATTTGATTAAGTATAGAAGTACAATTTGCATGTGAAAAAACATTGAAAAAAATCTGGAACTGCAGTTTGGCATTATAATATATTTTAAAATGTAAGACAGTAAACTTCCGTATAATTAACATTAACTTCAGTAGTCTACTTGATATGTTTTATGTGTATGCTTTTGAAAGATTGAACAGGTACATATGGTATTGACGTATCATGATACGTTTTGCAGCAAACAATTATAAAGTCATACAAATATTTGAAATTTTATCATCTTTGTACTTGCTAACCAGTTACTCTTTTTTGGGGTTATATAGTAGTTACTGTATTTAAAATATAATAATAATTGTTTTTCACTTATTAAACACCTTTGTTCTTGCAACCGGTTGATACTTATATTCTGGAATTACACATGATCATGCCATTCTCAGAAAGTTTATGACATGAGTTGTACTGAATGATAGTCTAGTCTAGGAGTACATAATCAACGTATACGTAGCTTTACACTAGCTTTTATTAACCTTACCTGTATTCAGCAAAACCTTTTGGAATTTTAGGTCCTCCTTGTTTTTAAATTTATTGGACTTTATTTTGCCTATTAACTGACTTATTCGAGCGTCACTAGAAGTCTTAAGTAGACGAAACGCGTGTCTGACGTACGAAAATTTAAGCCTGGAGCCGTGTCAATGAAAGTATCCTGGATATGTCCTAAGATATGTCTTAGGACATTATTTAGGATGGTCTTAGGACGTGTCTGAGACATGTCTTACGATGTAAAACAAAGCTATCTTAGAATAGTCCTAACTACGATGGTCCTAAGACCATCCTAACACATTTATTTAATTGAAAAAAATATGTAGGGAATTCAATGACATATATTTTTATTCTATTTCACTATATGTGTAGAGGCAGAAAGGAGGACTCTTTTATGGAAAACAATTTATACAAAATAAAAGTTTTAACGTAATACTTGTAGAACGTTATTATACACGACAAAAAAATATAAATGAATTGCATACGACAACAAAACTAAATAGTCACACAACTTTAAATGAGATATTCGATTCGTGTTAGAATTTAATGTTAGTATGTAAATTGTTTTGTCTTTGTGTCCACTCGATTTCATTGCATGTATTGAATAAGGATTAAGTAAAAGGAAGTCATTTCCCCCCACATTAAAATTAACATGGTACCGTTTGGTTAGGTGCAAAAAATGTTACTCATGATGATAGTATTTTTTAAGCAAAAAGGACAGCCCCATTTATTCCATATAAATGTATGAGCGTAACGATATGACATCGTCAAACATACTTTTTGGAGATTTTCTCTTGATGTCCATTTCATATAGAGTTGTGTACAAAAAAGCAATTTTAGTTAATAGTAAAGAATTTCACCAAATGACTTGTCCGCAATATCTCAATGTAAGTTCTAGCACACCCACACAAATGTCTTGTAATATGCTTATTATTCCCAAAACTCAAGCTAAATACTATGAACGCTTTTATTTTTCTATCTGGAAGCATTTTAAATAACAAATTTGTCTACAAATTGAAAATAATGTAACACAATTGAATCTTTAAAAAATATTGAAAAATTTTGTATAATTAGTTTATTTTTTATAACATTATACTAGTTTATTATTGTATTAGTATTTTTATTAATGAATTTATGCCATATTTGTTATTTTTATTTCGTTATAGGACATCGTAACTTTTAGGACTATCCTAAGACATCTATTTTTATATCCTAACTTTAGGACAAAATTTAGGACATATCTTATTTTAGGACACCTTCGTTAACCTGACTTAGGACTAAGACGTGTCCTAAGACCATCCTAAGACATGTCCTAGTCCTAGGACAGCTTCGTTGACACGGCCCCAGGTATCTTTTATGATTGTTTTCAACAGACTTTTGAGGATAGAACTTTTGTGGTTAACGTTACCAGCTCATTTAAAACCGCTGGATTCAAATTTTGGCATCCACTTGCTTTTTGTATCTTATACTTCTTTCTACTAGTAGTGGTATTTTTTTCAATCATGGGACATCTCCATTTTATGTAGAATAGTTTTAAAGTGATAGAAATAATAATGGCAGATGTTCTTTTATAGACTGCGAAGGAAATTTTCTATAGATTATAAGAAAAGGCATTTTGTTTATTTGAAACATATGTATTTGTCTTGAGACAAATGCATACCGAGCAAAACTGAGTTGTTGAATGAAAATATCTCCCTCGTTGATTTTCATGTTCAGGTTAAACAGCACTAAAGGGGTATATTAAACATCTATTCTTTGGGGTAATCAATTATGGAAATTTAATTTTCTTATTGCCTTTTGATATGATAAATGAGTTGTTTCATTCTTTATTTTCTATTACATACTGGTATCTATTGAGACTAAAGGGTGAAGTAAATGTTAGTCTTTTAGTTGTTTTTTCTCAAAAGTAAACGCAACACTTCATCAGATTGAAAGACTAAAAGGATATTATTATCAAACAATCAACAATGATATTTTTTGTGATAAAGGGGAGATTGGTTGTTGAGTTACTAATTTTTTCTCCATTTTTTTTTCTTCTTTTAATAACTTGTAACAGACAAGTAACTGTTTTGTATATCTGATATTTGTATTTGTAGCAACTTCATCGTCCTATCTTCTTTCGCCTGATTTTTCTGATGAATAAACAGATTGTGAGGTATGCGTTGATGAGACAGCATACAAACAAAACAATGATACAACAACTGTTAGCTAGATAACCTAGGTCTCAAACTATAAACAGATTTAAAGTTTAAACAACAGTAACGTGTAAATCTGAAAATTACCCAGAGACATGCCAACATTAAATGTTGATCTAAATCTAGACAAGCTGTGAATGCATTCAAAATGCTATCCAACATTTGCTTTCATCATCATACTTAAAGGAACAAAACAAACCACATCAACTACAAATGGGGTACTTTATTTGACAAATAATAATTTGAAGGAGTGTGTGCAGATAACCCTGAGCAAACACATACGCATGTATCATCTCGTGCTATCCTACTTCTGTTTCGAGCGATTGGTTACTTTCAAAACGCTTTTTACGTCGCAGTTTATTTTGGTGATTTCATCTTCAGAGTCCACGTGTTGACAATTTAATTCAACCAAAATGTCTTAAGAAACATTTTTAAACTCGTTTGCCTAATAGATAATATCATCCTTGAGGACTAACATTCTATTATATTTATGAAACAATAATAACATTTATGTAATGCAGATAATATTATTACTGCAGTTCTCATCCAATCAACATAGAAAAAAGTAAAGTCACAAAAATACTAAACTTCGAGGAAAAATCAAAACGGAATTTCCTTAATCAAATGACAAAATATAAAGCTCTAGCACACACATCAAACGAATAGACAACAACTGTCATATTCCTGACTTGGTACAGGCATTTTTTTATGAAGGCAATGGTGGATTAACCCTGGTTTTATAGCTAGCTAAACCTCTCACGTATATGATAGTCCCAGCAAATTCCATTATATTGAGAACGATGTGTGAAAAGAACAAACAGATATAATAGGTGAAAATGTCAAAAATAGGGGTACAGCAGTCAACATTGTGTTATATAATCTTAATCACTATAACAACAAACAAATAGGTAACAAAATACATTAGCAAAAATGAAAGACAAGAATATTAACTTTACAATAGCACAATAAAACTATGACGGGATTTATAAGTATAGAGCTACGTCATATGTATCAACGAAACCCCAAAAGGCATATAGACAAATCACATTCGCAAAATGAAAATAAAAAAGAATACAAAAGTTATCATAGAAAATGACAGGATGTTCCCATAGGAATGCCGACAATGTGCCAAATTTAACAGATGTTGTCATAAGAAGCTCAAGCATACTGATCACGTGTTAATCTGTGTAGCATGTTTTTCCTTTTTGTTTACTTTTTACAAAATATGCCGTATGGTATCCCAAAGTAATAAATTTTTAGTGTATGCTACCATTTTTATGCTGAAATGCATTGTGGATTATTTCTTTAAGACGATTTTTCAATTTCAAATCATTAATGGTGGTATACAGCCATACACGGTTGAAAAATCTTTAACTGTCTTGATCGGGATTGATCGAATTGGTCTGATCGGCAGTGTGCTTAATAGAGACTAATACATTTAACCCATGTACTTGAGCACCTTAGTTCATTCCCTGTATGTGTGTTGCTAAATATTTACTTTTCTGTATTGTGTGTTTTTTGTTTTTTTTTTATCTCCCCCGTTTTTTCGTGTCATCTCCCCTTTTAACTGGACAACTGAACATAAGTTTCTTTAAAACATATTCACCACAGGACGTACCGACAGTTTGACGTTTGTCTTTGTGTATATGTAAGAACAGGCATTCACGATGGCAATTTTCAATTGATAAAGACTCGCTGTGACATGCGATAGATTTGTCATTACGTGACAAAGTATAGAATGAAATTAATTTTCCAACCAAAATATTACTATCGTGTTACCTTTCTTTATTTATTACCTCTACCGTAATGTTTTTTTTTTCAAGTTCAAAAAGGAAAATCTGTGCGTGAAAAGCTACGCTTTCAAGAATGTTTCAATTGCAGAGTCTTCACACCTAAATAATTTGATTATCAAAGATAATTGAATTCTAATAAACTAACGGGTCTAATTATTTTAACGAACGTTAACGGAGAATTTAGATTAAAAAAAAATCGTCATAATAATTGCAGAATTTAATGAAATTGGTGTTCGAAAAAAGGTTTGATTTGTTTTTCCTAACTTAGTTTACAAGATAGCTTCAACGTTTATATCTTTCCGTCAGTAATGTCGAACTTATGTTTTCTATCCTTTACAGATTGAAGTTAATTCAGTTTTGCAGACTTCATTGTTTTATCAGATGTCTGCATGGTTTCAATCTGCATTTGTTATAATCAGTATTATATAATTTGTTTGTACATTTGACTTGTATTCTGCTCTTATTGAGTGGTACATATATCTCTAGAGGGAATATATGTCAACATCTGTTTTACAGGATGTTGGAAGACCTGTTTCATCACTTTTATTTAGTTTTAATGGTAAAGTGTAAAACATGGTAAAACTATTTTAGTACAAAAAATAAACACTTTGTAATTTACTTGTTATTATAATGAAATCGATTCGAAAGTTCAAATGTTACGAGTGTTTGTTGTTTGCTATTCTTCGTCTAATTACTTAAAATATGTTGAGCCAAAATTGTAAACATCTAAAAAGTACACAAAAAAGAGAAAACAACTTATCCTCAGCTTATGTTGCAAAACAATACGAACTTTTAATGACAAAATCACTTTTGTCTGCCCCCTTTTAATCAAAAACCCCAAAATCTTTGAAATGTGTGATTCTAGACGTCGGCTTCTTTCCAGTTGGAAATCTATGAAATAACCGGGTTGTGTGTGAATTATCAGGTTTTTCCCCTAAATGATCACTGGTGGTAACAACTTCACAATTATATCATATAATATATTCAAAAAATAAAAGACACGTTTAAACTGTTGACTTGATCTATTTAATATTAAAGAGTAAAGACCATCACAGATTTACTTACGACCATCCTCAACATTTTTATTGTTTTAGTTACGACAATCATGCTCGAATTTTTGAATTACTATTTTACGAAAGTTTGAATGATTTTATATATCAAATTTTATTTCAATACCAACACACTGACGAAAATCGGAAAAGAAAAACTTACTTCCAGAGTAGTCTTCCATTTTAGGCTTACCGTAACTTTGCGTTACGACCATCCGCTCACCACCAGTGAATGATGTACTTAGATAAAATTAAAAAAAATATCTAGCATTTAAAATTGATAATATAAGTCAGAAGAGCAAGACCTAAAGAACAAAATAATCTAAACAAAATTGATAGATTATTTGGAACTCCTTTTGATATATTTGATTTTTTTTAAATGGCGGGGTAAAGCTGACTCGGACATATTACCTTTGAAATTATTTAGCATACGATTTTTTGGGTCTCAATTTATAAGACAATAACTTGAATCTGTTTAAAGTTTGGTAATGACATTTTTGTGTATTGATGAAGTCTTTTAAGAAATAAGAAAAGGAAAGTGGATGATATAGGACAAAATATGCTACTCTGTATCGTAGAGAAATAAACAAAGGAGTACGAAAATTTGATAAACATTCACAGACCTGACATGAGTACATCCGTAAGGGATTAATGTTGTTCTAATTGGATAATTTGTCTTTCTTATAATTGAATATATTGCTGGCAGCAGCAGATCTGTGGAAATCTCTGTTAGATTTATTTACAAATGCTTATACACTTGGGTGGCATACATTGTGTAAAATCATTTAGCTATTGTTATACTTTTATAATATTTCATTTTGAATTTAATTTTGCACAATTGCAGGGTGTCAATTTTACACTATTGTACTCCTTAATGATAAGATAGTCAGTGATAGTGTTGAAGTTTTAAGACTTGATTAAACTCTTATTCATTAGAGGATTTGGGAGAGGCGACAGTTCATAGAGATTTAAAAAATATTTTAGATATCTTCAAGATTGACACATGGGGTCTTTAGGTGATGCTGATCAGGCATAAATACATTATATGTTTTGATTCATAAAAAAATCGATGTTCAATTCCAGTCAATTGTTTGCAACCGATCTCATAACTGGCTTTTGTTTAAAAATACAAGTTATAGAAATATTAATGCAAATAAACTACATAAACACAAGATCTAGCATGTCAAATTGAAACTGATAAACAAAACATATACAAACATATAGAAGTCATGAACACAACATAATTTCAAACATAGAGTGCATAGTAAAATATCATAGAAGATATCAAACTCCGGACAGTGATCGTTTCCGTTCCGGAACTGTTTTCCCTTACTCCATCAATCACTGCCACCGGCTTTCGAAATTCGTTCCAAATTTTGGAACGATTATCTACGCAATAAATTTCCTCAGAACCATTAGTTACCGGCTTGAAAAACTTCAATTTGATAATTTCTTCCCAAAATTTAAACAACTTTTCCTAGATTTAAAAAATGAGCATTAAATTTACGTCCCACACAGGACCTTTATTATGTGTGCATTCTTATCTAAGTTATCTCCCCGAACCCTTTGGAAAGTAAACATGGAGGGAAACGTGAATCAGATATATAATTGAAATGTATGTTAGGCGCATAGTCCCTCCTAAGTCCAAAGGGAAAACAAGCCCAAATGCTGCAACATAAACTTGGACAGGTACAAATGATGATTTGAATGAATATGCGGTTGTCAACGGAGGAAGTTTGGTCTACCAAATTATGCAAGCCTTTCCATGTTTCCTTTGGCTTTTCTCATTATGAACATAAAGGGACATCTTTTATCCATTTATAGTCGGATCCAGGGTGGCCCAGCCCCCCCTTTTTTCCCTGGAAAATGTTGGTTTATTATATAGGGAATCACTGAAGCATGACTGGAAACACCCCCCCCCCCCTTTATTAGGTCATTCAGTGCCCCTTCCCATGTAATATAAGACTGTAGGTTCATATCATTTCTGTTCAAGGTTTAACATTGTTAGTAAAAAATACCAGATAGAAGTAAGGTTCTCTGGGAAAAGTTTTTGCAAATAACATAAACATAAAAATGTACGTGCCATTTTCATTCTTTTCACTTTTGTACTTTCACTATGACAAGACATTCTCAGTATGAAGTAAAGAGGTTGTCAGTTAGACTACAACCCTATATATATAAACTTTAAAGTTTGCATCATTGACATATAGTGAACACATTTGTGACTAATTAACAAATGACCATGTTAACTTGCCCTTCAATATGTTCACTAACTTGAGTAGCACATAATATATTGGCCATTTGATATTTATACAATGATTGGAACAGAAACTCTTAACACATTATGTGCTGTAATATACATGATGATTAAAATATGGAGTTCAGGTATGATTGCTAATGTGACTATCCACCAAAGTTCAAATGATATTGATTTAAGCAACTATAGGTCATACGGTATAACCTGCATGTGCCACAGTCTGCAATGACTAAAACTTATTTAGTAATCTCAGTCATTTTGTCATGTCAAACCTTACAAAATGTGACATATTTTAACATGTGTTCCAGATTTTCTTACCTACAATAGCAATTATAATGTTTATTCAGTTTTATTTTATTTGTGAACAACCACACATCCACCGCTTGAACTTTTTTATGACATCATCAACTCAAGTATGAATATGGTCAGTCTTTCTTTTCACCAATCATGACAGAGGTGTAATGAAACAAGAAAATTCATGAAATCAGCATTTATGTACGTTGTATCTATAATAATTGTTTTCAAAAGTGAATTGTTAAAATAAGTTTGTTCCTTCCAAAATATAATGCTCTGTTGGCATGGTTGGGTGCCGCTAGATACTACCCAGAGGTGGAACCCTGAACAATAATGGACACAACATTCAAGCTTGATACAGCTCTCAATTTGGATTGTGATTATATATATATTTGACATAGCTTGATTTCTTGCACAGATTGAATGTGGACTAAGAACTTTAAATTTTAAAACTGGATATTTCCCTTATAATATGTACATGTAATATGGTATAATATTCAAAATATAAATACATGTTGAGATTCAGCATATCAAAGAATCAGAAGAATTGAACTTTTAATGAAAACTAATTAAGTTTAGTTTTGGACCCTTAGAACTTCAATGTGGACTAATTTAATAATGGGGCTCAAAATCTAAATTCATGGTTAGATTCAGCATAACAAACAAACCTTAATATTTATTTTTTATAAAAATCAAACAAAAACTTTAATTTTGGACCGGTTGGACCATCTTGTACAGATCCCTTCTCTTATACTTTAGTTATTGTCTAAAAACTAAATGTCTCCCAATGATGACATCACCATACCATTACACATTAGTGTAGAGTAGTATTCGGGCCCGTATGCGGATCGGAACTGGAACTGCCGGGGAGTTTGAGAAGATATATAAAAGTTAAAAGGGTGCCGTATACGGTGCAGGAAATGCTTACCATTCCGGAGCACCTGATTTCACTCCCGGGTTTTAGTGGAGTTTGTGTTGTTTCTTATTTATTATTTGTAACTATTGATGTAAATGTCTTTTGGTTTTATGAGTCTTTGTTTACTCCTTGGTTTTGATTGTTATTGTCTTAAAAGAATAGGATCTCACTTTCATCAAATTAATATCATTCAGCTATTCTTTAGATTTATTTTGCAATGCGTAAAAATAAGATCTACTCACCACTACAATAAACTTTATGAAATAATCATTTTGGTTCTAAAGATTAAAAGTAGTTTACCATATTCATTGAGACATGCCGTAAACAAATTTAACAAAGATTACAAAAGGTTCGTCACTACTTTCTAAATGTTGATGATAAATATAAAGGTGATGAGTATTGACTGACAATTGATTCCTTAAAAGGGCTGACAATACTTTAAAAGTACTTGATAATTTCTCGTTTTTAACTAAAAGTACATCGGAGGCCCGGTACAAAGTAAAACACAGTACTTTATAGCAGTATCACAGCCTATACGGTACAAATTTAAAACACAATACTATTTTTAAAACCGTATCACAGCCCATAGGTCTTCATTGTCTGATCCTTTAATATTAGTAGCTGTATGTAGAGTAGTTTTATACACAAACGCCATACATGAACAGTGTAAAAACACAATCATTTCCAATACCAAAGTAAAGATGTGAACAAAACTTTAATACAGTAAAAAGAAAAAGAAATAACACACTTAGTTTGGAAAATAAAAAGATAAATAAGATCAATATATGTTCTAGTAACCTTATAAAAAAAAAAGCAAAAAACCTCGGTGGTAAACTCTTCCTTAGTAAAATAAATTTCATATTTGTCGATAGATTCATTTAATTTTGAAAGATTTCAAATATTGAAGAGATCATTTATAAGAGCTTAACGAAAATTTGAGAAGTACAATGTATAATGAAAATTAAAATACTGGTAA
Source organism: Mytilus galloprovincialis (assembly GCF_965363235.1). Classification (NCBI taxonomy): domain Eukaryota; kingdom Metazoa; phylum Mollusca; class Bivalvia; order Mytilida; family Mytilidae; genus Mytilus; species Mytilus galloprovincialis. The sequence continues at coordinate 24,672,255 of NC_134840.1, read as the reverse complement.
ATTGTAATGAAACATGCAGAAATATTGGTTTACTATATTGATAATAATTTTAAAACATATGAAGCATTTTATATGTTTGAACTACATTATCAATAGCAGTAGAGCGGAGAAAAGCTTATAACCCTTCATTAATTTCAACCAGATTTTCAGTCATTACAAAGAATACAAACCATAGTTTATCTCGTAATAATATTGATATGCTAGTTTCATCTTCCTTTCAGATAGCAAGATGAAGAATCATTAATAATGTTTTATTACACAAATATTTCTTATACCAACCTAGTTCTAAGTAGTGAAGAGAAATTTACTGTAAGTTTTAAAGTAGTTTTGTCTGTGATCAGTTTGCATTATTTTTGTGCAGTGTAAAATGCTTCCGTCCAACAGTGGAAAAATATTTTTTTTTATAGTCTTTTTAAGTCTCGCAAATGTATCATTGAATAATGAGAAATCCGTTTTTGATTTTGTTTTCTCTTTATGTATGATATACGACCCAAATAACCTGTTTTGTTTAGTCTGTAAGGCAAGACTTAATGAAAGTTAAAGATAAATTTTGTCTAGAGTATAAATTTATAACTGAGTCTTAAAACTAACATAAGAGTTATATATTGCTGTAAAAGTTACTCATTTTCTTTCTTTAAAATATCTATCAAATGCAAGGATACAATGCATGCAAAGCTTAGATATTGGCAAAAGCTTTTTTTAGAGGGTAAAGATAGTACAAAAACAAAAAGAAATATGTATGCTGAATTTTATATACATGTACAATGAAAAGTATTTATTTATGTTGTTTTAGTTTAAACATATTTTATTTGTATATGTACAGCTCTTTGTAAGAACCAGGCAGAGTGCGATACATGATGGTTTCAGATTTTATCTATAATTGGCCTAGTAGAAGCAGTTAATGAATATTGCTCAAAAAAAAAATTTAAGTGGGAAAATATGAGTGGTTGTCATGGTAACGGACACTTTATTTTTTGGTCGTTAAGCTTGGTAAAATCTTTAAAAAACAGCTAAATCACCACAATTCAGAGCCTGCTTATGAATAGAATCATGCATTTTTCATTAATGTTCAAATCTAACATTGATAGAACTTGGTTTAAGCTTCATTTTAATGAAGATTGCATGTCAACCAAATTTGTAATTTTTTTGAAAATTTTTGCGAAAAAATGCATATTTTCAACATTTCTGAAATTGGGATTTTTTCGAAATTAACAAATTTTCTCAGATGTTTTTCAAAAAAGTGCAAATGTGTACAGAATAGTTAGCACTGTAGTTATGAAGTTTGGATACTACTTTACCAAATTGAATAGAAAAATGCGTGGGATTTTTTCAGTTTTATCACCATAGCAACCGATTTTTTCCTTGGAAACGGAGTTTTATTTGCAAAATATTGCAGTTTAAGAGCTTAAATGTCTTGGATTTTTTCATTACCGATAAGAAAATACATAAAAACTTTAAATTACTATCATCAAGTGTTGTTGACTTCAATTGTTACCACAGAAACACATATTAACCATAGCAACATCCGCTCTGAAACTGCATAAATAGAAATTTATGTAAAAAAATACATAAATAGAGGGTGTTTATTTTCAAATTGGAACATGACTGCATGCTTTGCTTCACTCACAGTCTTGTCTGTTTTTTTTTCCTTCAGATTTTTCAATAAATGTAATATATAATGTAATATTGGGGTTAGAAAGTAAAAAAGGGGGGTAGGTTCAATTTTTTAAAGATATCATACATGAAGATTTTTGAAAAGATAACGTTTGGTCGGCAAGCCTGATTATAAATAGAATCATTTTTTTTTCTCTCAGAAATTTCTTATATAACATCGATATAACTTTGTTTTAGCTTCAGAGCTAAGTTAAGGTACATTGTAGTTGTCATGTTTTGGGATTTTTGTCAGATTTTGGGAAACCTCAAGTTTTATTCATTTGAATGCCTTAAGAATAAATTTGTAAGGGTTCTGCGGAACCCAGTGTCTTGCCTACTTTTGCTGTAAATCGCAGGCTCAACAGAAATGAGGAAAAAAATCGGTAAAAATATTCCTCTTGATACTATCTTTTGATTGTAAGAAGCTTCTGTCCAAGTTTGGTAAAAATCCAGGATCGTTTATGAATCTAATAAATGTTTTAAAAACTTTTACTGCAGACTGTATGTCATGTTAACTGGAAGAAAATCTAAGTCCATTTAAAAGTAAAATACGGAAAAAATGGATTTATCTTTTTACAAAATTTACTTCTTGATACTATCTTATGATCATAAACAAGCTTCTGTTCAAGTTTGGTACAAAACCAGCATGCCCAGGATAGTTTGAGAAAGTTATTAAAATTCTAAAAACTTTAACCACAGAGTAAATGTAATGTTTCCCCGCAGAAAAAAATAAGTCCATTTATTATAAGTAAAATACGGAAAAAAATAGAATTTTATTTTTCCAAAATTTACTTCTGGATACTATCTTATGATCATTGGTATCTTGTAGAGAGTTGTCTTATTAACAATTATACCACATCTTAAGATCAAATGGTCACTTTTAGAAATTTCTTTATAGTTAACCAACAACATTCAAACTTGATCTCTGTTTTGTGGTAATAAGCATTGTGTATACATGTTTCATAAGATTTGATTGAGGCAAACTATAATTGCTTAATAGAAACCAACTTTGTGACGACTAATGTACTGACGGACATAGATTAAACCTACTACAACGCCCCCTCTCCCCTCCCAAATTGCGGCGCGGCCATAAAAGTGTTTATTTTAGTTTTTGCCATTGTACCTTGAATCGATCAAATGTGTGCACAACGCGTGGGACCTCGGATATTTATCCTTTTTTAACACATGGGACACTAAAGTCTTGTATTCATGAATGATTACAACTTGTTGGGACTAGAAAACATTGATAATTACAAAGAAAAATAGCATTGGTATGTACTGCGCTGTTTCTAGTGTTGCATTTAATTAAATAAGACCATGTGTGGAATTTGTCTTCAAATTATTACTGTTATTAATCTTGTATTTATACAAATATTCTCAGCTTAGTGGTTTCATTCCAAATCTCGGGATTAATGCAGTCTTTTATAAAGGTTACATATTTATCCAAATATGTAACCTTTATAAATTTAAAAAGGTATAAAAATCCCAAAACATGACAACTACAATGTACGATTAATTACGTTTGAAGTTGGATTCATAACAAACTGGACTTATATATATTACAGTTAATTGCTATTAATAAGTATTGCAATATGCATTTTGTTTTTATAAATTATCAGTATTTAGTTCTAATATAATCTTTAAGCAATCCTAATTCTATCTCACTTTTGAATTATAGTTTTTCATGTGTGACGTCATGCTGTTTCTAAATTTCATAAATTCAAATGTGGCATAACGTTTGCCTTTTCGCCATCGTATGTGACGTCATTTTTTTTAATTGCGTTGACGCCTGGACTGATTCGGGTGTGTCTATGCTGTATTGAACTTGGCATCATGTATTCGGGTTTAGTTTTCTGTAATAAGTTAATACTTCAGTTTCATTATGAATATATCTTTCACATTCATTTGTTCAAATTTACTGTTTGCAATACTAGTAGCATGAATCGTTCTATATAAAAGTGTTCTTATCCCGGGCATAAAAACAATGCCGTATTTGGCAAAACCTTTTCAACTTTTGATCTTCAATGCTGTACAACTTTGTACTTTTTTCAATTTCGATCTTTTATATCTGGGCGTTATGTATTCGGGTTTAGTTTTCTGTAATTAGTTAATACTTTAGTTTCATTATGTATATCTCTTTCATATTCATTTGATAAAATTTACTGTTTGCAATAGCATGAATTGTTCTATATAATAAGAATGTTCTTATCCCGGGCATACAAACAATGCCGTATTTGGCAAAACCTTTTCAACTTTTGATCTTCAGTGCTGTACAACTTTGTTCCTTTTTTTCACTTTCGATCTTTTATATCTGGGCGTCACTATTGAGTCTTGTGTGGACTAGACGCGTTTTTGGCGTATTGAATTTTAAACCTGATGCTTTTTGTTATCTATTAATCATGCTTTTCTTTGTCTAATATGGTCTCCTTTTTATTTGTATTGTAGTCCTGTAATATTATGTTGTCATTTCAATGTTATATTTAACTTTGCCATTAAAGTGCGAGGTTTGGCATGCCATAAAACCAGGTTCAACCCACCACTTTTATTCCCCTTTAAAAGTGTCCTGTACCAAGTCAGGAAGATGGCCATTGTTATAATATTGTTCGTTTCTGTGTGTGTGTTGCATTTTAACGTTGAGTCGTTTGTGTTTTCTCTTATTTTTTAGATAAGACGTGGCACGGTACTTGTCTATCCCAAATTCATGTATTTGGTTTTGATGTTATATTTGTTATTCTCGTGGTGTTTTGTCTATTGCTTGGTCCGTTTCTGTGTGTGTTGCGTTTCGGTGTTGTGTCGTTGTTCTCCTCTTATATTTAATGCGTTTCCCTCGGTTTTAGTTTGTTACCCCGATTTTGTTTTTTGTCCATGGATTTATGAGTTTTGAACAGCGGTATACTACTGTTGCCTTTATTTACAGAGACAGATACAGAAAATAGGGGCGTAATTCATGTAAAGGTTAAAAAAAACGTTGAGAATAGCAAAATATTTTTTTTGAAATTTGAACCTAAAACAAGATGCTCCGCAGGGAGCAGCTTTATACGACCGCAGAGTTCGAACCCTGAACATTGGGGCAAGTATGGACACAACATTCAAGCTTGATACAGCTCTGAATTTGGATTGAGATTAAATAGTTGACACAACAAAGGTTTCTGACGCATAATGAATGTGGTCTCAGAACTTAACTTAAAAGCTTTAAATTTTAAATTGGACATTACCTATTATGGTCCAATATCCAAAATCAAAATACATGGTTAGATTCAGCATATCAAAGAACCCCAAGAATTCAATTTTTTATGAAATCAAATAAAGTTCAATTTTGGACCCTTTAGACCTCAATGTGGACCAATTTGATAACCGGTCCCAAACATCAAAAATCTAAATACATGATTAGATTAAGCAAATATCAAAGAACCCCAAATATACAATTCTGTTGAAATGAAACAAAGTTTAATTTTGAACCCCAATTTGGACCAACTTGAAAACTGGGCCTATAATCAAAAATCTAAGTACATGTTTAGATTCAGCATAGCAAAGAACCACAAGGATTCAATTTTTGTTGATATCAAACAAAGTTAAATTTTGGACCACAATTTGGACAAACTTGAAAACTGGGCCCATAATGAAAAATCTAAGTACATGTTTAGATTCAGCATAATTATCAAAGAACCCCAAGGATTCAATTTTTGTTAAAATCAAACTTAGTTTAATTTTTGACCCTTTGGACCTTAATGTAGATCAATTTGAAAACGGGACCAAAAATTAAGAATCTACATACACAGTTAGATTCGGCATATCAAAGAACCCCAATTATTCAATTTTTGATGAAATCAAACAAAGTTTAATTTTGGACCCTTTGGGCCCCTTATTCTTAACCCGTTTGGACCAAAACTCCCAAAATCAATCCCAACCTTCCTTTTATGGTCATAAACCTTGTGTTTAAATTTCATAGATTTCTATTTACTTATACTGAAGTTAGGGTGCGAAAACCAAGAAAAATGCTTATTTGGGCCCCTCTTTGGCCCCTTATTCCTAAACTGTTGGAACCAAAACTCCCTAAATCAATTCCAACCTTCCTTTTGTGGTCACAAACCTTGTGTAAAAATTTCATAGATTTCTATTTACTTAAACTAAAGTTATAGTGCGAAAACCAAGAAAATGCTTATTTGGGCCCTTTTTGGCCCCTAATTCCTAAACTGTTGTGACCAACACTCCAAAAATCAATCTCAACCTTCTTTTTGACACACACACACAAACACACACACACACACACACACAAAACAAGATATAATGTTATCGGAGTCTTGAACTTATGAGATGTATGTAGAACGACGCATAGTAAGGAATAATTCATAATTGATATAATTAGTTTGCTTGATAATTTTGATATGATAATCTTGCCGGTAATAGCATTATTATTTTACCGGGATTAGCACAATTCCAACTTAGCAGATGTATTCTATTTGTCTATCTCGGAGATCCTGAATTTTAATTGCGGGATAGTAGTACAACAAAGGAGTTATTAATGATATGTTAATAGCTACATGTATATTTAAAGAGGATTCCATTATACTGGACTTCTGATATTAGCGATCAACAATTGACTATTATTATTTTTTTTAAGTCACCACCAACTTAAAATGTGTTCAATTTGCCTGTCCATCTATCCGTCCGTCCATCACACTTAGTTTCAGTTTAGAAATGCTTTGACCAAATGATTCTATTATTGGTTTGTTAATATTATGTTACTGGTCAATTTTGTGATTTATGCTGGAATAACATCTTAGACAGGTGTGTGCCTTAAGAAATTAAGAATTTTCTTACAATTGTTAGGGCCATATCTATCTTGCCTTGCCATAAGCCAGGTTGGCCCAGTTATTGTAAACCCATGAAGTTCATCATCTGCTAACTTCCAAAAATTGATAATCAGATGATGAACTCGGAACAAAGTCCAACCAAATGCAATTATCTTTTTAAGTATCTACTTGTATGCAACATTCTAAAAAATCAACATACCCCCTACCCCCCCCCCTCCAACCCCAATGTTACATTATATATTACATTTATTGAACAATCTGAAGGAAAAAAACCCAGACAAGACTGTGAGTGAAGCAAAGAATGAAGCCATATTCCAATTTGAAAATAAACACCCTCTATTTATGTATTTTTTACATAAATTTCTATTTTTGCAGTTTTAAAGTGGATGTTGCTATGGATAATATGTGTTTCCGTAGTAACAATTGAAGTCAACAACACTTGACGATAGTAATTTAAAGTTTGAGTTGGCTTTTATGTATTTTCTTATTGGTTATAAAACAATTCAGGACATTTAAGCTCTAAAACTGCAATATTCTGCAAATAAAAACTCTGTTTCCAAGGAAAAAATCGGTTGCTATGGTGATAAAACTAAAAAAAATCCCACGCATTTTTCTATTTAATTTGGTAAAGTAGTATCCAAACTTCATTACTACAGTGCTAACTATTCTGTACACATTTGCACTTTTTTGAAAAACACCTGAGAAAATTTGATAATTTCGAAAAAATCCCAATTTCAGAAATGTTGAAAATATGCATTTTTTCGCAAAATTTTTCAAAAAATATACAAACTTGGTTGACATGCAATCTTCACTAAAATGAAGCTTAAACCAAGTTGTATAAATGTTACATATGAACATTAATGAAAAATGCATGATTCTATTCATAATCCGGCTCTAAAATGTGGTGATTTAGCAAATTTTTCAATGATTTTACAATGCTTAACAACCCAAAAATAGTGTGTCCGTTACCATGGCAACCACTCATATTTTAACACTCAAAATTATTTTTTGAGCTTTACTTGTTTATTGCTTCTATTAGTCCAATTATAGATAAAATCTGGAACCCCCCATATATCACATGTATATGGCACTCTGCCTGGTTCTTATAAAGAGCTGTACTTAAATACAAATTGGATAAGACACAAGTCAAACAGACTTATGAAGTCTTCTCCATTTAACATTTATAACAATATGATACAAAAATATATGTATGAGCATGCATGTTTAGAATGGTATATCTATTTAGTATATATATATATAAATGGATCAAAAAACGGAAAATTGAAGAAAAAAGAAAATAATAATAATACAGAAAAAAAAAAGAGAGAAAAGATGAATAAATAAATGAATATTTAGAAAACAGAAACATAAAAAAAAATTTAATTTATGTTGTTTAAGACCGTATGGTGTCCTTTCATAGTCAGTTGTCCCAATGGCAATCGTATCACATCTTCTTATTTCTACATTTTGATTGATTAAAGTAGATTTGGGTTCTAAATTAAAATCCATAGATTTTTTTTTAATAATTTGACATAATGTAATCTATGTCATCTTTTTTTTCTCTTAAAAATATAATAAAAAGTATTGATCACCGGCACTTTTTTTTATTACTTCAGGTTGTGCAAAATTGTCAGATTTTTTATAAATTATGCAGGAAATAAAAATCCTCTTACAATATGCTTTTAGATAAGAAAAAGCAAACAATGGGATCACCGGACTTGTTTTCGTGCTACAAAATCACATTCGCAACACATTTATTAAAAAAATAACTTTATCTAGATGTATCTTCCTTATATGGCAAAGTTATAATTAAAAAAAACACCTAATAAAACAAAACCATTCTGTATTTTGGTAAAATACAGCCATAAATATAATTTTCTTTATAAACATGAAAAGTCTTACACACGAATTACATACTACTTTTGAAATTTGCGCATTTCATTAAAGATCTAAAACTATCGTTATCTGCTATTTCAAAATCTAAGATGGCGGAAAACGGCATAAGTACCCGAAGATGACCATGCGAGGGCTTTACAGACAGTCAGTGTAGTTAAAAACCCCGTAAGGTACATTAAACGAATAAAGAAAACCACGTATCTCAGCGGCATCAACATTATTTTCTCTAAGAACAGAAAATATGAGGAGACAGCCAGGCACTAATATTTTTTCCTTATCTAAGAAATAGCAAAAGGTCCGTTTTATTAACACAGAAACTGCGACTTTATCAAATGTTCAAAATTATGTATTGTGTTGTTGGGTTTTCGACTGTTTAACCGTATTAACCAACATCAGGAACATAAACATTGACTGTTAGATATACTGTTCCCAGCCAACATCTTCCTTTATCATTATTTTGACCTATTTTCTAGCTGATGACATCGTGCAATAACCCCATAAAAGTATTTTTAAAAGTATTTTCATTTCATAATTCTATCTGAAAAACGAAATATGTCCTCAGACACACTGAAAAATCATTAATAAAACAAATAAAAGTATAATACAATGAACATATTTTAATAAAATTAATGTTATTTTGACATTTTTTATGGCTTTCATTTATAAAAACAGGATGATTTTTTTTATCTTTAACTTTATCATAATTAGCTATTTTGTAGATTTCAAATACTGAGCATGAAATAAAATTATAAAAATCAGGAGATGAGGTATGATTGCCAGTGAGACAACTTCACATCAATGATGGTTGCCGTACGGTCAAACAATGAGCAAAACCCCGCATACCACGGTAAGCTGTTCGGAATGACAAAATATGAAGCAACTCAAATAAGAAAACCAGTAGTCTGGTTTATTCTACAACAATAAACAGAAACAACTATAACAACAAACAACTGGTTTTAATGGCACCCTAAATACCTGCTACAAGACATGACTGGGTTAGACATATTTGTGGACGCTCAATCCTCCCCTCAACTGCTACGGTTAAAATCAGTTGTATTGATCGTTGATTGTTGATTAGTTTACGTCCAGACAATAAATAAATTCAGTACGCCATTCAATAACGTTTAAAATGAACACCATTCTAATAATGATTATGCACTGTGTTACATCTAAGTAAGTTCTATGGAATAATAAGCACAACCATAGATGTTTTTGTTTTTTATTTATTCAAATGGTATTTTCATTCAGACAAAATTCAGCCTTGGTAATGGAATCGGTATTATCTATTTTGAATACTAAACTGATATAAATCTGTTGTTATAGTTACTAATATACCTATTTCGACAACGGATAGTCGGACTAATCAATATGATACTGTAAAAATTGACATCAGTAAATACTAATATATAATGCTACAATGCAGTTGGTTTTTGAATTAACATTTGCTTGGAAGTATTTTATATAATAAATCGGGTTATCTTAGTAACTTAATATCACATTGCTTACAAAAACAGGTTTATGGTTCTTCCGTGAACATTCCTTGCAAAACTCAAAATATACAAGTAATCTTTTTCTTTACAAGTGATTTTATATTAAAAGTATCGCATACAATGTCAGTCTGGCTACTTTATATCAATTTGGTGTACTGAATCCTTACATAAAATAAAAGGGTAAGTCCAATAATCTGAGACTAAACTATAACTGACCTACCCCATCCCCCACACCCCCAACACCACCACCACCAAACCCTAATTAACTTGTGACGAACCAATCATTTGTTGCTTGTGATTTCAAATATTTTGAGATGAAAAGCGAAAAAAAACCTAGGTAAACGTTTTATGCAGGTTAATGTTGTACACACGTTTAGACTTGTTAACAGGCTTGGTATCATCGAAGGTTTTAGACTTGTTAACAGGGTTGGTATCATCGAAAGGTTTTAGACTTGTTAACAGGGTTGGTATCATCGAAAGGCTTTAGACTTGTTAACAGGGTTGGTATCATCGCAAGGTTTTAGACTTGTTAACAGGGTTGGTATCATCGCAAGGTTTTAGACTTGTTAACAGAGTTGGTATCATCGAAAGGCTTTAGACTTTTTAACAGGGTTGGTATCATCGAAAGGCTTTAGACTTGTGAACAGGGTTGTTATCATCGAAAGATATACATTCTTTGAATGGCCGATGAATTGAGAGGGTTTAAAGAACAATACCATCTTTTTTTCCACATATAAGCCTTTGTCAAATTGGCATTTTTCTTAAAACATTGTCCAGAATTTATCTTTGATTCAAATAAAGAAATTTTTGCCGTGAGTGAAGTTGTATCATGTTCAAAAGTACAGTGAAAATTTGAAATAACATTTCATTGAATATAAGGTAATCACTGGAAGTAAAACAAACCAAATTTTCACTCCCATATCATGTTTACAAGCTTTTGATATATCGTACATATTTTAACTTTCTAAGAATTCGTGACCTATTACCATAACCGTAAATAGCACTGATTGTAATCATAAACGCTTACTGTTTTAATAATTTTTTTTTTATATTTATGTTTACGCAACACGTCAACCTATTGGCCTTGTAAACTGTCAACACTCTTAACCAGTCTAAAAATAATTGTCGAAAATAATTAAAGAAACGCATTATTCCTTGAACTGTGTCAACAAGTCAATAATAAATTGTTTCTATTTACTGTACTCCTTCGTCAAAGCAATGCATATCCGTACATACAGGTACTTGATACTTCAAATAATAGAAGACCTACAAAAACAAGGACCAACCCTTAACTATAACTAATCTACCTGCATACCAATTAAACCATTTGCAAATAAAACAATGTTTACACTTTATAATTTATAGGATGATAAGGAACTGAAAAACAAAAACAAATACTTTTGACAACAATGCAAACAAGATGGTTAATCCAAGTGAAGTAATCTGAAACTGCGTCGAAATAATTACACATCCTTTCATAAAAGCTGAGCGAATTGACCGAAAAATAAACTGATTATAACTGTAAATTGTACGCAGAAAATATGTTTCCTATAAATACCAAATCACTCCCATAAAACAATTGATTAATATATATGTATGTGTATTATAATGTAATCCATATTGACAGTTGCTGGAAGATGTTCAAACTCAAACTAAAACTACAATACAACGAATATATAAAGTCATGAAGAACATTTAAGAAATTATTTTATGAGCTTTTCTTCAATTATAGTGAAATGTGAAATATATTACTACAAATATATATGCAAAAATATACTGTTAAGCCAAAATAATAATAACATATAGACTTGAACAGAGATTAACACTATATGACGTTTCAATTGACGTTCAACGTGGGCCGAAAAATAATGTAATAATCAACAAATTCAATTTTAGTTTTGACAAATCATAAAAGCTACGTAATAACTTACGTTATTGCGTAAAAGCTTAAGAAACTGTCATCATTTATTGAATATTCTTCTGATGATTTTAATATACTGGTCGACAAAAGTAACGATGCACAAGTTTAAATTTATCATAAAATATAATAAATAGGAAAAACAAAAAAAAGCAAACAATTATTATAGAATGCATATATGAGTAAAGTAATCTGATCAAACTGAAAAGCGAGAAAATACCACGTTATTGCAAACAGGGGTCAAATGTACTTTGCAGAAAATGATGACAAAAGTCGGAACTTAATTCCGAAAATGAGAACTAAATATCAAAATATCTGCAAAGTCATTCGAAATTGTAAGCAGTTAAAGTTTGAATTTCTAATAACAATTTATTTGAATTTTGGGGTTTAATAACAAACATTGCAAACACAAAAAATCGCGTATCTGAATTTTTAATCTACAAGTATAGTACCATTGCAAGTTTCGCCGTGATGATGCTGGACAAAAGTTAGGGGACAATACCAAGTCTTGACAATTAGAACCATGAGTTGAAAAATAATAATGGTCAAAAACAAAATGGACGATTAAACAAGTAGCCGTCTATAACACACAAACAACTAAAAATTGAGCAATACAAACAACACGAAAAGGGGGTTAAACTCATTTTACTCTTGAAGGGTACTTAGTAATCATTTCCTGCTCAACAGCAAATAACACCCCTTAAATATATGTAACCTCAACTTATTCGTATATTTAAAGATCCTTTGTGTCAATTGCTTTGTAGAGGTCCAACTATTTCAATTAACCATTATATTCTCCATATCTTTCAGAACTCCACAAATGAATTAAGCATTTGATTTTTGTTCATCCTGACGATCTCGGTAATATTTTCCACTGGATATATCATTTGAAACCTAATGTGTTTTTCATCAGGCAAACACTGAATATTTTTAGGATCTCTTGACTACAATAATATCTAAAATTATTAATAATTAGATGTTAACTGTTTTGTATTGATTGATTGATGTTTGCTTAATGTCCAGTGTCAAAAGTTGTATGCAATACGATAACTAATTATCCTAAACTAAACAAATCAACACATTAGTAGGAACATTATATTGACTATCACATCTTTCATTTGTAATACAACTGTTAAGTAGAAATTGGTAATCTAAGTTACTTTATAGAAAACCCGAAGCGTATTTTTGTTATTTCAGTTTTGGATTTAACAGAAAACGTAAATTTTACAAATGCTAACGCCTTTCTGTAGCATATCTGCAAAACTGATGTTAAATGGGACAAGATCAAATGCAACTATCTGAAATAGTTTCGACCGGATATATTTGTCAATGGTTTTGAGTATTAGGAGTACAGAATGGAAAGAAGGAATGTGTCAAAGCACTACTAACACGTTAGCTCCATACAAGGAATTCTATATTTAAATATACAATTCCTTGCTCTATACTATAGATAATCTGATTGAATGAATCAACCACGATCCCTCCCGTTAGTAGAGTAGTATCATGCCAGAATACATTTTACGAGAAGAACATAACCCGTATCATGCCAATGACTGGTTTTTGAAGAAATGTGCTTATTTCAAATGCAAATACCCTATGAATGAATACATACACAAGTAATTCGATTAAGCTATGAAAAAACCATACGATGGAGGCAAGGTTGCATCACAATCTAAAAACGGATAATTTACAATAGGAAATGAAAAAATCATCTATTTTATCGTACATGTTAGTGTTAGGTTTCCAGTAAGAGATATAGATACTACAACCCAGGAATAGGCCGTGTCCATTTTTTTTTTGTATAAGCTTTATAATTTTATTTTAAGTAAGTTCAAGAAGATAAATCAATTATGTGTACAAACTGAATATATCATTGAGAGCTAAAATATCATCCAAAAATATCTTAAACTGTTTTTTTTTTAAATTTTAGTATCAGAATGTTTCGATTGTTTGTTTACTATTTTCAATCTTTACAAGTTGATCTCTGATCATCATTCCGTTATTATTTTTTATGCGGTTTTATTTCATTTAAAAAAAAAAACCAGAAGAAACAGGTTGTTAGATGAAAGTGCATGTTAATAATTAATTGATAGAAACTAACCTCACAAAAACTACCAATCCTAGATCAGACAGATCATCCTTCAGATCATCAAGATTCGCTTGCACAAGTAAACGCTGTCTTGGTGTCAAATACATATTCAAGTTTTCCTTTCCAACTTTCGTTTTTCCGGGCGTTTTATTTCCCATTTTCGAAATGCTGTCTTGAAATATCACAAATGAAAACAAATTTTACATTTCAAAAAAGAAATTAACATGACAGATGTGCGAGCACATTGTTTTATCAGAGAACATCCTTTTACATGTATAAGCTTTTCTATTTAAGTCCATGAATACAAAGATAGAGCAGCAATATGATTGTCAGAATTAACCATTAAAGCAACTGTTCTGTGACGTGTTAAAGATCGTTTATATTTCTCGAAATAACCAATTGCTATAGAGAAATTGTAATTGTAGTCACATGCTAGGACTAATCCAGGTTGTATCAATCTGATCCATGATAAAAACTGGTGTATTTAAAACGTTAGCATTTACGTTTATTTGTTTTGACAGATAAATTAGCGGAACTCTATTAACACGAATAGAAACAATAAAAACTGTTCTTCTCAATAACTCATATCGTAACAAGAAACTTTCTCTTTCTGCTACCTGCTTCGACATAAAGATAAGATTATGAGTGCATTGATGCAATTAATTATTATGTCTATATTTAATGCATGAATAAAAATGAACTGTTCATCATCATACAGTTAAAGAGTAATTAAGTCAAATTAAGTTTCCGGAAGTGAATTAATCTCTGCCAGATTTCTTTAGTGCTTTAATGGTAGTCAGATAATTGTCTTGATCTTTTCAATCTATCGATTTGATAAACATGTTGATTGGTATATAAATCAGCTACGAAATGAAAGAATAACGTTGGGTAATCGTAAAGTTCTCACTGATGACATAAAATTTGACTTGTTTCAACTGTAATTCTAATAAACTAAACATAAAATCAACTAGTATATAAAATGAGTCCCTTTTTTTACATAATTTAGGAGTTTAAGTGCGGATTCAAACATAGTTTTACCTCGACCCTATGATACTTGACATTTTCGTTCAATATATCATATTAATCGTTACATGTGGATCAATATGGCGAATTGAGACAGGTAGGCGACAATTGTATACTATTGTATTATACATATATGTAGTTGTTAATTTCTGTGTCCTTTGATCTATTTTGGAGAGATATCTCATTGGCGATCATTCAGCATCTTCTTTTCATATTTTTCTAAAATTCCTCCTTCCATATCTCAAACTTGGATATGTATGCGGGCTCATTTCGAAGGTGAGACATATTCACAAATAAAATTTTGGGGTACGAAGTTTAAATCATTTTTCACAAAGTAGGGAAATCCCGAAAGGCCCCATGTGATGCCGCTTCAGTAAGTAAAAATACCTATTTTTACACAGTTAAATTTTCTAAAAATTCAGTTTTACACAATTTAATAACTTTTTGTACTGTCTTCTGGGTGTTTGCCCTTTAGATAAGAAAAATGGTTAAGCTCAGTCAATTACATAAAATAGCATCATGTCCAAAACGATTGCTTACAATATTTGTTTCTCATTTGGCCATTTTTTTTTTCGTTCGTTCCATTTGTCCACATACTCCTACATTTGATTTTATCAATTTTTATGAAGTTTCCCTTTTTGATGAAATTTTCTTGGAATTCGGTAATTTTATCGATACCTTTTTTGTAGAGTTTACATATCTAATTATCTATCACTATGCATTAATTGTTTATTATTCATACGCAACATAGCCTCGGAATGTTTTATGTTTTATTGAAATTTTATCAAGTAAAACCGAATCACTTTTTTGAAAAAAATTGTAAACGAATTAAAACCACTGAAAATTTTTAAATTATAAACATGCAAAGAACCTGAATCGCAAAAATAATCGTCCATATCGTTTAGTTCACTTTTACTTAGTTTCGGTCTTGAATCCGCATGTGATTAACCAGTTTCTTGATCTTTCATGATGGGAATAAAGCTTGGATTTGGCTGTTCACTCTGTGTTACATTGTGATTTATTACGTTTCTAGTATTAACTACATTTCCTTTCTTCCCTGTAATCACGTACGGTTCTGGTTGAAACATGGCGTAAGTATTAAACATTACTGACGTTTTATTAATATTAATAACTATCTGCACTTACATTCAATTTGTAGTCAAGAGCTTGCAGCTGCTACTCAGACTTTGTAAATGTCACCAGTGACTGAGCAGAAAGTTGTATGCCAAGGAGACGAGACGTCCTTTTTCCAAAAAAGTTCATCGGAAGATACCAAGACCGCTTGTCTCTTTTATTTATTATTTTAACCGTGAATTTAAAAAAATAAGATGTGGTATGATTGCCAATAAGACAACTCTCCGCAAGAGACCAAATGACACAGACATTAACAGCTATTTTCGGTAATATCCATTTGACGTGGCTAGGTACTTATAAATCCTGTCATTGTGTTATTGTACAATGGTGTATATTTGTATTCTTGTCTTTCGTATTGCTAATGTGCTTTGTCTATATGTCTTTTTGTTTTTCTTTGTTGACATACTAGTATATATATATTTTTTTATAGTAATTGATATTATACCACAATGTGGACTACTTTGCTCCTATTTTTGACATTTTTACCTATTATATCTGTTAGTTTTTATCACACATCGTTGTCAATATAATGGATCTTTATGTGACTGTCATAGAAGTGAGAGGTTTAGCTAGATATAAAAGCATTTTCTGAAAATGTCCGTATCAAGTCAGAAATATGACAGTTGTTATCCATTCATTTGATGTGGTTCAGCTATTCATTTTGCAATTTGCTTGGGGACTTTCTGTTTAAAATTTTCCTCTAGTTTCTCGGTATTTTTGTTATTTGCTTTTTTTGTATATGAAGTTAAAGCGTCTCTTTGTCGACTTTAATATTGGTCTTTCAAGACATTCACTTCTGTATTCGAGCTTTTTTAACTTTTCATATTTACATCAGATCGACACGACTTACAACTGTAACTTTATTAGGTGTACTTCAATATGCCTTTAGAAAATGTAGTAATTCTGTTTTCCAATCCTTCCCTAAACACTACTGAAGACTTTCGACAATATCCCATTTTGTCTTCCAATCCCACAACTTGGGATGCAGTAAGGTTCATGCATTCTGGTGCACCAACGAACTGACAAGAATGACGTCGTCTACAAAGGGTCTCAACCGTTTGTGCATTTAATGCCATCTTACTTTCCCTCGGTTTAATCATCGTTTTCACTAGCGCTCACTGGTCTACATGCGCTAGTTGTAGTAGAATCCGTATTCCTGAGTTTATAATAATTTGGTACAACAATTCTTGTTGTTTGGGTAAAATGTAATAAATAATTGTTACACTTCGTTATTCAGTTTTCACAGATCGACATCTAGTGTAATATTTTTTCACTTTTCCCTAAATGGAGCTGGCAAAGCATAAAAAAAGACTTTTAAGAACCAACATCAGTTATTCGGCAATCGTAGAAAATTCATAGCATCCGAACCATTTCTCAACGGGCGAGTATTTTAAACAAATCCCTTTTTTTCTACGTTGTAACTGTTTTAAATATTAACTATTCAGTTTCAGATGAAATTACAACATTTATCTCTAAACCAACATGTAATATTTTAATGTTGTAGCGGTCTCCTTTATCAACAATATTTCTACCAAAATGTCCTGATCTGATTACCAAATAATTCCCTGAAACGAAGGTTTAATATCTAATGGGATATGGCAAGTGATGCATGTATATGAGGAGACGCATATACTGTTTTTCTTTTGGAATACAAGGACGCCTTGCGAGGGAAATGAAAATACCGGGTGTTCGTTCAATTCAACATATATATCAATAAATGTTCTACTCGGGAGGACAATGGAGCTCTGTTCTTTTATTGTTTGTATTATTTTCTCTTTTTATTAGTTTTTAATTGATTTTAGAGATTTTTAGAGGTATACTACTGTCGCCTTTATTTATTTTATGTAAATGAATCTGTCCTTTTCGCACTACATGCACTAGGTTTTAACTTCAAGGCTTTACATTTGAAACTCATGTATTTCTATACATTTGAATGCACAAATTTGCAATATGCACCTAAATCAATGAGCAATTTCCCATAAATCTTGTTTAATGATATACGGATTCTTATTTTTATTTCCTTTTTATATGAACCCATCTCTATAAACCCGCTATTTTACTTTATTTGTTTGCGGTTTGCAATCGGTCTGTGTATTTTGCGTTTTCTTATGTTCTTGAAATGTTCCGACATTTGTGATATTTCTTATCATTGTTATTGTACAATCTGATGTGAAATATGCAGTTTTGTCACATCTATAGCATTTTAACAACTTCTTCGAAGTGATAGTCTCTCTATCAAAAGTTGGCTAATCACTGCATTAACCATTTCAATGTTGTTGTTGAGTTTTTAAACCTTACTGCTCGTATGCCTACATTTGTACTCCCCACAATATCACTAGATAGTATGGTATGTTTTATAAGTTAAGTCTTATTCACAGTTACCTCTCTCTGTATTGTAAATCCTGGTACCTTTGATAACTATTGTAAAGATTTACATTCGATCTCTTATACTGTCATCTCTGTTTCGTTTTTAAATGTTTAGGTAAATTTCTTTCGACGAGACACATGTGCATCTGTAATCTCTTCTCTTTCTCGTGTTGCCTTTTTAACATAAGTCTTTTAAACAGGACATGCTTCCTGATTTGCGCTATTTATCTAGCTTCGTACTGGCGGTTTCAACATCTGTACCATTGTTTTCTAAAGTGTCATAATTTCTTTTGCACATAAAACCCAGCTTAATGTAGAAATAATGATAGTGTATGTGCTACATCATTTATTTCTAAAGCAGTCCATTAATACATGTATCTTTCTATCGTTCTATTTTCTTTACCAATGTTTGTTTGATCTCAATCTTTTATATCAAATGATGCTACTGGTATAACTTGCAAAGTATTTGGCAGCATTTGTCAATGATTATCATAGTCAATCTCAGGCAGTTGCGTGAAAGTATCCTAAAAAATGATTTGTTTCTGACCTACCTTTTACTAAACTAATTATGTATATTGTTTTTATTTATTAGTGGAAATTGGCTTTGAAATCACTGTCAGTACCTGAGAGTGATCTTATTTTGGTACTTTTATATCTATTGTTTTTGTGTTAACTGTTTTAGTGTCTCGTATCGTTATTTAGAGTAGACCCGATTGTTACTGATTTTTCAGTTTGTTCATATTGCTGGCTTTTACACCACTGTTCGATGTTCAGGGGGAAATTTAGCGCTCGCAAACATGTTATAAAAAAAGTAAGAAAATCTAATTGCTGATGAGACAACTATCAATCAAAGTTCAAACGAATTGGTTTTAGCTAAAATATGCAACCGGGCGGCCTTCAACAATGAAAATTTTTTTTTAAAAAAGTCCCGACATGAAAAATATGAAGCAATTCTAATAAAAAAAAAGTAACCGTCGCGGTTCAGAGTCCTAGATATATATATAAATAAAGGCAACAGTAGTATACCGCTGTTCAAAACTAATAAATCCATGGACAAAAAACAAAATCGGGGTAACAAACTAAAACCGAGGGAAACGCATTAGATATAAGAGGAGAACAACGACATGACACCGAAACGTAACACACACAGAAACGGACCAAGCATCAGACAAAACACCACGAGAATAACAAATATAACATGAAAACCAAATGATAGACAAGTACCGTGCCACGTCTTATCTCAATTTCTATATATATGACGCCCCTGCTTTAATCCGGCACCCAACTTATATCAATGAATGACGCAGCAGAGTATTGTTTTATATCAAATTATACACAAAGTGTACTTAAATCCGTACGACGCTTGAAATATTTATAGATCTGGGGATTGGAGATAATTTTGTTGATTTTAAAGAACCTACACTTTGTCAAGGAAGACTGCTATAAAAAACGAACTGACATTTGCTTTCATTGTCGCATAAGGAAGGAAAAAACAAGATAAAAAGTAGCATTTCACCGTTTCATTCTTATCTTACAATTAACATTCAGATTTTCTAGAAATAGAATTATTTATGACGTAAAAGTTACAAGTTTTATTGAGAAATCCATCTTCATGCCTTCCCTTTGGAAGCAATTAAAGAAACATGTTTAAATAGCGGATGGAAACAATATTTGTCCCCGATGAAAGCGACATATGAATTAATTTCGTCTGACACTTAGCGACATGAATGTCTGAGTGGGATTCTTAACCCATATAGTGTCAGTATAACAAGGTAATCTTCTAATGTGTTTCGGTATGTTTCAAGTTAGGTAATGATGGTTATGTAAATTAGGTTAATCCACCAATGGTCAAGGAGATGTGGTATTACCCCTAGAGTCCAGGAGATTATTGTATTCCACAGAGAGTCTTGTAGATAATGGTAAACAACTAATGTTCAAAGAAATTTTGGTGTAGATTATGATAAACCACTGATAGTTAATTTGCTTCTGTAATACAACTGATGGTCCTGGAGGAGATATGGGTGTACCTCTGATAGTCAATGTATACCAATGATGGTCAAGGTATACCACTGTTGTTCAAGAAGATTTTGATATAAAACTGAGCAATGGTTTCGGAAGAATCGGTATACTGCTAATACGCTGTAAGCATTAAGTAAAAAAAAAATAAACAACTCATAACTCAAAAGGAAAACAGTATGTTTGGTACTGCTTGGTTGAGGAGAAAAACATTTACCATTTCTGGTGAAATATGATTAAAAAAAATGCATGCAATATTAACATTGAAATATGAAACGGTATATGTGATATTTAGGGACTAACATCAATGTTTTTGAAATACTTACTAGTGGCAAGATTGATTGAGATCTTACGGACTCAATTATTCGGAGTATTTTTATTATATCTCATCAGGAACAGTATTTGTTTGGGATCGCGTTGTTGTGTATTATTCAGTCTGTAAGTTTTATTCAAACGGACTTCTGGTAAATATTTATGTATATTGATATTATCCCATGGCTTTAATCTCCCACATATATAGTCAAGTTGATTTGACATAAAAATACAATCCGCCTCCTTTCTTACAGTTTCAGACAGGTGACTGACGAAGTTGAGTTAATGGCCATATCTTTAGGACCGGAAGAACTCAACTGTCTGAGGTAAAAAGTAAAATACATGTAACAAAAATACAGAACTCCGAGGATAATTAAAAATGGAAAGTCCACAATCAAATGGCAACATCAAAAGCTCAAACACATCAAACAAATGGATAACATTTGTCATATTCCTGACTAAAACAGTTTTTGGTGTTCGAGTATATCAAAATTTATAAAAATGCAGGTAATCATAAGTTTAAGATATAGTCTTCTCGTTACTTCTTACATAAAAATTATCATTTTGTACTTTACAAGTACATTATCAAGACAAGATATTTCTTTTTATCTTCTGCTACTTACTGTGTGGATATATAGGTCGGTTAAGGAATACCGAGATGTCTTTTTCCAAACTAATTGACCTGCATGATTGCTTCATCTTTTAAGACTTGGGCTCCTTCGATAGGAATATTTTTATTTAAAATTTAAATAATCAATGCATAATGACCTTGTGATAATTTAAGAAAAATATACTTAAGCGATAATCAATGAACAGTATTGATACGGTTTAAAATGGGGTAGTTCATAAAAAGAATCTTTGAATTAACAATTAAATACTTCAGTTCCTACAAATTTACATATGTGGCTTCATTAACAGGTTTTTGTCGTTTTTGGAAATATTGTTTCGATTTAAAAAATTTGAAGTAAGAAAAATTTTTGTGATCATTTAACATATTATAGCTTAAATTGTTGAACTAGTTGTTTTATAATGGACAGTTACACAATGTATGTCGTGTGGTATATGAAGGTCGGTGAGTTAACTACAGGAAAGACAGTAGAACTATGATGAATGCAGATGATCCTTTGATGATCGACATTTCCTAACAACTCTCATCTTTATACTCCGTTTCCTCTCTTTTTATACTAATTGAACATATTTTATTAACTATATGACACCATCTCCGGTCAAACTCGTCTCGCAAAGTGCCTCATTAGAGTCAATGTTCTGATAGATAATTTAGGGTTTTTTTTTTTAAGAAACGTTCAGTCAATAGAAATATTTTTTGTTTTTGTTCTATGTTTAAACATATTTCATTTTATAGTTGTATATATTTGTATGTGGGTATGGGAGTTCTCTGTCCTTGACGTATAAACATACCACCTTTCATTCATATTTATTCTTTTGTCTTTATCAATCCGATTAAATGAATATTAAGGATACCACCAATTTCCCAGTATAAGTTACAGTCAAAAGGTCAAAGTTGTCAAAACCTACTGTAAATATTTAATACGCAAGCATCACGTCTATTTCATTATTTAGTAAAAACAAATATTCATTTTTCCATTAATTTGCAGCCCTATATTGTTGTTCAAGGCAGTTTGATAAAAATAACAATGTTTTCGTGTTTTTTGTCAAATTTTTACCGGAAAGAATGTTCTGTAATAAAAAATAGAAAAAAAATACCCGAAAGACAAAATATAAGTTTTACTTCCAAAAGAATTTAGTTTTTTCTCATTGTGTTCAAAATCTGTAAAAGAGGGACGAAAGATACCAGAGGGACAGTCAAACTCATAAATCGAAAATAAACTGACAACGCCATGGCTAAAAATAAAAAGGACAAAAAGACAAACAATAGTACACACGACACAACATAGAAAACTAAAGAATAAACAACACGAACCCCAAATTGCAGTTTTGGTCTATCTTCAGGCTTATATTGTTTAAATATTTATAATTAAAATCAGAACGTTATAGTACACAGACTGAAGTGAGATACTGTTATTTTTAAAGTAGATCAAAAACCTTGAAATAAATTATATTGAAGTGAAACAAACACTGGGTTCATTGTCTCTACATTTTTTTATCCAATCAAAGGGAATTCAAAAACTAGCGGCGGTACATGATGCAGTCAGTACACAGTAGGTGTAGCGTCCGTTTAGTTCGTGTTTGTTTTCAGGAATTGATAGTTTTTATACGACCGCAAAAATTTTAATTTTTCGTCGTATATTGCTATCACGTTGGCGTCGTCGTCTTTAGTTAAAGTGAATAGAAATCTATGAAATTTTAACACAAGGTTTATGACCACAAAAGAAAGGTTGGGATTGATTTTGGGAGTTTTGATCCCTCGATTTTAGGAATTAGGGGCCAAAAAGGGCCCAAATAAGCATTTTCTTGGTTTTCGCACAATAACTTAAGTTTAAGTAAATAGAAATCTATGAAATTTTGACACAAGGTTTATGACCACAAAAGGAAGGTTGGGATTGATTTTGGGAGTTTTGGTTTTAACAGTTTAGGAATTAGGGGCCAAAAAAGAGCCCAAATAAGCATTATTCTTGGTTTTCGCACAATAACTTTAGTTTAAGTAAATAGAAATCAATGAAATTCAAACACAAGGTTTATGACCACAAAAGGAAGGTTGGTATTGATTTTGGGAGTTGAGGTCTGAACAGTTTAGGAATTAGGGGCCAAAAAGGGGCCCAAGTAAGCATTATTCTCGGTTTTCGCACCATAACTTTAGTTTAAGTAAATAGAAATCTATGAAATTTAAACACAAGGTTTATGACCACTAAAGGAAGGTTGGGTTTGATTTTGGGAGTTTTGGTTCCATAAGTTTAGGAAAAAGGAGCCCAAAGGGTCCAAAATTGAACTTAGTTTGATTTCATCAAAAATTGAATAATTGGGGTTCTTTGATATGCCGAATCTAACTGTGTATGTATATTCTTAATTTTTGGTCCCGTTTTCAAATTGGTCTACATTAAGGTCCAAAGGGTCCAAAATTAAACTTAGTTTGATTTTGACAAAAATTGAATCCTTGGGGTTCTTTGATATGCTGAATCTAAAAATTAACTTAGATTTTTGATTATTGGCCCAGTTTCCAAGTTGGTCCAAATCGGGTCCAAATTAAACTTTGTTTGATTTCATCAAAAATTGAATAATTGGGGTTCTTTGATATGCCAAATCTTACTGTGTATGTAGATTCTTAATTTTTAGTCCCGTTTTCAAATTGGTCTACATTAAAGTCCAAAGGGTCCAAAATTAAACTAAGTTTGATTTTAACAAAAATTGAATTCTTGAGCTTTTTTGATATGCTGAATCTAAACATGTACTTAGATTTTTAATTATGGGCCCAGTTTTCAAGTTGGTTCAAATCAGGATCCAAAATTATTATATTAAGTATTGTGCAATAGCAAGAAATTTTCAATTGCACAGTATACAGCAATAGCAAGAAATCTTCAATTGCACAGTATTGTGCAATAGCAAGAAATTTTCAATTGCACAGTATTGCGCAATAGCAAGACATATCTAATTGCACAATATTGTGCGATAGCAAGAAATTTTCAATTGATTGGAGTTATCTTTCTTTGTCCAGAATAGTAGTTGAATCAACTTAAATCATTGTTTTATACAATATACAATGTATATTCACTTTTACTTCCAACTGATAAATTAAAACAATCTTTACCATTCAGTGATAACAAGCACCTTTTGTTACATTTTAATATTTTATGATGTATTTAAATGAGTAGTTATTGTTGCAAACTCCATTAGAAATTTGAATTGAGATCAGTTTTTGAAAAAGGGAAAGGGGGATGTGACAAAAAATGGGGGCGGGGTTAAATTTTTCTCATTTCAGATTTCATAAATGAAAAGAAAATTTCTTCAAACATTTTTTTGAGAGGATTAATATTCAACAGCATAGTGAATTGCTCAAAGGAAAAAAAAGTATTTTAAGTTCATTAGACCACATTCATTCGGTGTCAGAAACCTATGCTGCGTCAACTTTTTAATCACAATCCAAATTTAGAGCTGAATCCAGCTTGAATGTTGTGTCCATACTTGCCCCAACCGTTCAGGGTTCAACCTCTGCGGTCGTATAAAGCTGCGCCCTGCGGAGCATCTGGTTTTTTCTAGTGTGACCAGATTTTTTTCACACATATATGATGTAAAATAAACATACGAACTTCTTTTCTGATAAGACATGAAACTTGAGCTTCGAATAAGTATATATGACCATATATCGTAAGGAAGAATATATGTTAACAATGTATAATTAATATGTAATATGATTTATTGTTTTATGTTATAAAAGTTAACACATTATGAATGCAATAATCAAAGGAAGCATTCGTAGAATCTATGTATCTTTATATTTACAGACGCTTTATACAAATACTTGTAGTTAGATTAGTCGGTACATTTGAGAATGATTTGTTTTGTGTATCTGGGTTTATTCCATAAAAGTCCAGTTTTTTATCGAATAGTATCCAACATTTATTAGTAGTACCAAACGTTTTTCAAGTAGCATCCAGTATTTATCGATTCATTGTTCAATTATCCAACATTTTACTACAAACCATTAAAGTCTGAAATGGCCTATATCTGTACTCGACTGCACTGATATTACTCGACCAGTTTGAATTGGTCTGACTTTTACTTGACATTACTCGACACCAGTCTGAACCATACTCGACTGTACTGAATCCTACTTGACCCTTATCTTTGCCGTTGAAAATAGTCTGAACTATTACTCGACCAGTCTGGAACAGTCTTAACCCATTTTTGATCTGAACTCGACCTATTTTTTCAGTCTAAACCATACTTAACCAAAGGTCTGAACATTACTCGACCAGTCTGAACCATACTTGACCTAATAACCTCTACTTTTTTAACTGTTAAAATAAATTTCTTTTTAACTGCCATTGATGAAAAACGGCCAACAAAATTTGTAAATTGTTTAACCTTATATTAGAAATATATCTATTATTATATTTAGGATAAAAAAATAATATATTATATATAATTTATATCAAAAAGGGATAAAATTAAATAAATAAATAAAATTGTTTTTCTGAGTAGTGGTGAAATATTAAGTATAACCTCTGCTTCGGGCAAACTCATTAATAAGATCACACCTGGTCAGAGGTATTAAATTCTAAATAACATTTATTCAAAATTGCAACATCCTGTTTAACTTTAAAAAAACAAGGCCTTTCGAATATACAAGATAAGTAATACACGAATTTAGGAAAATAGGGCTTTCTTTTTACCTACAGGTAAAACACACATGTACTGAGGCAACAAGACCATATTAAAGTGCTTAATGAATGCCATGTATTTCATTTGACAAAAAATACTTAAATCAATTGAAATAAATTTTTACTGTTACTTTGGAACACATTTCCTTTTTTAAAAAGGTTATCAAGGATCGATATGGAAATTCTATTATCATGATTATATTAAATTCTTGGTTTAATAAAACAAAACAATTGAGGACTAATTTTTTTTAAAATTTATTTAGTTGTTTTATATACTATTTTATATAAATATTAATAAAAAAAACATCCACTGCATTATTAACTAAAGTCTAACTAACAACATAAATCTATACTAGGCTTAAGTTAATGGTGAAAATAGTCCAGTTAGCATAAAATACTTTAGAAATATTCATAAAATTTTGAATAATATTGAAAATATTAGTCACAATTCATTGTTTAGATTATTTGATCACTTTGTTTTATTTGCATTTTAAGGTTGATATATATTATTATGTAAGTGTTGATTAATATTGTGTTGAATTAATATTATGATTGATTATTTTGAAATTTTAATTTCAATACTATATTGAATTCATTTTTAATATCAAGTTGTTGTTCAAATTCATTTTTATTAAAAAAATAATCCTTAATTGATCAAATTCAATTGATAGATACAAAGAATAGGTCTAGGTTGGTTCAGACTTGGTCGAGTATGGTTCAGACTAGGTCGAGTATGGTTCAGACTAGGTCGATTACGGTTCAAACTAGGTCGAGTATGGTTCAGACTAGGTCGAGCATGGTTCAGACTCGTATAAAATGGTTAAGAACTGGTCAAATACAAATTCAGACTGTTAAGTATGGTTCAGACTACAGTCGAGTATTATCAAGTAAATTTCAGACCAATTCAGACTGGTCGAGTTAAAAAATCAGTACAGTCTAGTACAGATATAGGCCATTTCAGACTTTTACTGGTTTGTAGTGTTTATTAGTAGTACCAAACTTTTTTTCAAGTAGCATCCAGTATTTATCGATTTATTGTTAAATTTTGTTATCGGTACAAATGTAAATGTAATTGCATTTACGCATTGGAAAAAAGGAACATATTCAAATAAAGATCTTTACAAAGCACAAAGAAAAAACATAACGATTGTTTTAAAAGATTTTGATGATGTTGTTTTGCATTTATTACTTTATTCATTTCGTATGTCCGAAGTCTGTAGATTGACTTGTTGTGTACCAATTGTATATTTAACGTCATTGTGACAGAAAACAAAGGCGAAATGCTTTCATTTACCTTTTTCGTATTTGAAAAAATATTTTTCATACATCTCTTGGAGAGTAACAATGTACATGTATTACATTTGTGAAGAAGAATCCGAAAATAATAACACCAGATGATATAAACTTGTTTATGATATGATTACATTATTTATCTATTGATGTTATATTAATATGTTTTAAATGACTTACAATATGCAGTTTATCTACCTGAAGAAATCCCTGAACTTCTAGTACTAATGAAACAGGGACCTTCACTGAGATAGCTGTGTCAGTGGAGTAATTGTTAACAACGTAAAGAATCCGATCTAACTTATGTAATACTTTGTGATTCTGGTACAACACACCATGATAGCTTGCTTACATTATTTAATTATATTATATATGTATCATAGAAGTCTTTTCTGTATGTTTCCAATTGCGGTTTATGATAATTGAATGTTCAAAGGCAACACACTAGCATTGCATATCAATGATATGTTCTATGAAATATGAAGACATATTTTTATTAGATATATATGAACAATAAAAGGCATCAAATAGGAAGCAACACGAACACAAAAGATTACTGAACGATATAACGTTAAAGTTTTCAACACTCAACAGTAATGTTAACAATGTTATGTCAAACTCTTAGTCTTCTCGAGTTCAAATGCATTGTGATTTGTTTAGAAACAATTTAAGATCTGGAATCAACACATAAAGATGCGTTATTCATCAATAATAACACTCATCTATAGATTGTAAAGTTTTAACACAACTTGTGTTTTAAAGGAAGATGAACTGTTGGTCTTTCGGAGCACATGAGTTTAACTAATGTTTTATTTATACATGTATCGTGCGTGGATTTAATACTCTTACCTTATTCATCAATAATAACACTCATCTATAGATTGTAAAGTTTTAACACAACTTGTGTTTTAAAGGAAGATGAACTGTTGGTCTTTCGGAGCACATGAGTTTAACTAATGTTTTATTTATACATGTATCGTGCGTGGATTTAATACTCTTACCTTATTCATCAATAATAACACTCATCTATAGATTGTAAAGTTTTAACACAACTTGTGTTTTAAAGGAAGATGAACTGTTGGTCTTTCGGAGCACATGAGTTTAACTAATGTTTTATTTATACATGTATCGTGCGTGGATTTAATACTCTTACCTTATTCATCAATAATAACACTCATCTATAGATTGTAAAGTTTTAACACAACTTGTGTTTTAAAGGAAGATGAACTGTTGGTCTTTCGGATCACATGAGTTTAACTAATGTTTTAGTTATACATATATCGTGCGTGGATTTAATACTCTTACCTGCTTTTTTTTCTTGCTGGTCCAAGATAGATGTATTGTATCCTTTCATCGATCTAACAGATGTGCCATTGTTTTTTGTTCAAATCTCTAGAATTTCACAATTGATACTAGCAATTGTATACGCATATTTGCTGCTATTTTCTTTAAATTTAACATTTTACTTTAACGTTAATGTTATTTGTTGTATTGTATGATATATGTTTAATTTCAGTTTTGTTATCATGAAACGTTGAGTGTCAGAAAAATAACAAACACGAAACATTTAGCAATACAAACTTAAAACTAAGGAAGCATAAAACAGTATAAAACAAAATCCATATTCCTTACTAGATTTGTGGTGTTTGGCTTAGTCAGTTTTCATGGACTTCCTCTTTTTGAATTTGTCTTAAAGTTCTGTATTTTGTCATGACCGTTTTGGAACCATTCAAAGACAAGGTTATGCTCAAATATTTTCAGAAAGAAAGGTAATATTATATTTAAAAGGTTAAAACGGATTTACATACATGTTGTTATATTTCTTGGTGTCTTTTATTGATAAGCGTATTTTGTCTTCACTTTATTTCAGTAATGAAAGTCGAATGAACGTACTCTATCCAATATTTTGAAAGTGTGTTCATGGCCAATCAAAAGATTTGTCACATTTAACAACAGTTCATAACAGATGTTCAAATCCCGCAAATCAATCGATATTTCACTTAAAAATAAGAAACCACATATATATGTCATGGAGATAAACATCTCCTATTATGCAAGCGTCATTTGCCATTCGAATTCACACTCGGTCAAAATGTCACATTCGGTACAATAACAGTTCAGGCATCCAAAGATCTAAGAACGCGATAACGTGTCGCTAGTAAGTTGAGGCACATACTTATCGTTTCGGTCAAAGTAAAATTTAAGTGTCAATTACAGTCATCCTTCCTGAAAACTATATTGAAGATTTTATGTAAGTTAATGAATTCGATACAGTGTGAACATACGCGAGACGAAACAAGACGTATTGCAAGTATCACAATAAGGAGAGTCTGAACACACAAACTAAGTTTACAGATAAGACGACCATTTGGATATGATTAGAATAAGATCATGTTAGTTAATACACAGACACATCATATCAAATTCTCGTTATGATGATCGTTAAAATCAGGTGATGCCAATGAAAGCTTATAAATAGTGAACATACACGTATGTAAAACATCAAATGAGATGTGTATATCGAGTTCGAAGAACTGAATTAGTGTTTAAACACAATTGAATGCAAATAAAAAACTATTTACCTTTCAAGTCTAAGAGTATTTTTCTTTCATATATTCAACTGAAGAAAACGACACTCACAGACCAGTTGATATGTCACCTTTGTAAGAATTTAAAGTGGACCGGTACAGAGAAAAAAGGTTAAACACATTAATACATTGACAGCACATTCATAAACTGTGCGCCTATACTGAAAATAAATTGAGAGATTCTGGTCTTGTGGAAATTGAAAAGAGGCTGATTCAGAAACAAATGACCGTTAGAAAAAGTATTATACGTGTAACGAATCTCCAGAGTTTAAGTCCTTCATGCAATGACACATTGTTTAAACGTATTGAAAATTTAGAAAAACGTTTTGCTAAATAATTATCTAAAACATAATCAGAATAGTTGACATCAACACAAAATAAAGACGACAGTCTTTAGGGCGACAACAAAGTCGTGGTTCTGCTAGCATTCGTGAATGACATGCACGATTTACTAGTTGCTAAAGCTACAAAAAACGAAATTAAGTCGTCCAGGGACTGTGATATCTTCCTACAAAATCTCTTTAGAAAAAGAAGAGATTAGAAACAGAAATTGATGAAAAAGTACAAGGCACATACCACATCTCCCTTTTTATATTCGTGATTGTAAGCAACTTTATATCAAAGATCAACTGACAAGTGAATCATTGAAAGAAAACGGTAGTTATTATGCATGACAGTGTTGACGATTAATGCCCTTTCGTGTTTCTGTAAACGAAAATAATCAGAAGAGGTGCAATTATACTAGAGGTAACGAGACGGAAAGAAAAGAGTGGACACCAGTCCCAGGAGAAATTTTCATTATAGACTGAAGAAGCACCAGTGGACGCGGATGTTAGGAATTGACTCTTTGTGTTTTGAACATTAAAGGGTATTAAATACGTCAAAATGACAATTGAAACTTCTGATGTCATGCTGTGAACGCTATGTTTTTTTAAAAAGTCAATGTAAAAAAAAGGAAATACTAAAAACAATGAAAAAGAAAAATACTGTACAAGGATTTAGAGAAACAGAGATAAAAATATTCGTGTAACTTCCAAGAGAGTTGGATGTGGTGTTCCGGCTATGGTTGAACTGTTAAACAATCAATTACAAGATAGTATGTGGTTAAAATCAAAACTCAAAGTGGTATTCTATGTTTTTGTGAATGTAAGATACCACAAGTAAAATATGTATTCAGTGTCGCAATACCGAATGAAAAAATGTATATATATCAAAATGTTGGCATATTGCATATGGAAGGTGTTTAGTGTATACATATAAGAGAAAATGTTGATGGTGTATCAAATAGGAACGGTTATTAAGTAACTCCAAAGGGTCTATTCATATGAAAAATGCAAATAAACATTTTGTCAATCCTTCAAGAAACCGAAACTATCTAAGAGGCCATAAAAACAGCCTTAGTGACTTAGTTATCCCTTGTCGGGTAAAAATGGAATCTGGATCCTTCTGTTTGGATCGGGCATAATAGATTGAACGGATATGCCCAATGTCGATGCGGTGTATTAACAAATCGAGATAACGGCCTAAGCGGGTTCAAGCTAGACGAATTGAGGAACAATCATTCTTCTGACTAAAAAATGCAGAATGTATTACGACATACTATATACTAGTAGTGAATCGAAAATGTTTTAAACTGTATTAAAGATGAGAAGGCTTATAACGAATTCAAACATTAACAATTTTAAGGATATTAAACTAATATGTAAAGAATTAGAACCGTTGGTTTTTTTTTATACGAACGAACAAGTGTTTGCTGTAACTTTATTGTTCAAAGGAATTGCAAGAACGATGAAACAAAACATGTGCTATAACGAAAGAAAGCGATTTAAATCGACTGGAAATATAAGCTCCTTATTCGATATATGCAATCACTAAACGATTTTGACAAACTTAATCGTAAAACGAAAGGAAAGTAACAATAAGAACAACAAAATAGGCTTCAGTACTTAGGCGATCAAATTTCTACAGAGTTTTGGAAATCGATTTGTAAATTGTGATTGCTGATGAACGTAAATCTAAAACTTCTTCAATATTAAATTCGATCAGAAACAGGAGAAATAATAAGTGACTTTGAATCTGTGTTAGAAGGGTGAAAAATAGACAATAAAAAAATAGTACTGAGCTAGATTTTGCAAAATAACACTTGTATATAATTAGCGAAAATTATCTACTATTCGAAACAACAAGAGTCAACAGAATAACATTTATCTTCTTGAATCTGATATTACGATACACATTTTCTAATTTGCAAAGATGATGCTTTGTTACAGTGTATTTGGATATTGTATGTTTGTTTTCGTATCTTGGCGCCTAAGCTATGCCTTTTATCGACAGAATTAAAATGTTTGGCAAATCGGATTTCAATTAAAATACATTTTGCTGTTCCAGGCTAAACAAGTTTGCCTCTTTTACCAACTGTTATTTTATAGCAGACATGCATCTCAAATGATGTCTCCAAGCCAACCAGTTAAAATATTGACAAATTTATTGCATTTGTTTCTTTTATCGTCTGAAGGTTTTTCTTGTCATTTTTTTCTGCTTCATTTCTTTTGTGTGAAAAGTTCCATAACGTCAATTATTGTTCAAAATTAAAGAAATACTGTGGATTCATTATAATTCGTTGGATACCAATTTTCGTTGTTTTCATTGGAAGAAGTGAACAACGAATTTAAATGTTCAACGAATGAATATTTTTCTATCAAGTTGCATGCAGACTTTGGCAAAATCACGAAATCACATATCCACGAAAAGGAAAGTTTTCTGCAATCCACGAAAATTGGTACCCCAGTAAATCCCCAATAAACACGCAGAGAGAACTTCAAAGTAGTATCGTTTTCTTTAAAAATAAAATCATAAAATACAAGAATTTAAAAAAACAGCACTTAGATAACAGAATAATATTTCTAGCATTAAAAACATGAACACAATATGAACCTTGATGAAATGAATATCGGTCAATTAAAAGACAAATCGGACGTCATTTTGTAGAGCATTAAACAGGCATGCCGTATTCTCTGCTTGCGAGTCCAAGGGGAATGAGTTTACTTTGTTCTACTATCTCATTTAGGGGTAAATTCAGTAAATAAATATACGTCATTAGGGACCGCCCATTTAGGGGAGAGCTTTCTGTATAACACTGAAGTCATATGCTCTTCTGATTGGTAGATAATGTTTGTAATAAATATTTTTTGGCAGATGGATCAAAACTAGTGTTGAAAAAAATAAAAAATAAATGCTGAATGTACTAATATTTTTTACTACAGGGTTGAAAAGTAATGGGGGTCAGTATAGGAATTCAGTGCGAATCTTCATTGTTTGTAAACAAGGCCATGTGAATGCCCAAAAATGCCGCATGACCCTATGTTTTTATTAGTGCAAAAGATAGGGCTACATTTGTACTTTCATGAATGTTATATGAAAGTTTCCAATTTCTAAAGGTAAATCAGAATACTGAATTTACCCCTATAGGAAAATATGCACTCTTTCACTGTACTTGTCCAAGGCCACACAATAATCCACAAACTCATTTCCTGTAAATTTTAATGTAATGGAAGGATTTTGGAACCATTTGAAGTTGTTTTTTACACAAATTTCTATCTTAGCCCCGGCTATTCAGGATGCACTGAGTGTACTGTGAGAGGAAGCATGGGGTATATGTTAACAATCAGTTTTTGTGTGCAGATTGAAAGAAACAATAGAAATGACACTTTAGAGTTATGATATCAATGAAAGGCACAAATATCCTCCCCATTTACATCACATTTTGCACATATTTCTCCTCATAATATATATAAAATCATATGAAAAAATGGATTACCTCCCTTTGACATAGTGATTTTTTTTTAGCTGTGTTCCCCATGTTAAGTTGTAGAACAAGTGGTAAATAAGCACTTTTCTAGTATTTTAACACTCAAATAATCTGACCGCATGAAGATATTCATTTATTTTCACATAACGCATTGCGATTCTTTATTTAAAAACTATACTAGACAACTTTTCATGATTACATGTCCTTCATCTAGGAAACTAGTGTTGAAATGTTTGTAATTGGATTTTTTTGTTAAATAATTGCTTTTAAATATTCTAAATTTTTATTTTAATCTTCCAAATGCAAAGTTTGGTTATATTTAGACTTATTTATTCATATTTGGCACTTTTTTCTACTTCAGTTTTGGCTGTCTAGTTTTGGCGAAGAATCCATCCTGATGTTGGGGTAACATGAATTTCTGCAGAGTGATTGTCAATGACATTTTGTGAACTTTACAAGTAATTAAAACACAGATTTAGTATAATGAAACATAATTGTTGTTTTATTTCGTATCAAACTGCTTAAAAAAAGCCTTTAAAAAGTCCTTTTGTGCTCTTTTCAGGGTATTTAATCAAAAACTTCCATATAAGGAAAAATTTAACTAAAAGTACACCAAGTCTTTAGTTTCTAGGTGTACAGAAAACAATTCATATTTATTAAACATAGTATTTTACACCATTCTTTTAAAAACAGTCAATGTGCAACTTTATATACCAAATATACATTGGCCGCAGTATGGGCTGTAGTATAAATTTTGCTCTATCTTTACAAACTCAGCATTTATGAATGTTGTATTGAAACTGGAACTTGAAAATTGGATACCTTACATGTTTATTACAAAAAAGTGGGAAAAGAAGTAAAAAAGTCCCTTATAATGATCCACCTTTGCGACAAATGGTGTAATTAGAAGGTAAAAGACTACTGAAACTTATTTTATACACAACACTGTTTTAGAGATCACCATTACCTATTTTGGTAACTTCTCGTTTTCTCAGGGTATATGTGAGCAAACATCTATCGTTCTCCAAATATAATTGTTTTCTGTCTTTCTTTGCTGCTTCAATATAATCTTTCGTCTTATTATTTTTTAGAAATTTACAGTTAGGTGACCAAAGCGCGTGTTTATACCATGGATCGTCTGCTTTCTGCCAATTACGCAGTCCATGTCCACACATGTGGCATGCGACCTTGTCTTCAATGTGAGTAAAGTAAAATCCTGCTTCAGCCAGTAGTTTTGGGCTAGGAGAATTAGCAATATCCCAATTAATGTACGAATTTATTCTCGAGTGCAGTTTTTCAAAATCTGGATTATACATACTTTGGCGGATAGTTCCATCAAAACGACAGCGATTAACGAATTCCTGTCCCTTTGTTGACAACACGAATGGACAATGATAGTAATATTTAGCATGGCGAACCCATGGTTCCTCGTCAGGTTTAAAATCCCAATCTGCGGCATTGCAATAGAAACATCGAAAAACGACTCCGTCGTCTGCACAAAAGTATCCAGCGTCGGCAAATTCTTCTTTTGTAGGTTTAGCAGATGAAGGATAATATCTAAATGTCTGAAGTCTGGCTTCGTAAGTGTCAAACTGTGGATAATTTGGTTTTGTAACTGGTGGTTCAACCACCGCGTCGTGAATTAGCATTCTACATTCATTTCGAATTGCTCGTGATTTTGGAATTCCTTCAATGGAATAAACAACACCTCTTCCGAAGTGATCATAAGTTTCGTTTGCATTTAACGCTGTTCGCACAATTTCGTTGAATTGTTTAACTTCATCAGAATTTTTACGCAGCATTAAATCTTCCATGTCATACACAATCAGGCCAACCTTTGATACTTTTTTCTTTTGTTTTTGCATATTTTCCTTAAACATATGTGCTATATAATAAGGACGACTGACAAAATCTTTTAAAGTTTTCATAGAGACAAGCACTGTACTATCTTTAATTTCTATTCCTAATGTTCTCATTGCAGAAAAAAAGAATCTAAAATCATTGCATTGGTTTAAGAAATGAAATAGGTCATATGCAACAGGTTTAGCTAAGAAGTACACAACTTCATCCATTTTAGATTTTCTAAGTTTGGTAAGAAATTTTGTACCAACTACTTCTAATTCTGAAATTTCTGTTTCATCTTGCGATTTTTTCTTTATGATATAATCTGAACTTTGCTCAATTGAATTAATAAGATGGTTCCACCAGGAATCCTTATCCCCAAAAATATCTAAAACTTGAAATGGTTTTAAAGTTCTTGGAACTTTACATTGTTCTAATCGACATGGAATAATTACGTTACGATCTCCATCCTCGCCTCGACTGAAGCATTCCTCTAAAGCTAAATCCAATTCATATTGGCATTTATCGCTTTCCAGAAATGCCTCTGTTAAAATTATTAGAATCTTCATACTTTGCTCAAAAGATTGAACTATTGTTTTTGGATACCTTTGACCGGGAATAAAATCTCGACATTTGTAATAGCAAAGGAAACCCACACTATCTAGATCATTAACAAAATTAGTTACATGACTGGACACTTTGTCATTATCTTTGTAGATAATACTCACATGAAATCGTTTTCCGAATGCAAGAACTTTTTGATGGCGCTGATATATGACTACATCTGGTGCAAGATCAGAATTTACACCACTGACCTGAGTGACCGTCATACATTTGCTACTGACCTTGTTTGTAACAATTGTCTTCATTTGTGTACACTCTTTCGGTGTGTTCATGTAGTTTCGGTTGTGTAAATGTAAAGTTTCATTTCTATCTGTTAATTGGAGTTCCAGTGGAATATTGTCTTTAGTGCCGTGTGGAGACAGTAGAGTGCCTCCCCGTGCTTAAGGTTTATGCTCTTATATTATATTAGATTATGGAGTGTGTGTCCGAGCGAGAACTTCTCTATGTTCATTACTTTAGGAATATGTATCAAAAAGTAGTATTTTAATATTCAGCCCCATACATCTATTTAGTCAGACGTCAGTCGCTACCTTGATATACCCTATCTTTTGTTAAATTTGTCGGGTAACTTATGTACTATATTAACTTCGTAAATTTTACGGACGCCATCACGAGTTGGTTGACCGTTATGGAATAACCATTTCACAAATGATATCGGATATGTTCCTCACGTCGTAACTACAATCCCCTTCCCTTTCATGAATTTGACCTACCGAATTAGACTATTTACCGGATTTGTAATCACATAAGCAACACGACGGGTGCCGCATGTGGAGCAGGATCTGCTTACCCTTCCGGAGCACCTGAGATCACCCCTAGTTTTTGGTGGGGTTCGTGTTGTTTATTCTTTAGTTTTCTATGTTGTGTCATGTGTACTATTGTTTTTCTGTTTGTCTTTTTCATTTTTAGCCATGGCGTTGTCAGTTTGTTTTAGATTTATGAGTTTGACTGTCCCTTTGGTATCTTTCGTCCCTCTTTTATGACAATAAGCATTTGACGTCTTGAGCCGAACAGTTTTATCATTTTTACACAATTTAATCTACTGTGTGATGGTTCATATTCTGGACGCCAGTCTTTGCTCCTTTGTAATAAATCTACATACCAAAAAACAAATATGAAGCTTAGAAATGGAAAAATATTAAATACTAAACTCGTTCAAAGGGTATCTACACGTCTCAATCTTCAGAATCGCTTATCTAAAAATACTACCATCGCTAACGTTTTTAACAATAAAAATCGTGGTTACCCTTTTATCGATAAGTGTCATGCCAAAAAATGACTTACGTGTCCCCGTCTTTCCACCAACAATACAGTAAGGTCCACATTTAATGGTCGCACATTTTCTCTAAATTTTGAAACTGATATTACTTGAAAAACAAACAGTATTATTTATTTACTCACATGAAACAAACCGGGATGCGGTATTCAGTACGTAGGTGAAACTGGGCGATATTTATCTAAACGCACGCAAGAACACCTGTATCGTTTTAAAAGACCCAATAAATTCAAAAGTATCATTTATCAACATCTTAAAAAGCACAATCATCCTATTAAATATTTAACAGTTCAACCTTTAGAAGTAGTAAATAAGCAGCCTGGTGAATCTCATTCCAAGTTTGTACGATCACGAAAAATAAATGAATTAAATTGGATTAAAAAATTACAGACAGTCTACCCTCTCTGTCTTAATGATAATATCATGGGAATTGGCAATATATCAAGAACCGATTCTGTTAACATTTTGGATATAGTTTCTAAAACTGTTCGTAAAAATCGTTCTCATGGACGCAGAAAAAATCGCAATCAAAGAAAATTTCGGACCAACCATACAAATATTTCGGACCTAATTTCCATTTCAAAAAACAACGGCAGACATTATCTGTTAACCAAGCTTTGTTCTTTACCTATAAATAAATTAAATAAAATTTTAGAGGATTGCAACACAATTTCATATTACAGTCCTAAGTATGAAATTGTCCAAATTATAATGGCATATTGTTATTCTAAACTGTTTCCAAAAATTGATCGCCCTGAAGATCATAAAAAACATTTTATTAAAATAAAGTATGTCAATAAAGGTTTTGATTTTGTTAATATTGCCGGTATTTTTAACGACCATTCTGTTAAAGACCAAATTCCTGGATATTTTGATAATACTGAACTCCCTCTCATTTGTTATATTTACAAGAAATCTACCCGAAAATATGTGTTTAATTATAGCCAATTGTGTAAAGATGTAAATATCACTGAAAATACACCTATGTCGTGTAATTGCAGTAATTCAGAATACACCTATGGACCAATTTCCCATGTTATAACAGGAGACCTTAACATCGTTCGCGACCGAGAGTTAAAATCATTCCTCAGTAAAGGACCTAAATATCGTCCCCCGTCAACTATTAACTGGAATGTGTGTCGTAATATCATCAACGACTCACTCCGCGCCTACTGTTTGAAATGGGTAAAACGGGAAAAAGCTGACAAAAAATCTTTGGACTCTTTTTTTAATTCAGTAATGAAGATAGTTGATATTCGAATACAACATTTTAAAGAACATTTTACCCTCAACAAAAACTATAAAAACCCTATTTCGCGTATCAAAAATAAACTAACAGAACTAGCCAAGGAATTTGTTTTTGTCCCGGCTGATAAAGCTGCTAATAATATCATTATTGTTTGACGTAAATTTTATATAGAGGTTTTGCAAAAGGAAATCACGAATTCACCAACATTCCAACTGACTTCATTTTCAGAAAACGACATCTGTAACAAACATAAACTTTTAGCTACTTCTTTACAAGCAGAACCAAACACAATGAAAGTCCCAACTATGTACTGGCTTCCGAAGCTGCACAAAAAACCTTACAAATATAGATTTATTTCATCTTCTAGCCATTGTTCAACTACTAAATTGTCTGTTTTACTTACTAGTACACTTGGTACAATAAAAAACCTGATAATAAATTGTTCAAATAAGGCCTTTGAAAATAGTGGAATTAATTACTTTTGGAGTGTCAAAAACTCGTTGGAAGTACTTGATAAATTGCATGCATATATTGGTGATTTTGAATCTGTTCAAAGTTTTGATTTTTCTACCCTATATACCACTTTGCCTCATATTCTTATTAAGAAAAAATTCACATCCCTAATTAACTGGGCATTTAAAAAGTCGGAATGCGAGTACATATGTTCAAACTCTTTTAGATCATTTTTTAGTAGCAATAAACAAAAGAACTATGTCAATTGGACATGCTTTGATACTATTTATGCACTTGAATTTTTACTTGATAACATTTTTGTTCGCTTTGGAGATTCCGTATATCGTCAAGTTATTGGAATTCCAATGGGGACTAACTGTGCACCACTTATTGCAGACCTATTTTTGTATTGTTATGAGTTACAATTTATGACTAAAATTAGCAAAGACCCATCAAAACAACATTTGATACAAAAATTTAACAATACTTTTAGATATTTGGATGATATATTGGCTCTAAATAATGACGACTTCAGTATGTATACTAAAGAAATTTATCCTGTAGAACTTACTTTAAATAAAGCCAATGATAACAATGACTACTGCCCTTTCCTCGATCTTGATATCTATATCATAAACAGGAAGCTTAATACAAAAATTTATGATAAAAGAGATGATTTTTCATTTCCTATTGTTAATTATCCATTTTTAGATGGTGACGTTCCCTTGTCACAATCTTATGGTGTTTATATAACTCAACTTGTACGATTCGCTCGTGTATGTAACAATGTATTAGATTTTAGCGAGAGAAATTTATGTATTACTGAAAAATTATTACACCAGGGTTTTCGATATCACAAACTGGTCAAAACATTTACTAAATTTTATCACCGGTATAAGGAAATAATTCGTAAATATAACTCAACATGCAGACATCTTATACGTTCAGGTATTTCACATCCAAAATTTTATGGAAATATTCTTTATAAAGCACAAAAATGTCAGTATTCTCCTCAGAAACTAACAAAACCTTTAAATAGACTTATTAAAAGGGGATATAGTTACGATACTGTTGTCAGGTCATTAAAGATTGCATATTTTGGCTTTAACATTGATTCACTGATAGGATCTTTGCATCGGAACTAAACACATTTATTTCTTTAAAAAACAGTTGTTGGCATGACACGGGTTATGTTCTTCTCATATATTTTATGATAGTATGATACTAAACCCCTAACGGGAGGGATTGTACCTGATATTCATATGATGAAGACATAATCTTTCAATCAGTTTAATTGAGGTCTGGAGCTGGCATGTCAGTTAACTGCTAGTAGTCTGTTGTTATTTATGTATTATTGTCATTTTATTTATTTTCTTTTGTTACATCTTTTGACATCAGACTCGGACTTCTCTTGAACTGAATTTTAATGTGCGTATTGTTATTCTTTTACTTTTCTACATTGGCTAGAGGTATAGGGGGAGGGTTGAGATCTCATAAACATGTTTAACCCCGCCGCAATTTTGCGCCTGTCCCAAGTCAGGAGCCTCTGGCCTTTGTTAGTCTTGTATGATTTTAAATTTTAGTTTCTTGTGTATAATTCGGAGTTTAGTATGACGTCCATTATAACTGTACTATTATGCATATTTTAGGGGCCAGCTGAAGGACACCTACGGGTGCGGGAATTCTCGCTACATTGAAGACCCATTGGTTGCCTTCGGCTGTTGTTTGCTCTATGGTCGGGTGGTTGTCGCTTTGACATATTCACCATTTCCTTTCTCAATTTTATTTAAAGTGAACCGCTACCTCAGAAGCACAATCGTCGGATCTCCAAACATTTCCGCAGTTCTGTGTTTTATTGTCGAGTGAACCTGATAGACAAGTATTTTGAAGTATGGAGTTTGTGCTTTCTGAATCATGCTGGCATAAGCTGTCAAAAGACACACTAATCCCGGAGTCTAACTTTGTATCGGTTGGTGCATT
Organism: Mytilus galloprovincialis; assembly: GCF_965363235.1. Classification (NCBI taxonomy): domain Eukaryota; kingdom Metazoa; phylum Mollusca; class Bivalvia; order Mytilida; family Mytilidae; genus Mytilus; species Mytilus galloprovincialis. Next base: position 24,631,136 of record NC_134840.1, on the reverse strand, counting down.
CATTTCTGAAAAGAAAAATATGTCAAACATTTTCTTGATGAATTATTTTTTTAAACGAAAATAACACAGTGATAAGTGTGTGCTTTCCTGGATTCACCTTTAACAAAACTTACACGAGGCTCTAAAGAGGCTGTGTCGGTCACCTAGTGTTACGTACTTTTACAACAATGAACAATATCTAACAATGTGGACTAGAATATAATTCACTACGATGACCAGTTAAAGGAGCACTAGCTATTAAAACCGATTTAACTCAAATTCTCATATTTGATGTATAACCATGTAAAACATTTATCCAAATTATAAAGTCTAAAATAAACTATTAACAGGGCATAGGTTCGATAATATGTAGCTTCAAAGATGTTAAAATTTGTAACTATGATAGGGACGTGATAATTTGTATCCAAGCAGTTCATTCCTATCTAAAATAGGCAAACATGGCAGTTTGAAACAATATGCTCAGGGATCAGAGGGCATAGACTATGACACTTCAAGAAGTATTTATAAAAAGGAAATAGATTGTTGCTACCCTCTCCCTACTCCGTCATATAGCAAACGGCCCTTTTCTTTAAATATCTCTAACTTGTTATTTTCCGGTGTATTCTTATATCAAGTATATATTTACACAAATATCCTTCATACGCCTTTTCATACACATGACGCATAAACATTATAAAAAAACCAGCAAACTGCTAATTAAAAGATCAAAAAGGAAAAAGAGGATTAGTAAACAATAAAAAATCTTGACATATTTGTAGATATTTACAACAATTAGACATTTTGAAAATGTTACTTACATAATCATTTATTTGCCATGTTTTGTTTCGTTTTCCTCAGGATTCATTATAAAATTATACTTATAGAAAGTTCATTATTGAAAATCCCCGGTCATTCATAAAACTCATTGAAACGTACGGTTGAACGAATCTATTTCTAATCCACTCTTTAATCTTTTAATCCCTATTTATCTTGCAGTTTAAGGAAGTTTTTTTTTATATTTCTTTACGGTTATGACACAGCATATGAGTATTAGTCATACGTCGAGTGTTTATTGATTCTTTGACGATTTATGATGAGGCGGAAATAAATCTATGATGAGTTTAATTATACACATACTGATGTAATACGCAGTGGAAAACTCGGATAGTCGAGAACAAAAAGAAAAGTAACTCTTCAAGATTTCAAAGTGACAACACCGTGTTATATCAAAACCACAATTAAACATTTGTTGAACTGTCTGTTAAAACTACGATATACATAGTGTTATTTGAAATATACGTGTACGTGTATATTCAAATTGTTAATCATAATTTTTTAAAATCTGCATTAGAAGCTAGTTATTTTTTATATTATATTCTGTGCTGCATATTGATAACACACAGAAAAAAATCAGTCGCCTACTGAGTTTTCTATTCCTAGTCTTTCGCAGAAAAAAAAATTCCGAAATTTATTTTTCCACAGCAATATATGTTTTTTGACCCAGTCGGTCTATACTTACAGTCATGTGAAAACGTTTAATGTCATTCTTAGTGGATTCATTTTTTTTAAGTTGAATACGTTTTATATACTTGAATGAACTAAGTTTTACAATAGAATACGTTTATATTGACTTTTTTTAAAACAAAACAAAATCTTCAGAAATGTACTGCCATTGAATTATTGTCTCCTTGTACTCTAAATGTCTAACAACTCTTCACGATAAGTATGTTGTTGTTCCTGTGGATAAAGATTCAAATAATATTGTCTTTGTATGTAATTCGTACTACTACGAATGTTTTGTAAAATAATGAGGAATGAATTAACGCCCAGGTAATTCCTTATCCAAAAAAGTATCATTTGACAAAGATGTGATTTGAGCGAATCATATTAAGTTCTTCATGGCGTCAATTTACATTACTTGGGACAACACATCGGAGTGCTAACCTTGTTTATATTGGATACCTATGCTTCACAAAATCTCGTACAAACAACGATAATTGCAAGACTCATCTGCATGTTCGACTAAAAAATTGTTCATTTGATTGATGAAAATTCTGTCCTCAGTGAAAGAAGGGTTTTTGGAAATACTGTAAAAATGTTTACTTGCGTAGTGGTAATAACCATATGTGCATTCTTAAATACTCTGAAGAACTTCAGGATAATTTTAAATCTCAAACTTTTTCTGAAATTATTTCTTTCAAAACCCTCTTCAAACCCTGTATACCATCATTCATCATGTGAAATTGAACAAAAACAACATTCCTATGGGTACGAACTGTGTGCCTCTCCCTGCTGACCTCTTCTTATTTTTTTATGATTCGGTATTCCTTTAGAAACTTGTCAAAAACAAGAAGACCAAAGAAGCCTTGTCATTTAATTTACATTCAGATATATTGATGATATGATGTTCTTTCCATTAACAATCCAAACTTTTCTTATTGGTTTCAATTGATGTATCCCCTAGAACTAAAAATCATATAAACAACAGACACGGCTTCATCTGGTTAATCTTTAGACTTATACCTCGAATTTGACATACACGGTCATCTCTATGACAAACGGTACGATTTGTTTTTTTCAATTTATCAATTTCCACCAATTTAGTAGCAATATACCAACTTTACCTGCTTACGGGATATACATTTCAAAACTTATTCGGTATTAAAGAGCTTTCAACTGCTACTCAGACTTTGTGAAACGTCACCAGTGTCTTAACAGAAAGTTGATGAACAAGGGGTATGTCAAAGACCGTCTCGTCCTCTTCATCGGAAGGAACCAAGACCTTGTTGATATATATTACGTTTCAGCTTCAAAAATAATACACAATAGTCTTTAAGTATAAATTCTTGTTCCTGGCGTTATTTATAATCTTAGTAACGTGTGATAAAATTGAGAATGAAAATGGGGAATGCGTCAAAGAGATGACAACCAACCCGACCATAGAACAGACAACAGCAGAATGTCACCAACAGGTCTTCAATGCAGCGAGAAATTACCGCACCCGGAGGCGTCCTTCAGCTGGCACCTAAACAAATATATATATTAGTTCAGTGATAATGAACGCCATACTAAACTCCAAATTGTACACTAAGAAACTAAAATTAAAAATAATACAAGACTAACACAGGCCATAGGCTCCTGACTTGGGACAGGCGCAAAAATGCGGCGGTGTTAAACATGTTTATGAGATCTCAGCCCCCCTTATATATCTAGCCAATGCAGAAAAGTAAACGCATAACAATACGCACATTAAAAGTCAGTTCAAGAGAAGTCCGAGTCTGATGTCAGAAGATGTAATCAAAGAAAATAAATAAAATGACAATAATACATAAATAACAACAGACTACTAGCAGTTAACTGACATGCCAGCTCCAGACTTCAATTAAACCGATTGAAAGATTATGTCTTCATCATATGAATAGCAGGCACAATCCTTCCCGTTAGGGGCTTAGTATCGTACCATCATAAAATAAATGAGAAGAAGATAACCCGTGTCATGCCAACAACTGGTTTTTAAATAGATGTGTTTTGTTCCGATGCAAAGACCCTATAAGTGAATCAATATTAACGCCAAAATATGCAATCTTTAATGACCTCACAACAGTATCGTAACTATATTCCTTCTTAATAAGTCTATTTAAAGGTTTTGTTACCTTCTGAGGTGAATACTGACATTGTTGTGCTTTATAAAGAATATTTCCATAAAAGATTGGATGTGAAATACCTGAACGTATAAGAAGTATACATGTTGAGCTATATTTACGAATGATGTCCTTATACCGATGATAAAATTTATTAAATGTTTTGGCCCGAGAACACAGTTATTTCGTAGTGCATTTCTTTTAGACAATAAATTCAAATTAAAAAAATCGCACCTGCTCTTTCTCAAAAAGATTTTTACAGTGTAGTGTACTACCAGTGAGACAAATAATATCAAAATTATAGAAACTTCTACCAGCTCTAACTCAAAATATTGACAATTCTGTGTTAAGGGGGTGTAAAATTAAGTTTGACAGCTTCAGACGTGAAAAATTTTGACCTTTTTGAACTGGACCAAATCACTACTTAACATAAAGATTCAGCACCCAATTTTTTTTAACATGTAAATACATCCCCCTACTTAATATTTCATGCATTTGATAATAAGAAATAAATTGGGAAAGTGTATCAAATAAAACATGCAAGTTATACACTGTTTACACTAGGGACTATATTCGTAGACAACGAAAACCAAAGGACGATAACTGTGTCCTTGGACCTTTTGACTAATTTCTGATATCGAAAACCCTGGTGTAATATTTTTTCAGTAATAGATAAATTTCTCTCGTTAAAATCTAAAACGTTGTTACAAACACGAGCGAATCGTACAAGTTGAGATATATAAACACCATAAGATGGTGACAAGGGAACGTCACCATCTAAAAAAGGATAATTAACGATAGGAAATGAAAAATCAACTCTTTTATCATAAATTTTAGTATTAAGCTTTCCGGTAATGATATAGATATCAAGATCGAGGAAAGGGCAGTGGTCATTGTTAGTGTTAGCTTTATTTTTAAAGTAAGTTCAACAGGATAAATTTCTTTAGTATAGATACTGAGGTCGTCATTATTGAGAGGCAAAATAACATCCAAATATCTAAAAGTATTATTGAATTTGTGTATCAGATGTTGTTTAGATGGGTCTTTCCTGTTTTTTGTCATAAATTTTAACTCATAGCAATACAAAAACAGGTCTGCAATAAGTGGTGCACAGTTAGTCCCCATTGGAATTCCGTTAACGTGACGACGAACAAAAATGTTATCTAGTTAAAATTCAAGGGCAGATATAGTATCAAAGCATGTTTAATTGACATTGGAATTTGTTTATTGCTATTAAAAATGATCTTAAAAACATATATATTCACATTCTGACTTTTGAAATGCCCATTTAATTAGGTGTGTGATTTTTTTCTTAATGAGAAAATGAGGCAATGTGGTATACAGGGTAGAAAAATCAAAACTTTGAACAGATTCAAAATCACCAATATAAGCATGCAATTTATCAAGTACTTCCAACGAGTTCTTGACTCTCCAAAAGTAATTAATTCCACTTTTTTCGAAGGGTTTCAATTTATTATCAGGTTTTTGATAGTACTAAGTGCACTGGTATGAAGAATAGACATATAATTAGTGGAACAATGGCTTGAAGACGAAATAAACTTATATTTGTAAGGTGTTTTGTGTAGCTTCGGAAGCCAATACATAGTAGGGACTTTCATTGTATTTGGTTATGCTTGTAAAGCGGTAGATAAATAAACTCATCATAGATACCAGGACTAAATTTTGTATATACGCCAGACGCGCGTTTCGTCTACAAAAGACTCATCAGTGACGCTCGAATCCAAAAAAGTTAAAAAGGCCAAATAAAGTACGAAGTTAAAGAGCATTGAGGAACAAAATTCCTAAAAGTTTTGTCAAATACAGCTAAGGTAATCTATTCCTGAGGTAGAAAAGCCTTAGTATTTAAAAAAATTCAAAATTTTGTAAACAGTTAATTTATAAATATAACCATGTAAATGATAATTCATGTCAGCACAAAAAGTGCTGACTACTGGGCTTTTGATACTCTCGGGAAAATAAATCTCCACCAGCAGCGGCATCGACCCAGTGGTTGTAAATAAACTCATCTTAGATACCAGGACTAAATTTTGTATATAAAAGTTTATGTTTGTACAGATCATGCAGATCTTTTATTTGTCTTTTTGTATATTACGGTTTAGTTTATTTTTTGTGATATTCATTTGACGTGGCACGGTACTTATATATACACCCCGTCATTTTGTTACTGTGCTATGGTAAATGTTTGTATTCTTGTCTTTTATTTTTGATTATGTGCTTTGTCTTTATGTCTTTTTGTGTTTCTTTGTTACATATTGGTTTGTTTTCATAGTGGTTAAGATTATAACACAATGTTGACTGTTGCACCCTATTTTGACATTTTTACTTATTATGTCTGTTTGTTTTGCTCACACATCGTTATAAGTATAATGGAATTTTATGCGACTGTCATACAAGTGAGAGGTTTGGCTAGCTAAAGAACCAGGTTTTAACCAGCATTTTCTATACAAAAGAAAACGCCTGTACCAAGTCAGAAATATGACAGTTGTTATCCATTCGTTTGATGTTTTAAAGCTTTTGATTTTGACATTTGAATAGTGACTTTACGTTTTGAATTTTCGTCGGAGTTCGTCACTGATGAGTCTAATGTAGACGAAACGCGCGTCTGGCGTACTAAACTATAATCCTGGTACCTTTGATAACTTTTTATAGAAATTAAGATCACGTTCTGTAAGGTTCGATAATGAATAGATGCAAGGAATTTGATTAGCTGGCAATGTTTTCGATATATGAAATTTTTTTGTATGAATTTTGTTCTTAATTTATGTTATACAAACCGTCTTTCTTGTTCATATGCCACACATTTCATTACAAAATGCATCTCATTTCTAACTGTTTGGTCCATACAAATTTTTTAAGTTCTTCTTTCTACTAGTACCTGTCTATATTTTCTAAATTTCTCAATTCCACATCTCAGTTTAGATAACACCGCATTATGTTTGTAGAGAGGTTTTTTAGAAATGAAGGTTCCTGGCAATAATCAGTTACAATCAAAATTGAAAATGAATATGAGGAATGTGTCAAATATAAATGTCAGTTTTTGTTATACTATGATAAAAAAATAAATAAAAAAAGCGCCTTGTAACTCATACCTAGCAGACTATTCAGGTTATAATGATTTATAAGTTTACATTTGTTCATTATTGATATTATTTCTGATAACCCACGATTTTTTATGTTGTTTGATTTACCCCTTAGATAATGATTTTTTGGTGATCCATTGTCTAACATACGCACTGTCCTTGTCCATAGTATAATCATGTTCAAATGATATCTAAGATGTACTTCCAGCCAGCTTAATTTTGTTTTTCCTGTTTAATAAGGAATGAGTTCTCGCTTACCTACAAGAAGAAATGGCTCTTCAGCTCTGGGTTGCAGGTTATCAGCAAAGTCATATCCTTAAATCCTCAAATTCCTGAGATGTAATCTGATACTGGAACAACTGTATTGTAATAGCTGTATTTAATAAACCGAAAAACCTGGCATACTGGCCTTTTATACTGTTATACTTAGAAAGCAATGCACCCATCGCTCTACTTCCAGATTCATTCAGTAGCTTTTATTGCAACTCCTTCAGTGAATCCTACTATTTCGCATGCTTCATATCCGAGGTATCTGTATGACTTACACCTAAAACTGTTTAATGTCCAATGTGGAAAGTTTGTCGGTTGGTTGCATATTTGCTTAAGACAGTGCATTATTTTAGTCTTGACTAACTGCCACTTCTCATACCAGCTGTGAATAGTATCAAGTATATTCTGCATGTCATTTTCTGTTTCTCAAAGTAGAATAATGTCAAAATATACATTAACGCACTCAACTTAAAATTTGTATTCCAAAGTTTAGATTTTTATACCTATTTACTAGGTCATTGATATAGATGGCAAACAATATCGGTATTATATCGTCCTCTTATCTGATTCTTCTTTCCATTGTAAAACAATCAGTAGCTATGCTGTCAATTTTCACATAGCTGTGTAGGATTTTATGACCTTTTATTAAATTGTTTTATTACTTTGGATAATGCCCAGTTGTATCAACACTTAAGCGAAAAGTAACTCATGAGTCAAATGCCTTAGCAAAATCTATGAAACACTAAACTTTGGTAACATTCTATAACATTCTGCTTTTCTTCTTCTTTTAAACTAATAATAAAATAATAGATATAACCAATGTCTGATTGTATCTTTTGGAGATAAACTCCTCATAGATACCAGGGTTGAAATTTTGTATTTTCGCCAGACGCACGATTCGTCTACAAAAGACTCGTCAGTGACGCTCCAATCAAGCCATTTTGTTCCTCGCTGAACAAATCATTCGAAATCAAAGACTCTGTGATCCTTGTACTCGATCACATTTACAACTGTTGGCATTAAACTAATGGATCGATCCTTATGTGGCACTCTTCAATCTGTCCTTTCCTAATGTATAGGACGGATGATACTATAGTCCCATTTAGTTGGGAAAATATTATGATCAAACCACAAATGGAATAGTTTCAATAAAATCTTGTTCAATTTTTCTCATTTTAGTTTCAGTTGGTTTTTTTTCTATACAAGTTGCTTTATTTGTCCTCTTGGCTTTAAGAGCATTTCAAATTTCCTAAAGAATTATATCACAGTTTAGTATAAGTTCACAGTCCCATTTTTTTTTTTTTTTTTTTTTTTTTTTTTTTGTTCAGCTCGTTTGTAAGGTTATACATTTACGATTTTCGACAATCCGCTTTTCTTATTTCTGTATCAATATGTGTGTGGTTTCATTAAATTCATCACTAACCTGATTCCATTCTTCATCTTTGAATAAACCTGATATATCACCTTTCCGTATCTATAAGAATTCTTTTGAATGATGTGAGACAGTACCATTTTCTTGTTATATTTACGCTCCTCAATTGTCAGGCCAAGTTTACCGATTTCTTCAACAAGTGTTTCTGGATTGTTGTGTTTAAAGCTTTTATTTTGTCACTTTGTCATGTTTTGTAGTTACATTCTGCTGGCGTATTGTTGTTTTTCTTTTTGTCACAAATGTCGGATTTCCTTACATGTTTGTCGTAAATGTGTTCTTCTCAATGCGGTTCCTTTACACTGTAAGTGCAAACTTTCAATATCTCTCACTTGTTGCCCAATTCTTAGAGTTCATTGTAACACAAATATTTTTATTTCTACGCCCTTTTTCCCCTTTTTCATGCTTGATATTTTAACAGTTACTTTATAATGTAAAGAGGTAATTATATATTATCATTTTTTCTTTGAATACTTTGAATATTTTCTAGTCTATGAATAAAAAGATTTAAAAGGTTCTTTTTAAATAGCATGAACGATGTGTTGGTTTAAGAACATGTCTATTGGAATAACGATTGTGGTGTGTCTTGAACTGTGTGTTGGTTTAAGAACATGTCTATTGGAATAGCGTTTGTGGTGTATCTTGAACTGTGTGTTGGTTTAAGAACATGTCTATTGGAATAACGTTTGTGGTGTATCTTGAACTGTGTGTTGGTTTAAGAACATGTCTATTGGAATAACGTTTGTGGTGTATCTTGAACTGTGTGTTGGTTTAAGGTCTATTGGAATAACGTTTGTGGTGTTGGTTTAAGAACATGTCTATTGGAATAACGTCTGTGGTGAACTGTGTGTTGGTTTGAGGTCTATTGGAATAACGTTTGTGGTGTTGGTTTAAGAACATGTCTATTGGAATAACGTTTGTGGTGTATCTTGAACTGTGTGTTGGTTTAAGAACATGTCTATTGGAATAACGTTTGTGGTGTATCTTGAACTGTGTGTTGGTTTAAGAACATGTCCATTAGAATAACGTTTGTAGTGCATCTTGAACTGTGTGTTGGTTTAAGGTCTATTGGAATAACGTTTGTGGTGTTGGTTTAAGAACATGTCTATTGGAATAACGTCTGTGGTGAACTGTGTGTTGGTTTTAAAAGGTCTATTGGATTAACGTTTGTGGTGTATCGTCGATTGTGTAAGTCATTGTTATTGGTTGATTTATCTTTTTATGTTACTTTTATTTAGATCATTTAATATAGTTCCATATCTTGATACTTTTAACTTAAAATTATCAAATAACGAAATGCAGCACGAGTGTAGATGTAGGGGAAATAATGCACGTCTATTTTCAATTTTACATGATCCATCGTTTAAACATCTTATTATCGGGGACTTAAAATAATTGACCAGTCAACATAACTTTTTCAAATCATTTCTGCATATTTATATAATGGTCATTGAAAAACTGGTCATTATCGTGATATATGGGCAGTATATCACGATAATAACCTTTTCTTTGATGTTTATTTCATTGAGGAACCATGTTTTTAAAAATTCTCATAAATTCAAATTGTTCAAAGCAAACTCAAATTATTGTACGATTTGCAAAGTGAAAGGAGAAAACACGAAAAGGTGAAATGGCCGCTCTGGCCACTTTCACTTTTGGACCAAATTGACAGATCGATTATCTGACGGACTCGTCTACTCTTAAAGGATGGTATTATACTTCACTTAATAATGATTTCACGATCCAGATATTAGATATTACCTCTACCTATTATACACCCTTAGATGGGAATGAAATTTCACGAACATCGCTAAATACATGTATGATGTATTTCTAAAAAAAAAATTGATGAAAATGCACACTTTTCACCCATTCATAATGTATAGATCTGGATGTTGTTCCATAAAAATTTAATTGAACTACTATTACTACTTCTGGTTCATATGTGTTTTGAGTAGTTTTTAACGACTACACAGAAAGAACAGGCATATGTTATTGGTGAAGAAAACTCAATAAAAAAGAAGTTTAAATGAAGGTTTTCTCGAATAATAATGCGTTTTCTTGTAGAGAATGGGTGTGCAAGTATTTTCTTTTATCAACCATGAGTGAGAAAGCAATCTTTGAATTTAATTTTACATCATTATGACATCATAGTGACATACATGAATATTTACTTTCTGTTCCCTAACGAAAAACATATTTGTAAAGAAGTGGCTTCACCTTTCTGGTTACTATTCATGTGTTGTGTATTAATGTATCGTAACGCTTTGTAGTTATTGGACAGGTTATTAATAAACTCAGACGACGAAACATCCAAATAGCACCAGATCATTTGTGATTCCAGCTGATTTCAGATTACTAGCAATACATGATAATAGTCTAAATAGAAAGTTAGAAAGCTCCAGTTCGTGTAACTTAAACTGATTTGATTAAATGATTAACAAATATTGAATTATTAAAATACAGAAAAAAGATACAATGTTTTAATAATGATTTTAATAAAGAAAATGTAAGTTTTGTTAATGAAATGAAAGACTCAAGTACTAGAAGATCCTGACATGATGTACTGACTCATTTGAAGATGTATACAGCAAGTCCATGGATACTGACAATATCCAGTACGTACAGATCAAAGACACTGTACACCAGTATTGATAATCGATTTTTTTAAAAATATTGCATTGTGGTACATGTTTTATTGTATCCAGGAAATTGCGGGAAACACATCTCCTTTATTTATACATTGAATGCCAATGGGGTTTGTCATAGACACTAAACAAAATTAGTATGCAGGTTTACATATAACGCAACTCATATTTAGCATCTTAATATAGGTACAGTCACCAATCCGTTTTGTAGAGTTATGTCCTGGATGACTTAGTTAATCAGACATTCCCAAGGTTGATGGTCATTGGGCAAAGACCAGTAAAAAATGGTTAAATAAAATTCATTAAATTGATTATATGCCTTACAAAATGAGCAGCATTTTTTTTTTTTAATTTTGTCCAAATCATATGTGTGATTGTCCTGTAAAAAAAGAATCTAGTCCAGTAAAAAAGAATGTCCAGTTGATTTCTGAAAGCCTTTGGAACTACTAAACTTGATATGATTTCAGCCAGCGATTGCATTAAGCTTATTTTCAAAAAATATATTCTGTGAACATTCGAATCATGAGCATATCAGAAAAATTAAAATTGCAGTCCTGATGTCATCATATATATAAATGTATTTTCTCGAGGCCACAATAGTCAATAACATGTATACATGTGTTACATAATAGTAATTAAAGTTAGAAAAATAACATTAAAATTGGCCAATTATTGGAAACTTAGTACATTGACATAGTTGTATAAATATCAAATTGTTGACATCAGCATTCACATGGCGAACCAGCACTTTACGAATCAGATTCAGTATGTTGGTCAAGTATACATTTCACAAACTCTAACCCATGATTTCACATTCTCAATATGCATTAAACTGGCCACTGGATATGAACAAAGACAAATAAATATCAGCTTGACTTCCCGGCATTTATCAGTTTTGTTTGTTTGTTAACTGCGTTGTTTTCATGTGCATGCAACTCAACACACATCAAAACCTTAGGAAATATACTGAGTGTTATATTGTTGGATTAATACTAAAATCCAGTTGATTAGGAAGCAGCATTTAAATTCATATGACATAATAAAAAAGGTATGTCTCGGAATGGTTGTGATGCCAGAATCCCCATATTTTGGGATGCCAGCATCCGGATATCTTGGGATGCCAGCATCAAGATATGTTGGGATGCCAGCATCAAGATCTGTTGGGATGCCAGCATCAAGATAATTTTGGATGCTAGCATCCTGATATGTGGGGATGCCAGGATCCCAATAGTTTGGCATACTAGCATCCAAACTGATATAATGTCATAATTCCAATGTGATGGGATGTCATCATTCCAATGTGATGGGATGCCAGCATCTAAAAATAATTGGAAGCCAGCATCCAAACGTTGAAGTATTCAATATGAAATTAAAAGAATTACATCAGCATCTATCAAAAGTTGAGATGCAATTCTAATTTTTTGTCTTCATTATCCGGAGACACTTTTTTGAAATATGCTATGACAGAAATAAGAAGTCAGCTTTTATACAAAAGTTATTAATATAATCGAGAGAGCATCCATAATCTTTACCTAGAACCAATAAAATCCATTATTCAGCATCTGCTATTCACAGAAATAAATGAATAAGTATGATTTTTTGTAAAATGAGCATATATTGATACTATATTAACAAATGCAATATAGTAGAAATATTCCGAATATGGAACATGGCAGTAACATTTTCTCCGGACATTGAAAAATTTAGTAAAATACAACATGATTTTACCTTAAAAATTAAAAAAATGACAAAAAATTCTCCTTTAGCAGATGAGAATTACAATTTTTAGTTGAGAACCCATTCTACACACTCAGTCTCTAACGTTAGGCATGCTGCTGTCACTGAAATAATGCCGGCAAACTATATTCAGTGTAAGACTGGGATAACCTGCTTAAACTACTGGGCCGAATTAAACAAAACTTGGCGTCAATTGTTATTATCTTGTACTATTTAATATGATTTTAACCTTAGTTTACATGATTTCCAAAACCACACTTGATACATGATCACGACATCACGTATATGAGCGACACAGACTCTTGAGAGCCTCTAGTTTAATATTGAATTACTTCCCCTGTTTCATATCACGTGATTGAATCCATTTGTCGATTTTTCAAGATGTAAACATTTGATACTTTCTGGAATTTTGAATCAAAGACATCAAATGATATAGGAAAATATGTAAGATAATATTGATAGATGTGATTCTCATGTAACTATGTAACTACACTTACTGGTTGCATGTTATGACATTTCTTTCTATTCCTTGCTTTGATTTGACACAGTAACTGCGTGAGGAATATGGCTGTTCGTGAATCACTTCACATGTTGATAACTTGAAACAACTCTGACTGAATATTAAACCTATCACTCAGACTTTCCTTTCATCCGAACTTGGTAATCATAATACTATGGTGAATTGTGTTTTTTTTTTTTTTTTTTGTGTGTGATTTTGTATATTGACTTATTGTATAATCAGTGAAGGGGTCTCATGTGGGGGGGTTCTGATCCCGGATCCCGCTTACTGTTTTGTCAGATTCCCGTATCCCACTTACACTATGTACGTAAGCAATTCTCATTGTTTTGTCATTTCCTGGGTCCCCTTAGACCTCATTTCCCGTTTTCACGACACAATAACTTTCAGGTGTCACTCTTACAAAAAATCGGCAATCCCCAGTCACGCTTGGAACCCAATGACACCACCCACAGTGAAGTCCTTTGTTTTTAATTATTTTAAAGTTAGGGGCATACTTTAATCTTGAGATGTGCTTAGTTACAGTTACATCGTCTATATTATAAGATTGTTATATTATCCCAAAACTGAAGACACCTGCATCATGTGCATTATCATGGGGATTTATGTTTGATTGATCAAGTGTGGCTCGCTTCATGTTCACACTATTATTTCATACACATCCCATCAGGATTTGTTTTAAGTGTGTTTTAATATGCAGAGAGCACGACATTCATCTTGTATACTGGAGGTTCATGTACTGGAGACCTGATGTCACATCATCATGTTGCTGCTAATTTAAAGTCCAGGTTTAAGAAAGGTTTTGCTGTATCATACGTGCCAACTCTGACTTGCCAACTGTCACTATTTGAAGGGGATATCCCCCATGGCATGAGAGCTCCCAAATGGAAATTTTGAAAGAGCAATTTTGTCTACAATTTTAAACAAAACAGTTCATTTTACAATGGCTATAGGCTCTGAAAGGTATGGAGAAGCAAAAAAAAAAAAAAACAACATACAAATACATTTGAAGGCCCCCTTTGGGGTTTCTAATTACTATAAGAGCCATCTTGCACGCAAAACCCCCATGGGCTTTTGGAAAAAACATTAAGTTGGCAGTTACAAAAAATGTATTCTATTCTGATACCAGATATTTCAAGTGATTACCATATCTATATACATGAAGTTATCTAACTCAAATGTAGATTGATCTAGTTCTTAATCAATTAAAATTAAATTGTCCAACAACTAGATCTTTGAAACTAAGACTATTTCATTTCTTGCTATGAATTAGCTTACATAAAGATGATATATACAATGTCCAAAAATGTATAATTCATTATTCATTTGTTTACAAAGATCTTCCTGCAATTTCAACATGTTCAACCTATAGCTATTTGTCTCGTCTGTGAGGAAAGTAGTGGAAAGCAAGCCATAGCCATTGCATTTCCAGCAACAATTACGTTAGCGTAAACAATTGTTATTCATGTTAATTTTTTCCCTGCAAGTTAGTTTGATAGAAACTTTTTGTGATTAATCATTGATATTTAATATAAATTTGCATTACTATCAGTACATACCAGTTTCATACCTGCCAACTTTTACTATTTGCGGGGAATTTCCCCATTAAAGCTCCCACATGGAAATTTTGAAAGGGCAATTTTGTCCACAATTTTAAATGTATAAATACGTAGTCACGTCTGGTTAGAATGGGGACAATTAATCTTTATGCCTAGTTGTAGAGAGAATCAATGCCACTCTTTGAGGAGTTCAAAGTTGGTCTACTGAAAGGCAAAGTTTCTGCTCCTATCCAATAATCCTTCATTTTCCAATGCATGGCATTTTCAAATTTCCAGACCTTCGTCCTGTACAACACATATTACAGGACTAAGCTCCCTGTTGTGTTTATTTTATTATCTACGTGTAATGACCACAATTATTCAAATTCCTAAGCAGGTAGGGATTTTACAGTAGAGCGGGATATAAAGAAATATGAATTTCTTGAATTTTGTTACGTTAGTATGAACAGAACAGAACTTTTGCATTAGGCATCGACTATGTGTGTATGTGTTTGTGTGGCTAGGGTGAAGGTTTAAGAATCAAAAGATTGATGGTTGATGTCTTTCTAGCCAGAAAGATGGTGTTATTATATAGTAATATCAGTGATTACGTACACATGCCTATTTTTTTATACGACTGCAAAAATTTTAATTTTTCGTCGTATATTGCTATCACGTTGGCGTCGTCGTCCTGCGTCGTCGTCGTCCAGCGTCGTCGTCGTCCGGATACTTTTAGTTTTCGCACTCTAACTTTAGTAAAAGTAAATAGAAATCAATGAAATTTTAACACAAGGTTTATGACCACAAAAGGAAGGTTGGGATTGATTTTGGGAGTTTTGGTCCCAACATTTTAGGAATTAGGGGCCAAAAAGGGCCCAAATAAGCATTTTCTTGGTTTTCGCACTATAACTTTAGTTTAAGTGAATAGAAATCTATGGAATTTTGACACAAGGTTTATGACCACAAAAGGAAGGTTGGGTTTGATTATAGTATAGGAATAAGGGGCTCAAAGGGTCCAAAATTGAATTTTGTTTTATTTCATCAAAAATTGAATAATTGAGGTTCTTTGATATGCCGAATCTAACTGTGTATGTAGATCCAAATCGGGGTCCAAAATTAAACTTTGTTTGATTTCATCAAAAATTGAATAATTGGGGTTCTTTGATATGCCAAATCTAACTGTGTATGTAGATTCTTAATTTTTGGTCCCCTTATCAAATTGGTCTACATTAAAGTCCAAAGGGTCCAAAATTAAACTAAGTTTGATTTTAACAAAAATTGAATTCTTGGCCTTTTTTGATATGCTGAATCTAAACATGTACTTAGATTTTTGATTATGGGCTCAGTTTTCAAGTTGGTTCAAATCAGGATCCAAAATTATTACATTAAGTATTGTGCAATAGCAAGAAATTTTCAATTGCACAGTATTCAGCAATAGCAAGAAATCTTCAATTGCACAGTATTGTGCAATAGCAAGAAATTTTCAATTGCACAGTATTGTGCAATAGCAAGAAATCTTCAATTGCACAGTATTGTGCAATAGCAAATATTTTCATTTGCACAGTATTGCGCAATAGCAAGAAATATCTAATTGCAATTTCAATTGGAGTTATCTTTCTTTGTCCAGAATAGTAGTTGAATCAACTTAAATCATTGTTTTATACAATATATATAATTGATATTTCAATTGGATTTATCTTTCTGTGTCCAGAATAGTAGTTGAATCAACTTAAATCATTGTTTTATACAATATACAATGTATATTCACTTTTACTACCAACTGATAAATTAAAACAATCTTTACCATTCAGTGATAACAAGCACCTTTTGTTACATTTTAATATTTTATGATGTATTTAAATGAGTAGTTATTGTTGCAAACTCCATTAGAAATTTGAATTGAGATCAGTTTTGGAAAAAGGGAAAGGGGGATGTGAAAAAAAAATGGGGGGGGGGGTTAAATTTTTCTCATTTCAGATTTCATAAATAAAAAGAAAATTTCTTCAAACATTTTTTTGAGAGGATTAATATTCAACAGCATAGTGAATTGCTCAAGACAAAAAAAAAATTTTAAGTTCATTAGACCACATTCATTCTGTGTCAGAAACCTATGCTGTGTCAACTATTTAATCACAATTCAAATTTAGAGCTGTATCCAGCTTGAATGTTGTGTCCATACTTACCCCAACCGTTCAGGGTTCAACCTCTGCGGTCGTATAAAGCTGCACCCTGCGGAGCATCTGGTTTTTAATGAAGTATCGTCAATATGTACTATCAATTCGTGTTCGTGTTGTTTATTCTTTAGTTTTCTATGTTGTGTCATGTGTGCTGTTGTTTGTTTGTCTTTTTTCATTTTTAGCCATAGCGTTGTCAGTTTGTTTTAGATTTATGAGTTTGACTGTTTCTTTGGTATCTTTCGTCCTTCTTTTTTAAGTTAAACGTATATATCGATCATAACGGAATAGATTTGAAAATATCAAACAGGGTATACTGCTTAATTAAAGGGATATGCGGATCTATACTGGGCAGTAAATATTGTAAATAATTTTTTTAATATTTGATTTTCCAATTGTACTGCGTTATTTAATTCACCATTCAGATGTTATGGTAAATTATTAATAATTCTTCGAACTTTTCATCATGTATATTATAATTATCATGATTAAATAACCAGAAAATTTAATATTTTTGTGCATAAAATTTTGCAGCCAAAACGCTGAAATCTGTTTTCCGGACCCCCTGCCGATTTGTGCCTACAGTTGAATGAGTACCTAGCTACGCCCCTGACCACAAGAGAAATCTGGGTTTAACATGTTTAACAACTTTTGAAAATGAGATATACATGTAGCTTGATATCATCTCATGTTATTTCATTTAAATGGTAATAATAAATTCGCTGAAGGCTCGTTTATTATTATAACTCAGGGTGATATCAAGAGATATCCATTTCTCACTTGTTATGAAACCAATGTCATATGAAAATAAAATCAATGATCAGCTGATTATAAAATTTACAAACATTTTACAGCTTAAGGTACATGTACATTGTTGTACATTGTATAAGCATTTCTTATTTCATACTACATTTTATGTTACTTGTACATGTACAAAATAAACCATCCTGTGCTGATTAGTGATAACATGAAATTGTTACATTTAATAGATACTGTAAGTGTCAAGGACACAATATGAAAACAAAGATATAATATTATATACATGATATATAAATTTATATAAATTTATATTGTATCAGATGTTGTTATTTTCCAAGCATAAAAACATACATTGTTGGGAATTGCCAAAATTGTCAGAAAAAAAGCAGAAAACACCGGTAGGTGAAATTTAGGTAGATTCAAAACTCATATATCATGTATATTAGTCTTCAGGGAGATGGACAAAATAATTAATGGGGAAAAAACCCTGAAAAGACAAACAACACTCTACAAAACAATACATCAAATGTTTTAAGCCTGAAACACCACAAACTGTGGAAGAACCCTATCAAAATCAGGGGTCATCTTGCTGACACATTGTTGGTACATATTAAACCTGCTTACCTGCTGCATTTGTTTGCACCTATCCTAAGTCAGGAATCTGATGTGTAGTAGTAGTCGTTTGTTTAATTTTACAAATTGTGACTTGGATGGAGAGTTATCTCATTTGGCACTCATACCAAATCTTCTTATATCTATCCACCTATGATACTTATAAACCATCATTGTTATCTCTGTTAAATGATTTTAAATCTACAGTATATATTATTATATTTCAGTTTTAACGAGTAGTCATGACTTATGATGTTCCGTACCATGTGACTCGGTTGTATGTTTTTACAGTGGTGAACTTGATTTTGATGTTCCATGCATCATGTGTTAATTCTAAATGTTTTTATTTCAGTTTTAACGAGTAGTCATGCCTTATGATGTTCCAAACCATGTGACTCGGTTGTATGTTTTTACAGTGGTGAACTTGATTTTGATGTTCCATGCATCATGTGTTAATTGTGATGTTGTTGTCGTAAGTCAGTTCATAACATTTAGTATTTTGCTTGGGGAAAAAAACCCAGACTTACATAAAAATGTATGATATCTTTTATGTTAGGCTTGTATGAACAAAAATTAATTCAACTTATTCTAGCTAAACATGCTAAATGTATTGTATGAAATCTCATTTTTGGGAAAAGATGACTTCAAGCTGTAAATTCAGATCTCCCTATAGATTTGGCCAAACTTTACTTTCTAAACCTGTCATGTCAACCATTTTGTATTTTATAATTTGAAACACCTCAAAATTTCATACTGATTGATGAGAAGGAGAAAAAAAATGAACAGATTGACTTGAAACACTGTTACACATTTCCCTTTCAGTTTCTCAGGATATTATCTCATCTCAGCTCTGCTTTTCACTATTTATATGTCTTCTTAATCCTGAAAAATTGGTATTACGAAATATTACAAATATATCCAGCCTATAAAATGTATTTTTAAAAGGTACCAAACAGGAGAAACACTTGATAAGCCTCTCTCTGCATGCTCCGACTGAAGGAATTATCTGATGCACTGTACAAATATTGTCTATTTTACTAACTGGGTTATTCCAGATGACACAACCAAATATTAATGATGCTTGAATTTCTTACAAATGAATAAAACTTAAAATGTCAATAAATATATACATGTAAGAGATGATTATGTTTTAACAGGTTGTCAACACTTGGTGTCCAGAAAAGGTTACTTTCTATGACTGTTTGATTGAATTTGAAAAAAAATTAATAAGATTATCAATATTTAAAAACCTATTTTTGAATACCTAAACATTTGATTTATTGTTACTGTTTTACAGTTAGACAAACATGAGAATAGTACTGCAGGAATCCATTTCCCTGATGAACCCGCACAGTTTGGTTCAGACTTACCCGAGGACGGTCTCACGGTTTGTATTTGATTTTCGAAATGAGACCTTGACACACATTGCATATTCAATAATACAAAATATAGACCAATAAAATGTTCATTCAAACTTTCCCAAGATATTGAAAATGTAGATAACTACTTATTCTAATAGAACTTTAAGCAAATCTTTAATATCAGATACTCAGAAAAAAATCTTGTTACATGATATACATATTCAATAATGCCGAATTCTTGATATTATGTGCTGGTTGATTTGTGATAATAATTTTAGATTAGGAATTTGTTAGAGGCTGTGTATAAACAAGTTCAATTTTGATGATTGTATCAATGTTTTTGTTTTGTTTTAGGGATACTTGATATATTTGAAACCATCACCAAGTAACTCCTGTGTACATTATGAACCAAAACCACAACAATTCACCATTGATCAGCCATGGATTGCTCTTATGGCAAGAGCAGGGTGTAAATTTGATCAGATGGTATGCTATCATTATGTGTGAAGTTGTCTGTATTCATGAATTTATTATATTTCAGAACAAAACCATATTTTTGAATTTACTGTTTGTTATCTGAAAACTTAATTATTTGTCGCCCTAGTCATGGTCTATTGACTGTGAATTTTTTGCTTAGTTTACATGTTTTAGTTTGTTATTAGGTGATCAGTGTAAGGCAAACCCCAAGTGGAAGGTCAATACTATTTTGTATGCAGTTTCTACAGATCAAACACATCTGATTTCCATGAGTATTATTTTGGCTCTCTCCCTTCAGTCATGGTTGATTGACTTTAAATGTTTTGCATATTAGGCAGCAACCATTTGATTTTCTGGGGGGGGCTATGGTTTTTTTTGGAAAAAAAAGTTTGTTTCCAGTTTTTGGAAAAAAAAAAACAATTTGTTTTTGATTCTGAGAAAAAAAAATTGTTTGTTTCACCCTCAGCTGCCACTATATGTAATGCTAAAATTGAAATAAAAAAATTGCTTTCGACTTGTCGCGAAAAAAATAGATTGTTTTTCGCCGCAGGCGAAAAAAAAAATTTGTCCAGAAAAAAAAACCATAGCCCCCCCCAGAAAATCAAATGGTTGCTGCCTTATAAGTTTTTCAATTTAAATTTAAGCATTAGCATCATAAATATATACTATCACATTAAAATACAGACAACATATGTAAATCTCTGTATATTTTTTTCTGAGTATAAGAACCACACAACTATAATGACAGTTTGAAACACTAGATGCAAAAGATGGAGTGTAATTTAAATGATTATCTGTGATTTACCAACAAATGTTAGCCCTTGTTTGAACAATCCTGGAGTTTTTGTAAAACTGTTATATTCTAGATATAAACAATGCACTCATACCACATCTTCTTATAATTTAATTTTGGATGTAACGCGTCTTCTGATTGGCTGACGTTATTTTGTTATGAGCCCATAGACATAATTTAGTCATGTGACCGTGACGTCATCAACGTTTTTCATGTTTTTCCACGGTTTAAAATGGAATTTATAATTAAATTATAAGAAGTGACTGTAATATTTTTTCTGTCTATTCGAAATAACATAAAAAATGTGGTGCACACTGTTAAATAACCCACTACACGCATTATTCAGTGTGCACCAAATTTTTAATGTTATTTCTTCATAGACAGAAAAAATATTACAGTCATTCCTTAAATATCTATTATAGTCATACTTAACTGTCCGAAACTTCCATAATATATTATAACATGTTCAAGACAATGTTTATGGTATCGTCTAGTTACTACATGTATTGTTGTCAGAATAATACATATAAGTATACTTAACCAACTAAATTTCATGAGCGATTTATTTTCGTGAATAGAAAAAAAATGTGAATATAAATTGTCGCAAATATGTAAAACTTGGATCTTTCCTTATTAAGCCTCATCAAGTATATATATTAGAAAATGGCAAAATTAAAACGTGTGAAGTGGACTAAAAAATGATAAACGAGAAATGAAGTATCCACGAAAAATAAGTTGGTTTACAGTATAACAATGAAAATTGATCAACCTACTTATTTGAAGAAAAACTTTACAGTATAACAATGAAAATTGATCAACCCTCTTATTTAAAGAAAAACTGTTCTGCTGTAAAGCTGAAAAGAAACACAATTACATTAATAAAAGTTTAATGGCAGACAATCTAAAGATCTTCTATTTCAACAACAAAATATATGAAAATGACCTTATATATCTGAATAAAAACAAACTTACAAACTCATTCCAATGATTAGAGAGTATTTTTTCCATAGAATAGATCTTATTTTAGGTTTACATTGCTCAACAAATGAATTTTTCTGCTGTTATTGTACATAATCAATACCCAGATGAAGAACTGATCAATATGGGTGGTAGTGAATGTGAGTATAAACAAAGCCAAATATCAGCTTTCCTTTGCTTCTACACTAGACGCCACATCCAGCACATAATCTCCATCAAATCAACTGGTAATGAAGGTCTATGAGAAATTTGGAAAGAAGCGTATGGCGATATAAATGGTTAGGCTTCTATCAGAAACATGAGTTATTGATGTGGTTGATACAATGGTTGACAAATTACTCCAGTTTTCTAGTGCACATCCTGATCAGCCCCAATCTCCTTGTTCCTTTTACAGGTGCTTGCTGCACAAAGACTTGGCTACAGTGGTGTTATTGTACATAATAAAAAATCAGAAGGAGAAAAAAGGGAAAAAATGAAAGGAGGAAAAGGTTGGTTGTATTGTCAGAAAAATAAGTGGAGACTAGACAATACAGGATTTTCAATTCTCAACAATAAAATTTTGATTTCAAATATGATGAGCATAATTTAAATAAATAATTTGAAATACAAATGTACTGAAAACAATGATTATGAGGATTATTAAATGAAGTACCTGTATAATTCATAGTTTAACTCTAATGCAATTGTATGTGACTAATATTTCCTCAGTAATTGGTCAAATTTTACTGCTAGTTACTAAAGATGCTAAAGCATTTACCATTGAGAGAATTGTGAAACAAATCTTAGCTTTTGGAAAATGTTTATCTGATTAAAATTAAGTTTTGGACTAATATTTTTCTGACGGGTAAGGTATTTGATAAAGGTTTAATATAATAAACATTATTTTAATCAAAATAAATGTGGCATGGTATGGTTGTAAGAAGCAAACAGAAAGTGGTAAAGATGATCTTAACCTTTCATTTGAATTAATCCTTTCTTTTGTGCAAGGAAAGGAATCAACTTTTGAGTTACAACTTTTTGTTCAGGTAAAAATCTTTCATTTTCACAGGTAAAATTACAGTTATCTCTAACAATCCTTTTTATTGCTCTACTACATAAATCCATTAGGACAATATTAAAATGAATACCTTTTATAAATCCCTAAAGCTAAGGAACGATTACATTTCCTAAACACTTAAAATGTGAACCTTTTATGTCCATTTTTCAACAACTGCAATGACAAATACATGCAGAAATAATGTGGATGCTGCATTTCCTGAAATCGAAATAAAAATTCAGACATTTTTGTCCTTTGTTTAACAACGATAAATGCATACAGAAAAATTTGTGGAATTTGTAAATTTACATTATCTTGGGTGATAACCATTCTCTAGCCTTTGTTATAATATCTACCTGAAATAAGCCTGTCTGTTTTGCTAAAAACTAACAAGTTCTTATATCACAGTTAAATTTATCTATCAAGCCACAGCTATTGATATTTCTTTAAAGCATTTGCTTAGCTATTTTGTGAAAATATGTTAAAAATCTTGATTATCAGCAAATTGACAAGACCAAAAAAGACCAGAAAAAACCTTTCCTTTGGCTTGTACTTTGGATTCATAAATTTTCTTGGATAAGGGATGGTTTTGTCTTAAGGTTAGGTTTTGGAATTCGGGTCAAATGTTAGGACTCCTTGGTGTTTTTCCATACAATACAAGGTAAAATATTTTGCTTCATTACACCCATTTATTTTTTCATATAAGAATTAATAGCCCATGAAAGGTCATTTACCAAAATTTTAGTAAACTCTTGATTTTCTTTCTTTTGTTTTGAGACCCACATAATATCAATGCAAATATAAGGTAAAAGTCCGAGTCAGCCTTTTCCCACCATATTTTAAATCCAAAATATCTCGAAAAGAAGGTCCATGACCTATCAATATTTTTAGCTTATCTTTATCCTTAATTGATGTTCTACCAGTTTATAGCATCAATTCTAAATTCTTTATTCTTTATTTATTAATTTTCACCTAACCTCACCTAAGTACATCCTTAAGCAAATTGAAATTATGTGTATTTAGTTGAACATTTAAATTTTTTATTTACCTATACCGACGAAATTCAAGAAAATTTTTATCCAATGAATAATGATGAAACCAAAGTATTACCTTATGCCACATTAAATGGTTCTGGATAACTCCTTATTTATGGGGAAGATAAAGTTGGACAGAGTTAACCCTGGAGTAACTAGTTTCCTTTGCATTATTAACTGATGAACATATTCGTAGTACATGGTAATATTTTAGAC
This sequence comes from Mytilus galloprovincialis, assembly GCF_965363235.1. Lineage (NCBI taxonomy): Eukaryota > Metazoa > Mollusca > Bivalvia > Mytilida > Mytilidae > Mytilus > Mytilus galloprovincialis. The sequence goes on along the minus strand of NC_134840.1, from coordinate 24,606,836 downwards.
AGAAGGCAAATTAAGACTTTTAGGGATAATGGAGAAAACATCTTTTAAAGCATGAATGCATAATACTCTTCAAGCTATGACATAACTGAATGAACTTCTGTACTGTGTGACTACTTGCATTTCTTTGTCCTGACTGTTCTGGTATTACCAATATTGTAATAAAATGAACACTAGCTATCATTGAAACAGATATACATGTACACTTATTGAAACTATTTTCTGATGATTTCAATATCTAATGTATTCTTTGATTCTAAAAGTATTGTTTCGAAATAATTGATTTCTTCTGTAGCAAATTTCTTAACATCTCATTATACACCATATAGATTCAATTTATAAAGCAGTTAAAATTTAAATAAAACCTTTATATAATTTGTGCTGATAAAATATTTTACTCTCAAAAAGTGGGTATATTCTCAATCACAATATTTGTGTCTAGCTATTTACTTACCTAAGAATCTCAAACACTGGATATACTCCCAGTCATGTCATGATTGTTACAGTAACCATAAGTAGATGTTTGCTTATTGTTAAATAAGATGCCAAGTAACTTAATACTGTACATACCTGAACAATACTTTATTGCTAATTTCTTGAAATATAACCACATAGTTCTGTTTTGTTGATGTAATTTTTTAGGATAAATGATAAAATGATTATTTTTCCTTCCAGATGCAGATCAAGTACACATTCCATCAGTATTTGTTGGTTACTATGACGGTGATAATTTAGGGAAATATTATGTGTTTAATGCCTCTGACGGCAGGTATGTAACATTAATTACCATTCTTTTCTTACTGTAAGGTAAAAATTTTTCTTCTAAACTTACTACAACTATTTTACATTTAAATTTATTTCTGTTTCAATAGTTTTTCATATTTTTACAGACCTGTAGGTGCATGAAAATTACATAAAATAGAAAAAAGCATGTATACTCCCCCTCTGATTTAGGTTTATTTTAACCAGCAATTATTAGTCCCCTACCCACGAAGATATTGATTAAAAAATTGGTATATAGTTTTATCCTGACAAGTTAAATTAAATTCTAATTTTGTTCCAGTCTGATAATTTTGTGCAGAGTAATGGTCCTTAGAAAATTTTCAACACTATTTTTCTCATGCTTGAAGAGATGGACATGACATATTTGTCAAATAGTTTACACCATGACAATTTACAGATCAGATTAGAATTTTGTTTCAAACAATGAACTTTTAACTGATAGGGAACTAGGTATTGTAAACTGGCTTCTTTTTTCACACTCTTGGCAGCTTTTGATATTCAGATATTTAAATATTTTAGTTAAACCATGAAGAAGTAAGAGCTATCATTATATTGATTTATTATTTCAGGTATCTTGTAAAAATAGATAAAGAAGGGTTTGACTTTAAACCCTATTTGTTATGGCCATTTGCTATAGTTGTTGGCACCTGTTTTGTGTTGATGTTAATATTTATGGTAAGTTAATTTGTCATATTGTACAGTAGAAAATTGTAGACGCTTACATGTTAGGTTTTAGAATATCACTAATATTATGCCCAGCCTACCAGTCATAGATTTTTGTCTGTGTTTGTTTCTATATTTTTGTTAGTCAATCCAATCATTTCAAATCAATGTATTATTAAAGTCTCATCTCTCAATAAGTACAATCAATAAATATACATAGTAAAACTATACTAAATAAAATGAGAGCCATTTTATACAGAATGGTAAGAGACTTTTAAAATGCATAGATATAATTCATTAAACAATATGAAATAAAATACTATTTACAATATATATAAATTTCAATGTCTTTTTAAAATCCAATAACAGGTTTTGACATACACACATGTAGGTATCATATTTACATCTGAGAATAAAAACACTAACCTTTGGTCATCGTCTTAAGTTTTAAAATATTTGTTAAAAGTTTCAGCAACTTATAATATAAATGGTTTCTAAAATCATCATAAGGAGGACATCTTTATAAAACATGTGCTTCAGGCTTCAATAAAACCATCACATCCATTAAGATTAAGATTTAATGTATGTTATCATGAAGTTGGCCTTCTTTTACTTTAAGGGTCTCTATATTTTAGAGTTAAGGTTCATTCATTGTTATGGTTACTTGGTTAGGTAAGGTGATGTTTTTGGTTAGGTTTAGATTTTAGGGTTAGGGCTAGTGTTAGGTTTAGGTATGGATTAGGGTAAGTTTTGGTGTTAAGAATAGTTAAGTATAGATCTTTATTGGTTGGGACCCCTGAAGGTTATCATCAGCTTTAAACTGAGGACTTATGTTTATTATGATGTGAACTTTTTGAAATACATGTGCATTCTTAATTAGGGTCTGGACTCAGATTAATAGACTGTTTGCTGTTTAGATTAACAAATTTGATTTTAGGTGGCATACATTGCAGCATAAACACATGATAAACACATTTATGAATGTACATCGTCTTTTAAAAAGTGTTACCAGTATATAATTAGAGAAATGGAGTAAGAGTGATACATTTGATAATTATATTGTATTTTCAGCTTGTTAGATTTTGTCGTGATCTACATAAGAAGAGGAAGTCCAGGCTTTCAACTAAACATCTGAAAAAGATTCCCATCAAGAAGTTTAAAAAAGGTATTTTGTTATAAATCTATATATTTGATTGAACAGTATTTTCTTCAGCTACAACAATCTGTGTTCTCTCTCTTGGCTCTTATATTTACCATGGTGTTATCAGAATAGATTTTATATTAGAATGGAAAACTGAATATAAATGTGTTATAATTTCAAGGAAGCCTGGTTATTTCCAAATTCAGTACTCCAAAATACTGATGAGTATTAAAGTAGTTTATTGTAGCCTTCCTAAAGTAAATTGTAAACTTCCTAAAACAGATTAGTGTGAAAAGAAAATTGTTGAAATGGTCAGGAATATTTAAAGGGCCTCAGGCAGGAAACGAGGTCAGCGAGGTCAATAGAAAATATATGGCCTATTGATCTTGTTATTTAATTCTGATGCCATATGACAGAAATGCTAAATCAACTTCATACTGGTGTGACTGTCCTTGAATGGAATATTATATGTATAGCATTTCTGATTTTTTGTTTGAGACTGGAGGCTTGAGCATTGTTGAGATATAAACAAATCCAGTTTTAACAAACGAACTATAAATTACTTTTATTTCTGACTTTTGTCATTTAAATATGTCCAATCATTAAATGACTCAAATACCAGATAAACAAAATCTCTGAAGTTAAGGCACTATTTATTGTGTGAATAAATCAATGTTATGACAATACAAGTGAAGGATAAAGAAAATTGTTTACAAATATTTAAACAAATATGTTTGATCTTTTCCAGGTGATGTGTATGATGTATGTGCAATTTGTTTGGATGATTATGAAGAGGGCGAAAAGTTAAGGGTCCTGCCATGTGCTCATGGTTAGTATTATTATCAAATCAGAATTTTTGTCAGCTGACCTTCTTTAAGGCCTACTGTTCAGCAACCGAATATAATACATAAGGTGGTAGAATGTAACATATTTCAAGTGGAATAAGAGCTCATTACAAACACATAGTTTAAGAGACATGGTATGTCATGCTTATCAGGATGAGCATGTGTTAAAATGAGATTTAAAAATGCTAGTTGACTACATGTCTGCAGGAAGACATGGGAACCATGGCCACCTAGACACATTATTCTGACACCTAGACACATTATTCTGACACCTAGACACATCATTCTGACACCTAGACACATTATTCTGACACCTAGATACATTATTCTGACTCCTAGACACATTATTCTGACACCTAGACACATTATTCTGACTCCTAGACACATTATTCTGACACATAGACACATTATTCTGACACCTAGATACATTATTCTGACACCTAGATACATTATTCTGACACCTAGATACATTATTCTGACACCTAGACACATTATTTTGACTCCTAGACACATTATTCTGACACCTAGACACATTATTCTGACACCTAGACACATTATTCTGACACCTAGATACATTATTCTGACTCCTAGACACATTATTCTGACACTTAGACACATTATTCTGACACTTAGACACATTATTCTGACACCTAGATACATTATTCTGACACCTAGACACATTATTCTGACACCTAGACACATTATTCTGACTCCTAGACACATTATTCTGACACCTAGACACATTATTCTGACACCTAGACACATTATTCTGACTCCTAGACACATTATTCTGACACCTAGACACATTATTGTGACTCCTAGACACATTATTCTGACACCTAGACACATTATTCTGACACCTAGACACATTATTGTGACACCTAGACACATTATTCTGACACCTAGACACATTATTCTGACACCTAGACACATTATTGTGACTCCTAGACACATTATTCTGACACATTATTCTGACACCTAGACACATTATTCTGACTCCTAGATACATTATTCTGACACCTAGACACATTATTCTGACTCCTAGACACATTATTCTGACACCTAGACACATTATTCTGACTCCTAGACACATTATTCTGACTCCTAGACACATTATTCTGACACCTAGACACATTATTCTGACTCCTAGACACATTATTCTGACTCCTAGACACATTATTCTGACACCTAGACACATTATTGTGACTCCTAGACACATTATTCTGACACCTAGACACATTATTCTGACACCTAGACACCTAGACACATTATTGTGACTCCTAGACACATTATTCTGACACCTAGACACATTATTCTGACTCCTAGACACATTATTCTGACACCTAGACACATTATTCTGACTCCTAGACACATTATTCTGACACCTAGATACATTATTCTGACACCTAGACACCTAGACACATTATTGTGACTCCTAGACACATTATTCTGACACCTAGACACATTATTCTGACACCTAGACACATTATTCTGACTCCTAGACACATTATTCTGACACCTAGACACATTATTCTGACTCCTAGATACATTATTCTGACACCTAGACACATTATTCTGACTCCTAGACACATTATTCTGACACCTAGACACATTATTCTGACTCCTAGACACATTATTCTGACACCTAGACACCTAGACACATTATTGTGACTCCTACACATTATTCTGACACCTAGACACATTATTCTGACTCCTAGACACATTATTCTGACACCTAGACACATTATTCTGACTCTTAGACACATTATTCTGACACCTAGACACATTATTCTGACACCTAGACACATTATTCTGACTCCTACACATTATTCTGACACCTTGACACCTAGACACATTATTCTGACACCTAGACACATTATTCTGACTCCTAGATACATTATTCTGACACCTAGATACATTATTCTGACACCTAGACACATTATTCTGACTCCTAGACACATTATTCTGACACCTAGACACATTATTCTGACACCTAGACACATTATTGTGACTCCTAGACACATTATTCTGACACCTAGACACATTATTCTGACACCTAGACACATTATTGTGACTCCTAGACACATTATTCTGACACCTAGACACATTATTCTGACACCTAGACACATTATTGTGACTCCTAGACACATTATTCTGACACCTAGACACATTATTCTGACACCTAGACACATTATTGTGACTCCTAGACACATTATTCTGACACCTAGACACATTATTCTGACACCTAGACACATTATTCTGACTCCTAGACACATTATTCTGACACCTAGATACATTATTCTGACACCTAGACACCTAGACACATTATTGTGACTCCTAGACACATTATTCTGACACCTAGACACATTATTCTGACACCTAGACACATTATTCTGACTCCTAGACACATTATTCTGACACCTAGACACATTATTCTGACTCCTAGATACATTATTCTGACACCTAGACACATTATTCTGACTCCTAGACACATTATTCTGACACCTAGACACATTATTCTGACTCCTAGACACATTATTCTGACTCCTAGACACATTATTCTGACACCTAGACACATTATTCTGACTCCTAGACACATTATTCTGACACCTAGACACATTATTGTGACTCCTACACATTATTCTGACACCTAGACACATTATTCTGACTCCTAGACACATTATTCTGACACCTAGACACATTATTCTGACTCTTAGACACATTATTCTGACACCTAGACACATTATTCTGACACCTAGACACATTATTCTGACACCTAGACACATTATTCTGACTCCTAGACACATTATTCTGACACCTAGACACATTATTCTGACACCTAGACACATTATTCTGACTCCTAGATACATTATTCTGACACCTAGATACATTATTCTGACACCTAGACACATTATTGTGACTCCTAGACACATTATTCTGACACCTAGACACATTATTCTGACACCTAGACACCTAGACACATTATTGTGACTCCTAGACACATTATTCTGACACCTAGACACATTATTCTGACACCTAGACACATTATTCTGACACCTAGATATATTATTCTGACTCCTAGCTGACCAGTCTTTGCTCTTAACTCCTATATGATTCATGCACAGCAGAGATGCAGCAACTTTTCTAGTCTTATGTTTGACCAAATCTGGATTCAACCAACAATATCCTGCACTTAAGGCCAGCATGCTACCTGGAGTCCACCAAGGTGTTTGATGGGTCATGATAGATAGAAATGTTGTTTATACATCAATTTACATCCACATAAATATTCAAGGACATTTCGGGGGCAACATAGTTCAAATTAGCTATTTATTGGGTTTATTTGTTCTTACAAAATACAAAGCAAAAAGGTGGATAGGACAGTCTATACAAGTTAACAAAAAATTGTTCCAGCTTGCTGAAAATAAAATGACAGCTAAATATGTTTATGTCCTTATTGCAATGACCTTTGTCATTAAAGGATAATAGTTTTAATATATCCAGAATCAAAATATATTAGAATTTACAATTTAACTATCTCGATTGGATAAATCCGATAATCCACTTGTATCAATGTAATAATCTATATTAATATATCCAGAATCAAAATATATTAGAATTAATACAATTTTATAACCTTTATTTTGTTATTATTTTAGTTTACCATATTAAGTGTATAGATCCATGGCTTACTAAGAGAAAAAAGACATGTCCTGTATGTAAACGTAAAGTTATACCGGGGAGCAATCCTGACTCAGACTCGTCAGATGAGGACACAGAGAACGAGTCAACAAATGAACGTACTCCATTACTAATGAGCAACAATAATCAAGTAATGACTACACCAAGGAGATCTACGTTTGATAATTCTGGTATGTAATAGTCAAAATGACACTTTTTTTTCTGTTCATTTGTTTTAAATAAAAAAAAGCATTTATGAGAGAGTGAATGATAAAAAATGAGACTCCTTTTTTTACATGAATTTTCAAATTATAGCAATTAAAAATCCATGTATGACTTTAAACACATGAACACTTTAAACAATTGATAATGAGAAGACAATCAGCATATGGTCAATTTCTATGAGGATTCAGCAACTTAAAATTTTGATCACAATTTCTCAGAAAGCCATTTTAGAATCATTTTAATTTTTGTGGAGCTTGCAAAATTTATTTTGTCAAAACAAGACCTAGTGATTCTTAATTCTGTCGGCCACCTCACATTAAGGTTCAGTCTGTGGTTTAAGTTTATTAGACATCAATAACTTTGACAAACCAACATGGTTTTGTATGAAATTTGGACAGAAGTTTTTTTATGACCAAAATACAGTATTCATAGCAAAATTTTGAAAATATGGAGTGGAACCAGTACAATATATTGGAGTGGAACCAGTACAATATATTTGTTTTTTATCTTATGATATTTACAATCGTCTTTTATCTTGTACATAATTGTTGAAATTCATAGAAGTCACTTTATAGATGGTATAACATTTTACTTTAGTAGTTTTCATTTTGGTTAAAATTCTAGATTAATAATAGTGTACCAATTTTATGTTTTTTGTAATAGCGAATCATTTTGTCTGCAGCATTTTGGTCCAATTCTTAGTAATCTTTGATAAATCATTGTAATATGTTAAAACAAAACCCTGTGCTTCCCTTCTTTTACTAAGAAACATATAGTCATGTGTTGTATCTACATGCAACTGGGATAGTTTCCTTCTTAAATAAGTTACCAGGCTCGTTGTTTCATGCTTAATTGACATTCTCTGCACAGGTTTTGATATAAGATTCTATTTAAGGAGGCTTGCGGGTACAAAAATTTCATCAAAAAATTAAACATTTGTTTTTTCATTTCAAATTTTATTTATCACACTAATAGTTTTTACTTTATGATATGGTACAAAAATTAACCAAAAAATAGATTCAATTTGGCCCCAGATGACTTTTGAAATGTTTATATCATTGAAAAAGCTCCAAATTATCTCCCTTTGATGCAAAAAATGCCATTTGTTGGTATTAAAATTAAAATATCTTTTTTCAGTCATCCGTGACCTATATTTTTTATTATTGTTTTTAAAAAGCTGTACATTAACTAAATAATTGTAAAATTTAAGCGATTCCTGTAATTTAGTTCTTTTTTTTATTTCGAAATTACCTCTATTTCTCCTATTGGTTCAACAGAAAAAAGGACATTAACAAAAATGTATACTTCTTTCGGAGGCAGATTGTGAGCTTAAATGAACGGTGACCCCATTTTTTTATTTCATTTATCTATTAAGTATATGATAAAGTTCAGTTATAGAAAAATATAGCAAAATCTTATATTAGAAAAAAAAAAAAGATTTATACCCGCGAGCCCCCTTAAGCAGCAACCTTATCCCTTGCATTTTTGTCCCATCATTTTGAGTCTCTATCTAATATATCTTATTACGTTTTAATTGAAGAAACATGAGCACTGTGTTATTTTGACTTGATGAATATTATATTTTAAGAACAATTTCAAAAATGTTGATATCTAATAGATCATTATCTGACAAACCAAATTACTTGTTTTTTCACTGCAGGACTACCTGAAGCTGTAAGACATGAAGTCACTACTGTTCATGTGCGTACTCACAGAATGGAGGATTCAGATACAGACTCGGATGATAATTCACTTTACCATACAGTCGGAGAAAGCCCAGAGCCACATTCTAGACCAAATACTGGAGCCATTAATATCACGTATGAAAGTTCCAGCGAGGAATCTGATGAAGAGAGTGAGGAGGAAGAGAATGTTGAAAGGGGTTCCATTGGGGAACATAGTGATGAGGGTGCTAATGGGAACACTGTTGTAGTTGTCATCAACAATGACAAATCAGATAAAATTGTTAATCATGTTGTTTGATTGTGATATTTAAAAGTGGTTTGGTTTTATTTCATTTTATTCCGATTTTGATGTGATACTCCATGATAAAATGTTAGAAATATTTTGTATAAATTATTTATTTAAATATATGTTATATTTATATTTATGCTTCATATAAATCACTTGCTACTATTTTGTGCTATTATTTAAGCAAGGTCATTCTTTTAATCTGTCAAATCAATACTGGTAATTAATTAAGGATGTACTTAGGTGAAGTATTGGAATTTGTGTCAAATATTCGGACTCCTTGGTGTTTTTCCATACTATACACTGTAAAATATTTTGCCCCATAACACCCATTTATTTTTTCATATAAGACTTAATAGCTCATGAAAGGTCATTTACAAAAATTTTAGAAGATTCTTAATTTTCTTTCTTTTGTTTTGAGACCCAAATTATACCAATGCAAATATAAGGTAAAAGTCCGAGTCAGCCTTTTCCCGCCATATTTTAAATCTCAAATATCTCGAAAAGGAGGTCCATGACCTATCAATATTTTTAGCTTATCTTTATCCTTAATTGATGCTCTACCAGCTTAGTGTATCAATTTTAATTTCTTAATTTCTAAAGTTTTACCTAACCTCACCTAAGTACATCCTTAAGTTTCAATTTGGTCCACAGTAAGCATTCCAATGTCATTTTCCTAACATTTATTTTTTGTTAGACTTTGATCCTTTTTTTTTTAATTTTGTAAAAAATTGTGAAAAAATCCTCTGAATCGGATAAAAAATTCTATGATCATTTCACAGATCTAGATTACATAATGCTGTTGTATGATAAAAAGATATTTTTATTATTAGAAATTTTGAACAGAAATTTTGTAGAATGACAACCTGTTTTCAGATAGGTAATCAAACCAGTGAAGGCACTTGTTTTCTTGTTATGGCTCTTGTTCATGTTTTTTTCTTCAATTTTTGTACAATTAGATAATATGATAATCCTTATGATTTTTTAGAACACTCCATTTTTATACGACCGCAAAATTTGAAAAATTTTTCGTCGTATATTGCTATCACGTCGTCGTCGTCGTCGTCCGAATACTTTTAGTTTTCGCACTCTAACTTTAGTAAAAGTGAATAGAAATCAATGAAATTTTAACACAAGGTTTATGACCACAAAAGGAAGGTTGGGATTGATTTTGGGAGTTTTGGTCCCAACATTTTAGGAATTAGGGGCCAAAAAGGGCCCAAATATGCATTTTCTTGGTTTTCGCACTGTAACTTTAGTTTAAGTGAATAGAAATCTATGAAATTTTGACACAAGGTTTATGACCACAAAAGGAAGGTTGGGATTGATTTTGGCAGTTTTGGTTCCAACAGTTTAGGAATTAAGGGCCAAAAAAGGGCCCAAATAAGCATTATTCTAGGTTTTCGCACAATAACTTTAGTATAAGTAAATAGAAATCAATGAAATTTTAACACAAGGTTTATGACCACAAAAGGAAGGTTGGGATTGATTTTTGGAGTTGAGGTCACAACAGTTTATGAATTAGGGGCCAAAAAGGGGCCCAAATAAGCATTATTTTTGGTTTTTGCACCATAACTTTAGTATAAGTAAATAGAAATCTATGAAATGTAAATACAAGGTTTATGACCATAAAAGGAAGGTTGGGTTTGATTTTGGGAGTTTTGGTCCTAACAGTTTAGGAATAAGGGGCCCAAAGGGTCCAAAATTGAACTTTGTGTGATTTCATCAAAAATTGAATAATTGGGGTTCTTTGATATGCCGAATCTAACTATGTATGTAGATTCTTAATTTTTGATCCCGTTTTCAAATTGGTCTACATTAAGGTCCAAAGGGTCCAAAATTAAACTTAGTTTGATTTTAACAAAAATTGAATCCTTGGGGTTCTTTGATATGCTGAATTTAAAAATGTACTTAGATTTTTAATTATTGGCCTAGTTTTCAAGTTGGTCCAAATGGGGGTCCAAAATTAAACTTTGTTTGATTTCATCAAAAATTGAATAAATGGGTTCTTTGATATGCCAAATCTAACTGTGTATGTAGATTCTTAATTTTTGGTCCAGTTTTCAAATTGGTCTACATTAAGGTCCAAAGGGTCCAAAATTAAACTAAGTTTGATTTTAACAAAAATTAAATTCTTGGGCTTATTTGATATGCTTTATCTAAATATGTACTTTGATTTTTGATTATGGGCCCAGTTTTCAAGTTGGTCCAAATCAGGATTCCATATCAAGTATTGTGCAATAGCAAGAAATTTTCAATTGCACAGTATTGCACAATAGCAAGAAATATCTAATTGCACAATATTGTGCAATAGCAATTAATTTTCAATTGGAGTTATCTTTCTTTGTATAGAATAGTAGTTGATAATATATGTTGGAAATTTGCCAGACATGACTATGATGTCATTTTCTATTTTTATTTGCCAATAACTTTATGTAAATAACTTCATTGGAAATTTGCCAATATAAAATGTTGCTGATGAAGCTTTTTTTCCTTATCTTATCTAAAATGTTTTTAGATAATGTATGTTGGACATTTGCCAGACATGACTATGATGTCATTTTCTATTTTTATTTGCCAATAACTTTATGTAAATAACTTCATTGGAAATTTGCCAATATAAAATGTTGCTGATGAAGTTTTTTTTATTGTTTTATACAATAAACAATGTATATTCACTTTTACTACCAACCAATCTTTACCATTCAGTGATAACAAGCACTTTATTTTACATTTTAATATTTTATGATGTATTTAAAAGAGTAGTTATTGTTGCAAACTCCATTAGAAATTTGAATTGATATCAGTTTTGGAGAAAGGGAAACGGGGATGTGAAAAAAAGGGGGGGGGGGGGTTTAAATTTTTCTCATTTCAGATTTCATAAATAAAAAGAAAATTTCTTCAAACATTTTTTTGAGAGGATTAATATTCAACAGCATAGTGAATTGCTCAAAGGCAAAAAAAAACTTTTAAGTTCATTAGACCACATTCATTCTGTGTCAGAAACCTATGCTGTGTCAACTATTTAATTTTAGATTTAAAAAGTTTGAAGAAGAAATCTTTAATTGATTTGTAAAATCTTGACATTTGTTTTGTGTAAAAAAAACCCATGTAATGTCAAAAATTTGATCACAATCCAAATTCAGAGCTGTATCACGCTTGAATGTTTTGTCCATACTTGCCCCAACTGTTCGGGGTTCGACCTCTGCCGTCGTATAAAGCTGCGCCCTGCGGAGCACCTGGTTGTAAGAGTGGATCCCTTTTCAATTTTAGTCATTATTTATCCTTTGGCAGAAAGATATTTTGTAGGGATTTTTCATGTTGGAGTTACTAGGTATGATGGAAAGGGAAACTGCTCTTTGAAGAGAACTAGAACTAGAATTAATATGTTATGATGACAGTAAAGAGATCAGCTTTTCATAAGTAGTCAAGATCAAAAAAGTACGATTATTCTTATGATGTCACTGCCATATTTTCTAATTAGACAAAAGCTCCAAAGAATTACCGGTATATAACATGTATGCAGTAGGGATATACTTTTTGTAGATTAAATTTTCATTTTTACAATGTTTTTAATTGCAAATACAATAGTTGTATATTAGTTGTATATATGTAATATATAATATAATCCATACCTTTATAACCCTGATAACTTCATGTTATAATTATAACTAGTTCTACAGTTACATTTTTTGAAGTTAAAGTTTAGTGTAAAAGTGTGATATTTTGATAAATGTGTTGATCTTTGATAGTTGTTTCACTGATCAGGAATTGTAATAGCTATTGTAGTTTTTGTTACATTTATTCTGGGACAGGGCATTATTGTTACATTTGTGTTTTTATTATAGACCACTTTCGAGTTATGTCCTTCACAGGAAAAGTTTGTCAATAATGTGTGCCCTTATGACTATCATTTACCAGATAGAGAGGACTCTTGTATCCCTGCACTATTATCATGAGTCTTTGTGATCGTCATTATGCAGGATAAACTAGAAATAATATTTGTATGTTATATACTAATCACATTTCCCTGTTGACAGCAATTTTCAGTTATAAGAATTTAATTGCTGAATAATTTTTGCAATATAGCAACATAATTTTTTAACCGCTCTCTCAACATGGGAAGGAAGTGACGATGAATGGCACAAATAATGTTCACTAAAATCATAGATTTTGACCAAAATGCAATGAACTCGAAGGTGGTTTTTTAGAGCCTATATTCATCATCATATGCTATGCTATTACTTATGTAAATGTCAGACAATTATCATTATAACAAATACTCAAAATGAAAACAACAATATTTTATTGGCTCTATAAATAAAACTAAAAGTTGTTATCAATCCTTTAAGATATCAGTTTTGTTTAGAAAAAAGGTTTACATGCAGTTATCCTTCCATTTTCATGTTGTTGAAGGAAAAGTTTTGGTGAAAATTTAGATGTCTGAGAAAGTAACAACTGGTTATGAATTAAACAAAAACAACTTTATTCCAAACTTGCTTAATCGGAGATTTCATCTTTTTTTATTTACTTATCTCTTTGTCAAGTGAATAATCTGCATGTGATAAATTATCATTAGGTTGAGGTAACCTACAGACTTTTAAACAATTAAGGAAATAAAAACACAATGTGTGTTTATGGTTACCAGACTAAAACATTATTTAGTAAACATAACCTTTGTCCCAACATGAATATGAATGAAATATCTTTTTTGGGCACAAAGAAATATAGGTTTGTACAGAGTCTGAAAGATTGGGAGAACATAGTTGATATTATATAAATTTACAAAACAGTTAACATAAAGTTATTTTCCTGTGATGACTGTTACCCCAACAAAATAAAATAAAATCATCAGAAATTTTTTTAAATGTATAGACCTTTTTTATTCTTCAATAAAATGTAAGACCGATTTGTATATATATATATTTACTTAATTACCCTACAGTACAACTTGGATATTGTTATCTTTGAGTAAGATATTTGATTTTTTTTATTGTTTAAATACATAATAAAGATGATTTAGTCCATTTATTAAGTGGCATAATCTTGGGAAATAATTGTTGTAACTATTTTATTTGGAATTCAAATCTGTTTAATATTTGGAATATGTTCATGCTTTGCAGTTTTTTAATTTTGCCTATGCAGTAAATATGCTTCAATTATACAATTTTTTCTGTAATTTATTACTAGTGTAATTATCAGAACTTCTATAAAACAATTTAAATATTCTAGTCCTTAAAATGATTAAATTTGTAAATAAAATATTATGATAATTGATTACTGTGAAATTATTTTATTTTGTGGATATCAATATTTGTGAGTTGAGAAAAAAATTTATTTTTAAATTGTCTTGTGTATTTGCTTTAAAATGAAAAAAAAAACCACTTTTTAAAATTTGATGCTTTCTAAGTCTCTGGATTTATCTCCATTAGGAATGCTAAAACCAAAAGAAGATTGAAAGCTTAGTACTTGAACACTTGAGGATGAATATTACCAAAAAGGACCTGAATAGAATATAAAAAAACTTCCAATTTCTAAATGTATCACTGGAGAATTTATGTAAGGTATGCTATCAATCATGTCATTCCCAAAGCATTGTCTACCGGGCTGATGAAAGTATATTAAAGGCTTCAAACGTCTCACATTTCAGTGATAAGTGGTTTTAATACTTTTAATTTTGAATTGATAAAGTTGTAAAGAATGAGCTATCTTCCTTGATGAAGTGATTAGTGATTTCATATACATTTTTAGTTGTATCAAATTCAAGTTACTCTTAATCTCACACTTTTAAGTTGTTAATAAACAAATATAAATGTATGTATTTGGTCATTGTAAAGTTTCAGGAATTCTGTTAACTAAAAAAGTGTCTTAAAATAATCCTATTTATACCAGATTATTGTTAATGATTTATACAATAAAGATGAAAAAAAATATATTACGTCAATCTGATATATGGGCAGTCAAAAGATGTGGACATATCTACATTTGAATGACTGGCCTTAGGCTGCTGAATACAGGGAACAGTCCCCTCTCTCTCTGTCCATCTAATCCCTCTATTTAATCTAGGAATTTTAGTTGGCAGGTTTTCAGTAAATATATTAGTTTATGCCCTTCTCAGTATCTTCCACAATACCTCAATGGAAAAATAAAGTGATTTAAAATAATGCACACAACTCTTCCAATGATTTTGAACACTCTGATGGTAGGCAGTCCTTCAGTAGACCATCACTATTATCTCAAAATTTTGAGTTTTTGTGAAGTATAAATGAAAAAGGCTGAAATTTGATACTATTGATGTTCTAAGTTTTAATCCTTATATTATCTTGTTTAAGATTTTGTATTGCCCTCGGTATTCTCTCTTGATCTTAACCTTGAACTTGGTTTCAAAATGAAATCAGAAATATGTCCTACTAGCTTTAGCTTTAAAAGATTTAAGAGGTTAATCCAATCTCAGTTATTGAACTATTTTAACCACGACATTCTGCATGTGCCTGTCCCTAGTCAGGAGCTGGTAAATTAATTCTTTGTAGTTTGTTGCTGTATGTTATATTTGTTTTTTGTTCATTACTTTAATTCAGGTCATTTGTTTTCATGTATGAAATGTTTTACATTTCTCATTTCCTTTTATAGCTGACTATGTCTTGTGGGTTTTGCTCATGGTTGATAGGTGACCTATAATTATTAATTTTTATGACATTTGGTCTCTAGTGAAGAGTTGTGTAATTGGCAATCATATCACAACTTCTTATAATTTTGTCAAGCCTGTGACTTTTGTCGCGAAACGCTCAACATAATGATAGTGATCCGGCACCAGCGTAAACTTATTAATTAAAAGCTTTATATTTTAGAAGGTGGAAGACCTGGATGCTTCATACTTTGTATTTGAATAGATGCCTTATGTTAGGAAGTTTCCATCTGTCACATGTCCATTGTCCTTGACCTCATTTTCATTTCATGGATCCGTGAACAAGGTTAAACTTTGGTCAAGTCCATATCTCAGATACTATAAGTAAAAGGTCTAGTATATTTGGTGAATGGAAGAATTGTAAAGTGTACATATCCAACTGGCAGTTGTCATCTGACCTTGACCTCATTTTCATGGTTCAATGCTAATAGTTAAGTTGTTGTGTTTGGGTCTGTTTTTCTTATACTGTATGCAATAGATCTACTATATTTGATGTATGGAATGATTGTAATTGACCAAGTTGGGTCCAACTGGCAAGGGTCATCTGACCTTGACCTCATTTTCATGGTTCAGTGGTTATAGTTAAGTTGTGTTAGGGTCTGTTTTTATACGCCCGTCTTTTAGACGGGACGTATTATGGTATACCGTTGTCCGTCCGTCTGTCCGTCCGTCGTCCACACTTCGGACAATAACTCAAAAACATTTTCACCAATTTCCATGAAACTTAAGTGAATTGTTTATATCTATTGACGTAAGCTCCCTTTCGTTTTTTTTTTAATTTCAGATTTTAAGTTTTGGATTTATGGGGCTTTATTCATAAAAAAGGGGGGATTTTCAACACTTCGGACAATAACTCAAAAAGGCTTTCACCAATGTCCATGAAACTTTGGTGAATTGTTTATATCTATTGATGTAAGCTCCCTTCAAATTTTTATAAATTTCAGATTTTAAGTTTTGGATTAATGGGGCTTTATTCATAAAAAAAGGGGGATTTTTAACACTTCGGACAATAACTCAAAAAGGCTTTCACCAATGTCCATGAAACTTTGGTGAATTGTTTATATCTATTGATGTAAGCTCCCTTTCAATTTTTATAAATTTCAGATTTTAAGTTTTGGATTTATGGGGCTTTATTCATAAAAAAAGGGGGACTTTTAACACTTCGGACAATAACTCAAAAAGGTTTTCACCAATGTCCATGAAACTTTGGTGAATTGTTTATATCTATTGATGTAACAAATAATACTTAATAAAATCTGATGAAAACATAAAATTTGTAAAATCTTTAGTTCAATTTAAAACATTAAATTTCTTGTAAAAAATAGGTTCCATGAATGTCATACGTTTGTACTATTATTGAATGGTTGCAAGGATGAAAGCACATTAGCAGTCCCTGAGATACTAACTATTCCCTGAGGCATATATCATTTTATGATAACATTTTTACTATCTAAGCTATGGATAAAAATCAAATACTGTTTTTGCATAAAGGATGTTTTACTCTTGTTAAATTGGTTGCAATTGAAATCACAAATGATACCTTAGCATTGCAGATTTTTTATAGAGTGCGGTTTCGGTGGAAGGGTTGAGCGCAATAAAAAATGTTATAAAACATAACTAGTCTACAATAGCACATAATAAGTGAACAAGTGACAACATGAAAATCCTAACATGTGACTAAATATTCCTTAAATGTTAAAGGGTGTCATTTTATGAAAAAAATAAGGAAATCAAGTCTCCTAAACATTTATCAATATGATCATCTTGTGAATATTCTAAACAATAAAAAGGTAATAATCATTATCCACCATATTAAGCACCATTTGAACAACTTTTGCATACATCTTTGTATAATTTAGTATGGATTCCTTACTGTGTTCAACAGAATCTAACTATGAGCAATATACCCCAAGAAAATTACCTTCTTTCAAACTACTATAAAATTTGGAAATCAGCCATAGAATTACTAAAACCCATAATCATATATCACTTTCCTTATATTGCATTGAAGACTTCTATGTTATATGCCAATGTTAATGATATTTGTTTTTTATGCTAAATATTGAAAAGCTGAACTAGGTTTAATCATCAGTGTCTTCTTCACTGTAATCACTGTCCTCATCATCAGAAAAATCCTCATTTTCATTCTCAGAAGAGGCCTCCTCATCATCAATGAAATCTTTATCTTTATCATCAATGAAATCCTTACTTTCATCACCTACTTCCTCATTTAGATCATAACTTTCAGAAGAGTCACTTTCACCATCTTCACTTTCCCTGTTATCTTCTTGCTGCTCCTCATTGTCATTGTAGTCTTTTTTGCCATTTTTATACGCCCGTCGTCAATGAAATCCTTACTTTCATCACCTACTTCCTCATTTAGATCATAACTTTCAGTAGAGTCAATTTCACCATCTTCACTTTCCCTGTTATCTTCTTGCTGCTCCTCATTGTCATTGTGGTCTTTTTTGCCATTTTTATACGCCCGTCGTCTTTCAAACAACGGGCATATCATGCGCTAAAGCGCAGCCCTTTATTAAAGTACTGTGTGCAGTAGGTCTACTATATTTGGTGTATGGAATGACTAAAGTGAACATGACCAAGTTGAGTCCAATTGGCAAGTGTCATCTGACCTTGACCTCATTTTCATGGTTCAGGGGTTATAGTTAAGTGGTTGTGTTCGTGTCTGTTTTTAAAGTACTGTGTGCAATAGGTCAACTACATTTGGTATATGGAATGATTGTAAGGTGAACATGTCCGAGTTGGGTCCAACTGGCAAGTGTCATCTGACCTTGGAACTCATTTTCATGGTTCAGTGGGCGAAGTTAAGTTTTTGGTCTTTATATAATTTTATATGCCATATATCAACTAAATTTGGTGTATCCAAATATTTAATGGTGTACATGTCAGTCTTGTAAGTTTTGTTTGACCTTGACCTCATTTTCATGGTTTATTGCTCAGTGTCAAGTTTTTTGTTTTTGTCTGTTTTTCTTAAACTATAAGCATTAGGTCAACTATATTTGTTGTATTGGAAGGATTGTAAGCTGTACATATCTGCCTAGCATGGTTCATCTGACCTTGACCTCATTTTCATGGTTCATTGGTTAATTTTTAGTTTTGTGTTTCCTAGAAACTATAAATAGGTCAACTATATTTAGTGTATTAAATGATTGTATGTGTACCTATATTTCTCGTTTGGTTTAAATGACCTTGACTTCATGTTCTTGGATATGTTAAGTTTATGTGATAGTAGTACATGTAGTAAAGCTTTATATTTAGGACTATCAACATAATATCAATGATTAATTAAGAACATGAGACATTTTAGCATGTGCATTCTTGGTAAAATACGCATATTCTATATGTACATTTTTCAAATTGAAGAATGTAAAAGTGCTTCTGATGCTCAATTAAGCCAGGTGTGCTAAAAATGTGTATCAGCCATCTGTTTAGGCATTCATTGTCCATAGAACACAGATGATGTCTCTGCTTACATATTATATAAACTTGTAAAGAGAGTGAAGGGACATAACTGAAGAATAGTGAAAGTGATGCTAACAAAATTTGAATTTGATTGTAGTTTTGTGGTTATACGTATTGTATTCATAACATTTGGTTGAGGCAAACTTAGGTTAGAAACAGAAACGAAAGATTCAGCTATTTTTGAATTTATAAAGAGGCATAATTCTAGAAAGATTAAAGTGAAGCTACTGAAATTCAAACTATCTGTATTTAGTGGTACATGAATTATGCATTGTGTACAAGTTTCAATACTTTTAGTGGAGGGCAAACTAGAATTGGAGAAAGGAAACTAAAATTCAGCAATTTAACCAATTATAAAGGGGCTCTAGAACGGTTAAAGGGATGCCACTAAAATTTAAACTTGATCTGTGGTTGATTTTTGGTAATAAGCAGTATTGTGTTAAAGTTTCATAACATTTGGTTGAGGCAAACTAAAGTTTGAGAATTGAAACCAAAAATTCAGCAATTTTTCCATTTAGAAAGGGGCATAATTCTAGAAATGTTAAAGTGACGCCACCAAAATACAAACTTGATCTGTGTTATGTAGTTAATCAAAAAGGAAATCAACTTTTCAGACATTTGCTGTGTAATAGCTGTCTGCTTGCATACAATGTTGAATGGGACATAACTCAAAATAGAAAAAGTGATGCCACCCAAATTCAAACTTGATCTGTGTTTTGTGGTAATCAGCATTGTGTATAAGTTTCCTAGTATTTGGTTAAGGCAAACTTAAGTTAGAGAACGGAAACATAAATTACAGCAAATTTTCCATTTGCAGCCACCAAAATTTTTGGCATTGTGATAAAGTTTCATAACGGAAATCCATTTTGGTACGTAGGTAAGGACAAGGGTAAAACTTGATGTTCCCTCTACTACGGAAGGGGCATAAAATTCTTCTTCAGTCATGCAAGCAAAAAACGCTGATTTTGTGTAATAGCAGTCTGTTCAAATTGCTGCTTTGGCCATGCAAGCTAAAAAAAACTTTTGCTGTGTAATAACTGTTTGCTCCAGTTGTTCTTTGGACAAGTAGGCACAATCACTGTGTGCTCAAATTGCTTCTATGGACATGAAAGTTTAAAATAGCAGTCTGCTAAAATTGCTTCTATGGCAATGTGAGCTTACTTGTTTGTTTTCATTCAAGTCAATAACATCAAGATTCCTTTTAATGCATTTTTTTGGTTTTGTTTTGCTTTGTTTCGGCGTAACCTTTCTTTTTTTAAATCATGGTAGCTATTCAACTATTATATTTATGCTTTATCATTTGAATGCAAGCTAAAAATAACAGAAACAATATATTCTCATTTTATCTGTTTTTCACAGACATTTTAATAAACACCCTAGGGCAAAACAATAATTGCTATGTATTCTACATTATCTTTGTCCATCACAGGTCCCAAGTTTGACTTGGTAGGACAAATCCCAACCCTAGCCCTTATAATACTTCTCATCCCCTCCCAATCCATCCCATACAATCCACTCAACAAACATTCATAAACATTTAGAGACAACAGCCATACCTCCACACAAGACTTGTATATCATTTAAAACAATGAAAATAGCTTAAATGGACTCTTTTAGTAATCAATCATACATATCATGATCTGTGTATTTATGAACAGAAAAGATTATTTCTATCTAAAAAAAAAATTAAAGCAAAAAAAGTCAATTTACTTGTATTTGTTTTCCCCTGATTAAATATTTGTATGCCAAAAAAAAAACCCCAGTATTAAACAAAAAATAACTTAAAAAGTTGAAATTGATTGAAAATAATAGCTGCCATTTTTATTTCAGAAAAAAATCTTTTTACATGACTATGTTAATGTGATATATAACGTTATCCACTGTTTTGTAACTCTGTGTTTGTATTGAAAAATATTAGCCTTTTGAAAGCTGTTTTGATTTAAAAAAAAAAAAAAAAACAACAACAGTAAATACAGTGTACAAATTTACTGCCTTGTGACTATCTTCTAACTGTGGATTCCTATGATAGATGAATTTACCTCACATAATATTCCCTTTAACTAAACAGCAATTTATCATGCAGGTTTATGAAGCGTTTTATAAGTGCTATTGTAATAGTTTCAGAATCAATTAAATTATATCTGTACAATAACATTACCGTACAAGTATTAGTTGCTAGTCATTTTTTTTATGGCATAAAGAAAATTGTAATTTCACAAGTTTTTTTAAAATTGTATTTCCTATTAACAGATTTTAAAATTGTATTTCCTATTAACAAATTTTAAAATTATATGGTATAAAGACCTAAAAAAATAACAATTTTACATTATCATTCAATTAAATCTTCCTAGACATATCTACCCTGAAAAATAGGGTTACTAGCTATAAATCCTAGAATAATGCCAAAAAAATAGTTATTTAACAGTAAGTTATATGTATTACATAATGATGGTATGATTTTACAAGAATAGCTGCCTTTAAGTAATGAAATAAGCCCAACATCTCAACAACAATCTCTCCAATTCAATCTAAGAAGTGCACAATGTTCATTTACTGATATCCTTGACATTTAATAGCTCAATACACAAGTTTAGAACAAAGCCTTGGACTTGAAAAAAATAAAATTGATATAATAAACTTCTTTTTAGTTGTAAATAAAAGGTGTCAAGCATCTCATCATGTGAACTTGTTGCACTTCAAAATCTATTTCTGATGCTAATCCACTTCTTTAAGCAATGTTGAAATTCTGGTGTTTTTTAAAATGTGAAAATAAATATCTATCACCAAAAAATCACTATTGCTGAAAAAAGGACTCAACAATCATTAGGCTTCTAAGCCATACAGTATTCGTTGACAATATTAGTTTCCTAATGTGTACTTAGATAAGTTGGACACAAAATGAGAACCTGAAATGTATGGCACATTATACCTGAGATCAGACACATTCCCTGATTGATGTCAACTTATTATGCCATTCTTCTTTTCCCTTCTTCCCATGTTAAGAAATTTGTGGGATAAAAGTCTTCAAAATCACCAAGTTTAGTGTGGAAAAACTAAGACTTCCCAAAAACATGATTCTCAAAATAATGCAAAATTTTTCTCCATCAAAAATTTAAATTAATTTTTCTGTTTCAGACACATAAATCATAGACATTTTCAGTATAACTTGTTAGAAATGTCTGCTTAATCAAAATAAGTAACTAAAATAGCAAATTGTAAAGCATGCACAAGGAAAAAAATATTTCAATATAAAATTCAATCATTTAGGGAAAAGGAACTTGTAATAACTCTTAACCTGCAAGCCTTTGCAATTCAAAGAAAAATGTTGTGTCTTAGATTTGTCTTTCCAATCAGGTGTTGAAACAATGATGAGCGAGATGTACATTTCTATAAACAACATGTAACACATAACTTGACAACAAATGTGCCCTATAATAACAAAATTTTGTACTACCAGTAACTTCTATAATGGCACAAAAAGTATGATGTTTCAATCACAACAACTCAAAAATCTCTTTTGATATTCTTCTTGCAAAATAAAATTTGATTGAATATAGTGTTTTATGGTCTTTCTCACAAGAGGAGTTTTCCTCCTACTCGATTCAAAATAACTGTACTGACAATATCGACATGACAAAACATCCATTATGCTGACGTTGATCTTCCCCGATCTGATGTAGGAATCTATTGCACGATAACAGTGTGGTCCAATACATCCTCCTCTTCCTCCCATCTTGTTTACCACCAAACAGGTGCTTCTTTCTTGAAGAAAGTTTTTTGTAAGTATCACAGCCTTTGCACTTTTAGTTCTAAAAATATTCACACCTCTGATATAGCACTTTTAAAAACCATTTGATGGCAGTCTTAGTAAGAATTTATAGAGGTAGCTTTCGTACTATCCATTTGTAGGTCACTTTCGTAAGTCTAACACAAACACCTGCAAAATAAAAATATAAAGTAATTTTTTAATGATTTATAAAGCAGTTACAGCTGATTTCATTGAGTGTGTAGACAAAGGTAATATCTTTAGTTAGCTTGCTTGTTAGCTGAACCGTTAAGTCATTTTTAGGTCAGGTATACTTCTCTCCTTTTGAAGTAGCCTAGTTCAACAGACACATAGATTGGTTATCTGTTAAACTAGTCTACTCTTATAGGAGGGTAGTTTATCTAACATAATAATGTCTTCACTGTTCAGCAGCAAGCTAACAAAAGATATTACCTTTGCCTACACAATCAATGCAATCGACTGTAATCTTCTTTATTTCTCCGAGTTCTTACCAAGTCAGTCTGTCCTTACCTTGTGTTCTTTATTTGTGGTTGTTTATTTGTAGTTAGAGTAGTTTGTTAGCAATGTGCTGATTGCACATGTCAGTGATAATATTCTATTCTACCACAATAAGAGGTTAAAGATAATAATCACATATTTGACCAGTATGTTGAAAAGATAGCAGAACTCCAGTATACTTATCAAAACAAATGAAGCCACAATATTGATCCTTTTATACACATAAATCCAAATCACAAACAGCTGCCAAGGAAAATTAACTCTGTCAGTTGTTTAATCTCACAGCTATATTTTATGGTCATAATCAATGTGAAAACTTTTTGTGTAACGTCACCAGTGTCTATGCAGAAAGTGGATGAACCAGGAGCATGTCAAAGAAATTCTTGTCTTTTTTTTCGAAAAAAAAATGTTATTGGAATAATACCAAGACCTTGTTGATAATTATTCTGTATCACCTTCACAAATAATACACAATGGCCTTGAAGTATACATTCTGACAATTTGTTCACACATTTGAATAAAGAAATCCTCCAATATGAACTTACTGAACCATCAGAAGCACTTGCTCCAACCTTATCCCCTCGGTGATTCCAACATACTTCAAATATTCCACCTGTGCCTTTATAACTGTGCACTAAAGATCCACTCTGTAAATACAAATATTACTACAAATATAAATCAATGTAATATTTACTATTTAAATATAAATTATAACAGTTTACATTATAATAAAATAACTTGCAACTTTTAAGGGTTTTTCATGGAGTCCAGCATTCTACTTTACTGCATAATTGCAGAAACTCCATTTTTAAATCAAGTTTTGATCAATTCTGTTCCATATTTTGATGAAATATGTTAATGGTGCAAACATCTTATATATTGATGAAAGATTTTAGCTGAAGAAATCCTTATACAAGGACAAATATATGAAATGTAATTAATGTGTCAGTATGACCTACTTTTAAGAGAGTACATATATCGAGTGCATCTACAGTACACAGATGAATGAATATAAATATGTTAACAAACCTGCACATTCCAAATATGAACACACTTGTCAAATGAACCACTAGCTAAATATTTGCCATCCGGACTAAAAGCTACACTATATACAGGTTCCTGATGTTTTGTTAATGTGTGGATACATGTCCCTCGCTCCACTTCCCACAACCTCACTGTGGAATCAAAAGAAGCACTGAAAAAACAAAATATCAGTAAATTGTGTGGTATAAGTCAACTACTTAAAATACCAATTAAATCCAGGTCAACTCATTTTTCTTGAACAATAAATATGAAAAAGATTTTCTTCTTTGCACTAGATATTTGAAATGTTCTATTTTTTCCGTATGTGTGGAGAAAACATGTCTTTTATAACCTGCAATCTAACCTCATCAATACTATACAAATTTTATCAATGAAGTTACACTTGTCCATAGGTTTTATGAGATATGAACCTAAATGCCCAAAACAATCAAGCCTTGATCCTGACAAGAAGGTTAGTGAACTGTGTTCCCTATTTTAAAGGGTTGTAGTAGTGAAATATGTATACAAATTTTGACAAGTATTCTTTACTGTTTTAAAAGCAACTTCCAATATGTAAGTGACACTGTGGTAGCAGCTTTCCCTGGTAATAAAGACCCAACAGACACTATTTCAATTTACTTCATTTTAATAATGGCAATCCTGGCAAACTGGAATTCAGTGTCAGTCAGATGCAGCATAAATCTGAATATAATGGATGCAAAAAAGGGTCAATACACAAATCATAGGTTTTCATCTTATTGTGTGATAAAATTATTGAAGCATTGAAAAAATTTGTTTGATTTTTATTGTATAGATAGTAATTTCAATAGGTTACCTAGATAATATAAGTGGGACATTAGGATTATTTGTCCCTGGACCTGTGGGACTCCATTTGATTGTGTAGATTTCTTTACTGTGAGCTTGTAAGTCATGAACACAGCTATCCTGCCTCATATTCCATATCTGAAATAATAAAAAAAGTTACAAGTATATGAAGGACTTTTTTCAACAAGCAACCTGTCAACTACACTATTTATATCCCTGGTATGTATTCAACCATAAAATGCACATTCAACACTCAATTTGACATCTATTTTTCTGTTAAATGCTTACATGATATAACTTCACATGACAATGCTTTTCACTAACACATGTAATGTGATTAATCAACTCAGAAGTTAAGGATAAACAAACAGTATAATTTAAGATCACTACAGTTCATATCAATTCACCTAACACTGGTGGATCTATAAATTTTCATAAGTGGGGGGCCCACTGACTGCCTAAAAGGGAGCCCACTCCAGTCACGCTTCAGTGATTTCCTATATAAGCAACCAATTTTTTTCCCAAAAAAGGGGGGCCCAGGCGCTCCACCCTAAATCTGCCTCTGCATAAAATACTTCCAACCTTTATACAGTTTTGATTTTTCAACTGCACACTAAACTCAAATAATGTTAAAAAAAAACTGTCAGACCATAACACTTGAATATTGACAGAAAGTTAATAAATTCTTTGCTACCTGATTCTGCAATTTTTATTGCAATTTGGACACCAACATCCAGTACCAAACCCCTTTGTGTTATGTTAAATCTCAGGCCAAAGACCACAATACACTGCTGCTGTCTAAGAAACTTTCTCTAAGTAAAACAACTAATGACAAAATCATGTAACTGTGAGCTCTGAGTGCTTCACATGCAATGACCTATACAGATATTACAATAGAGTAAAAAGAAAGAAAAAGAACAAGTTTCACTGTATTGTTAAATAACAGTTGAGGTAACTATGTGGAATGGAATAGTTACAACATGTCATATTCAGAAAGATAAAACTTAACAAACATTATTAGGTTTTTGGCTAGACAAGGACTGAGGTACATACATATCTTTATCTCAAATATTATCTGTACACTTCATGACAACTTTGCCACAATGTATTATTTTGAGATTAATTTTAAGAAAGATATCTAACCAGGCTTATACCTTTATGACCACTACAGAATTTTTGTTGAAAACTATTTTTTGTTTTCTTGTCTTGTTTTCTATATTTTTCTTTGAGTTTCTGCACTATTTCTAGCGAAAAAAAACCAAGGAAATTAGGAAGGGGTATGAAAACTTTCTCAATAAACTTTCCTGTCAGCCTGATATTTTGTTGTCACTATAATGCTTGTATTTGTATGCTTGACGAATAAATAACCAACCTTTAATGTCATGTCATCAGAACAGGATGCTAATAACTGCCCTTGAGGATCCCATTTGATAGCATTTACTTCATTCTGTGGACAAAAAATACTACATATTAAATTTTGTTGGCTGGATAATCATATTTAAATTAATTAATACACTGTTCATTGTAACATGGATACAGTTTTCGAAAATATTACATGCTTTTTATATTTCGTCCCCACAGAAAAAAACTTTTTATTTCTTTCTTTGCAAATTCATTTGTGGTAATCTAATATTATAAATATCATATGAGTTATCTCCACTTGTTTGTTGACAACACTTACAGATTGGGATACAAAAAAAAATATATGTCTTACATTTAAGAACACAATCTGAATTCAACTTGTTCAATTCAATGAAGTGCTGCCACCTTATAATGCCAGCACATTTTTTTTTTGAGTAAAATAATGTAATGTTCGGTCTTTGTTTGATGCTAAAATAAAAGTTTTGGTCTAAATATGGACAATTGTCTAAGCTGGATTTATGTCAGATGAACACTTCAAAATTTTCAAGGCAAGGAACAATTTTTTTTCACTTATTGCCAATCAGCAAGCCAAAACTCGCTACAGTTTAAAGGGAAACGTATAAATATTGTAGAGAATAAACAATAAACCTACAGTATGTCCCTGGAATGTTTTCATTGGTCTATCCATCCCTAGCCTGCAGACATGGATACACTGATCTGTTGAACATGATGCAAATGTTTGGTTACTCTGCCAGTCTACGTCCAGCGCAGGAGCTGTTAT
This sequence comes from Mytilus galloprovincialis, assembly GCF_965363235.1. Lineage (NCBI taxonomy): Eukaryota > Metazoa > Mollusca > Bivalvia > Mytilida > Mytilidae > Mytilus > Mytilus galloprovincialis. The sequence goes on along the minus strand of NC_134840.1, from coordinate 24,579,086 downwards.
AAATATAAATATAGTTTTAACAAGATATAAACATCCCTTTAACAATTTGGTCGGTAAAAGTTATTTCCCTTTGTCCATGTAATTAAAAGAAATCTGAATATATATGCCTTGCTGTAGAGAAAAATTGTTCTTTTCTTTTATCAGACAGTGTGTAAAAAATGTATAATTTAAAACATTCATGCACCTAATTGCACTACTAACTATATTTTTTTTGAACTTTTCAAATTATTTTGATATTTCCCAGCCTATAGTTGTTTGCATGGTTTAAATCATTTAATGAATATTTCAATATTATGTAAGACTGTCCATGCACTGGATTTTCATGAGAAGACATTCAGTTTTGATACTTGGCCTTTAGAAATTAAGTCTAACTATCAATACCTGCCTACTTGAAGAACAATTAGGGACATGCTATAATTACCTTTAATTTACATGGGAGTACACAAGATTATTTTACAATACACTGACATGCATTAACCATATCCCTTCTAACAACATCAAGCATTCTCTACAACCACCATCAATCACTCTCTATTTCCATGTCAACACCTGTGTTATTTTTGACATTTTCTTCAATATTATATATTCCATGTCACAAAATATCCACACCAAATAACTAATTATTCTAAGGTATTAGCTAAGAATCCAATTTTGCGTAAAGCATTCCACACTGATTGCTAAAAATTTGATTGATCATTTGCTCTCTTTTATCATTAATTTTGAAACACAGCATTCAATTATATTCTTTATTTGTTAAAAAAAATTTCTCCCAATATAAATGTTTATGTATAATTACTACTTTTTTAAAGATTACACATACAAACTTTTTGTAACAGTTCAGTGACATTTTCTACATTCAGTAATGAAATGCATATTGTACTCTACATTATTATTAACCATGCTATCTATCTACACATTAACAGAGAAATGACAGAAAAACCTATATATTGAAGAAATTGTCATGCAGATAATGACTTCTAAACTATCTTGCTCATCCAAGCTCTTTGTCCAATACATACCAGAGTGAAAAGCAAACTGTTCTTTAGCATGTCCTGTACTAGCATCCCAAATAATAGTCGTCTGAAAATGAGATACAAGAAAAGAAAGAGTAAGAAATCTTATATCTAGGATACCTACCAGAATGAAATGCAAATTGCTGTGTAGCATTCCCTGAACTAGCATCCCATATTATTGTCGTCTGAAAAATCAAAGTGGCCATTTTTAATTGAAATGAATTTCAAAGGCCATAATTTTAGGAATACTTTTTTTGAAACATGCAAAAGTTTAAAAAAGATACTGATGTTTTTGATAAATATAATGAGATGATAGTATGATGTAAACTTTGTCAACCATTTAATTTATTTAAAAATAAAGAAAATATTTGAACTAGAAGTCATGAGAGTAGTAACCAAACAGAAGTAATACAAACAAATTGAACAAATGATTTCTTAATCAAATAAGAACCAAGAGAAATTTTGTACACACACACTGAAAACAACTGTAGCGGAGTCATCTGTATTTTGATTTGTCCAATAATATTATTGCCCTCGATTTCATCACACTTATAAATAACTACAAACTGGTACTTCCTGATTACATTCAGACTATAAAGGTTCAGTATCATTTACCTTACGACCTTTATATATACTCACTTTATCTACACCAGCACTTAAGATATAATTTCCTCTTTTATTCCACTTTAGGGCAAAAATAGGACCTTTATGTTGACCTAATGTATTTACAAGACGACCTGAAAATAAAGAAATTTCTGATGAGCTTGTATACTATAACACAAAACTTAAATCTAGCCATCTGACTTACAATCATACTTGTATGCTCTCAATTCTTACATTAAGCGTAATCAACATCAGGAGCCCGTAAATTTGTAGTCTTTTGTTGCTCTATATTATATTTGTTTTCCCTTTATTGTTTTGTATATAAATCGGGCGGTACAGTGGTCTATAATTGCTAACATCCAATTCATTTGATTTCTCATGGATAGTTGTCTCATAGGCAATCATACCACATCTCATTATTTCAATGATGTTTTATAAAGGTTAAATAACCACAATTGTTGATGCAGCTGATGCCAGATGCAAGCCCACGGCAAGACCAAATTTAATTAATATTCCATTACGAAAAAAAAACAATAATATAGTAAAGCTATAAATAATCAAATGCACTAATTTAACTACAAACAATTTATCTCTTGTTTACTGTGTATCTATTGATAGTGCCAAAATGGATGCATTCCAAAACTGATTACAAGACCTTGACAAACATTTTCACAAGAAGAGTTTGCTACAGAACATAGGGGCAATTCTGTTTACTTATAACACAACACAGAGGAAACTGACCTATTCAAATAAACGATCACAGCAGCATTGTATACCCTTATATATTCTACTCTTTAACTAAAACTAAGACAAACTTTGGAAAACTTGAGGGTTAAATGCAAAGAAAACAGACAAACTCCTTCCCTATGACAAAATTCTGACATGGATCCTCAACATGATTTATAACAACAATAATAACATGTGAAAACTTGTTAACAGGTTAATTTCCATGTTCTTTAAAATGAATTGTTACAACAAAACTTTTATATTCCTTAAAACTTAAGATCAAACATAAATGACATAGAAATGACAACAAAGTTTCCATTTCTCCTTTGCATCAAAACATGATCTGCAAAAATGATAAGTGGGGAGTGTTTCTAATTAGGATGCACACAATATAAACCAGTACTTAGCCATTATTAATAAAGTTAAGTTTTTCATTGAACATAGCTATTTATTAACCCTTAATGAATGTGTACTCTGTACAGGATGAACCTACTTCACAATTGTTTTAACCTTGACAAATATAATCTGTTAAATTGTTTTACCCTTGACAAACATGATCCGTTATGTAATTGTTATCATATTAGTATGTAACTATTTTTATTTAACTGTTGTAACAATTTATAAAACTTATATTTTCGTTTATCACTGAAGTGGGTTTTTTTCAAATCTAAAGTTTTTTTATAGTAGAACTAAACATGAAACTAGAGAGTGCATATAGTAATCAATAAAAAAAGGTCTCTTTTTATCGCGAAATTACATTTTTTTTCTTCTTCAAAGGTTCAAGTACCATAAAGCTGAAATGGTTTAAGTGCCTTTATTTACATGATTAAACCTGTATTAAATGATATAAATTATTTGGAAAGAACAGTTTATGAACATAAGCAAGATTGCAAAGTTCTTAAATTTCTACTAAAGTCATTATTTTTGACTTCTCCAATGTGACTTTATTGTCAAAGCTTAGTAATTAAACAGTAATTATTTATGCATGTCTTTTTTGTTTGCTTCATTTTGGTCTTGTACCAGAATTATATTTGTTTGAAAGCTTTATTTTAAGACTAATGGACCTCTAATTTCAATAAGTAAAATTATATAAATATAATAAAAACAGACAATCCCCTGATCCATTATTCAAAATATTAATTGTTTTCTGTTAATATTCCTGTCATGAAATCCTCCTGGAGGAAAGTTTTATGATAATACAAGCTGATAAAATTAAATTGAAATCATTCATACATAAAAAGTCAACACTATTACAAAGGTAAACTACACCACAGGTAAAAGTATGATTCATTGTCCCACTTAGTACGACATTTAACAGAATTATAATAATGACCCAGATACAACCCGGATCTACAATTGAAAAATTTCCAAATACATTTTTCATGTGGGTTGTATTTTATTTCACAGACTAAAAATCTATCAAAACCAATAACGGATGTTTACCAAAGATGATTTATAGGTCTGCTCATGCTAGATCTATTTATTGGATCTTATAATAAGCTTCTTTATATATTGGTCCAATACTCCAGTTTAAAATAAATACAAGCCAACAGCATGACTAACTCATGCATTTTACATTTACTTTACAGAAAATCACTAAAATCAAAATCCCTCTAGGTTATTCAAAATAAACTCAAGCTTTTAGACTCTTTTTTTTAAAGAAGTATGACAGAAAGAAATAAGCAGGGGCCTCAGTAGCCTAGACTTCAAAACATTGGACTAGTACTCTTAAGTATGACAGAAAGAAATAAGCAGGGGCCTCAGTAGCCTAGACTTCAAAACATTGTACTAGTACTCTTAATTTTAGCTTCAAATGTCCGTTGCTTGTGTTGGTCTATCACAATGTGGCAGGTTAGGCCCCATAGATAAACAATGTCTTTTAATCTCAATATTTATGCTAGAGTAAAGATTTAAACTACCTGTGTGCTGCAGAAATAAACCAGATGAAAAAGCATATGGAATATTTATTCTAGATTATCTTGTTCTCTGGTTTTGATAAGTAAAATAACACCTCTAAATACTTGCTAAAAATATCAGTCAAGCAATACCTATCACAATTACACAGAACATGAAAAGGCATAAAAATAATTTATACAAACCATCTGTACTCCATATTCTAGCATAACCATCATATGAACCAGTCGCTAACAATGTTCCTTCACACTGAAAAAGATTGTCAGCTTTAGAAGTAATCAAATAAAAAAGACACAAAACCAGAATGTTTTCTCTAGTGAAGAAAATGAAAAGTATGAGCAGACAATAAACATACAAGACATTGTTTATAACAGATTGTATTGATTATTAATGTAATTAAACAAGACCTATCACTTGACAAGGACATTTCTTTCAAAAACTCACAGTGTAACGGTCACTGTGACCATTATTTTCTTCATATAAAATGATTACAAACTAAAAAAAATAATGGTTAATAGCACACAGCTAATTTATACAAAATATGTACAGAGACCTTTTATGATCTCAAAAAATATATACAGCTTTATTGGCAAATAAAAAATAAAACCTGTGTTATAAACTGTTCTACCACAAATGAACATTGATAGCTGATGGCAATGTTCATACATGGCTAACAACAGTGACCTTGACACTATTAACAACAGTCACATTATTATTCAGTACAAATGTATCGAGCCAAACTAATTTGTGGTATATATCCACTTATATGTTAGTTCACATTTCCTTGGTCAGATTTTTGAATGACTCATACTGTGGTATATTTTTAAATTATCAACCTAATCCACTCATGGTAACAAATTGTATTTCATTTCTCCCCAAAAGTGGCAGGTTTGACAAATAACCATACAAAATACAACATTTTAATGAACAGTGCTTCTGTGATTTTTCTTTAGTAAACAGAGATGTCAGTAAATTGAAACAGTTAATTATTTTGTACCACTTATATTGAGAAACAACTTGAGAGAAAGGCTGACAAGGTCAAGTTCAGTCTGCATCTGTTCAAACATGTTTAATGGTTTATGAGTGAAGACATCAATAAAGTGATATTTTTTACATCTGTGTATATAGAATAGATTGAGTCATTGATGTGACCTTAGACAGATAACAAAACCAATATATTCATTACATACAAGTATTATCACAGTGTCAATGCAAACTATCAAAAATACATTTATTTTTTTTCAGATATGAATTTTAAGTGCATGATCCTTGTGTTTTGAATTAACTATCAAGGTACAAAAAAACATCAAATAATGACCAAACTTGAACTATTCTACTTGGAAAATATATTAAAGAGTGTAATTTCTTACATTCCAATCGAGTGATGTTACATCTTTATTACTAGGGACTTCTGTTCCTCCTCTTTGTATGCAATGTCTCAGAACCAGCTGATTAGCACTATTACTGTTATCGTTCATGTTCCAGATTCTAGCTGTCGAGTCTCCTGACCTAACAAAATATTACATACAGGGTCTTACTAATGATACATGTATATTAGAGAGTTGTAGAAAGGAAATGTCAGGTTAATAACATATGGAGCTTCAATTGCTCAACAATTACATATCAGTGTTATCAACACAACATCAAGAAGGCAGCATGTTTACAGTACATTCATTACTTGGAGATTTCTCTGATGCAACTGAGTTTTCATTATCATAGAGTAAAGTTCCTATTCTGTATAGAGTTTTACTGAATGTAGTGCTTTGTTATTTCATTGATCAAATTTAATTGAAAAGGTTGGGTACTTGATGAAATAATGTAATCCCACCAGATGATTAAAGCTTCTTAACTTGTTGGTACCTGTCTATTGTAATATTTTGATGTTTTTATCATTTAAGAAATTTGCTGTTGATTGAAGATCATTGATAGTGTATCTGCTGAAAATGTTTCGAGCTTTCTAAACAATGCACACAAAAAATCAGATTTATTTGAAATATTTTAAAAATTGGTGCAATCTATATTCATTTTTTGGCAAAAGAATAGGTAATTTAAAGCAAGTGATGCCGATATTTCATTGTCCAAAACAAAACTTTTCTTTTTTCATGAAGATAGTGTAGTTAACTTGTGCAAGCTTATCAGCTAGGAGTTAACTTCTTGGCACACCCATAAGATCAAAATAGATTGCTGTAATTACCCAGAAGCCAACAGGTCATTAGTAGGGTTCCAAGCACAGATAAAAACTTCAGACTCGTGTCCTCTTAATATGGTGGCTTTACTGCTTGGAATTTCTACTCCTCCATCTACTTCCATGTTTGTTGTGTGATTAGCTGCAATAAAAAGTAAAGGTTCAGACTCAGCAAGTGAAAATTCAAACTTGAACATTAAAAATAAATAATTGTTTTCCTGGTAAGTATGGGGTTGAAGATTTCAAGATATAGGACAAATTGCATTGCTTTGGTGTAGCCAGTTGACATAAAACATTTGTCAGAAACATATCAGGGTCCAGAAAACAAATACCGTTAAATACATCAAACAGGAACAAAAAGTGACACCACAGCCACATGAAATATGCCACACCAACAAAAACTGCTTACAACTAGTCTCAATATCAAATATTGTTGACCTAGCTAGGCTATCATGAAAAATTACACTAGACTGGGAAATCAAGGTCAAATATCAATGTCTGACAAGGTCAAAACATAATTAATCTTCATACTATTTTTTTGTTTACCAGGCAAAAATGGTGATGAGATATATAAGGGTATATGCAACTGATAAAAATTGTGATGTCCAAGCCTTTAATCTAGTTGTTGCAGACAAGACAAATAGATATACAGGACACATATAGCTATATGAAAAGGAAGTGATCAAAATCAAAATACATAACAAAAATCAGTTCAGTATATACAAGAACAACAAAACCAAGCCCAGTCAAGTACAATAAACATATTAAGTTCAATGACCATGTAATCTGTAGGTCAAACTGGACCAGAGCAGTAGATCAATACACAACTTAACACAAAACCACTAATACCTCAAAGCATTCTGAAATTGACTACTGACACACTTCCAAGACATGATAGACACCCAAAACATGTTATGGTTTATAATTTAAGGTGGGGCTCAATAATGGCAACATAATCACTGACACGAAGTTCTATAAGCAAGTTGACTTGTAAAAAAAAATTACTTGCATTATTTCAATTACTTTTTATTATCAAAGATAACAATTTAAAGACATGTTTTGAAACTGAGTTTTTTTACAAATAAAAAATTACTTATATTAAGTATTTATTTAAAAGTAATTCTAGATAAAGTTCTAATTCAACAAAATCTAAACATTTCAGGATCAAGAATATTCTAAAACACACTAAGTACAGTTGAAAATTTTACTGAAAATCAGTAACACATGTATGATTTCACCAGTTGTATTTTGAGGGAATAAGATCATAAACCTTCCTATAATTTGCAAGCTATATTTAAGACCCATGCAAGATGTTTCTTTTGTTGTATTGATTCAAAATATACCTTCAAATACATGCTTTGAAGAAAGTCAGCCAAGTAGAAATAAATTAGCCCAAAGGCACTGACTTTAAATAGTACTGAATTATGCATTCAGTTAACATTATATCAGGTAGAGAATTTTCAACAAAGAAAGTTATTGCTCCAACAACTTCAAAAGAAATAAATTAACCAAATTAAGAAACAGACTATAAGTTGGCTTGTCAATAATTAATCTTAAGTGGTATTTTGAAATTGACTATACATCGATTTTTCCACATTGCACAGTTATGTGAAAAAGACTATACATCTTTTGTACAGCTTGGCAGTTCAGTAACCTAACAAACCCACAAAATCAATATAAATGGAATCTTCTAACCTAATATATGTTTCCCTATGAAACTTCTTGGACTAGTCTTGTTTACTTGCTATGTACTTATTATCTATACAAAAAGCAAAGGTCAAATGACTGGAGAATTTCATCTTGGCATGTTGCCAACTAATATTTAATTGGTTAGGAAAGCAATCAAGCAAATAAAATGGTAGTATAACAGGTGATGGTTCCATTTTAATATCTCCAATAAGTAATTTTCCTGATTCTAATTAAGCTCTTTGATCTACAGATGTATTGCAAGAATATTGATTATGCTGAAACATATTACTTTTTTCTGGTTCAAATAATAAGATCCTTAATGTATTGTCCTTGATTAAAAAAAAGAAAGAAAATAAAATGATATTGTTGCTTGATGGGGAAATTTACAATGAAAGTGTTATCTGCAACCTGTTAATCTTAATCCCAAAAATGTATATCAAATATCTTCATGTACCTACATATATTTTTAATAGGACCAAATTAAATGAACACTAATATTAAAATTTCTCCATGAGAAAATGTAGAAAGTATAATATTCAAATCAATTCCTAATTCAGGATTTCATAGAATCATTAATATCAGAATAATCTCCAAATGCATCTTATTATAGTTTTGTTCTAAATCTATACAAATGTTTTTGTATCTAGCTAGGATCAGGTAAAACTCTTCCTTTTATAAGAAACGCTCAATCTAGTTCAATACACTAAAAAAAATGTTAATTTAGGAATTTTGAAGAAAAAATAATTTCATATATGAAGTATTTATCAAGTACTTTTTCACCTTTGAAAATTCATATAGACTATCTTGCATAACAAAAAAATATATACAGTATGACCTATTTCCTTGTCTCATTTTACAATCTTACATAAATGAATGTAGATTATTTTGTATGTCAAATCTCCACCTACAGATTTTTCTCCTTGATAAACATGTCTGACAACCAGTATTAGGCATTATAGATTTTTAACTGTTTCCCTCATCCTGTTTGGATTTTCCCAACAATAGACTAATCCATTATAGTTGGCCTGGACAGCTGCCAGAGATATAAATCATACTGGTAATAACATCTGGATATAGCTCAGTGACCTTCACCTACACTTAACATATGTCTCCAGGGGGCTATCATAATGTATTGGATATTCTATTCAATAAATCAACATAATACAAGCAATGGCAAGGACCAATGAACCTAAAATGAACTGAACTTTGACCATACTACAGGTAAACTTGACTCAACATGACCAAAAGCAGTATCATGAATAATTGTATATATAAACATAAGGTTTTATTTCATATTTTCAAACCCTCCCATTCAAATTTTAATGAATTTCCTGTAAAATAGGTCATGTTAGGGGGATGGTTTTGTGCCGGCAAACTAGTTTTTGCTTGTGTCATGATTAGTTGTTGTGAATCATATCATTGTTATATATATATATATATATACACAAATCAGGCAGTTAGTTTTCTTGCTTGAATTGCTTTGTAAACATATGTCATTTCAGGCTTTTTATAGCTGACTATGCGGAATGGGTTTTGCTCATTGTTGAATGCCACACAGTGACCTATAATTGTTAACTTCTATGTCATTTGGTCTCTGGTGAAGAATTGTCTCAATAACTATCACACCAGTAACTCAGTAACCACATTATCTTATTTTTAAATAAGTGATTTTTTTCAATTTTGGTAAGATCTACATGTAGTAGGATACATGTACATTTTTTCAAATATGAGGTCATGTAGAGAAAAGTGTTGGTCATGTAGAAATATTCCAGCAATATATTATTAGGCTATATTCTTCCTTGACATACATTTTTTATCAAGCATCTATTATTCCTCCTTCCCAATAACAGACTGTATCATTGACTAATTATAAGACAACATTACTGTATAACCTAGGTGTGGTTGGTCAAGGTGCTAACTATATGTAGTTTTGTGCAGCAGTTTCACTGTCCTAATCTAATTGAAAGACTTACAATGAAAATACTGTAATTCTCACATTATATAATAAATGATCATTGTAAGTACTTCCACCAAGTGACGTCAGTTATCTGATAATCAATATATTGGTAGATTGCTTTTACAACTACTCATTAAGAACAAAACATGACAGTAACAAGTTTGCTGATGACAAGAGCAGCAGGTACACAATTTGTAACATTTATATTTACGTATTTTAAGAATTGCCATCAACATAAAATGTAAAAGACCAAAATGTATAAAATTGCATGGATATGGTAAAGATTGGACAGGAACTGTCAAGATGTTTTATTTTTTTGTTATAAAAACTAACACAAGTATATTATATTTTTTTTTCAATTGAAATATGATATTACGAAATACAGTGGGTGGATGGGAGTCATGTTTGGATTATTGATAAAAATATCTATCTTACTAAATAGTTTTCAAAATATCACAGTCTTGTAGGAATCAGTCTGAATAAATTTTTCTATTATATACTGTTATGACAGTTTCAATTATCAATATAATTTTATCCATTTCTGACAATCATAGCATGTATACAGGACTAAAGAAAGACAAAATGAACAAAGTGCTTACTACAACTCTGTGATGTTTCTCCTTCCCCATTTGTGTTGCTTGGCTCTGACTTTACATTCTGTGTCTTTACGGCTGCTTGCTTTCTGGACTCCACAACATCAGGCATAACAGCATCAATAAGGGACAATGTCTCAATACAACGCTCAGATCCATCCTACAAAACAAATAATAATGGAAATTATCACAAGGGCTCTTTTCACACAAAACATCTTATGATAAAAATTGATGGAAAGTGATACTGAAATGTTCATGAATCTTCTTTCTCATAAGATTTTTTGAGAAATGAGTTCGCAGATATCTATTTACCCATGGCCAGTACTAAATGGATAAAGACACAAAATGATTTACAAGCTGCAATATTTCAATTCATCCATGCCCACTGGTCAAGGAATTGAGTCATAGTCAAAACTATATTTCTTATAGTGATGTATCTAACATTCTAACTAATGTCAAGTAAAAAATCTAGATAATGTAAAAGTTATCGAAAGCAGGTCAGATGAACAGTAATGAGGAGAAGATTAAAATCTGACACGTTTCTAAATACATGTAAGTCAGAACAAGCAAATTATATGGTCATTCTACTTTTTAACATGACAATCTTACAAGTTAATGTGAACTAAGATAAACTATTTTTTTTTACATACCTAATATTCATTCACACTGTGGTATTTTAATCTGGGACTTTCTGGGTTCAACCCAAAATTGCCTAATCCAGGTTAAATCTAAGTAACGTGAATGTATTAACCTATGGCAAACCAGGAAAAAAGTTAAAAATACCCCTAATTTTAGATGTACTGTAATATACATGTATATGGGATGGACCTCAGTTAGTGAAAGGTTATTGCTATATTAACACATGATGCTTCGGTAGCTGGAATACAGAGATACCAGATCACTGACGTACATATGGCAACAGAATCAGTTGTAAGCACAAAATGTAGTCATACATGGAACTACTAGGATAAAAGAATCTTACTTTCTATAAAGGCAGAGAGCAAAATACATGTACCTGTCTGAGGAAGAGCCAAACTTTCCCTCACAGATGTATAATACATTGTATTTGTAAAGATGTAAAGGAAGATTGATAGTGCAGATTTGTTTCATGAAATTCATTGTCAAAAGAAAACCTCCATATTTTGCTGCTCTTTTAATTTGACATCAACAACATCATAGAGTATGCATAAATATTATCGTTCCTTTATATTTATACAGGGGTAAATATTCAATTATTTCAATAAAATTTGTTTCTTGAAATTTTAAACCCTGTAAACAGAAACCAACATGAAAAAAACACATGAGAGTGATGAGACCTATTAATCATGTTCATGCTGACAGATTTCTATAAAGTACCTTCCAAGAACAGTTAGACAAACTATCTAAAATTAATAACTTATTGTGATACATGTATATCAAACCATGGTGAATATGTTTACCATAGCTAATATGATTTACATGACCTTTGCCCTGAAGCATCATATAACATTAAAGAAAATAAGATAGCTTCAAATTTGCTGACATGACACTGTTGTGACCTGGATGTGTCCTCTATAGATGTAAAGTATGGTAAATGGTCTCAGGAATACCTTAATCCTTTATACACTGTATACAATATATTATACGAATCAGAATTTTGTGGTAAATCAGTGGAACAAATTTGAAGGAACATGTTTTTTTTTATAAAATAAATTTGTTCGATTGATACAGTAGATTTTGAAATGAAAATTTAGTATTCGTCTGTTAATTCATTAGGATATTAATCTCAAGAAAAATAAATTGTGAACTATTAACAAACTGTAGAAGAATCTGAATGATTTAGCAAATCAATGATAGACTGACAATCAAAGCAATAAACTGTTATCATACAGATATGTCTCACTTTTTGGTAATTTTGATAATGCAAATATTAAAATTAAAATAGCAACACTTTAACATGTAAGTTTTGCAAATATTTAAAGTCAATGAACCATAACTAACAATACAGATACATGGCTAAATAATCTCCATGGAAATGAGATGTTTTAATGCTAATACAACTGCATACCAAATACCATTGACTTATCATAAGTGGTTCCCTTTAAACATACCTAAACACAAACTCATAAATGTAAACTAAGCAAAATTTTGAAGTCAATAAACCATAAATGAGGGGGCAGGGTCAAATAATCTCCATGGTAATGAGATGTGCCAATGCTAATACAACTGCATACCAATTATCATTGACCTACCACTAGTGGTTCACCATAAACAAGACATAATCACAAACTAATACATTATTGATGCGGCACTTGTCGCTGCTGACACTGGAAACAGCATACCTAAGTCTCGCTTTTTTAATCTGTCAAGCGAGACAAAAATCATAAACTGTCTTGGCAAAACTAAGGGGCTAGATTTAAATGTACACATTGTAAATTGAAGTCAGCTGATTATCATTGAATGTTTAAATACATTGTATCTGTATTTTTCGGCTGTTATCTGCTCTATTGTCAACTGTCAAGTTGTTGTTTCTTTAACAATTCTTTCTCAATTTTATTGTTTATTCCACAAAAAAAAATTGTAAAACTGATACACCATGAATAAGCACAGTAATAAACCAAATGAATATATAATACACAAGTTTATGATAGTGTTTTATATCCTTAATTTCTATGCTCTAATTATAATTTAGGTATTATAACCATTTAAATCTACAGTCTTTACCTCTGCAATGCTTATCTCAGCCTCTGTATACTGTAGGCCCTTTTGAATGATGTTCAGCAATGCTGCTGGTGGCACCAGTGCTCCATTGATATTAGACTGACTGATATGGCTTTCAATTCCAAAAGTATAGGCTGAGTGCACAAAACCTTACAAATAAAATTAATAATTAGGTTTAAAGAAGTTACAATCAACAAGTTCTTATATTCTATATTTAAATATACATGTAAATGCACTTGATGAGATGATAAAGGAGAAGTTAAAATTTGAGGCCAGATTCTTTGATGTGTTGAATCTAACCTGCTAACTGACCGTGTATTTAGATTTTGGGCCTCTTTATCAAATTGGTCCACATTGGGTTCCAAAGTACATGTAAGGCACTGTGGAGCATTATATTTTTTTTCAGATCGCTTGACAGTCACACTTGTCAAAGATGATATGTAAAAAGTCAAACTTTGTGACAGCCTGTTTTACCTTTAAATAACATGATTGTACTATACATTTAATGAATTGCGACTGTATCTACTAATCAGCTTTCATTTGCTTTCATCACATGCATGCTAGGGTGGTCTTAAACTTGTAGTGAGGTTAGAGTTTTTTTTTGCTCCATGTTTAAGGCCTCACTGTGACTTTGAGATGAACCAGTACAACACCTATATATAAGTGTTGTCCCTTTGCTTTTATTGTGTATTTTTGCTCTGCATATACAAGTTCGTTCTTATGTTGTACTGTTATACCACTGTCCCAGGTTAGGGGGAGGGTTGGGATCCCGCTAACATGTTTAACCCTGCCACATTATTTATGTATGTGCCTGTCCCAAGGCAGGAGCCTGTAATTCAGTGGTTGTCGTTTGTTTATGTGTTACATATTTGTTTTTCGTTCATTTTTTTATATAAATAAGGCCGTTGGTTTTCTCGTTTGAATTGTTTTACATTGTCTTATAGGGGCCTTTTATAGCTGACTATGCGGTATGTCCTTTTTGTTTTTGCTCATTGTGGAATGCCGTACAGTGATCTATAGTTGTTAATGTCCGTGTCATTTTGGTCTTTTGTGGATAGTTGTCTCATTGGCAATCATACCACATGTCCTTTTCTTTTATTAGGTTCAAATCAGATGTTATGAAATGTAATGAATATCTGGATTTATAATATGGGAATTAAATACAGTGTGCTTTATACTGGTTCTGCAATGTGTAATTGTTATTCTAAATTTAAATCTTTATTATTATTAATATACAAGTGAAATAGATTGTATGCCAAAAAAGTAATAAAATATTCTCATGCATTTATTGTACCATTCTGGACTAGAATATGCATTTGCATTCACACCTACATATACTTTAGACTATTAGCTACATTTACATGAACATTGTAAAACTCAGACATTTTTGTATATGATGTGATTAAAATCATGTGTCAATCCTACATTTCAATTTACCCAAGATGGATTGACTTCAAATTCACAAATCACTCACTTCCTCTGAAATATGTGTGAACCAGTATTGTTGTCAAAACATAGTTCCAATCAGATGTTGTTGAGTTGTGTGACAGGGTACGTTTAACACTGAGCTTATTCGGATCATATTTAAGTTTCAGATAATCTTCATAATTTTAAAATGTTTCATTTACTTTTTTCAAGTAAAAGTA
This sequence comes from Mytilus galloprovincialis, assembly GCF_965363235.1. Lineage (NCBI taxonomy): Eukaryota > Metazoa > Mollusca > Bivalvia > Mytilida > Mytilidae > Mytilus > Mytilus galloprovincialis. Next base: position 24,564,060 of record NC_134840.1, on the reverse strand, counting down.
CCTATGTAAATGTTGGTTGTTATTGGTGAGGACTTGTTTTCAGCTAAATTCTGTTTATTTCATTTCCTCATGTATGTACTTAAAAATTTCATGACTACAATTTTGTACATGTAGTGTACTTGACACATTTTATAGACATAAATAAAGAGTTTAGGAAATTTTCTTTTACAGTATATCATATGTTAAATTATTTTACCTATCCCAGGGTTCTCACTAGGAATTTTTCATGGTGAGTGCTGGGACTCATCACTTTTTGAAATGGTGAGTCCCAGTAGATTTTGATGAGTCCAGGATGCATGTATTTTTTTTGTCTCAATATGATTAAATATGAAGAAATAAAACTAAAAATATGTTTGAGTTTGCATAACCATTTGAAATCTGTCTCCAAGATAGACTGCCATTTTCTCTCTTTCTTAGGCTTAGTTGGTGAAGTGACTGAAGTTGTTGTTTCTGAAGATCTTTCTATGTCTATCAATTCTTGGTGTAGTGGGTCAGTGACTCTTGGTCTTTTACTTGGTACTGATGATTCAATGTCATCAGGTTTTCTTTTAAAGGAGGACTTTAACTTTGACCGACTTATTGTGATACTGATATTATTTTGTTAATATCGAGCCAGTTTTTATAAGAAATTTGAATTGTATGAACGTTCATGTTTGAATCATGAAAATTATCATAATAATTAATAAAAGCAAGCGAATATTAAGTGAACACTGTTCAACATAATGATCTTGGCTAAATAGTACTATTATCTTTTAATCATGTTCTAATCAGATTTTCAAAATTTTTTTTACCTGTTTCCGATGTTCAACATGCACAATACGAGAAAATTGTTAAATCAATCAAAGACAAGTAAAATTATTCTCATTCATATTTTTTGTAATCTACGCTGTGTTATGATATATTTTATATGTAAAGCATCATTTATGAAATATTATATCATTTTGTTTCCAGTTCACAGAAATATTTTACTTTCTATGTTTCAATCGATAAGGACCTGATGTTCAACACGTGGAAATATTCAAGCTTATCAAATACTCGTAAAATTACAAAATCGGTAACTATAACATATTTATTGATACTTTTTAATAGAATTATAATATTTTAGTATGAGATACATTTAATTTTAGAAAAATATGTATCAGTCAACAAAAATATTGATCTGCGCATATCATAAAAATGTCAACTTCCGGTATAGTTTCCTGTCAAAACAATGTCGGAATCAAGAATTTTCTATGCAAAACGATATGTTTGAGACTCAGCGGATACAATGAGGACGCGTCCCAGGGACTCACGGGTTTCAATAATGATGCGTCCAGCTCGATTTCCATGCGTCCAGGACGTTTATACGCGTCTTAACAAGAACCCTGATATCCAACATGTACATGTATGCTTCTTTATGGAGATAGGAACCAAGTATATATTTATTGGCCTAACTTGAAGCATGCTTCAACATGTACTGACATTTTAGGTTACAGTATATATAAATATATTTAAAGGTAGATACAAATGTAGCCAGGGTATTGGTGTAACTGGAAAAGTGATTTGATGGAAAAGTGATTTAATAAAGTTATTCATTACCTCATTTTCTTTCACTTCAAGTACATGTATGATATCATCCAATGTCATATACATGTTCATGTATGTATTAAATGTACCTAGAACCTACTCACTGTGTAAACTATATATATATGTATCAATAGAGAAAAAAAATAATTACCAGATTCTTGCAAATATCTGTACACCAAAAAATTCACTTCGTCACTGCTAAAGCTCATGACTTGTTACTTTTTACTGTCTTTAAATAAGAGTCATTTACTGCAGACCTTTACCTGAAGCAAAAGGTAATACAACTATAAAACAGACTATAGAAAATGAAAAATATGGAACAGACTATAAATAGCTTGGCCTATCATCACAAAACTAATTATAGGAATAGACTATAATCGCCTTAAATACAGAAATGAAAACTGAATGTTCGTCTTTAAGAAACGTTCATGTCATTGCTCTAAACTCAATAGTTTGTATTCTTAATTACTGAAACGAAAGCTTTCTATTTGCCACTATTAATTGAGACGACATGCATCAATTTAAACGACATAATAGTATCATTTTAGCAACAATTAGTACATCTGATACATATTAAAACAACTTACCAGCAAATTTTAAAACAACGAATCCGACTGTCAAATGAAAATATGCACAAACAAGCGCAAAGTCAATAAATATGTTTTGTGAAACAGACTGTATTTGAAACGATTGCAAATAAAATATTATAATGAACAGTATTCCTTAAATTAATAACCAAAACTTAATGTTATTCGAGTTCTGTCAATGAAGATGAATGTAATAATAATATAGACAATAAACCACACTTCAAATTACTCCTGAAACAAGAAAATTGTCTCCGGTGTATTCCATTGAATTTCCTCGATCATCGAAGTATGCCGACGAATGCGGAACAATCAGAGTACTACTTTTCTATGAATAGTGCGAGATCAACATAAAAAGAAATCTCATATGTTCCATTTAATATGGCTTATGTCTCATTATTCAAATATTTTATATTTCAAATAATTTCTGTGTAATTTGATTAACTACCGTTTATTACGTAGAATCAAATAAAATAGGTTAGATTTCTTCTGCGGAAGCTTCTAATATTTTGCATACTACTAGGCGCTTTACCGCTGTATATATGAATGACGTAAGCCTGGGCATGACCCATTCGAACGGGGTTGACAAGATAAAATATTAGCCCTTGATGATATCCTTGAAAATGTTTCGAAGAGGCGTCAAAATCACAAACTTATCATACAGTTTTGTTTATAATTTCAAGTTAGATTGTTGATATTTAACAATAATCTAAAGGCTACAACCGAACTTATAGTATATTTTCACCTATAAATTAAATGCAACATTCTAAAGGCTAAGTTGGGAAATGTAAAAGTTCTATTGTGGGAATTAATGCAATAGAGTATAATTTGTTTACTAACTAAAGTTGTAAATTAACACAAAGTATTTATATAGTTCTTGGTGATAGATCATTAAATTTAAGGATATTTTAAAGTGACGAAAAGAATAAGTTTCCCCTACTGACACCTTTGACCCATTTAAGTTACAAACGTGACTCTTTGACCTAAAATAAGACAAACAAATACTGTGCACTGAAAAGTAAACATACAAAAGCAGTTGTTATTCGTCCCTTCTTGATTTTTCGCAATGTGTTAAGATTACTAGTAGCGTTATTCATAATACATACATTGCTATACTGTAAAAAAGAATTGCAATAGATAACGCTCAACATTTATTTTCCGATGAGAGGCCCCACGACGGGAAAATCCGTATTTTTTAAAGATTAAACACTAACACATTACCTGAGATTTCTAATATAAATACAAATATTCATAGTCCTAGATTAAACAATTAGCTCAGTCATCTAATAAACGTCAGTTCTTGAGTAAATAATTTATATGCATTTTGATACTCGCAGTGGGTCATTCATATACATATGTCCAAATGGGCACAGACACTTGACTCAGAATGAGTTTGACTGTCCCTTTGGTATCTTTCGTCCCTCTTTTATTAGATTTGTATAGTAAGAATCTAAATTATCTTACTATACAAATATACTATATATAAAGGTACATAAAAGGGGGGTTGAATCAAGTGCCTGTGCATATGGGGAAGAAAATACTGAAAGGGACAATCAAAGCACTAGTCGGAAGAAAAACAAAAATGTCCAAAGAAAGACTTGCAGACAAGCAACAGTCCACATGATAAGAAACAGAAAAATACCGACTGTCAATGCAATTGACAAAAACAAAACAAAAACGATGAAAAGACTTACAGTTACACAGATAGTTACACAGATACAAACTAGAAAACTAAATCTTGAGCAACATTACTAAAATCAAAACTGAGGGTCATCTCATATGCTCCGGAAGGATAAGCAGATTCTGCTTCACATGCGGCACCTGTCGTGTTTGGTTGTGTAAGCTAAAAACCGTTGAAAAGTATAATTCGATCGGTAATACATATTCGATCGGTAATACACATTAGATCAGTAATACACATTCGATCGGTAATACACATTCGATCGGTAATACGTATTCGAGGAAGAAGAAGACAGAAATGAATTTAAGACAATAGGAACATATCTGTCGCCATTGTGTGTAACAGATATTCTATAACGATTAACCATAGGAACATATCTGTCGACATCGTGTGAAACAGATATTCTATAACGATTAACCATAGGAACATATCTGTGGACATCGTGTGAAACAGATATTCTATAACGATTAACCATATATAGGAACATGTCTGTCGACATTGTGTAAAACAGATATTCTATAACGATTAACCATAGGAACATATCTGTGGACATCGTGTGAAACAGATATTCTATAACGATTAACCATATAGGAACATATCTGTCGCCATCGTGTGAAACAGATATTCTATGATGTTATATTTGTTATTCTCGTGGGATTTTGTCTGATGCTTGGTCCGTTTCTGTGTGTGTTACATTTTAGTGTTGTGTCGTTGTTCTCCTCTTATATTTAATGCGTTTCCCTCGGTTTTAGTTTGTTACCCCGATTTTGTTTTTTGTCCATGGATTTATGAGTTTTGAACAGCGGTATACTACTGTTGCCTTTATCTATAATGATTAACCATAGGAACATATCTGTCGACATCGTGTGAAACAGATATTCTATAACGATTAACCATAGGAACATATCTGTCGACATCGTGTGAAACAGATATTCTATAACGATTAACAATAGGAACATATTTGTCGCCATCCTGTGAAACAGATATTCTACGGATCAACCGTCAGGGTGTCCATAAACTTTGCGAAGGGATGATTTCATCTTAATCATTTGGAATTCTTTATTCAATAGATTCCTTGTAATAGCAACCTTCTATTAAGGAAATCATGGTAGGAAGTGCTTCTCTGAAATATCGTAGAAACTGGGAGATAAATACTCCAAAGAGTGAACTCCGTTTCTCCGGAGGACCCTTAAAAGATTTTTTTAAGGTTGGCAAGAACAAAAATAGTTCATATTAGTTCGTCAGCAAATTTATATTTGCTCACCGTAATCTAATGGCTGGATCACTACGTCAGTACTTACAGAAATAAAATGAACACGTTATAAATTGCATGCGTCCGAAGCGCTTTTCTAGATTTACATTCACCAGGAACGATAAAAGCTTAGCACTTGAAAGCCAATCTAAGGATGCTAAAGACCAATTTTTCACTTTTCGACATCTTTTCTTAAGGCCCAATTCGAACAAATACAAACAACTTGACAAACAATTAAATGCGGACGTTTCTGAAAAAGTGTCAACACATTTTAGAATTAACTATAACAAATTTGAGCTTTCTAAAACGCTGTTGACTGCTTCGCGTTACCTAAGAGTGAGCGTTATTCACCTATGCCTTTCACTTCACTTGTTGGAAATTAAAACATTTACAAATAGCCACGACTCTGGACATGTGCCTTGATTGACAGAAGTTATAAAATACTGATAATCATAATGCATTTTTGTAAACACATTGTATCGGAACACATAGTTAATTTTCCGGCACTTGATGTCTTATCCTGAGACGAAAAAGATCTGTAATTTTTTGTTATCTCATTTAAGCCAATAGCTGTATCTGAAACGCATCACAAATCAGCCAATCAGAATCTTTATGTAATAAGTTATTTTATTATACTTCACGTTAAAATGCCATATTTTGTTTCGCTAATACGAGGGTGAACATTAATTTGCTCTATCACACGACTGAGCGGGTGACGACTTTTTTTTAATGTCACCCTCTCGTCACGACAAATCAAAAATCGATAATTTTAAGGACAATGAATTAAATTTACATGAAGAAATTAAATACAATGCTTAAGTTCTACGTTTTGGTTCAGATTTTATTATTTGACTGTTGAAATAAAGAATAAAACATCTTGCCTCACTTTGATGATTTTTCTAATACTTGTAACGTTATGAACGCGACGTCATAGAAATTACTTTTAAAATAAAATTAATCTGTAAAAAACAATAATGATAGGTCATTAAGTATAATAAATTAAATAACACATAGCTGAGAGGGCGATAGAGCAGATTGGTACCCCTTGAAAAAGCATTGTCAACCTTGGCTTCGCCGCAGTTGACAATGTTTTCTAGGGGTAACAATTTGCTCTATCAACCACTCGGCTAAGGTTATCTTAAATAATGATGCTACGTGATGCGGAGAATTACAATACTGCACAGGCACATCAGATGTGCTGCAAGATGAACAAGCCGTAACAACCAATTAAAGATGTTGCAAATAGTCGAACATGTTAATAAGGAGGTAATTTTTAACGAAATTCCTTGCCAAACCGAACCATTTCTTGAATCCGATTAGTTTTAATGTTCAAAAAGAAATTGACAAACATATCAATCGTATTTTGATGCTGTAGATGTAGAGATTTCGTGTTGTTACATAGGTCACGGCCGACACTCGGCTAACCGAGAGATTGGTCGGTTAATCTATATTGAGTATGCGGCTATATCGGCGGTTGGTCTGTTAATAGGGTTGGCTAAAGTCTGTTAATCAGGTGTTATCGAGAAAATCATTGAAAGTTTGGCATGTTTCATTGTATAACTTTTTAAATATATTTTTATTATAAACATTATTCATGTCTAACAAAACAATTCAATATACTGATTCCAGTGGTGTAATTATTATTTTTCTAGCTTCGATGTACGATCTATAAAATGAAAAGGCGGGTTACTCATCAATAAATTTATACACATTTTACACACACAAAATGTACACAAAATGACACGTTGGTTGATTTTACTTGCATGCAATATTTTGAACATCGAAAAAAGACAGGCATTATGTTTGTTAACCATATTGATATCTTTGTGTGAAAAATCTACACGAAAATCTGTATTTTGGTGACATAAATCAATCTTTATTTAAAACCTGGTCTGTTAATGGGTCGGATGTATAAAACCCGGTCTGTTAATTGGTCTGTTAAGAGTTATGAATGGCAATAAAAATACAATTTTATTGCTATATATGGGGTGTTATCGGATCAAATGGGTAGGCTCAAGACGAGCAGCTAAAATATACGGAAACAACACATGAGCAATGAAACATAAAATATACGATAGCAACACATGAACAATTAACAATTTAGACAATGGAAATTGAAAATTGATAAAGATGGTTTCAAAAAGTGTTATACAAAATGTATATATTAAAGTAATATTAATTTCATCCAAGAATGGTCGCATATATCATGTGGATTCTGTTTAATTGTTAACCAGTATATAAATCAGAGATAAACGTCGTAATGTAACTAAACATCAGTAAGTAAAATATATTGGGATGCTAAAATATAAAGAATAGAGAAAGAATAATATACATTTATTTCCCGTGCCTCAGGGAGATATGAAGATTTGTTCAATGACACGTGGGATAGTCTAAACCAATCAGATATTGATTAAACTATCAATGTGTGTAAACAGTTGAATAATATACAATTATAGCCTTTGTATGAGGGCAATACTATAGTATTAATGAATGGGTGTTTTTATAATGACCCTGTTATATGTCCAATGTCTGTAATAATGGTCGAGGAAGTCTGTAATGGCTCGAGGCAACGCCGAGGGCTATTACAGACATCCGAGGCCATTATTACTGACCGAGGACATATAGCAGGGCCATTATAAAAACACCCATTTCTTAATACATTTATTAACCAACTAAACAAAAGTGTATGTGTTGCTGCTAACTTGACGTACTGTCTTACTGCCAGTTTGAACAAAATAATTTGTACTTCACCATTATAAAGCTTTAAATATACCAAATATCCAAGATATTAAGTTGAAAGAGATATGTGTTAAAAACAGGATGAACAGTGATCCCTTTATATGGTTCTTTAATGTTGGTTGCTGGTTACTAAATTAAATAAAATACAAAAAGGTATTATACTCTTAACAACTTAGTTTTATCTGTAATGGCCTAACAGGGTTTAATACAGACAAACTGGGCATTAATACAGGGCCATTACAGAAAAACAGGGCCATTACAGAAAAAACAGGGCCATTACAGAAAAACAGGGCCATTACAGAAAAAAACAGGGCCATTACAGAAAAACAGGGCCATTACAGAAATATGTAATTTTTAATAAACAGTCACGTTTGGCAATAATGCACTTAGTTAGTTAATAATATAGGGTTAGGCCAATTAAAATTAATTGATAGATTTTCATCCCCGCCCGCCCCTCTGAAATTGTCCCGCCCCGATTTTTTTTATTTTAAAAATTTACAATTTCCGGATTTTGTTCATTTTCGTTTCCGGTAACCGTCAAATATTTCGTTTCATTTCAAACTTCCTGTTTCAAATTTCGGATTTTGTGTTTCTTCGAGTAATTTAAAATGATTCTACTGCTCTATGACGACAAAATAATTTATCGAGAATAGAGATTGATTAAGAGAAAGGCATGAAATATCCGGGCTACAAGTAATGCGCTGTGTCCAAGAACGCAAATGGCGAAATGCAGTATGACACGAATTTCTGTGATTAGAAAACCGTGGATTTTTTTTATTGATATAATAAATATTATCTATTTTCTATAATAACCTTGTATCAGGAATTTTGGACTGTGAATGATATATAAAGCGCGAGAATCGTGGAACACATTGGCACAAAAACATGAGTGGATTAAAGAAATTGACAAAAACACGAACTTGTTAAATTTATGACAGTATATTGAGTTCAAAAAGTCGGCAAACATAGTAAACTTAGATTTACCCATGGCTATTATTTTATGTGGACAATCAGCAAACACCCTCTGTCCCAATACCCTCAATAGAGTCATCAAACAACTTCTTTTTTGTTAAGTTCATGTTTAACATTATAAATAATTGCATCTTGAAGAAGAATCATAGAAGCACCAAGTTGAACTCTATTATTTTCAAAACTGTTAGAGCTTTCAGCTATTCTGTACTCATAATTTTTGTAAAAATAAATTTGGTGAAGGTAGTCCAACCGAAGAGATCATTTCTCCACGTGTTTGCTAATTACCAATAACATGTAGAACAGTGGTTCCCGTTCCCAATCAGAGATATCTATTCAAGATTTTAAAAAATATTTACGAGTCCTTACACATGTATATACATGGTATAAGTTTATTATTATATGTGCATACATGAAAAACATGTAACAAGAGGGTTTCATAAGAAATAAAAAAATAGAAAATAAAATCCTCCCACCCGCCCCATTTTTTTCAAAAATTTGGATGAAAATCATGCAATAACCCTTTTATTGTATAGCAATATAATATTTGAAAGTAAAAAATTGGTTTAAACTAAGATTTAAACGTTGATGACGTCATGAATTTTGAAGATTTATTGCACTAGTGCAATATTAGAATTTATTGCACGCTAACTTTTGGTTACGTTCTGTGGGAAATATTATATTGTTATACAATAAAAGAATATATTGACCTAAAAGAAGTATATTGACTGAGGACGAAGTCCTAGGTCGAAATACTTCTTTGGGTCGATATATCCTGTTTTGACCTCATACTTTTTGTTATTGTTATATTATCAAATGTCCAACCATATTTGTATCAAAATCGTCATTTGATTTTGTTTGAATTTTATAGATATCATATTGTCTCCTATACATTAACGACATATAAATAAACCGTGCAATATGCTTTTTGCTGTGCAATATGCATTTTGCTATCCGCCGTTTTTTATCACCTTCGAAAATATAGTTTAACATGTGACTATTTAAAGAATACAGAAATACCCCCCCCCCCTTTTTAATCCGGACCCTCGTGGTATACACGAGAATCTGGATGGAGACGCAGAATATAGAATAGTAGATAAGGACAGTAGAGATTGATGCATTGCTAAAAAAGAGAAAAAAATAATAAGAATACAGACATGAAACACCCCTGGATGTTGAAATAGTAACGGATCGCGATGTACTCATATTTGTGACGAATGCTAGAAGTTTACATGCGGACAACTGCAGTTCTCCTCTGCACTTATGTAGAAAGGAACTAAACGGAATAAAATGAATTAAAACTTAAGTTAACAAAATGTAGCTGCATTCGCTCCTTTCCATTTACTTCTTTAGAATGATTTGAAAACAACATATGATTAAGTAATAGAAGAAAAGAACCAATTGAATGATGCTGACGAATTAGGGGTTAACGTCCAGTGACAAATATCATGTGCATATGAGAACGACAACACGTTATATGTACCCCTGTGTTGTATTAGAAAGACACTTTCAGTCAGGTTTGAGAACGTGCTACTTTGAACAGATTCAACAATTAAGGCTTATTGAAAGCGTTGATATTGAATAAAATTGAGAAAGGAAATGGGGAATATTAAATGCATGCATATTCCAGCGGCTGCTCTTACTAGAACGATACTGTTGTACCGTAAATAATTGTCATTTTTTTTTCTTACTCAAGAACATCTCATTACTTACTTTTTCAATGGGGAAATATAAATGTAGCAAAACTATTGCCGTGGCTAAATAACTCTTAACTGACACAATTTCAATTGTCCAACCCATTAACAGACTTTATTCCCATAATTTTCACTAAAACGTGGTATTATTCACGTTATATTACAATTATGAAATATTTACTAATGTCAATTTATTTTTTGGAACCAAAGTACTATTTTGTGTCCTTTAAATGATATCTAAGATTGTTTGTTTTGCCTTTTATTAAAAAATTGCTATGCGTATAAGCATAAATTATACATACTTGCGCGACGCCTTTTAGTTTTACTGAAAACTGCGCAGGCTATGAAATGTTTTCACAGGTGGAAAATATTCTATGATAGATATCATTTTGTCAGACACTTTTCTTTTTTTGATTTGGTTCTTATAATATGCCAAAAATATGTATATTTGATAGAGTTTAACATAAAATTGTGCGTTTTACTCTTAACAGACGTATAGCCAACCCGATTAACAGACCAATCGCCCATATAGCCGCATACTCAATATAGATTAACCGACCAATCTCTCGGTTAGCCGAGTGTCGGCCGTGATAGGTACCCATTAACCGTTAGATAAACTCATCATAGATATCAAGGTTAAAATTGTGTACACCAGACGCGCGTCAGTCAACAAAAGACTCATCTTTGGCACTCGAATAGAATTAACAAAACGGTTGAATAAAGTACGAAATTTAAGAGCATTTTTAAGACCAGATATTCCGAATGCTTTTTGCCAAATCCAGCAATGAACATCTTTTAAACCGGAACAACATGGCAAACCTTCACAAAAGTTGTCAGGAGTAATATGTGAAAGGTTCTTTGTAACACTTTTATAAAAGGGACGAAATATACTAGATGGACATTCAAACTCACAGATCATGAATAAACTGACAACGTCATGGCTAAAAAAGGAATGACAAACAGACAAATAATAGTATAAAGATACAAGATAGAAAACTAATGACTAAGCAACACGAACCCCATCAAAAGCTCAGGTGCTTCGGAAGGGTAAGCAGATACTGCTCGACATATGGCATCCGTCGCGTTGTTCATGATTTGATGTATTTTTTTTTAAATTTTAATACGCGTCAATTTGAACAATGGGGTTTATTCTATCATAAATTAAACACAAGCTTTTAAAATCTATTTGAAGATAATCTATTTATTGAATATTTTAAACCGTATGTTTTTAAGCATATTTATATAGCAGCCACCAACAGTACCGAGATATCGAAACTAAGTTGCAATTAACGTTTATTTACCTATTACTACGGAAGAAAATATATTGGATACACAGACTTTACTAACGACATAACGGAATGCTTTTCCTTAACTCCACACAACATTTTCACCTATGCAATAATTCTTAAATTTTATCAGAAACCACACAAGCATCCAGTTCACGTTCAACTGCAAATAATTCTAATGTATGTTTTAAACGCTTAGTGATAAAATTGAGAAAGGAAATGGAGAATGTGTCAAAGCGACAACAACCCGACCATAGACTAGAAAACAGCCGAAAACAGATCATTAAACAGATTAATATTAGGCGTAAAATACAAAGGGAACAATAAAAATCATGAAGTAAAACAGACAAACCCGTATCAAAATGGAAAACAACGAAATATAAAAAAAAAAAAACAGTATACAAAACACTACACAGAAAACTAAGCAATGAAGAACCTACCAACAACCGAGGGGAATATTAGGTGTATCGGAGAAGTAAGCAGATCCTGTAAAAATGTCGCTATTATTTTAGACACAGAGCACACTCCTATATTTGAAGTACGTATAGTGTGAACATACATCAGAATAACGAATCAATTGACACATGTAAACACCAAACGTCGGAGCAGAGGATATGTTACGGTCGAGAAATTAGAAATTGATAATTGGGAAGTTGAAATCATCCTGTTTGTATTATATTATAGTGTACAAGTATAAAAACAAATCGTGCACAATTAGTACCTATTGGAATACCGACTGTCTGTTTAAATACAAATCCTCCAAACTCGACAAATATAAATCATATTTTCGCTAAATATATGGACGCCATCACGAGTTGGTTCACCGTTATGTGATATCGATATCTGTTTCACAGATGACGACAGAGGTGTCCAACTGTGGTATCTATAACCCCGTCCATTTTTCACCGAATGTGACCTACCGAATTGGAATTATTACCGAGTTTGTACTTTCATGTGCAACACCAAGGATGCTACATGTGTAGCAGGATCTTCAGACCCTTCCGGATCACATAAGATCACCCCGTCATTGTAATATTGTAATACTAGTTTGGTAAATTTGTGTATTCTTGTCTTTAATTTTTACTAATATGCTGGTCTGTATGCCATTTTGTGCTTCTTTGTTACATGTTTGTATGTTTTTTAATGATTGGGATTATAGCACAATGTTGACTGCTGTATTACTGACATTTTACCTATTATGTCTGATTGTTTTGTTTGCGCATCTTTATCAATATAATGCAGTTTGATGAGACTGTCATACAAGTGAGAGGTTTAGATTGCTATATAATCAGGTTCAATCCACCATTTTCTACCTGAAAAAATTCTTGCACCAAGTCAGGAATATGACAGTTGTTACCAATTTGTTTAATGTGTTTAAGCTTTTGATCTTGCCATTTGATAAGGGACTTTCCGTTTTGAATTTTCCTAGGAGTTCAGTATTTTTGTGATTTTACTTTTTTGAGAGATATGGATTAAAATGGAATAAACTTTAATATATGTTTTTATCACAATAACAAATCTTTGTATGATTGTCAATTAGACCAATTTAGAGCCATTTAGTTATAAATTGTGTTAAAACTAAATCAATGTACCAACGAAGATGCAAAGATCGCAATACAATATCAGGAGTATGACATATGTTATCAATTCGTTTGAGGTGTTTCAGCTTTTGATTTTGCCATTTGATTTTCCATTTTGAATTTTCCTCGGAGTTCGGTATTGTTGTACGTTTACTTTTTACATTAATACCTATTCATAATAATTTTATTAAAATAATATAAACGGTACAAATTGTTATGCATCAGATGCGCATTTCGCCAACCAATGTCTCTTTAAGTGATGCTCGAAGTCAAAATAGTTGAAATTCGAAAGCTGATTAAAATATAAAGAGTTGTAAACAAAAAAGGACAAACAGTATAGCCAAAGCAGGACAAGGAATCAGAGCTTTGCATGAGGGAGACACATTCCTTAATTTTAAATAATTTCCAAAATTTTGTTTCAGCAAATTTTAACAACATAAATCCATATTTTCATGCCACCACTGAAGTACTGGCTACCGGACTGGAGATACCCTTAGGGACTATCAGTCCACCAGCAGAGTTAGTAATACCCAGTGATAGTAATAACATTAACGGTACAAATATATTTGCACGAGATGCGCATTTCGACAATCAACGTCTCAAAGGCCAAAATATTTGACAAAAACCACAGCTAAGATATAATATGTTATCATTTATCGCATCCGTGCCATTGCGCTGCGAATGTCTCTGTTGGTATATTCCACCTCTCAACAATAATGAGATGTTGTGTTATGCAAATTAGACAACTATCAACTGTAGATCATCGGACTAGGATATACGCAACTATCAGTAGCATGCTTCGATGTGGATTGCTTGTAAGGGAAGCGAGATCATATATCTCTATTTCAACCAGACTGGAACAAAACGACCAATTGAATCATAAACATTCTGATTGCAACGGTGCTAGGTTCCATTAAATTATTATGTATCTCCCTCGTGCAAAGCTCCGATTCCTTTCACGGATTTGGCTATACTTTTTGGACCATTTGGATTATAGCTCTTCATCTTTTATATAAGCTTTGGATTTCAAATATTTTGGCCACGAGCATCACTGAAGAGACATATATTGTCGAAATGCGCATCTGGTGCAGGGAAATTTGTACCGTTAATGTTATTACTACCACTGGGTCGATGCTTCTGCTGTTGGACTGTTAGTCCCCGAGGGTATCACCAGCCCAATAGCCAGTACTTCGGTACTGGCATGAAAATACGGATTTTTGTGTTATATAAATTTGCTGTTACAATATGTTAGTAACTATCTCCCTCTCATGTAAAGCTCTGATTCCTTTCACGGATTTGGCTATACTTTTTGGACCTTTTGGATTATAGCTCTTCATCTTTTATATAAGCTTTGGATTTCAAATATGTTGGCCACGAGTATCACTGAAGAGACATGTATTGTCGAAATGCGCATCTGGTGCAGGGAAATTGGTACCGTTAATGTTATTCCAATTTATATACAATCTAGATGCCAACGTTATAACCTAGTACATTAAATGTCAAGAACATTTAAAAAATGTGATCCCTAACTCCATCAATTAAAAACTGAATTTAAACTGATAGATTCATTCTGGTAATGTGCGCCAATGGTCTCAGTGTCACTCATGGCACATCTTTTATTTCTATTACCAAGATGCTTGACTGACAGCAGATTTGCTATATTTAGAGGACGTGTTTTTCAACAAACAATCGGCATAACCATGTGAACAAACTGTGCTCCTCTTATTGCCAACTTGTTCTTGTTTCAATGAAGTAGACTTCATACAGGAGTTTCTTAGAAAGAATGAAAAGATGAAACCATTAACTTTAACTTCACGTTCCATTATATAGATAACGTCCTTTCACTAAATATTTCAAAGTTAAATTTGGTGACTATGTTGAACTAATCTATCCTATCGAGCTAGAAATACAGGATATAGAAGTCAAATCTCCTTGTATCTTGACTTACCCATACATCTAAAATTGACATTGAGGGTCTGTTACAACAAAGAGTAGTAACAAAATAGATGATTTAATCTTTCGAATTGTGAACTTCTCATTTTTATCTACCTATATTCAAGTAGCGTCTACACATTGAGTATACATATCCCAGTTGATACACTATTCGAAAGCTTGCATTTCCATCATGCTTTTCTTGATATATTTTTGCTGCTTACAAGGAAGCTATCAAGTCAAGAGGTCCAGTGGTGAAAATGAAAATGAAAAAATATTTACGAGACAGCATACCGTCCTGTTTACTTTTCTCTATAGTGACATTACTGAATCATATCAAAGATTAATGTGATGGCCTTTGACGCTGAACTATAGTACATATTTTATTCAGTGAGCATCTGGAGTCGGACTTCGGGTGCGGGATGTTTTGCTTTGTTGAAGACCCATTGGCGGCCTTGGTTTGTTTTCTTCTCTTTGGTCGGGTTGATGTCTTTTTGACACAATACCCGTCTCCATTCTCATTTTACCACCCGGCATTATCAACACGACGATTGCAACATATAGACAGAATGTGTTATCCCTTCCAGAGCACCTGCGTACTGTAGTTTGATTTGAAAAAGGTGCCTGTTGCTATTGCTTTAATCTTTATTGGTGTTTTCTGTGGTTTTTTTTGCATTTTCTTGCCTTTCATTTGTCACGAAAAGTGTGTTTCTATCTCAAAATTCACAATTGGTAAAGTTTCATGTTTGAAAGTTTGCACGACCGATTGCTTTCGAATTTGGCGATGTCTTAGGGTTAGATAAGAGTCAATTTTCAATCTGTTATTTTGTGATGTCTAAGTTCCTAATATAACTGACCAACGTATTTTAAAAGAGGGACGAAAGATACCAAAGGGACAGTCAAACTCATAAATCTAAAACAAACTGACAACGCCATGGCTAAAAATGAAAAAGACAAACAGAAAAACAATAGTACACACGACACAACATAGAAAACTAAAGAATAAACAACACGAACCCCACCAAAAACTAGGGGTGATCTCAGGTGCTCCGGAAGGGTAAGCAGATCCTGCTCCACATGTGGCACCCGTCGTTTTGCTTATGTGATTACAAATCCGGTAAATAGTCTAATTCGGTAGGTCATATTCATGAAAGGGAAGGGGATTGTAGTTACGACGTAAGGAACATATCCGATATCATTTGTGAAACGGTTATTCCATAACGGTCAACCAACTCGTGATGGCGTCCGTAAAATTTACGAAGGGATGATTTCAACTTCACCATTTGGAACTCTTGGTTTAATAGCTTCCTTGTGAGCAGCAAACCTCTATCAAGAAAATCATGATAGGAAATGCAAGCACGGGAATATCGTATCAATTGGGAGATATATACCCCGTATGCAGGTGCTGCTGGAATGTTGCTACTTAGAAATGGAAAGTTCACAATTGGAAAGTTGAAATCATCTCTTTTGTCGTAAAGTTTTGTTTTCAACCGACCAAAGGAGTACAGGACGATATTTACCGATTACTGTCCTATGGAGCAGGATTTGTTACACTTCCTGGGCACCTAGAAATACCCACGGTGTTTAGTGGGGTTTGTGTTGCTCAGTCTTTATTTTCATCTGAGCGTCACTGATGAGTCTCATGTAGTCGAAACGCGCGTCTGGCGTAATAAATTATAATCCTGGTACCTTTGGTAACTATTTACATTTCTATGTTTGGGTTTAATCTGTTGTTTTTTGTTTTTGTTTTTCATTTTTCTTTGCAATTGCGTTGTTAGTTTTTTTGTCATCAAATTAAGAGTTTGAATATCTTTTTAGTATCTTCCACCCCTCCTTCAACAATAATATAAGTGGCATCTCAAAAATCAAAGCAGCAAAAACAATAAAAACAAAAATAAACGAAATAGAACAATATCCAATTAATGCCATTCAATATCATACAAATGCTATGTCTGACAAGTGCATCAAACCATTATAATTCATGTTTAAACTGGATTATGTATCTGTCTGTCTCAAACCAATTGCAAATCTATGGTCACCAAATGAGTTTATTTAAAAATTAAAAAGAAGATTGGAATGAAGACATTCAGGGGAAAACATTTTGCCTATGGTTTGGTGTGACATATTGTCTATACAATGTGTCGAGTTCTAAATCGTCACGAGACTTTAAAAGTTGTGATTGAATTTTAACAGAAAAACTTTGAAACCCAAACATAATCCTTTATATTTTAAAGGTGAGGTAAATTAACTTTTGTATTTATCATGTTCAATTCATCTAACCCCCCCCCCCCCCCCCCGGAAATTCGTTTTTATCTTTGAAGTTTTAAAGGATGTTTTGTTTTGAATTTCATCAGGTTAAAACAGGTTTTGATCAAGTTTATTTTTCAATTAAAATATGAATTGATAATGCGAATATATCAAAAATACATAAGCATTTCGTTTAATCATTTTGGTGACCTTTGTTGATGTAAGTTTCCTTATAATTGTAACCAAACATAGTTTTGATTCTTATTATATAATTATATTATCAAAGTTTTGTTATATAAAGAGTCGTGTTTGAAACTAATCATTAGCTATTTCTAGCTAACCGAGTAGGCGTTACAGTGCAATATCTGGGAAAATCAATGTAATTGAAGCATCCTCTTGTGCTATTGACAGGAATTAATAATTGCTGTAAAGTATGAACCAATATAATATATTAACCAGGTTAATGCTGTCGCAAGCATTTCATGACAATGTAATTAACTCGGCAGAGAGGGAAATAAATGACCATCGATTCTTTAGTGGATAAGGCGTATAAGGCGTATAGACAGCTTTTGTGTAATAATCTCATATAACATTTCCACAGTTTTGTATCACGCATAACAAAGCGTTAATACCCACAAGTTTGATCATTTTTTAATTTCATTTACAACATTTTTTTATAAATCTCTCGAGGACCTTCGAACAGCATGTAAAGATAGAGGTGCTATTCACCATATCTAATCTCGAAAAGAAATTGCCGAGTGTGAATAATTGTCATCACCCGGCATATGGCTGTTTTTTTTTATATGACGTTAAAATGTCAAATTCAGAGGAAAGCACGTCATGATCGATTATTGACAAATAAAAAACTAAGACCTAACAAACCACGCCACAGCTTCATTATAATGTATAGTTAACCATGCAGTCGGGGAAAACACAAATCGGCGTAGAATTAGAGATATATTATTTCACATTTGTAACATTAACGGTACCAATTTTATTGACAAGATGCTAATTTCGACATCTAGTATCGAGGCCATCATATTTGAAAATTCAAAACCAAATATATATGAAGTTGAAAATATAAAAAAGGACAAAATATAGAGCCGAATTCGAACCATTAAGCAGAGCTATAAACGATAGAAATTTTCCCGTTGATTATAAATGATTTCCAAAATATCATAACAACAAATATCAGAAATACAGTATTCGTATCTTCATGCAAGTTCAGATATACTGGCTGTTATTGGGCTTGTGTTACCCTCTGCTACTTATAGTTCAGCAGCAGTGGAATCGAACAGGTGGTAGTCATAAAAGTTACGGTATAAAATTTTCTTTCACAAAATGTGCATTTTGATAGCTTATGTAACTTCAGTTACAGCTGATGTCAGAGAACAATGAATACCAAAAAAACAGATCAATACGCAAGACAACGATGTAGGATTAATTAGACCCCACAAGGGTCCATACTTCTAGCATAAATTTAAGTTAGAATTTAATGCAATCTGTGGATAGTGGGACTTGATTTAATGCCCATCATCACTATGTATCTTAGCCAAGACAGTGGCAATATAGGAAAGAGGTCTTATTATGGGTGTTGAAATTTACGTATGTTTGTGTTTTGCAAGACGAAAAAATTTGCACAAAATTATTTTTTTCATCAAATTCAACGAAACAGGTAAATTTTCATTGTTAATGGACTTGAAACGTAAACTGCATGAGCTGACAAAAAACGTGAACATTTTGTTTTAACAAACCCCCGATATGATAAGAATAACTTAAGTTTGTCGAATTATGTCCTCTATGCTTGAAAGGCGTTAACGTGGTTGAAATCCAAAATATTTGGTTAATAGTTATCAAAGGTACCAGGATTATAATTTAGTACGCCAGACGCGCGTTTCGTCTACATAAGACTCATCAGTGACGCTCATATCAAAATATTTATAAAGTCAAACAAGTACAAAGTTGAAGAGCATTAGGATCCAAAATTCCAAAAAGTTGTGCCAAACAATGCTAAGGTAATCTATGCCTGGGATAAGAAAATCCTTAGTTTTTCAAAAAATTCAAAGTTTTGTTAACAGGAAATTTATAAAAATGACCACATTATTGATATTCATGTCAACAACGAATTGTTGACTACTGGGCTGGTGATACCCTCGGGGACGAAACGTCCACCAGCAGTGGCATCGACCCAGTGGTGTAAATAGTTATCAAAGGTTAACTTTTACCAAATCTCCATTTTTGGCAGATTTTAGATTTAATTGTAAACGCTTTATAGGTCAACAAAAAAAAACACAAAGAAACACTTGTCACCAAAAATTAATAGCCCAAATAGGGGCCTTTGACCCTTATTGTATTTTCTTACTTTATAATACTACTTGTGGTTTATGTCAATCCCAAGCTTGCCTCCACTGCAAGGGCTACTTCGGGAAGGTACAATTAAGTAACATAAGATTTGCTTAGACAATACAAAAAATACTGATGCATGTTATCATGAAAGTGTTAAAAATAATCGAAGAAGTTTTTCCGTTAACTTTTAAATTTTGTGTGATTTTCACCACATGGGCAACATCAGCAGATATGTCCACTTGTCGAAACAAGAGAGTCGTATGAGAATCAGGATAGTTCATATATTAATTTTCTTAAATCACGTGCAACTCTGGTTGTCGAGCCTTCGACTTTAGTCGAAAAAAACGAGACTAAGCGACCCTACATTCCGTCGTCGTCGGTGTCGTCGTCGTCGGCGGCGGGGTCCACAAATATTCACTCTGTGGTTAATGTTTTTGAAATTTTAATAACTTTCTTAAACCATACTGGATTTCTACCAAACTTGGACAGAAGCTTGTTTATGATCATAAGATAGTATCCAGAGGTAAATTTTATAAAAATGAAATTCCATTTTTTCCGAATTTTACTTATAAAATGACTTTGTTTTTCTGCAGGGAAACACAATATTCACTCTGTGTGTTTTTTTTTTTTTTTTTTTAAATTTGAATAACTTTCTTAAACTATCCTGGATTTCTACCAAACTTGGACAGAAGCTTGTTTATGATCATAAGAGAGTATCTAGAAGTAAACTTTGTAAAATTAAAATTCTATTTTTTCGTATTTTACTTATAAATGGACTTTGTTTTTCTGCATGAAAACATTACATTCACTCTGTGGTTAAAGTCTAAAATTTTAATAACTTTCTTTAACTATCCTTGGTTTGTACCAAACTTGTACAGAAGCTTGTTTATGATGATAAGATAGTATCCAGAAGAAAAATTTGGTCAAACGAATAAATTCATTTTTTCCGTATTTTACTTTAAATGGACTTAGATTTTCTACCAGGAATCAACACATTCACTCTGTGGTTAAATTATTTAAAAAATTTGATAACTTTCTTATACTATTTTTAATTTGTACCAAACTTGGACAGAAGCTTGTTTATGATCAACAGCTAGTATCTAGAGGGAAATTTTGTTAATACTTTGTACCTGGGTATCTGTATTTTACTTATAAATGGACTAAGTTTTTATTCCAGTTAACATTACATCCAGTCTGCATTTAATTGTTAAATTATTTTTCATAAACTATCCTGGATTTTTACCAAACATGGACAGAAGCTTCTTACAATCAAAAGATAGTATCAAGCGGAATATTTTTATTGTTTTTTTTTCCCTCATTTTTGTTGCCTGCAATTTACAGCAAAAGTAGGCGAGACACTGGATTCCGCGGAACCCTTTCGATTTTTTTTTAGTAGAGATCACTGCCGAAAAATTCGAGTGTTTATGTTTATTGATAGTATACGTTGTTTTCCTCTATATGTTCGAACACTAAACCATTTTGCTACTTTTGATTTACTTTGACCACTATATGTTTTACCTTTTTAATGAATATGTAGGTTTGGTATTTTCATTAATTCTTGCTCGCATACCGTTTTTGATTCATTATAATCTTAAACCATTGAATAATACGACGATTGCATAATTATAATTGTGAATTATTTAACCGACCAGGCACATTGCACAGTAAATCAGAGATCAAATTAGAACATGTCGATCAACTTTAAAACAAGAATACATTATCATGAAATGTCGATCTTTTAAAATGCGAAACAGACTATAGATCTTCTGATCAATATTTCCTTACGGTGTATATCTGATGCCAATTTATAAATTATATATAGACAATGACATCCAATATTGAGAAAAAATGTCTATAAAAATGAATGAGGTGCGCTAAGGACCATTTGCGACCTACAGAAATGAAGTATTACAAAACTATGTGGTTCTAGATTAAAATGCACAAAGTATAAATTATTACATTTTCCAAATGTAGAGAATATTTACGGAGAATTAACCATGAAAATATAGCAAAATTCGTGAAAATTTAGACCCCAAAAAAGCTAGCACGACTGAGCGTTTGATAGTACCACTAATTTGAAGAAAGTAGATAAAGGAAAAAGTGTTTATAAATTTTCATCGAAGAGTGGACACTTGAATAATTTGAACACTTAAATTCCATAATGAATTACTAGATTGAGGAATGTTCAGAAAAGGATTTACCACTCTTTATTAGCTTTAACATATATATACTGTTATGATTGGGAATAATCTGTCATCTTCCTTAAAGTCCCACCATCTTACATATTTCTATGCAATAAAAAATTAATAGTTGGTCTCACTCTGAGCATTAATCCTTACATTAAATAAGAATGTAGAATGGACTGTACATATGCAATGTTTATTTAAAATAATACTGTAAATTATTCAATAGACGGTATATATTTTTGTTATTCCCTCTTAAGGACCTCTTTGTTTATCTCTAGTAAATGACATCATAGATATAATAACCATATTTCTTCTAATAGACCCATTACTTTGAGCGAAAAAAAGTCTTCTTTTTTAATCTTAATCTTCCGTTAGTTTATTTATTGTAAAGTAAAAATAAAACAATATTCTTCTTCTGTGTATTAATTTATCTCTACACCAAAATATTTGAATGACATATGTGCTCAAATCTTATGACAAGGTCGTATAATCAAATAAATTTAAATAAATAAAATCGATATCTTTTGTCGGTTTATATATGTTAATTCATCCCTTATTAACCTCATATGAATTCCCTTTAACTGCACCCCAAAGTACACTGACATTTACAGCAGTATTGATTTGCAAAACAAGCAAAGCCACGTGACTTTACACAGCTTCGTGCCGCGGATTTCCGATAATACGCTTTGGGAGTGGTAATTACCAGTCGTCCTTCACCTTTCTTGACAAACAACTCAGCAAAATAAATCACCTAGACATGTTTTACGTGGAAGCCTTAAATAGAACGAAACAATATGGCTGCTGTAAAGGTCATTCGCTATTACAGTGCAACTGGGGTAAATAGGACACCAATAACACGCTATCACATGATTTAGTATTGGCGGAGAAGAAATGTCAATAAATTGATTCATCATAAGTAAAGGGACATGCGTATTGGCAAAGCAATGTTATATTTAACAGCTGCTGTTACATAATATTTTTTCTGACAAGGGGAAGGACGGCTAGATAAGTATGTTTGATATACGAATTATGCACTCGTCTGAAGAGGTTGAGAAATAGGTTTTGTGTTGTTGTTTGAGAAAGACATCGCTAGGTAAATAGGTAAAGTATTCAAGTAGTATTTAAATGTCAAGCAGGGAAAGTAAATAATATATAATGTTAAATATAGATTTGCTATGATTAGTTTGGCTTAAATATCCACAAACTGAACCACAAGGCAATTTATTTTGCAGGTATAAAAATAAAACAAAACAGACCTCAAGGCTATCATAGAACCAATTCGTTATCATAATCCGAACACTAGTTTATTTTTGTTGCGGAATGTGTGTTTGAGATTGATGCCGACAAATCACAAAACGTTAGAAATAGAAATAAATTGATTTATGGAAAATGTCAGAAAGTTTTTCCATCAGTGCATTGGCTTGGGAATTCAATCCAACGACCTAGTCTTTTGATACATTGGTTCGATCGAATGGCTCAGAGGTAATGGGTTTCGATCCAATGGTTTATAAACTTAAACTACAGGTAATATCAGAATGCATCGATTCCAAAATATTCTACAAAAGTACAAGGAAACAGTACACAAGGTCCAATAGGTATGACATAGCGTGATTAAGAACGTTATTTCTTTATTTATGCTATAGGCCAAGTTTTTTCCATACCAGCCTGTTTAGAAAAAAAATCATATTAACTTTCTTCATATGCATGCATCTTTTAACCAATACAAACTGTATATCAACCACAACTTTTTAACAGCACAGACGGCGTTTTCGAGGGAGCTAACATTATCATAACTAGGACGAACACTGTCTCATAAATACTGAGTATGCATATGATATATGCACAATCATAGCTGCAGTCTAAAAGTTTGTCCAATGTATTTTATGGCATACAAGGAATGAATTTGCAATACAGAAAAATAATAATTGTTGGTTCGCAGTTGATATATGTTTTTGTCGTTTTTCTTTCAAGTTAAATCACTTTGAAGGCTACATTTGTATTAAATTTTACCAAAAGACACCAGAAATTACGCCCACAGTAGTTTGACGATGATGAATCTCATTAATCAATATGAAGAAAAATCATGGCGACAAAAGAAGAATGAGGTGATCGTTAGAAGGAGTGATGACAGGTGCGTTGACACATTTGCAATACCCGTATTATCAAGTCAAAAAGCCAAAACACTATCGTAAGTCTAAGTAAAATTGTCTCCAATTGTATTTTGTAAAAATTGGTTTAAAAACCGTAAATCAAAGCAACAGTAGTATACCGGTGAAAATCGACCGAAAGAAAATAAATCCGGGTTCCAGGAAGAACAGAAACACAGATATGCAACAAAACCAAACGTTAAAATACATAGAAACGAACTACTTGATAACAACTGCCTTATTCCTGACTTGGTACAGGACATTATATTTGGTGGGTTGAACCTTGTTAAATGGCTATCCAAACCTTCTGCTTATATGATTATATTTTAAAAAAAATATCCATAAAATGACAATGCTACGTGAACACAAAAACACGCAAGAACTGTCATCACAGAGAAACGTAAACATTACTAAAGCTAGTTATGCTACAAAAACATTAATTTAGAAAAAGATATTTATTATTAGATCAAACCGCCAATAAAATCAAAATCAGACTTAAAAGGGTTACAAGAAAACAACCATTTGTTTACTTTACGACTTTTGTACCAGAATGAAATATGTCTCGTCATTTTGTGATACAGGGATGGAATCTAAAGCTTCAATAATAAAGAAGTTTTGAAATTCTATTTCACAAGGTGAACACAATATACCTAACTGATGTACGAATGAGCTAATAAAAAAAAATTGCCTGATCAATTAAGCTGTTTTTTTCAAGTGCATTTCAAGTTATCGTTTGCCATTTGACCATACATATGTTTGGGTGTCACATTGCTGACATTAAAAGTAACATGAACTGCAACACATTTTTCAATATTGTGCATTTTTCAAGAAAGAAAATATGGAACACTACCGTTACTCTATAATAAAAAAAAAAGCCGCAATACGAATAAGTATCTATGCATTTGCGATCATTAAATGTAATACCCTTCAATTATTATGCTTTACCATAAAATAAGATCAAATTGATGAAAACCCCCTTCTGAAATATTCAAATTTAATCCCTTTGCATTACCCATGAAATCTTGGCGTAAATCAGATACACCAAATCCGGATTACGTCTTATTTGGTCATAAGTTTTTATTCTCTGATAAGTTGGTAATTTGTTGACTATGATATGTCCCCGCAATAAATCGTTGCCATTATTTATTTCTTAGCAATTAGCAATCTATGGTGTATGCTATGTATAATATTCACCTTGAGGGCGTTAGCTCGAATGGGTGTATCTTAGGTACACCAAGATATTATTCTTAATGCTAAACGATAGTTTTCAATAATTAAGGAGAGGGGTCTTTCATCGATTTTACCATATGTTGTTTAAAAGCATGATACATTTATGGTATCCGATTGCAATTAACGATTGAATCACCTTGGTTTAAATACTGTTGTTTGTTTCAAGGTTTGTCTTTTGGTCCAATTCTTTTTTTTTGTCGTGGTACAGCCAGCCTGTTTCAACTTATGAGTTTAATTATTCCTTTTGTATCTTTCGCTTATCTCCTATATGAAAAAGAATGAGTTTCTCATTAAGAGTAATATACGCTCACACACATATTTTTAAGCTGCTGTTTATCGACTTACATCAAACATTAATGCAAAATGTGGAGGATTAAACATTTCCATATGTTCATTGTAGCCAAAGAAATAACAATATTGATATATTAACGGTAAATTTTGTTATTTTTATTATATCAAAAACATTATTCTCTACTCAATGACAGTATCCATGAATCTACGTGCAGTAGAACTAGGAATAGGAGTACTGGCGGAGGTGATAGACTGATCATCAAGATTGTGACATTGTCATATTGATCGTACTCGATAGCTGCACAGTCGAAGCTGAACTGATGTTCCAAGTTATTATTTAAATTTGATGCAATTACATGTTTTATGGTTATCCACTAGTATTTATCAGATTAAGGGAAAATACCAGAACAATAGTTTCCTGTCCTTCCCAATTATTCTTATTTTAGTAGTCTACTTAAGAGAAGTAAGTACCCCTACTCGTGTATTTTGATCTGAGCGTCACTGATGAGTCTGATGAAGACGAAACGCGCGTCTGGTGTATCAAATTATAAGCCTGGTACCTTTGAATAAACTATTGTAAAAAGTAAAATCACAAAAATACTGAACTCCGAGGAAAATTCCCAATCAAATGGCAAAATCAAAAGTTCAAACACATCAAGCGACTGGACAACAACTGTCATATTCCTGACTTGGTACAGGCATTTTCTGATGTAGAAAATGGTGGATTGAACCTGGTTTTATAGCTAGCTAAACCTCTCACTTATATAACAGTCGCATCAAATTTCATTTTATTGTCACCGATGCGTGAACAAAACAAACAGACACAATCGGTAAAAAGGTCAAAAATAGGGGTACAGCAGTCAACATTGTGTTATCATCTTAATCACTATAAAAACAACAAATGTAACGAAGAAGCACAAAAAGGCATACATCAAATTTAACATCCTCATTTTGCTTATATTATACGATTTTAGTTATCTATGTAAAGTCACCCATAAAAGATGGAGGGTTTTAAGTACTGGTGTAAAATTGCGCGTTTGAAATTCGCACAGGTAGACATGAAATAATTTTGTCGTTCAAAGTATGACGGGATACATAAATACAGTCCCTTAAAATAGATATAACAAAAACTGACTTAACAGTAAAAGTAATAATAATAAATAAAATAATAGTGTGGTTCAAAGTATGACGGGATACATAAGTACAGAGTCACGTCAAATGTATATCACAAAAAACAAATTTAACAGTAAAAGTAATATTAATAAATAAAATAATTTTGTCATTCAAAGTATGACAAGATACATATGTACAGTGTCACATCATAAAATAATTTTGTGGTTCAAAGTATGATGGGATACATAAGCACAGAGTTACGTCAAAAGGATATCTAAAAAACAGACAGTAAAAGTAATATTAATAAAGACAAATAATAGAATAATATAACACGTTATTAAGATGATAAACAACGTTAGTACGCAAAATCTATACTTCAAGACCATCGTGTATTATTTGTGAAGTAGATACGGAATATTAATCAACAAGTTCTTGGTACCAACCGATGTAATTACAATTCCAAGAATATAAGTTAACTTTTGAAATTGGATTATATAATTGTACAACTAGAATATAAAAATCTCATTACATTTAAATACAATTATATTCTCTTTATAAGACAAATTCCGTTTAAATGTGGGCGACTTAACGGCCATAGGGAATACAGATAAGTACATTGATTTAATCAAATGTTCTATTTTCATCGTGTTAACGGGTATATATCAGGCCTTGTGCCTTGTGTATAGATCCACATCAGCAAAGCAACGAAAATGTACTTGGTTTGCCAATATCAGGATTTTAATTTTTTTTTAATTTTGCAACAATTTGTCCTGTATGTTGAATGACTGAACTAGACCGGAAAGCTGTTAAGGGTGTGGAAAAAATCCCAACTTTTCTATTTTATAACCATATTTTAAGAAACTAAGGTTTAACTCCTTCGTAACCTTGCGACTAATTTCAGCTATTTTGTTTATGTCATTTTTGCTTAAATAGTTTTTTTATGTTGCAGCATATTTACGTTGCCGAATGTTTGGGTGTGAGCGTGTCAATCTAGGAATTTTTTGAATTTGAATGCATGGAATTTGTTAAGTGTTTTTTTTCCATTTATACTCATTAACGCACTAAATTATATCACATGGTTAAGTTTAAAATTTATACATTCTCAGTAAAGACCAAAGACAGCAATGTATGGTTTCATGTGCGCAATTATATATAAAAAAGAAGATGTGGTATGATTGCCAATGACCAAACTCTCCACAAAAGACCAAAATGACACAGAAATTAACAACTATAGGTCACCGTACGGAATAAGCAAAGCCCATACCGCATAGTCGGCTAAAAAGGCCTTGACATGACAATATGAAACAATCCAAACGAGAAAACCAGTGCATGTTTCCATTTTTGCAAGTTTGTTTTCATCAAAATGGTACTCGGAAAAGAAACATGTACGGCTTCTAGTCGGATACTATATGATTGGACCTACTTTTAATCGAAGGATTCTTCAATTAGGTTTTAGAAATCTAGAAAATCGAATTCATATTTTACAAGATATAGAAAATACATTGAATTTCTGCAAGTCAGAAACATTAGATATTTGGCTTTTCCATAAACGAAAAATTAGATGCTGTTTTTAACTAAATTTAAAATAAACTTTCGCCACATGACCATACAAATATAAAATTTTCACCGTTATGCTACGCCAACATTATTGATAACAGGAACTGCTGTCATTGATTTTTTTAGTTGCTGTAGTCTTCAAAATATAAGATATGGAACACCACTGCATGATATCATATGGAAAATAAATTACGAACAATTGTGCTCTTGTAACCATATATCATAAACCCACATATATCAAAAACCCTATATCTAATATAATAGTCTTGTTTCTATGATTTTTTTTTTATATACCATCTTAATTTTTTTATATACCATCTTAAATAAACTCATTATAGATACCAGGATTACATTTTGTATTTACGCCAGATGCGCGTTAGTAAGTAACGGTTAATGCAAAATAATGGCTTTTTATAATCTAGATATTTAGTTAAGGTCTCTGCTGTAACCGAAAATAGATGAGAGAATCCTTTGTCAAGGTCACAACTGTTATCGAAAATAGAATAGGGAATCACGCTAAAATTGAATTGCCTTGCAACAAGAAAAAAACCCTCAATTTGTCTCATGCTTTAACAATCATTCTCTCAATGTATTTTGATGAACTTGTTTTGGAAATATAAAGTACATTGACGTGGTTGAAAACTATTTCGACTAAATCATAAGTATATCCATGGTATCATCGGGGCTAACAAATTTATTCACGTTACATTTGGTCTAATTTAATTTGTTTATCTGTACAGGTAAACTACAAGTAATTTTATCTAACTTAAATTTGATATGTAATAAGTAAGATATGTTTTATTTAATTTTAAAAGTTTAACCTACATAAAAATTCGGTCATAGTGAAACCACGCGTGTTTGGAAATAATAATACACATGGAAGTTTTATACCACTTAATGAAAATAAGATTTTAGTTGAGATCAGACTGTACCACACGATTATATTGTTAAATACGGTTAAATCAGCTTTAAATTTGGAAATGTACTGAGTGACAATATATAAAACCAATCTTTATTTACCACCATGTTAGATTAAAACAATATTATCAAGTGCTTATAAATAGACACTATTAAATCGTACTTTCACCTCCAGGTGGTGAGCAGCCACGGTCTTGCAATTGGAAAAAAATATGCAAAACCAGAACGTAAAACAGAATTTTATTTATTACATATCAAATATTAATGTGTTATTAAATAAAGAGAATTTACATGTAAGAGGGAGAATTATCCCAAATGTTGAGTTGCCATTGGCCTCAAAGAACTATATACATAACCAAAACGTTCATCTACTATTCACGTATTAATGTCATTTAGTAAATTTTGTCATTGACGTATGTACCACGTGACCTTTTATTCATACAAGTTGCCAACTGTCGCAATATTATCACAATTGTATATGACTAACGCTTTACCTTTTTGTAAAGCGAATTCTTGATTGCGTTAACTTTGGTGGTGTTCTGATCGAGGTTCTGAGTAATGCATTCGTAACTCAAAGCCATAATTGACGACAATTTTCATTAGCTGTAAACAGGGGGTCAGATATTCTTAATTCTCATCATACAGATACTATTTTTTTTTCTAAAGCATTTCTAACGTTTTGAAAAAGACAAGTTGTTTAATTCATCTGCAAAGGTGTTTGTAGTGGTTTTTAAATGAATAAACTTTACCAATGACCCTTAACTGGTATCATGCTTGTTTTTTTTTATCAATATTTGCCTTAGTCAAGAATATTAAGATTAACAATCTTGTTATAATTTTTTATGTATTTTTTTCATGCATATGGATTTCCAAGCTTTGAATCTACCCTCGAACATCGTTATATACTACTGTTGTCAGTATTGATACAAACATTGGATACTCCAAACAGGTTGATTCAACAAATAAAGTTAAAAGTATTCAGAAGAACATAATATTTCCAGTGCTTTTCTGGAACCAGATCACAACGTGACTTACACATGTTGTTCATAATTCATTTACGTTTTGACTTAATGTTTTAACAAAGATATGCCGTCAAAATTCAGATCAACGAACTTGAACAATGACCTTAAGTATTTATCTATAGGCATTTGTCGGTGCTGTGCACATGACCCGACTTAAATTAATCTAATTCGAAGGTGAAGGTAGTTATATTATCTAGAAAGGTCGAAAATATGTCACACATTCTTATGAACAGGTAGAGGGTTGACAGTGGGGGACGTCAGAATTACATGTCCTTTGATTAATTCGTACGTTTATTATCTGTTAATATTAGAGTATTTTTTTTTTATCTTGGCTAATAATGACTTAATATAATACGATGTTATTAACCCCAGAAGCTGAATGGATAATAAAGCCAAACATCCCTGACAGACCCCATTTTAACTTATTGAAAGCTAGCAGATACTAAAGTCTCTAGCCAGATATTAATATTTTTTTTTATTAATTAACAGGCCTTTTCAGGACTAGTTTTCCTGTATACAACATAAATTTAGAAAAATTAACCGAATATAACGTTTTATAAAATATGAAGTTAAATAGTCTTCATATTTATAAATAACAAATGTACGTTAAAAAGATTTAACGATACTTTTCTCAATTTTGTCGATTGTTTCCGTGGCAGCAGAAACAGTTCTTTTCCAAAGCGGGTTTCCATCTTGCTGTTCCAATCGGTAATTTGTTATTCATCGGTCGAAATCGACAGACAGCAATAGCATTTTTGAATGTAAAAATAATTCTCAAGTTCCCGATAATTCAAACATATTGAAGTTAATATCATTTGAAGAATTTAAGTCAAGCAAATTTGTATTCTAAACTCATCCTGAAGTTTGTAAGGAGGAGGTTTGAAGGAAAATATTTTAACCTTGAATTTTTCCTATTTGTGTTAATTTTATTGATAACAATGTTTT
Organism: Mytilus galloprovincialis; assembly: GCF_965363235.1. Lineage (NCBI taxonomy): Eukaryota > Metazoa > Mollusca > Bivalvia > Mytilida > Mytilidae > Mytilus > Mytilus galloprovincialis. The sequence goes on along the minus strand of NC_134840.1, from coordinate 24,532,775 downwards.
TCACTAGTTTAATCCGTATAAGAAAAGCCTCGATTATAAAATCTTTAAATAAAGGCAGCTGTAGTATACCGCTGTTTTTAAAAAAGTCGTAAATTGATTAAGAGAAAACCCATCCAGGTTATAAACTAAAACCGAGGGAACACGACAACTATAAGAGAAAAACTGAAGAACAACAGAAACACTGAATTGCAATACAAACATCGGAATATTTGATAACAACTGTCATATTTCTGACTTTGTTATACCGGAAGTTCCAAATTGCTATAATATGATTTGCTGACATTATTTTGTTGCTTCTGTTTAAGGAACGTGCGTCTGGTGAACAATGTTGTATGTCTTGTATCTTTGATGAGTTTTCTTTTATTTCACATTATAAAAAAGCAATCGTAATTCTAATTAAATCAAATTATTAATCACAACCAAAACTCTGTAAAGTCATGGTACAATCCCGCCTATTATCTATATAGAAAGGCATTCATTGAACATGCAGCTGCATTAGAACTTCTACATGTATTACAATTTTTGACAAAATTAACGATTTTTATCAAGAGCTAACCGTCTTTTCAAAAAAATATCTAGACGAGTAAAACAATTTGAAAGGTAATTTGCAGTTTTACGTTTGATTATTTTGTTTCTGCTTTAATATTCCTGTTAACTTAATGTTTTGTAAAGCTATAATGATGTTTTGTAAAGTAATAATGAATCACTCGTTCCTTTCAATGACCAAAAATGCATTTAAACCAAAACAAAAATAAAAATAAAGTACCAAGCTCTCATGTAAATTTAAAAAACGGGGAAGTCCATGCAATATGATTAAATCAAACGCTAGAATTCATCAACAAAATGAACGAAAGATCAACAACATTCATATTCCAGACTTGGTACATGCATTTCCGAAGCAAATGTTGAGTTAAACCTGGTTTTAGAGTTAGCTAACCTTATGTTTTCACCTCTGTTGAGAGTTCTGTTCTCAAGAAAAACAATTTCGCATCGCACTGAAAAATTAAAAAAAAATGCATCTTTATATATTATTTGTCGGAAATGTATAATTTCTGACCGATCCATCTATCTTAATTATTTCAACTAATCAAAAATAGGTATAGAAGACAATAACAATCAAAACCAAGGAGTAAACAAAGACTCACAAAACCAAAGGACATTTACATCAACAGTTATAAAAAATAAATAAGAAACAACAAGAACTCCGCTAAAAACCGGGAGTGAAATCAGGTTCTCCGAAAGGGTTAGCATTCATCAACAAAATTAATGTGTCGCATAGCACTTTTAACAAGTTACCTCATATTTCTACATAAGAAAGTGACTTTACTAAGTCAGGAATATATCTATTTGTTTGATGTGTTTGAGCTTTTAATTTTGTCATTTGATAAGGGACTTTCCGTTCGGAATTCAGTATTTTTGTGATTTTACTTTTCATGGTATTAGACTTTTGTCAGACAAATTCACAGGCTATATTTATATATGGAAAATGTTGTTTGTGCTGTATTTAGACCCTTCTACAACGAAATTTGTTTAACATGCACACGTATAAAAATTGCGGTTTTTATCCAACGCAATTATAGGTTTGAACGTATTTATTGTTTATATTTTTTCGTTTGGGCTTGTATCATATTTTCCATCCGGTTTATACGATCCGTTTATCCTATATTGACTCTTTTAAAAATTCAAGAATCTATCTTAAATTGAGAGTAAATTATATGACCTTTCAAATACAGTTTCGATCCCCAACATTTATTGTCGAAATCCGGATCTGGTGTACAAAAAATATTGACACCTTATGTTTGTGGCATAACATCTTGACCACAAGTTTATTGTTTTCTGTTTAGTATTAAATTTATATTAAGATATATTTTGTTACATCTTGTGATCAATTTTATTTGGCAATCGCCAATGGCAGTCAGCAGGGTTGCAGAACATTATGTGTTCGACCTGTTAGTCAAATGCGTTTTGTTTAAATATACTTTTTCACTATTTTGGTCTTTTGGAAATGGTGTTTGTGCTGTATTTAGACTCTTCTACAACGAAATGTGTTGTACATACACACGTATAAACAAATGTTTTAAATATTTCCACCCATTTTGTACATTTTAGTCAAAACAGAAGTTTTATTTAGAGTGACCTATTTGAATTGAATTATAAGGTAAATGCTTATCTTGAAAATCTTCTAATTATGTCTACAATAATAGAAGAGTTTAAAACCATAAGCTATAATAAACATCCTGGTAGAGTGCAACCAACTTAACGATTTAATGTATATTTACTTTTTACGTCAGCATTCATATTTCATTAAATAAGAACTAACCCTGAGGTAAAATCAATTTTCTGATTCAATGCCTATTTCTTCTAAACAATACTTAACATTGATAGTGGTGTGAACAACATATATGCGTAATGAAAATACGCGTTACGTATATGGGTTAGGTGTACTTAAGCAAACTTCAATCACTGAGATACGTAATATGTTTGATATAAAAATATTGATTTATTATTGTTGAGATTTTTCATTTTGTTTCGTTTAAAAGTTAGAGAATCCAAAATTATAAACTTGTAAAATGAAATTGTTTAATTAAAAAACAAACAAACAAAAAAAAATTCGTAAGGGTTCCACGGAACCCGGTGTCTCGCCTACTTTTTCTGTTAATCGCAGACTCAACAAAAATGAGGAAAAACATCAATAAAAATTTCCCTCACAATACTGTCTTTTGATTGAAAGAAGCTTCCAAGTTTGGTAAAAAAATCCAGGATAGTTTATGAATCTAATAAATGTTTTATAAACTTTAACTGCAGACTGTATGTAATGTTAACTGGAAGAAAAACTAAGTCCATTTATAAGTAAAATACGGAAAAAGTGAATTTTTTTTTTACAAAATTTACTTCTGAATAATATCTTATGATCAGAAATAAGCTTTTGTCTAAGTTTGGTAGAAATCCAGGATAGTTTAAGAACATTATAAAATTTTAAAAACTTAAACCACAAAGTCCATTTATAAGTGAAATACGGAAAAGTGGAAATTTATTTTTACAAAATTTTTTTCTTGATACTATCTTATGATCATAAACAAGCTTCTGTCCAAGTTTGGTACATATCAAGGATAGTTTATGAAAGTTATTAAATTTTAAAAACTTTAACCACAGAGTGAATGTAATGTTTCCTCGCAGAAAAAACTAGGTCCATTTATAAGTAAAATACGGAAAAGTGGAAATTTATTTTCACAACATTTTCTTCTTGATACCATCTTATGATCATAAACAAGCTTCTGTTCTAGTTTGGTACATATCAAGGATAGTTTATGAAAGTTATTAAAATTTTAAAAACTTTAACCACAGAGTGAATGTAATGTTTCCTCGCAGAAAAACTAAGTCCATTTATAAGTAAAATACGGAAAAAATGGAATTTTATTTTTACAAAATTTACTTCTGGATACTTTCTTATGATCATAAACAAGCTTCTGTCCAAGTTTGGTAGAAATTCAGTATAGTTTAAGAAAGTTATTAAAATTTCAAAAACTTTAACCACAGAGTGAATATTTGTGGACGCCGCCGACGACGACGCTGACGACGACGGAATGTAGGATCGCTTAGTCTCGCTTTTTCGACTAAAGTCGAAGGCTCGACAACAAGCGGTGTAATCATTTAACTACAGACACGAAATATTATCCAAATAGATAATCAATCACCTGTCATTTCTAAAAATATGAAAATAACACTTTAAAATTTCATGAGTCGAAGCGCATTTCCGGATTAATTTTCACCAGGAATGTGCAAGGAGGATATTAGAAAGCCAATATAAATAAGAAGATGTGCCAACGAGAAAACTCTCTATACAAGTCACAATAAGTGCACCATTATAGGTCAAAGTACGGTTTTCAACACGGGGCTTCGGCTCACACTGAACAGCAAACTATAAATGGCTCCAAAAACCATTCAAACAGGAAAACCAACGGTCTTATCTATACAAAAAACGAGAAACATTAAAGAACCACATCAACAAACGACAACCACTGACCATAGGTTTCTAGCTTATGACAGGTAAAAAACAAATGCAGCGAGGCCAAACGTTTAAATGGGTACACACCTTCACCCTTATCTGATGCAATAGTGTAACATCACAACATAGAAAGACACACTATAAAATACAAATTGAAATTGCTTAACTCCATTAAAAGACATATTAACACAAGTGAACATACACTGAACGAATAATCTATGACACAACGTAAATATAAAATCAATAAAATAAAAAATAAATAATTTTCACATGTGCAGATATATATATTTATTAAATAAAATAGTAAAATAAATAAAAAGTTAACAATTCCATTCAATCGATTGCATCCTTCCATTTTGGACTCTTCAGGATAACTGATATGGCGTCGTTATGGGTGACGTCGTTAAGGAGGTTTGTGACGTTCCGGCATTGTTCGTTATTAAAAGTTCTCGGGATTTAATTTTGATCGGAACGTTGTGATGAAATAACGTTCCATCTCCTTTCGATAGGCTTCATCCCGTTTACATTTAAAAAAAGGTATTATTTGAAAATATTTTTTACCACAAGTGTCAAGATGGGCACTAATTGACGAGTTTCTGTATTGTGGGTGTTTTATTTGTTCTTTGTGAACTCGCATCCGTTCACAGAGGCTATTCCCGGTCTGTCTCTCTATATATATATATATATATCTTTAAAATTCAAGTCTATCCTAAATTGAGGTAAATTAAATGGCCTTCCAAATACTTTTCGATCACTGAAGACACATTATTTGTCGAAATCCGGATATGGTGTTTAAAATTTAGCACCTTTTGTTGTGGTTTACCATCTTAGCCGCAAATTTCTTGTTTTCTACTTTGTATTAAATGTATATAGAGATTCATTTTGTTACACCTTGTGATCAATTTATTTGGCAATCGCCAATGGCAGTCAACAGAACATCAGTGGTTCAACCTGCTAGTCAAATGCATTTTATTATAATATATATTTTCACTCTCTTTGTGCTGTATTTAGACCCCTCAACAACGAAATTTGTTCCATGGACACGTATAAAAATTGCGTTTTTTATTCCACGCAATCATAGGTTTGAACGTTGATTTCAATCTAAACTTGTTTATAATCTTTCTTTTGGGCTTATATTATATTTTCTTAATAATTTCAAAATTCATAAACAGTATATTTTCAAGGTTTGATCAGTTCCGTGTTCCTGTTGTTCCGTTGTATTTATCGTATAGTTGATGAGTTTTCCTTGGTTTTGCATTAACCCAATGATACCCTCCGGGACTTATAGACTCACCACCAAGGCTATAAAAAATACTTTATAATTGCAGTCCTCTAGAGCCGTTATATAAACCTTATTCATGAAACAAAGCCAAATACTAAAATTATTTGAAATTTGAAATCCAATGTTGTAGAGGAACCGAATGGTCATTACAAAGTTAATATTGATTTATTCGTTAGTTCTTTGAATGAAATGTTAAAAGGGAAAATACAACTAAAATTGGTATCTTTTTTGTTTCTAGAAATATATGAAGATTTACCAAAGTACATTTTATATTATTCTGTTCAGAAATCAATATGAAAGTCTAATGCCCGAGTTTAAAACTGGAAATACTTATAATATCAAGAGGGAGTGTTACAATTAAACTTGTGAAAGCCTTAGTGACACAGATCGATTGTCTGGAAACTTGATTGAGTATCAAAATTGCGTATCTTTCCGAAATAAATTGTTGTTTATTCTTAATAAGACTGTAAACAAAGGTATTTTGTACAATTGACTAAGATGCATCCAAACAATGTTGCTTGATACTATGCAGGATGATTGTTCTTCAAAGAGTGCATCTATTTGTTATGTATGTTAATTTCATTCCTCTATGATGACATGTATATAGGTACAATTTCATACAATTTCCATTAAAAAAATGTCAACATCATGTTGGCAACTATAATTTGTCATTGATATATATATATATATATCTAGTGAATAGTCTGCACTTTAAGAAGAAACTAGAGGCTCTTAAGAGCCTGTGTCGCTCACCTTGGTCTTCGTGCATTTTAAACAAAGGACACAGATGGATTCATGACACAATTGTGTTATGGTGATGGTGATGTGTTTGTAGATCTTACTTTACTGAACATTCTTGCTACTTATAATTTTCTCTATCCATGATAAACTTGGCCCTTTACTTACAGAGGAAAATATTTTGTAAAAATTTACAAAAATTTACCATATTAATGTAAATTGTTTAAAATTGATTAAAAAGGGTAATAATTCCTTAAGGGGTCAACTGACCATTTTGATCATGTTGACTTATTTGTAGATCTTACTATGCTGATCATTATTGCTATTTACAGTTTATCTCTATCTATAATAGTACTCTAGATTATAACCAAAAATGGCACAATTTCCTCAAAAATTACCAATTGAGGGGGAGCAACACAACAAACAGATGTCCAATTCATCTGAAAATTTCAGGGCAGATATATATTGACTTGATAAACAATTTAACCCTGTCTAACCTACTCTAAATGCTTTAGTTTTAGAGTTATAAGCCAAAATCTACATTTTACCTCTTTGTTCTATTTTAAGCCATGGCGGTCATCTTGGTTGGTTGGCTGAGTCACTGCACACATTTTAAAACTCAATACCCTAATAACAATTGTGGCTACGTTCAGTTAAGTTTGGCCCAGTTGTTTTTCAACTAAATACCCAAATGATGACTGTGGCCAAGTTTGGTTTAATTTGGCCCAATAGTTTCAGAGGAGAAAATGTTTGTAAAAGTTAACGACAATTGACGATGACGGACGACGGACGCCAAGTGATGAGAAAAGCTCACTTGGCACTTTGGGCCAGGTGAGCTAAAAATGGTAGTCTGTAGTAATATGTGGGTAAAACATTTTGGTATATGATTATATAATAATAATCAAAGTACCACTCTTTGGATATAGATTGAAACAAATTAGTGGGAAAGAATATAAAACAACATAGTGACAAATCAAGGAAACATAGAAGTTCAGTGGACAACAATATATATAATCCAAAATTTTAAATGAATACGTAACATTTAATAAATGTATTTTGCCTTCGCACAGTGCTCTTAACTCGTAACTTAAACCCTAACAGCCATTCCACTATGAAAACGTTAGTTAGGGGAACAACAGTTAAATTTAAGATGAGCGAGGGAGTAAACTGAGAAAAAAAACAATGATTCAAAACCGGATGAAAAATGTCAGGAAGGGTTTGAAGTAGCAGTCATAGCAATCAAATCAGTGTTATTGGCAATTACATAAAAATAATAAATTATAATGTACCTACGTGTACCGATGTGTTAACTCTAATGTTGTTAGATATAAAACATTATATAGCAATTATCGAAATAAATGCAAACTATCAGTAGAGCTTCCTTGGATACAATTGCAAATCCATATCAAACTTGGTATAGTTTTTTCTTTTATACTTTTTTCACACTTTGCACATTCATTGTCCGGGTTGACTAAATTTTGTGTGGTTCGTTTTGTTAAAATCATTGCTTCAAAATTTGAATTTAGGGTTTTGATTTTTCTAATATTTCGGCTTTCAGCATCAATGCAGAGCTTTTATTGTCGAAGTGTGAAACTAAAATTGATACTGATTTTTAACCGGATTTTTGTGACAAAAATGTCGGTTACTGATTTGGGGGATGTACGGCGGCCGGGCGGTCGGGCGGCCGGGCAGTCGGGCAGTCGGGCAGTCGGGCGGCCGGGCGGTCGGGCGGGCGGCAATCAAATGTTGTCCGTGCATTAATTCATGAACCGTTCAGCCAAAGCTTTTAAAATTTTAATATGTTGTTACTGACAACTAAATGAAGGTCAAGTTCAATAATGACGATTTTGACTTTTACCGTTCAAGAGTTATGGTTCTTGAAAGATTGAAAAATAGAGTTTTCAGTCGTGTCCGTGCATTTACGCATGAACTGTTCTACCAAAGCTTCCCAAATTTTAATATGTTGTTACTGATGACAAAATGGAGGTCAAGTTCAATAATGACGATTTTGACCTTTACCGTTCAGGAGTTATGGTTCTTGAAAGATTGAAAAATGGAGTTTCCAGTTGTGTCCGTGCATTTACGCATTAACTGTTCTACCAAAGCTTCCCAAATTTTAATATGTTGTGACTGATGACAAAATAGAGGTCAAGTTAATAATGACGATTTTGACTTTCACCGTTCAGGAGTTATGGTTCTTGAAAGATTGAAAAATGGTGTTTCCAGTCGTGTCCGTGCATTTTCTCATGAACCATTCAACCAAAGCTTTTGAAATTTTTATATGTTGTTACTGATGACAAAATAGAGGTCAAGTTCAATAATGACGATTTTGACCTTTACCGTTCAGGCGTTATGGTTCTTGAAAGATTGTAAAATGGCCTTTCCATTCACGTTGTTGCATTTGCTCATGAACCATTCAATCTAAGCTTTTCAAATTTTAATATGTTGATACTGATGACAAAATGGAGGTCAAATTTGATATTGACGATTTTCACTTTCACCATTCATCAGTAATGGTTCTTGTGATATTGCCAGGACACAAATAAATATTAATAAATCCGGTTTGCTGTCGTTGTGACAGCCTCTTGTTTAAATTACGAGTGGGTCGATACTTGTCCCGGCTGTCTGTTAATCCTCGAGGGTATATTACCATCCAGATAGTTCAGTACTTCTGTAACGAAAACAAATTGGGTGTGTTTAATCATTTGATGTATACTCGAAATAAATTTGAGTTTGAAAGATACATTAGATTGAAAATTGAGTGACTGTTACCCGGAACAAGAGGTAGAACCCAAATGTGTACTGAACGTAGAAGTAGTACAACTGTTATCTCCCTTCCACCATATGTTTAGTATACGGCGTATTCTCTATCTTATAAAACTAATCCTATTTGAAAAGTTGATCAGCTCAACAGAAAAAGTTCTATGATGAATTGGTCGGTTAACCTAGATTGTACAACGGGTGCAACATGTGGAGCAGGATCTGCTTACCCTTCTGGAGCACCTGAGATCACCCATAGTTTTTGGTCGGTTCGTGTTGCTTATTCTTTAGTTTTCTATGTTGTGTTGTCACGAATGTCAGTATATGTTCCTAACGGAATAAATGGTATAGAATATTTCTTCCAACAGGAATATATATCATGACAACGTGTATAACAAAGTTTCCATTGGAACGTCTGTTAGGCGGAACAAATATACGTTGAGTGTCATGTGTACTATCATTTGTCTGTTTGTCTTTTTTCCCTTTCTAGCCATGGCGTTGTTAGTATATTTTGGTATCTTTCGTCCCTCTTTTGTACCCTGCTAGCCAAACTAATTTGTTCACGATTATGTTTTTGTAATGGGAAATTATATACACAGTACATACTTACCCTAGGGAACTGTAGGTAGATGTGTGATATCACGAAAAGGCTTTGGTCAGTAATTGCAGACATTCTAATGTTTTCTAAAATATTTTTACAAAATAAAAAGGCTCACATTTCTTTTTAATTGGGTTCAATTTGTTCTTCAATAACAACTTAGTTTTTGAAATTAGATTCTCAATATTAATAGACGATGTTTTATATACATGTATGTATTTTATATGGATCCAAACATCAAAAACTTCAATTGTGTGTTATTTAAAAAAAACACTATTGGTTATATTATTACAGTCATTTTGTTTGTTGTAGTGGACGAAGCCTGACTCTCGGGATAAAACCACCGACCAAGCTACACTTTCTGTGTTGACTTGGTAGTGATGATCTACTTGACAACCAAAGCCCAAAAGATAGATAAAGGTATGAAAACATACAATGCAATGTCAGAAGTTGTGTAAAACTGAACGATGAAAAAAATGGAGAAGGATAAAACTCAACCGCGGGGAAAAATATTAAACGGCACAAGAAACAAGCTCCATTATTAATATGAATAAACGCAAATGGTTGATAAACGTCAATGAAACCGTGCTGTCTTCAACAAATCTTAATAATGTATCCATCTCACCTAGTATGGAGAAGAACTAAAAAGATGGACGTTTCGTCCCCGAGGGTATCACCACCCAGTAGTCAACACTTCGGTGTTGACATGAATATCAATAATGTGGTCATTTTTTTTTTATAAATTTCCTGTAAACAAAAGTTTAAATTTTTCGAAAAACTAAGGATTTTCTTATTCCAGGCATAGATTTCCTTAGCCGTATTTGGCACAACTTTTTGGAATTTTGGATCCTCCTCAATGCTTTTCAACTTTGTAATTGTTTGGCTTTATAAATATTTTGATATCCTGTTACCTTTAATAAACTATTATACAGACTAATAAACATCTGCCGTCAACACAAAATTGAGAGAAAAACAGACACAAGACCACCGCTAGTGGAGCAAAATTTACCCAAAGGAGCTGATATCACTACCATTTTTGATAGGGTTGTGGCGCTCAGATTTCAGTTTTTATATGAAGTGATAGTGGACTTGTTTTTTTCTTTTGGTCGTCTTTCGTTTATTTGCCATGGCTTTGTCAGTTTCTCTTCGACTTGAGATTTTTAAATGTCCCCTTTCATCTCATTTGTTGGTATTTTTCTAATTTTAGCAATGACGTAGTCAATATAAAATAAAGAGGTGGTATGATTGCCTATAATACAACTCTCCACAAAAGACAAAAATAACACAGAAATTAATAAATATACGTCACCGTCATTTTAGTTTCTACTTATGAGTTTATATCCAAATCTAGAATTGGTCAGTTCATAAATTACATAATTACATAATAGATGATTATATAAGGCAAAACAATCTTAAAGGTAACGGTAACTTTTATTACATTAATCTATAAAGCAAAACTTAGTCGTATCCTTACCGAATTATAAAAGTGACAGTAGATAAACTGTTCAAAGTGTGGAGTCCATAAATTGTGATTTACTACAACACAAGAACATGTCTGCTTTGATGTGGGCACCCGCCGAAAAACTGTATTTCCAACACGTACATAGATGCTGTGTTGAGTGAAGTGTAGAAAGTCAAAATGACATAACTGTCCATTGTATTGACAGAACTATCAAAAGGATTCAGTTTAATATCTAAAACATACATTATTTTCATATGCTTTCTCACAAAATATAACTTCGTCAATAGTAGTCAGGAAACTAGTTTAAAGTACTGACACATTTGTTGTAGAACCCTTACTTAACGCCGGGATGAAATGAAGTTTCTTCTATTTTCAGTACCTGGTCAAAAGTATTCGTCACCTGCATTTTTTGCTATATATTTCATATAAAATCACAATTTTTCAAAAAATATTTTGAGGGCATTTATGGTTGGATTTTTATCAAGAAGGCCCTAAAAGACGAATAATTGTCTAAAGTGTGTTTGTTTATTTGATAATAGTTTTGTCTTCAGGTGTTTTAGTTTTCCCTTGATGTCAACACATACAATATTTTTTTTAAAATTTAATTTGGTTAAATATATGGTACCAAGTTGCTTAAAATCAAACCAAAAATTACCCCAAAATATGTTTTTGAAAAAATGTAGTTTTATATACAATATATACCGAAAAATGTCAAAGTGACGAATACTTATGACCACGCTCTGTCTGAAGTAGATTTATCTAATATAAAGTCGGAACTATCAAATTTTCAGAAGATACTGTTCATATATGCAATGCAATTTCCAACAGGAACTCATTTTACGTCTAAAACTGTAACACTTTTACTATGAAGTTTCGTAAATAATTATATCCTAGAATAATTTAATTTCAAAGTTCAAAACATGGGGATGTGCGGCATATTTTGAACATTTAGATGCCTCTTACTTCTTATAATTTGTGGTTTTATTCATTTTGCATGGCTCGGTATTTATATAACCCGTCATTGTGGTGTTATGCTATGGTAATTTTTTGTATTCTTTACTTTTGTTTTTGCGAATGTGCTTTTTATATATGCCATTCTGGTTTTTTTTGTAGACATATTTCTTTGTTTTATAGTGAGTAAGATTATAACGCAATGATGACTGTTTTACCCCTATTTTTTTATCTATTGATCAGTTTTCTTTGTTCGCACAATGTTGTCAATATAATGGAATTGTATGGGACTGTCAAACAAGTTAGGGGTTAAGCTAGCTATAAAACAAGGTTTTATCCACCATTGTTTTCATACGAATATGAAAGGAATATTTTTTTATCATGCCATTTGATTAAAACATGTTACCCTGTTTTATGATATTGTCATTAAGACCGAGATGATAAATTGTCTTGAGTTGATTAATCAAATTTTCCGAGAATCTTATATTTTCATAAATGCTGGTAAATTTTTGAAATTCATAGATCTACGGGAGAGGTATATATATATTTTTGTTCGTTTAAAATAAGAATGTTCTGTGAGCAATTTAAAAAACATACCTCATAGCAAGCAATTCATAATAATAAAAAAATGTTCTAAGTTTTAAACAAAAATCTTTAATGCCTGATTCATGCACAAAACCCTTAGGTTTTTTTTTTATTATCACGTTTTTATCATTTTACAGGATTTATAAAGCTTTGATTTTTCAAGTATTACCATAAGAACCAGACAATGAAAAAAATCTCCCTTTCGAGGACGATTGTTGATAATCTAGAACATGTTTGCAATTTAAGGCATTGCCTGAGAATAATGTTGGCGTTCTGTTGAATATTTTGGATACAGATGCCATCTTTCACAAAATTATGGAAACTGCCAAAATTAATCGATAGTGTAATTTTGGTTTTCGACAGATTCACCAATGTCGGGTATGCAATTTCTAAAGCACGGGTATATTTACGAAGTTGATAAGTTGTTTTTCTCTTTCCAAATATCATGATAGTTTATTAAAAAAAAATAATGTATAAAAATGTGCTTGTTAGCAACATTAACCGAGGTACGCTTTGCTAGATTAACATTCATCGGGAACACTCTAGCCGAAACATTTGAAAGCAAAGGACCACGCGCGAAGATAAACTCATCATAAATACCAGGATTGAAACTTTATAGCTGTGCCAAACGCGCGTTCCGTCTACAGAAGAAGACTTATTCCGTCTACAGAAGAAGACTTATTAGTGACGCTGGAATAAAAAAAGACGGCTTTCAGTGGTGGATCCAGCCATTTTTAAAAGGGGGGTTACCAACCCAGAGTAAAAGGGGGGGGGGTTCCAACTATATGCTCCAATTCAAATGCATTGATCGGCCAAAAAAAGGGGGTTCCAACCCCCGGAACCCCCCCCCCCCCCCTGGATCCGCCACTGGCTTTAAGGGCAAATACGAGAAGAGCTATATTACCAAAAGGGACATCAAAATAGCCAAATCAATACTTTATCAATTTTGCCTGAGGATGTTGAAACCATAGTTTCTTATTAATGTCTTTGTTCATCATCGAAGAGTACCGAAACACGGACTACTGAGTTCTGAATTGATGACACATTCTTGACTAATAGTCAACCATCAGTGGAATCGAGAAAGTGCTAGTTAATGAAAATAGCATTTGATTAATGTAGTTCTTCCAATGCGCTTTGCTGGATTAAATGTTAGAATATACGTATTTGGAAATCTTACCTTCATACGCTTCTTAGTGTTAATGTTAAGAGTTTGAATGTCTCTCTGGTATCAACTTTTGTAGCATCTAATTCCTTAAAATTCTTCACCTTTGTCGGTTTTTAACACCCATCAAATATGTGACTATGATCATACTGATGGGGTTTGACACCTTTCCATTTATTAACGGCACTTTGAACATTAGAAAAATGTCTTAAAAATATGTCTTCATTTAAGTTTTATAGTACAAACTGATTGTAAAGTACAGTTTATGTAAGTATGATCAACAATCGATATGAACTCAGCAACTGAACATAATATTTCTTGAAGAGTGTTGAACCCAATGCAAGCATTGGTGACATAAGTTGATTGTCTAGGATTTGTTTTGGAGTAGGAAAATTGCTTATGCAACTATGATCAACTGTTTGCCGTAATTATATAAGATAAGGTTTACGCAATCAAATTGGAGAAAAAAAGAAGGAAAGTACATCGATAATGGTCTGTTTTTTTCTCTCTCGTTTTTTTTAATTACAAGTATTGCACAAAACGTATTATGGGAAATTTGTCAATTGACTTAAATGCATCTCAACAAGTTCTTGCTATGTGATGAATGATACTTTTAAAGACTGTTATTTATTCCATTTTATTGTCTCTAGTACATGAATTTAACATGTTGAATCTGTATCGTTAAGAAATGTTGTACAATGTTGTTGTTGAATAAAAAACAATGTCATCTTGTATTGGTTCATCATTTGAATTGACATTTATATTTGTATAAAACACTGGTGAAGTGTCTTCAATATTATATGAATTAACTCATAGCAGATGCCAAGATTAAAATTATGTACGCCAGACGTTCTTTTCGTCTACAAAAGATGGACGAAAGATACCAGAGGGACAGTCAAACTCATAAATCGAAAATAAACTGACAACGCCATGGCTAAAAATGAAAAACACAAACAGACAAAAAAAGTACACATGACACAACATAGAAAACTAAAGAATGAGCAACACGAACCCACCAAAAACTAGGGGTGAACTCAGGTGCTCCGGAAAAAAGTAAAATCACAAAAATAATGAACTTAGAGGAAAATCAATTCGGAAAGTCCATAATCACATGGTAAAATCAAATAACAAAACGCATCAAAAACGAATGGACAAGAACTGTCATATTCCTGACTTGGTACAGGCATTTTCAAATGTAGAAAATAAGTAAGAGTAAGTAGATCCTGCTCCACATGTAGCACCCGTCGTGTTGCTTATGTAATAGCAACTCCGGTGAATAGTTTAATTCGGTAAGTCACATTCATGAAAGGGAAGGGGATTGTAGTTACGACGTAAGGAACATATCCGATATCATTTGTGAAACGGTCATTCCATAATGGTCAACCAACTCGTAATGACGTCCGTAAAATTTACGAAGGGATGATTTCAACTTCACCATTGGAAACTCTTGGTTTAATAGCTTCGTTGTGAGCAGCAACCCTCTATCAAATCAAAGAGCAGATTGCTCTGAGGGATACGATTGCCGTTGTTTCATTGACACATGTACATGTATACATGTAGCTGGATAATATTATTTTCAAAACTAATTCAACTGTACGTTTAAAATAGTTACAAAATAGCCAATCACGGATAAAAGTGTATGAACAATGTAATCGGGCCTATGTTTTATTTTTGTACTATCAATTCCAAGTTTACTTTCCACAGCAGTCACTGAGACTCAGACTCACAGGCACTTGTTTCTATCCATTGAAAGACCCACTATCAACGTATATTTACTCGTAAATATACGTTGATAGTGGGTCTTCCAATGGATAGAAACAATTGCCTGTGCTCAGCAGTGGCGGATCCAGAAATTTACATAAGTCGGGGCCCACTGACTGGTCTAAGAGGGGGCCCGCTCCAATCACGCTTCAATGATTTCCTATATAAGCAACCAATTTTTATCCCAAATAGGGGGGGGGCGGGCCCCCTGCCCCCCTCTAAATCTGCCTCTGCTCAGACCACAGGAGTTTGAAATCCTATCAATAAGGGGGTAAAAATATACCAAAGTCGACTATCACAGTAGAGCTTCTCTCTTCGATGTGCTCAGACTGAGAGAAGGTATTTCACTTCGTATCTTATCACCTATTTTCCTACAGTAATTCTAGGAGAAACCCCATTCCTAACTCTTTAAATATTTAATTTCCTTTGGGTCAGTGATCATGACTCCTTTCCGTACACATTTATCGGTTTAAAATGCGATCGTTTTTAATACGACGTTTATTGACAGAACGAGCTAATACTCGACTAACTCGAATAATTACAGCGCCCCCGTACGGTCATTGTCCTCCAGAATGATCGAAGTGATCGTAATATAACGACTGGATTATTCGGGTTAACACTCGACGTGTTCTTTTGATTTAGAATTCACGGAAGTTACTTCCGGAAGGGAGACAACTCGAAACGATAATATGGAAGACTCTATTTCGTCTGAAGGGGTGTTCTACGATGAGGACAACATTTATTTTAATTTAAATGATGTATATGATTTAAAATTATGCAACAACAATAACCTTCAATAGTAGAAATACATAGAAAAGATCCCATGAGTTATAAATTAATTAATTGAGTGGAGAATCCACAGCAACCACTCAATCTAAAACCCCTTGAAGTCAAGAAAACTACGCATGCGCATAATTTCCAAAACAAACCCTGGAGCAAGAACGTATATTAAATGTTTATTAAACGACCTAGATGGTTCTCTATTTCTTTATAGAAGTACAATCTCAAATATCAGTTTTATAACGGTAACATATAAGAAAAACTCCACTTCAGTTCTTAAATGACGGAAGTAGATTTATCGGAATTCAGAGAACTCTCGCATTTTATCAAAAACTGGGAATTCCCTCTGACGTGTTTCTAAATTTATAAAAATACTAAATATAAATACTGCTTAATTCTGATTTTCCGTGTTGTTTAAAACACGCATATAATTCAAGGGAATTATCAAACATGAAGATTATGAAAAGAACATTATAGGAAAGTTGTTGAAGTTCAATCTCTTTGTTTGTTTTTACCTTTTAAAGCAAGACAATCATAATAATCTGAGATGTTCTTTAATGTTTAGAAGAAAACGATTGACGTGAGGGCAATGCTCTGAGCCACCGGTATAAGTCTACAGATTGCTTGAAAGCAATCGTATCCCAAAAAATCATTATAGGAAATGCAAGCACGGGAATATCGTATCAATTGGGGGATATATACCTCGTATGCAGGTGCTGCTGGAATGTTGCTACTTAGAAATGGAAAGTTCACAATTGGAAAGCTGAAATCATCTCTTTTGTCTTAAAGTTTTGTTTTCAACCGACCGTCATCGTTAATTTCTAGATGTAGATGTAAGTCAAGATATGAGGCCGACTTAACTGTATCTGTAGTATCCTTTATCTCTAGTTCGATGGGATAGATGCGTTCCATATAGTCACCAAATTTTGAATTATTTAGTGAAAGAACATAACCTATATAGCGGAAAGTAGAGTTAAAGGATATCGCTAACTTCTTATCTTTCTTTTAAGAAGTTCCTGTATTCAGTCTCATAATAATTAAGAAACAAGTCGGCAAGAAGATGAGTACAGTTTGTTCCCATTGGAATACCGACCGTCTGTTGAAAAACACGTCCTCCGAACGTAACAAATATGTTGTCAATCAAGAAATCAAGCATCCTGATAATGTCAGTTTCAGAGAATTTTTTGTTTGAATCAGAGTTATCCTTTACAAAGTAGAATTTATCCCTCCCTAAGAAAAAATACTTGTATCTACGTTGGCCATTCTTTTTTATGAAACAAAGCAATACCAATTCTTTCAATTTGTATTTTAGTTTTAAATGTTGAATACTTGTGTAAAGTGTAGAAAAGTCAAATGTTTTACTACTATTACAAGATATGAAAGAGAGTTAGATTGTATGTACTCTAACAGATCTTTGGAATTTTTAAGTATCCACATCTGATTCACGCCAATAACTGTGAAGACCGTCCTTGATTGCTTGTAAAATAGATGTTAATAATGAAGAAAGAAGTTTCGGGGAGCACTTAGAAGACCCAGCAATATACCATTGTTTGTAAGGACACTTACGTAGATTAGGTATCCAATACAGTGATGGAAGATCCAGTTCTTCATCTTTGGTCATAGAACAGACCTATGATTATCCAGGATTTCCTCTTTGATATGTGTCGTGAGGGCATATGTTGAGTTTCCAAGTGAATAATAACATGTACACGACATATATACCCTTCTGCTTTTATTTTAAATATCTTGCAACACTTTAAACATTTTCTTCTCTTGTACACTTTTTTATTCTCAATATTATTAACATATTATCAATCAAACAATCCATCAAATTTAGCATCGAGTTACATAACACAAATATAACTCAGATCAAGTTCAAATATGTGTTTCAAATTCCTGAGTTTAATACACTCCTTGGAAGGTTATAAAAGCAATACATGATCGGGTTTCATTTATAATGTTCAAGTTATACCAATGCCATACATTTCGGCTCACTTGCCCTCACTTGGTACTGTCTGCCTGTCTTTTGAATGTTTTCGTAAATTTTAACAAATATCTTCTCTGAAACCACTAAAAGATTAAGTTAAATTTTGGCACAAATTGCATTGAGGCGATTAAGATCAAAGTCTGTGATTTTTATAAATTAATTAATTAAAAATTATATTTAACACTTAAATGCTTTCTTTTATTCCAGGTCATATGCAATGCCTTGTGGTATATAACAGACAAGCAGATTACTATAAATGATGCCACGTTTCATAAGTCCCACCTTCAGTTGATCAGAATACAAGTTAAAATGACATAAAAAGAAAAACAAAGAAAAGTCATCCCCTTTCAAGTGGTCTTTTGAATTTTCATGCTGAGGCACTTTTCAGTTTACTAACAAAACCATACACGAACTATTCACCTGCATGGAAAGAAATGGCTGAAAATTCAAAGCTGATACTTTTCTGGGATATAAAAAGTATTTAGATGATAAAGCGCAGGAATCCGAGGAAAACATGAAAAGTGATCATAAAGTAAGAACAGTAGATAAACATGCCACAATTGAACACGGAAATGGTACACAGTTTGTAAAATCAAATTACTCAATAATTGAAAATGAGAACCGAATCCAGTAATATTTGATGAAATATTTGGAAAATCAGTTCGAAAACAACACAAAAAGATATCGTTTCTTTAGTGAACTCTAGTTATCTTTTCCAATATAATCAAATACTGTATTGGTGGACCAATATTTACAACAGTTTGCGTAGTACAGAATGCACCCAACCGAACTGAACCTAAACTTTTAGCACAAGGAGCAAGGATGGTACAAAACATGAGACCTCATTTAAAGTAATAGCACAGTAGAGCACAAAAAGTTACATTGCCAAAATACAACCAAGTGTTGTTGCTTTGATTTATAGTGAACTGGCACTTGATGTGTCAACTTCTAACCACCCTGATATGCAAAAGAGACTCAGAATGATTTTCTATGGGGAACAAGATCTTATATAGACTTGCGACATTTAAACCTGGGTCGTCCTTCTCGCACATTTGATACTTTCTTTGATGTTTAGGGAAAATGGTTGAAGAAGTCACTGCCGCTGATGATAAGCGACCTGGGGTTGCTCATATGGCACATTGGATGTAACTTTCTGATCTGATAAAACAAGCAACAGAAAAATGTTCACCTGACACCTTGATTCCACCCAAAAGTTTAGTACGTCTTCAATTTGCACCTTCTAACCCATATACCAAAACAGCACTGAATTTTACCAGTCGTCTCAATACTCAACATACAATTCAGAGGAGACAATTAGGAGTTCAACATCCTGATGATCCTTATTGTGCTGCAATTTTAAAATATCAGTTGAAACGGCAAAATATGTAATGCTATTCTTCTCCGATGACAAAGCAAAGGTTCCTGTTGGTAATCCCGGATGTTCTGTATCAACTGGAGTAAGGAGGAGACAGATCATAGCTACCGTGACAAATCAGATTGTAGCTTTGGACCATTACATGACTTCTGCATCTTTGACACTAAGTGTTGTACTTCATTGTTCTACCTGACAACACAGAAAAATCGTTTGTTCGGGGACAGGTGTACATACCAATGAATGATTCAGTATTCCAAGCTTCGTCTCCATTAAGACATCCAGCCATGCTTAAGAATATCATAGATGTAAACTACAATGAGGAAATACTTTGGCATCACTGAAAATAGCTAGTATTTGTCTATTCAAAGAGTTTAACTTGGACTTGTTTATAACAGCTAGATGTGCATCGGGGCATAGCTTTAGGAATCCCGCAGAGCGTGTCATGTCTGTTCTGGACTATGGTCTTCAGAACTGTGCAACAGAAAGAAAGATGCTGGATGAAAAAAAATGTTTTTTTAAGGGAATCAACAGTATGCCAGAGAGAAGAAAACATTCTGAATTGAAGGAAAAATGAACTGAGTCTATTGAATCAGTTCAGTCAATAGTAAGAAACCGGTTTCAAATTCTCTCTTTGAAATATGAGCAAATGAGAGGTGTTGATCCAGCCACAGACGAGGAAATACATGTCATAAAACCACATGTACGAGAGATATTTCCCTAACTTAATCTGTCTAAGTTGCAAAAAGTAAATACACAGAAGGCCAAAGGACATAGTGAATGGAAAGATAAGAACTGCATTGGAACATTGTACACATTCCAGATAAAATATGTGTTCATGAAACTAGTTGCTTGCATAGAAAGTTGGAAAATGAATACTTGAACTGTATACCAAATCCAATGTTAGATGAAGGTAAAGAACACTTTAAGCCATACGAGGTTCTGAAAGAAGCAGAAACAACAGAAAGTGACAAATCCTAAAACCAAAAAAGCAAGATACACGAAGTGAAAAAGAGAGGAAAAGAAAATGTCTCAATTATGAGTGAAAGAGCAGCAGCCCCTGAGGAAAAACAAGAAGATTTGATATATGTCTTAACTATTCCACGACACAAGATTACATTTGAACATGTCTGATTTATAATCCAGTTTAACATTTTAAAGCACAATAACAGTGCTTTTGTAATATTGCTGATCTTCATCCTTTGGGTTATGAATTTATTTGGAATAACATATTATGAGGTATACTGGACATGACTTGAGAAATTTGTCGGATGTTTTTGAAAAGCAGAGGACATTGTTTGTTCCGATCTCCTTTTCCCTTGACTTACCATACTTATAATATACTTTTTATGTAGAATTTCTTTGAAATTAACTAAAATTAAAAGTGTTTCTCAGCTAGTTGAAACCCCTGGGCTAAATTATGATTGCAGATCCTGGTTAATAGAGGTCGGTCATTTTAAGACGTATCAACCGTATCATATACGTTGACGTATCCGCATTTACAGATACACCAAAAAACAGTATATGATCCCGAGCTTTAATTTTATGTACTTTCAATAATGCAAATGGGGGACTGATTAATTTCTAATGCAGTAATTTATATACCCTCACGACACTTACCAAAGAGGAAATCCTGGATAATCATAGGTCTGTTCTATGTTCCTTTGGAATTTCAACCAAAGATGAAGAACTGGATCTTCCATCACTGTATTGGATTCCTAAACTACATAAGTGTCCTTACAAACAACGGTATATTGCTGGGTCTTCCAAGTGCTCCACGAAACCTCTTTCTAAATTATTAACATCTATTTTATCAGCAATCAAAGACGGGCTTCAAAGTTATTGTGAAACTGCCTATTCTAAAGGTGGCGTGAATCAGATGTGGATACTTAAAAATTCAAAAGATCTTTTAGAGTACATACAATCTAACTCTCTTTCATCTTGTAACAGTATTAAAACATTTGACTTTTCTACCCTGTACACAAGTATTCCACATTCCAAACTAAAAGACAAATTGAAAGAGTTGATATTACTTTGCTTCATAAAAAAGAATGGCCAACGTAGATACAAGTATTTTGTCTTAGGGAGGGATAAATCCTACTTTGTAAAGAATCACTCTGATTCAAACAAAAAATTCTCTGAAACTGATATTATCAAGATGCTTGATTTCTTGATTGACAACATATTTGTTACGTTCGGAGGACGTGTTTTTCAACAGACTGTCGGCATTCCAATGGGAACAAACTGTGCCCCTCTACTCGCCGACTTGTTTCTTTATTATTATGAGGCTGACTTCATGCAGGAACTTCTTAGGAAGAAAGATAAGAAGTTAGCAATATCCTTTAACTCTACTTTCCGCTATATAGATGATGTTCTTTCACTAAACAATTCAAAATTTGGTGACTATGTGGAACGCATCTATCCAATCGAACTAGAGATAAAGGATACTACAGATACAGTTAAGTCGGCTTCATATCTTGACTTACATCTAGAAATTGACAATGAGGGTCGGTTGAAAACAAAACTTTACGACAAAAGAGATGATTTCAGCTTTCCAATTGTGAACTTTCCATTTCTAAGTAGCAACATTCCAGCAGCACCTGCATACGGGGTATATATCTCCCAATTGATACGATATTCCCGTGCTTGCATTTCCTATCATGATTTTCTTGATAGAGGTTTGCTGCTCACAAGGAAGCTATTAAACCAAGAGTTCCAAATGGTGAAGTTGAAATCATCCCTTCGTAAATTTTACGGACGCCATCACGAGTTGGTTGACCGTTATGGAATAACCGTTTCACAAATGATATCGGATATGTTCCTTACGTCGTAACTACAATCCCCTTCCCTTTCATGAATATGACCTACCGAATTAGACTAATTACCGGATTTGTAATCACTTAAGCAACACGACGGGTGCCACATGTGGAGCAGATTCTGCTTACCCTTCCGGAGCACCTGAGATCACCCCTAGTTTTTGGTGGGGTTCGTGTTGTTTATTCTTTAGTTTTCTATGTTGTGTCGTGTGTACTATTGTTTTTCTGTTTGTCTTTTTTATGTTTAGCCATGGCGTTGTCAGTTTGTTTTAGATTTATGAGTTTGACTGTCCCTTTGGTATCTTTCGTCCCTCTTTTAGGAAATATCGAGTTTTTGTGGAATATGTAACCCGACTTTTAAAGATATTTCGGATAGTTGGAAGTTTACAGGCATGATAGGAGTGAATACGGTTAAATCGTTTGTATGTATGAACTTATCGCGTAGAACCAAATTGTTAATTGACAAATAGAGTGATACTCAGTACTTTTCTACTACCTTTTATGATCAAATCGCAAATGAACAATATTCAAAGTTCCTTACATGTATTTAAGTAGTACATTTGATTTTTTTTTGTGTTTATTCATATAAGATCTTGAAATATTTTTTAACTAGATTGTTAAAGGATTGTGTACGATATTCGTGTACCTGCCCTACATTGGCTCCTTTTTAAGGGCATGTAAAAGTAGTTGATAGAACTCCTTATTTTCACAAGACACCACAAATATTGAAAGTGTATGTTTGATTGTTTCAAAGAGATATCAAGTAGTTGGTTTCATTTTTAAATGAAGCATGGTCTTATTAATAAGCTTGGGATCACATAATATTTTTTGATATATCTGCAGATGCGGATACGTCAACGTATACGATACGGTTGATACGTTTGTAAATGACCGACCTCTAGAGCATTTGCATTAATCAAGTATTTACTGGCGTATCCGTATCGACGTATCGTATAACACGTATATGAGGAAAGGATAAATTAAGTCAAGTTGGTCCCGATGAAAATATTTTATAATGCATTTAATTTTAATTGAGATCGGGATAAAATCATTATTGTAAACAAATCTGGTCGATACGTATACGTCGATCCGTGCACGTATCCTGATACGTGTATAATGAAAATGCTCTAATAGTTGTTCATGCAGTCTGACATGCATCATTTTTTCATCTATTTTCAAAGCAGATGCACTCGTCTCATAATTTTTTCCCCAGGTATATAGGAATTTTTTTTTCTGAGACGAGTGCCTGTGAGCAGATGTTAGAACATCACTGAATGCATTACAATACCACTCACATTGTCTATATGTTACGAAGCTGTGCTCATTATAATAGAAATCAAACATATACAAGTGCATGTATTCATGTACATGTACAAGACTTTGATAGATTTTGAAAGAAATAAAAAAGATAAAAAAAATTGTTTTTTAGCGGATTTTTTTTCAACTAAATTTTCAAACAGTTAAATATAGACTTTGCATATAGATTTTTTTATTCTGCAATATCATATGTTAACAGATGTACATTTACTGATATTCATATGTTAACAGATGTACCTGTACTGATATTCATATGTTAACAGATGTACATGTACTGATATTCATTTGCATAACGGTTGATTTCTATCGAACATACTTTATACTATGGAAAAATAATGTTAAAACACTACAAGCCAATTAGCATTATGCAGAGGGTGACTAAGAACTAAAGGGTTCATACATAAGAAAAAGCTTTTTAAAAAGCGTACAGTGCAAGCAGTTATGAATATGTACATTTTAGATGCAAAGTGAAAAGCATAGCATTTATATATACCAGTTGCAAGGTGAAAGTAGGTAAGAGGAAATAATTTGAATATTAAATAAGCATACAACAAATAACAACATATCAAACATAAATTGATATCATGGATGTTAAAAAAAGAGGAGGGAACCTACCTACCGACCCTATTTTTTTCAGGGCGTTACTGGGACACATGCATATATATTTAGTTGGCCTAATAATTAAATAGCTTGACTCTAAAACGTCACGATATACTATAAACCAACTAATTTTCTCGAGTAATTTATTTCATCGACTTTCGCCAGTAGAAAAATAGCGTGAATGTCAAAGAGTTGGATATTCCTTAAATAATATAAATCAAGTAAAATTGAAAATCGCGAAATTAAATCGCCGCGAGTTAGTCGAGAAAGGAATAAACGCAAAATAAAAGTATCTGCAAAAGTAATTTGGTTTTACAGCATTGAATCTATGAAAATTCTAAGGCTAGAAATGTCCTACTGCAAGTATACTACAAGTAATATAAATATAGATGTGTCATAATGTATAGTGCGATTCGTCAAGTCTTTTAAAACTATTAAATATATAAAGAAACATTGTCTGGAGCTTGTATTCCAGTGATTGTCGTTTTTTGTCGTATAATATATTTGTGTTTTTCGTTCATTATTTTGTATACAAATTAGGGCGTTAGAATTATGATTTGAATTGTTTTACATTTGTCATTTCGGAGCATTTTTTAGCTACAGTGTATATGGAATTAACTAGGCTCATTGTTGAAGGCCGTGTGCGACCTATAGTTGTTAATTTCTGTGTCATTTTCTCTCTTGTGGAAAGTTGTCTCATTAGCACATCTTCTTTTTTTTAAATAAACAAAAACCAAGCGGAAACACAATCGGGATGTTAATAATTTCGGTATTCAGTCACCATTTAATAAACACTCATTCATTATGGTATTCAGTGAATAAAATGATTGAAGTTATCTCCCCTTTACCCTATATGAAAACGTACATCTCATTTTACAAAACAAACTTTCTTCTTTGTAATAGGCACCTACGTTTTAATATTTATACTGTGTCATATATAAAACTTATTCGTTTAGTGTATGTTTTCTTGTTTTTTTTTTAATTTTCTGTTTGCAGGAGCCTGTTTTTCAGTAGTTGCCGTTTGTTGGTGTGGCTTTTAAGTGTTTCTCGTTTCTTCTTCTTATATAAATAAGACCATTTGTTTTTACTGTTTGAATTGTTTTACTCCAGTCATTTTGGGGCCCTTTATAGCTTGCTGTTCGGTATGACCCAAGGTTCCGTGTTGAAGGCAGTACTTTGTAAAAAAAATTGAAATTTTTATACTTTGTGTCTCATTTGAAAACCCTTCACATCTTATTTATATAGAAAAGAAACTGCAACATGTATGGCATGTACATTGTAGTTATATGGTCTGCCGCATAAGCTCCAATCATTTGAGTCAATCAACACCTTCTGATTTTTCATCTTAATGGACGATTCTGAATATAATATGTCTTAAGCTTTATATTGATTTAATGTTGGTTGCTTAACAAGTATTTCATGCATATTGAAATATGCGGGATGTATAAGTACAGAGCCACGTCATTTCTAACAAAGAAACACAAAAAGGCTATAGACCATGCTTGGTTCAATTTGATTCAGTAGTTTCCGAGGTTTTTTTTGTAAAAGTTAACGGATGACAATCGAATACAAGCACAGAGAATGCCAAGTGCCGGAAGAAGTTCACAGTGGCTCATTGGTCCATCTGAACAATTAACTAATAGAATAAACTATGAAAGATAACAATTAAAAATAACATGCAGAATGTATATCAGACTTTCTTATATTGTGGTGGTTCTTGTTTGAAAAAAAAACGAGTAGTAATTCAATGATATGACATTCTTTAGTTTTTGCTCAGTTGTGAATGTGTTTTGTCGGTTGTAAAATACCTATATTACAGAGAAAAATATGTTTGAGGATTTTCGTTGTAGTTTTTTTTTTTTTTTTTGAAACGTTTGTTCTTCCACTAGAACAAACGGAGCCTTTGGTACAAAAATAAATGTATCCATGCAGGTCTTAATAATATAGTCCCTGTCTAGACACTTCATTATTGTTGTACGTCTTTATTTTTTGGTGTCATATTTGTGTTGATGGCAGATATTTGATAGTTTCTTTTTAATGCTTTTCCATATATCATGATATAAATAAAAAGATCTCTTCACAAGAGACTAAATGAACACAGAAATTAACAACTATATGTCATCGTATGGCATTCAACATCGAGCAAAGCCCATGCCGCATAGTCAGATATAAAAAGCCCCGAAATAACAAATGTAAAACAACTAATTCAAATATACGACAAAAAAAAAAAACAACCTAAAAAACATAAATGTAACACTGCAACAAACGATAACCACTGAATTACAGGCTCCTGACTTGGGACAGGCGCGTATATACAGAATGTGACGGGGTTAGACATATAAACGGTATTCCAATTTTACCCTAATCTAGGACAGTGGTGTAACAGTACAACATAAGAACGACGCATAACAAGGTGCTCCGCAGGGCGCAGCTTTATACGACCACAGAGGTCGAACCCTGAACAGTTGGGGCAAGTATGGAAACAACATTCAAGCTTGATACAGCTCTGAATTTGGATTGTGATAAAACATTTTGACATAATATAGGTTTCTGACACAAAACAAATGTCAATATCTTACAAATCTATTGCGCAATCCTGTGCAATTTAAAAAGATTTCTTCTTGAAACTTTTCAAAAATTTGAAATTTGCGAAATTTTGGAGAGAAAAATTGTGTAACCTCTTAAAAAAACGTTTTGATTCCCCCTTAAAGCAATTACCCCAAAACTCCATCCAATCCTATCCATTGTAGTATATAAGGAACTTTTAAGTACAATTTCAGAGAGATCCATACACTTAAAACACAAGTTACTGTCTGGAAACTAAAAAAATGCTTGTTTTAGCCCTTTTTTTGGCCCTTTATTCCTACATATTCCGGGATAACCCAAAACTGAATCATAGCCTCCCCTTTGTAATATGGAACTTTGTGGTACAATGTCAGAGAGATCAATATAGTCACACACAAGTTATTGTCCGAAACCTAGAAAATTGCTTGTTTTTGACCCCTTTTTGGCCCTACACTAATTGTCCCATAACCCTTAAATTAAATCCCAATCTTCTGCTAATGGTATTTAATATTGTGGTACAATTTTAGAGAAATTGAAGTACTTATACACAACATATTGTCCTGAAACTAGAAAAAAAATGCTTGTTTTGGCCCCTTTTGGCCCTCAATTTCTAAACTGTTTGCCCCATAACCCTTAAATTAAATCTCAACCTTCTAAGTGTGGTATTAAACATTAAGGTACAATTTCAGAGCAATCGGAATACTTAAACACAACTTATTATCCTGAAACTACATAAATGCTTGTTTTGGGCCCTTTGTGCCCCTAATTCCTAAACCCTTGGGACCATAACCCTCAAAATCAATCCCAACCTTCCTTTTGTGGTTATAAACATTGTGTTAAAAATTTTATTGATTTTTATTACCTTATAAAGTTATTATCCAGAAACCATCTGTCTTCGGACGGCGCTGACGACGACGTGATACCAATATATGAACAATTTTTTTTTAAATTTTTGCGGTCGTATAAAAATCATATGCAAAAGGCTTACTTCATTAGATGGATACAAATAAATATATACATCTAACAAAAACACAGAGTGGACGTGGCCGTGTACTTGTACATCCCAACAATAAAAAAACAAGATCTCACAGTTACTGACAGCTAGTTCATAGCCACGCACAACTAAACAAAACATTTTTGCTATTTGGTGGGTTCTCAGTATATTTATTACGTACATATTTTATGAAAATTGGATCTGCCGTTTACCTTATTAAGTCTGTTTTGTCACTACAATGAGAACTTTGATGATAATCTACTAAACTATTTTGATATATTTGACATGTCTGATTTTAATAGTTCGAACATAGAATAGATTTTACGGAAGCTAATTATTGTGAGCAACAGGTTGGTCTGACTTAACACTACACATTGTTCCATGTTTTGTTCCTGGCCGAGGATGAGATAAATAAACCAGATTGAATAAAAACTAAACCCGACATTCACTTGGTTGTTCAGTAGTCTTGCACTAGTTTCAAGCGGAGTAAAGGGACGATATCAACATGTACAATGTACGAAATAAAAAGAAATATTTGCAAATTCTAGTACATGTATTAAATGTATTAAAGCACCGTTTAGACAATGCAGTTGAGCAGTTCCAGATTATGTATCAGATAAATATAAATTTTAAAACTATGTCCTTAAAGAGTACAACATATTAACATTTCAACAAGATATACAGATTAAAGCTTTTCAGAAATAGTTCCTGTACTATTGTCTACTATGGTTGCTGTGATTTCAATATAATTTTGATCTTGGACTGTTGCTATTTTATCGGTACAACCATCGATACAATTTTCCGTTTCTAAAACATTGTTATCGCCTGTTATAGATATATCTTTTAGATCATTTGTCAATGTGTCTTTATCTATATTGTCTATCTTTTTGCTCGCTTGAATTTCTTTGTAATCTCCTGTTGTGTCTGACCGTTTCGCTTCATTTGTTTGACATTCTGAATCTTTGTATTTCGAGTTAACACTTTCATTCCCACTACTAGTTGACGATTTGATTGATTTAGAATCGTCAGAATCGGAACCATTCTTTATACAAGTATTTGGAATCGCTTCAGTTATCGCAACATCGGGCTTGTATTTTTGGACACCGTTTTGATGTCCATGCGGACGTGTTTGATCAATCTGGTATCTCGATTTCAATTGTATATCAACATCAGCTGTTTTAGTTTTCACACTGTCTTTCCTGTGACTTCTTACGATGTTATTTTGTTCCGTTTTCCACTCTTTATAAGCTATTTGAAAAGCTCTAGACATCACAAGAGCCATAGACTTGGCTTTTTCAGGGGTGCTGCATAGCACTGCATGACACAGTAATCTAGGACTACTTTCTTCTTTTGATATCCAACTAAATATTTTTCCATTAGCAATGCTCTCGGCGTTACAAAACGAAATATTTTCTATTGGAAATAACTTTCCTTCGTCTTTCTTTTTATCCGAATCTTTCATAAATATTCCATGAATGTTAATAACCGTTGTCACTTTATTCATCGCTTTCTCCTCTCCCGAATTATCCCATAGTTTCTGTACAGGTGCATTGGTACATCCAGTTCCATTTGGAACATATACTTCTACATCACCAAGATATCGAGTTTTGAAAACTGGGTCAGAATCCGTGATTTTTGCACGAACTTTCGAAGAAACAAACATTTTCAAACAGTTTTCTATTAAAATTTCAAATACCACATTCAAGATTACTAAGAACGATTAAAAACAACAAAACAGATATTGTCATGTCGATCACAAATCAATTGTTTGACGGATTTAATTTATTTGATGAATCACACAATTCTAGCCTTAAGGCTACAACATCAATTTACATATACTAATTTTCCTATAAATTAAGACATATTTCACCTTCGAGTCCTTTTCCGTCGTGTACTATCCCCGTTGTTAAGTTTTCGCTGATAAGAAAATTAATCGTTTAAAATATTCGATAAACGAAATCTATCATTAAAAGAAGCATTCCGGTTTAAGGAAATTTGCATTGTCAAACAATTCAATTTTCGAAGGAGAAGTTTGAAGTATGATAAGTAAACAAACATAAGTAAGAGGTTCCTATCACATGGTACTCCTACATTATATATGAATTTATCTTTATGATCGTAGTGGGTATTGATCTCTCTGTTAGGTCTATGGCGACCATTTGATCTGTTTGAATAGCTTGGTATCCCAGTAGATATAACCAAATGTCCAAATTAAACTTTAATGAAATTTTATTGCACGTTTTATGGATTATTTTTTATCAATTTGGACAACCTCAGTCTCAGTAGGTGTTTAGTTTATACATTTTTGCGATACCATTTAAATTCTCAATTTGATAACAAACAAAAAAAACAATAAAAGAACAACAATAAAAACAAAATAATAATAAAACTTCAGTACATCATTTTTTTTATTGGATAATATCATTGCGAAGCTTTATACAAGTCAATGTCTCAAATAATCATAATGAAGACTGCAAACTTAGGTAGGCACTACTACATTTGCGGGCATTCAGTGGGGATTTGCAAATTTTACGTTTGCGCACATCTTTTAACTACATTTTCGCGCATTGATTTTTAATAATAATAATTGAAATAATATATGTATTTGAAGAGAGTGACTCATTTGGATTTAACCAATTTTGAATAAGGCTCTCTACATACATATAAACAAAAGACATGAACGAAACTTTAAATATAATTTCAGGAAAACTTGAAATTTTGTTCAAATGTGAAAGGCTCTGTCAACATTTTTCTTTTAATTTTTAGTAGAAAATGAGCTTTATTGTTGTTTTAGAGTGCCCTCTATATAGCTCATCAAAGTATAGGAATACATTCTACCACCTTAAGTCATTAAGAAAAGTTGCGCCATGACGCAGACATACTTTCGTTTGTCAGAAATCAGGGGTCAAATCAATAGAGTTTTCCGTATCGACAGAACACTTGAGTCCGGGTATATTTCATGGCTATGTACCGTAAAGGGTTGCAAAGACATTATTAAAACTGATTTACAACAGTCGTTCTAACTTTTAACGAAGAACATACACCGTGTTCTTCTAGACTCGAGCGTGGCTGCTAGCTTGAGTCTGGTCTAGATCTATTATTTACCTATATAGCTAACTATATTTACCCATAAAATGAATGCACACACATATAGATGCCATAAACGAAAATGATATCGTATTGTTTTCAATATACGGATTCCTAACAGTGTAAATTCAGTAACAAATGAGGCACAAGCCCTTTACTCGTAGTAAAGTGGTAAATATGAGTGAAGATGAACGATTAAATTTAATTATGTGTTTTAAAACATGTAAATAAATAAAGGGAAATACGTATAAAACACTCGTAAAATCTATAACAGAATACGCCAGTCCAGTTTGAATTGATAGTGTAAAACATACTGACCGACTAGAGATGGCACCACGACAAGCAGCAAATTATGTGACGAATAAACACCAAGATTACTGCAAAACTCGGCATACTTTACAGAACTATAACTGAAAAAAGTTCAGTGACAAATGAAAGTCGTCTGATGCATCTTAACCGTTAACGTTGTCAAGAAACATGCATGCCAGAGTAATCTTAGATCTGTACTTATTGTCTTTATGTTGTTTGGATGTACAAGTACCCTGCCACGTCCACTTGTATTTGTAGTATTTGTATTTTTATCCATCTGATGCCTTTTTAAACTGTATTTTATAGTTCGTTCTTATGTTGTACCGTTACACTACTGTCCCGGGTTAAGGGGAGGGTTGGGATCCCTCTAATGTGTTTAACAGAAGAAGAAGTATAATTGAAAGCAAAATTATTTTCATTTACGTGTGTATAACGTAACTTTTTTTCAAAGTTGATGCTTTTCTATAATTATTTAACATTTCACAGCAGTTTTATACTTTTACTTTAACAATTTATGCCTTATTTTTTTTTTATTAATTCTGTATTTACATTGTATCACAGATCAAATTTATTCGTTCATTGTGTGTTTATTTGTGTCACTTCGTTTTTTGATTGAGTTAAGTCATTCCAAATTGATATTTTATAGTGTGTCTTTCTATGTTGTGATGTTATACTACTGTTTCAGAAAAAGGAGAAGGTTTGGTACCATTAAAACGTTTAATCCTGCTGCAATTGTTTGCACATGTCCTAAGTCACGATTCTGAGGTTCAGTGGTTGTTGTCTGTTTCTGTGGTTCATAAGTGTTTCTCGTTTCTCGTTTTGCATATAGATTCGATCGTTGGTTTTCCCGTTTGAATGGTTTTACACTAGTAATTTTGAAGCCCATTATAGCTTGCTGTTCGGTGTTAGCCTAGGCTCCGTATTGAAGACAATACCTTGACCTATAATGGTTTACTTTTATAAATTGTGACTTGGATGGAGAGTTGTCTCATTGGCACTCATACCACATCTTCTTATATCTATTAACCCCGCCACATTATGTATGCATGTGCCTATCCCAAGTCAGGAGCCTGTAATTCGGTGTTTGTCGTTTGTGTGTTACATATTTGTTTTTCGATCATTTTTTGTACATAAATTAGTCCGTTAGTTTTCTCGTTTGAATTGCTTTACATTGTCATTTCGGGGCCTTTTAGTTTAAACATATTTATTTATAATGGATAGGGAAACAAGTTATTGCAACTTATATTAATCCCTTTCCACTTTGCGGGTACGAGTGCTGCCTTGTAGCGGCATTAGCCTGTTCTTTTTCGAAATCTACAAGGGTGCCTTTTACGTGCAAGAGATATTACTCTCTCTGAACACGGGTCAGCCATTTATCGTCTCCTTCCGACGGACTATTATCGTTTTCTCAAGACCATACTCGCAAATAGGTGTCAAGGGAAAATTAAGTCCTTAAAATTTTCTCTCCGGAACGGGGTCGAACCAGGAACTTTTGTGTAAGTAGTCCGATGCATCAAAGATTGAAATAAATCTCCCTCCTGTGTTTATATCAGGACCGTTAATAGGGGCTTCATATTTCAATATATCCATTTCATTATTCAAAATTGACTATTTCTTAATTTTCACGCGTATTTTGGCATTTAGATCCTCCGTAACCCTTCTAATGGTCATTGCGGCACATACTATTTACAACCATTGTATTCCTCTTTCTATAAGCTTTCGAATGGTGTATAAAGTTTTCTGTAATTAGGGGCTGACGGGTTGCAGCAGTCCATTCCTTTATTCAAAATATCCATTTTATTTTTCAAAACTGACTATTTCTTAATTTTCACATGCATTTTGGCATTCAGGTCCTCTGTAACCCCTCTAATGGTCATTACGGCACATATTATTTATAACCATTTTATTCCTCTATCTATAAGCTTTCAAATGGTGTAGAAAGTTTTCTGTAATTAAGGACTAACGGGTCGCAGCAGTCCATACCATTATGCAAAATATCCATTTCATTATTCAAAATTGACTATTTCTTAATTTTCACGCGTATTTTGGCATTTAGGTCCTCCGTAACCACTCTAAAATGTCATTGCGGCACAAATTATGTGTAACCATTTTGTTCCTCTGTCTATAAGCTAACAAATGGTGTAGAAAGTTTTCTGTAATTAGGAGTTGACGGGTCGCAGCAGTCCATTCCATTATTCAAAATATCCATTTCATTGTACAAAATTTACTATTTCTTGTAATTTTCACGCGTATTTTGGCGTTATATAGGTCCTCCGTAACCCCTCTAATGGTCATTGCAGCACAAGGCTCCAGTAAAAATTATTATAAAAGACAACATTGCATGAGTATTTTAATTTTGATATATATGCTTTGATATCCAGGTCGTCTATACATTGAACCAAGGAATTTCTTTACCGAAACTAGATAAATATATAAAATTAAAAAATTGAAAGAGTGTTTTGACTTTTTTCTTATATTGATTTGAAAAATTGTTAGATTACACCAACATTACGCCGACGAAATCAGAAATACGTGATATAGTTTCACTTTCAAAAAATGTTTTTTTTTTTATTTCATTATTCACTTTTCAACGTGAATACTGAAATATAATCTGTTTCATTATTCACTTTCCATCACTTAACGTTGAATAGCGATTACTGAACTATTTCATTATTCATTAATTGAACGGACAGACAGACGGGGAGACGGACGGGGTTAAAACAATGTGCCCCCAACTTTCAGTTGCGGAGTCATAAAAATAACGTCGAACAAATTCCTATATAGAAAACGAAAGCCATAAAACTGGATCTATTGGAGAAGCAATGTACACCGATGTAGACTTCATGTATAGTTCAAATTGAAGGGATATAGTTTTTCCAAAACGTCACCAACTTAACCTTTTGACCTGAGTCGGGTTCTACTTACCTCGATGGCGGGTTTAGTCGAGTCGAGTAAGAAAACAAGATGGAAGAACAAGTGAAGTAAGTTAAAACTGTAAACAAAAGATCTTCAAATTTAAGCTACTACTATCTTACATTGGGTAACAGTTGGTAAAAGAAAGTTTATAAAACCAAAATAGGAAAAAAAGCAGCTCAGTAATTGATACAATGCAAAATGAAAATGTTTTCATCGATTTAGTACGATTTGATAAGGAGGATGGTATTTTGGCGTTGGATTGCTGGCAAACTAGGAAATATGATAGTTTGTAGGCAAGTAGCATATTTATATAGCATTTGGTTATTTTGCTTGCATCGGCTTATTTTGAAGATGGAATTTTGACATTTTTCGGCAGTACCATTTTAAAACACAGGCACAGGCAAAACAGAAAAAAACGTATATGCTTTTGTACCAGCAGTGATTAATATAGTTACCTTTAGTTAATTAAATCCGTCAGAAAGGCATATGCTATAATAGCAATGTCCATTTTTCCGGCGCTGGAAATATCATAAACTGCTAGTATTATATTGCCGCTTTCTTTGTAAAGAGATAATTTTGATGTTTACTTTTGAAAAGTACTATGAAAATGTACATTTGATTTATGAACACCAACAAATCATATCATTACTCGTATGGTTTAATAAGATATAACACTTTTAAGTCAAAGTACTGAAGTACTGAACATCGGATGACCGAAAGTTCTTGTGGATGGTGAAAACCACTTGTCACAGAAAAAAATCTCATCTCTATACCTGAAACTGAGGTTAATGTACAAAGATATATTTTTTTCTGAGACGAGTTCTTGTGTGGATAGTGAATAAATGACATGAAATTCAACCTCACCGGCGTAATAACTATTTTATTATAGTAATACAAATCATTATACACTGGTTTGTTGTTATATTTTATATTAATATAACAATTACATATAGATTCTACCACTGCATCGAGTGTAATACGATATTTATCCACTCGAGACAGTTAAATTTTCAAATTTAAAACGTGAGGCTTGCCCGAGAGTGGATAAATATCGTATTACACGAGATTTGGTGGTGAAATCTGTTTCTCTAATGATTTTCTAACATTATGCAGTTAAACTTATTTCTTCTTTTCGAATGATCTGCAAAAAGATGTGTTCTTTCTATATGACGTCAATTTTCATCCATTTGTATATCATTCTATTCTACTATTCTAATAAAAGTGCAGTGCAAGTGCATGCATGGTGGACACTCTTCTGTAAAAATTCGTTTTTTTGTTAAAGATTGGATATGAGTAGGCATTCATATTTTCCCGCAAAAGCAATCTTCCATACAGAGATACCAGTCCTTGCCGGATTTGTCGCTAAACGTTCTTCCGCATGCTTTTAGGTATCAGACCACCAATTACTCCCTCCAATTTAGAACGTAAAAGAAGTCCTTCTCTGACACAAAATAGTGCTTTTGGTGTCCTTGTTTACTTAAACTAACCAACAAATTTGCAGAAATGAAACTTTAGGTGAAAGAGAAATATATCTAGAACATTTTGAGCCAAAATTTACTTGTCTATGAGTTTGCATTAAAAATTGAGGATTAATGCGCTCCATAGTATACTAATTTAAGATTTCCAGAAAACCAAGGATTATTTTTGGAGTGCCTCTGTTCAAAGGTCAGTTATTTTGTTAGAAGGCTTTAAAGGTATGGTGAAAGTTGGCATGTAGAAAGCTGATATATGTACAATTCAGGATATACCTGGTTTCTATGAAGTTAAACTTAAGGTAAAATATTTAGAAAGCTGTGAAATTTGGTTGAACAGATAGGGATTTTTAATTGGTGGTCTGACACCTTAACACATTTTTTCGGCACGTGTGCATTAATATAAATATTTTTATCAGTATTCATTGAAGAGATGTATTTATGACAAACGATAAGGAATTTTATTTTGCACTTGTTAAGGATTATGTACCCTTGTGTTGCTTCAATGCTAAACATATGGAAATTTTATAGAAAATCCACAGCCTTTATCCTTGTTCTATCATATTTGGCAATTTGATGACCGATAGATATAGGATTATTACATGCAGTGCTAGCATTGATTTCCTTAAAACAAGTTTGTTAATGTAGTTATTTGTTAGAACAAATAAAAATATGGACCAAATCAAGTACACCTTTTAGGGTGCGCTCGAATTTAGTTACTCTGCACGAGGTATTTTGGAATTTACAGGTTGGTTAGAACTTTTTGTAAAAAACAAACACTAGCACATCATAGAAAAGAAAGTGAGTAATCTATGTTTCAAATTTTATAACAAAAATCTCTGTATTAAAGGCTGTGGATTTTCTATAAAAATCTTGGTTTATTAGACACAATGTACTCCTTTTCTATTAAATGCAATGCAACAGTAAATAATAATGCTTTGCATCAAGTTTCCCCCTTGTATATGTTCAAAATGGCCTGTCTCTATTATTCGTTATATCTGTAGTTTTGATACAATTGATGTTTAAAAAATTCGTACAAAAATGGCTACAGAAGGGTACATAAACCTTAATGTCCGCGTATTTATACCTTCCTTTATCTATATAGATCGGTTACAAACCCAAAACGAAAGTTACGTAATGGAAATATAGACTAAAGCAATACATCAGAATGCCCTCAATGTTATCGCGATGTAAAAATTAATATTTTAATAATCGTTTAAAACATTTCTTTATTTTTTTGAAGGGTTTGAAGAGTTTACTCGACTTGTAAGTTATTATTTGATCGTTTAAAACATTTCTTTAATTTTTTTGAAGGGTTTGAAGAGTTTACTCGACTTGTAAGTTATTGTTTGATTTAACTGTTTAGCTCGCTTACCCAAGTAGCCCGAGTTAATAAAACGAAGTGGACCCGGAGGGTTCGACTCGTGTAACCCATGCATGTTTATCAATACCATAGCCTTAAAGAAATAACTGCATATACTCAAACTTTTTTTTAACATACCTTAAATAGTTATCCCTAAAAATGTTATTAACTATGTATTTGCATTCAGGTATCGCAGATCAAACTTATTCGTTCAAAGTGTGTTAAGTTACGTTTTTTGATTGAGTTAAGCCTTCCAATAGATATTTTATCGTGTGTTTTTCTATGTTGTGATGTTATATAACGCAATGTCATATATTGCTACCATTTAGTGTAACAGAAAAATAACGTTAAATTAGAAACGCGCATGCACCATCAAGTTTTTCCTGCTTTCCTTGTTAGGTAAATGCAAAGTATAAAACACAAGTAGAAATGCCGAGAGATTCCAATCCAATATGATTTAATAATTTACATAAGATATTATTTTTTTCTCCTAGTAATTATGTGTTTTTTGGGGGAATATTGCTGCATTATATAAACAACCCGAGTGTGATTTTATTCAAGCAAAGACAATTAAATGGCTTATAGTTATAGTTATGACACTGAAGTTTTACGGCCAAAAAACAGTTCGTCTTATAGATGTGTATGTTTGTAATATGTGCATCATTTCGTTTTGTTAAAAGTACGACATTTACATTAGGTGGAGAAAGGAACTCGCGAATGCAGTTCATGCCGTCCCATATTACGCTTGTGGCGACGTCAAATAATGTTAACGGACAACCTTGCAAGACATTTTCATTAATCCTTATGTTTTAAAGATAACCCTGTAATCTTAATACAACTTCAACTTTTAAAGTACTTTTTATTGGTATAGTAATCAAAGCCAAAATATAATCTTCACGGAATCAAATCTCTGTTTTTCGCCGTAAAAGTTCTGTGAAGCCATGGAAGTTTAACTCGGACATTTCCACAAGACATTGCAAATTTATTGATTTGAATTGAACATATAGTTCAATTTATTTATTAATTTGAATTTTTGGAGCTTACACTTAGTACTAAACGATGGTGCTTTACAATTTAATAAATTATATGTCAAAATTTTACTTTTTTAACTGAAATGTTCAAGTTTCCAAACTAAATTTCCCCTAGGACAGTCATTTATTCATATTCTTTTCAGAATTTTTATGCAAATTTTATATGGAGACGGCCATTTGAACCAATACTGAAATATATCACGTCATAGAACATTCATGCAAAATTTTGAAGAGTTGCGTAAACATTTCGAGAATTGTTCGAGTTTAATGTTTCGAGTTTGTTACATGGGACAACGCTAAGCAAACGTTTTTTTTTTTATAATCTGTGTCTTCCGAAGCCTATGCATGTTATATTTTTATTATTTCTCTATCATAATGTGAAAATTTAAGAAACAATCTTAATTTTCATATATAATTTGAAATATTTATTTCAGTGTTTCTAAGGAAATTTCCTTATAAAATATTTACTTAGCGCTATTTTTCGTGGTAGTAGCAATATCTTACGTTGTAAAAAGGGATGTTTGGTGCCATTAAAACGTTTAATCCTCCTGCAAATGTTTGCACCTGTCCTAAGTCAGGAATCTGATGTACAGTAGTTGTCGTTTGTTTATGTAATTTATACGTGTTTCTCGATTCTCGTTTTTTTATATAGATTAGACCGTTGGTTTTCCCGTTTGAATGGTTTTACACTAGTAATTTTGGGGCCCTTTATAGCTTGTTGTTCGGTATAAGCTAAGGCTCCGTGCTGAAGGCCGTACCCTGACCTATAATGGTTTACTTTTATGAATTGTTATTTGGATGGAGTGTTGTCTCATTGGCACTCATACCACATCTTCCTATATCTATTTGTATACACCCACCCCTGTTTTACTTGAACTATTGTCAGCTTACTCTATATGTTTGCATGTTTTCTGACACGTCTGACACGTTTGAATAAATGCAATTCATCAAAATATTTGAATATATATTTAGACATCAATATAATTATAAACATTTAGCATGTTTTAAAAACAAAAGTGCAACACACGGTATTTTCGGACAAAAAAATAATTAATTCTCACACTTTTAAAATTCAAATGAGGTAAAAAAAAATATATAAAAGTGAAATCAATGCTGTTGACGCAGTAATGACATTCTGTTACACAGAATAATAGTGGTGGATTTCTTTCCAGTGGGTCTCAATCAACATATACAGAAATCTTGGTAAGAATCTTGGTCTAGGATGCGTGATTTTTTTATTAGTTATTAGTGACTTTGAACTAGTTGACAGTAACTTAAAGTATTCTAAGATCTGTACTTATTGCCTTATGTTGTTAATATGATATACAAGTATCCGGCCACGGCCACTCTGTGTTTTTGTTAAATGTGTTTCTATTTGTATTCATCTAGTGAGTTAAGCCTTTTTCGACTGATTTGTATAGCTCGTTCTTATGTTATGTTATACACCACTGTCACAGATTAGGGGGATGGGGATCCCGCTAACATGTTTAACCCCACCATATTCTTTATGTATGTGTCTGGCCCAAGTCAGGAGCCTGTAATTAAGTGGTTGTTGTCGTTTGTTGACGTGTAACATATGTATTTCACCCGTATTACAGATTCTGTGCTGCCAGCCTGAACATCTTTCACATTTAATTGACTCTTGTCTTGGCCTAACTGCAGTTGTACTTTGGTACACTTAATACAGCTGTCGTCTGACATTGTGATAGTAATGAGGGGAGCTCATAGTTTCCCTTTTTTATTGGTTATAATTTTCTCATGATTTAATAACAGCTTAGGTTATGGCTTCATTGTTTTTATATTTAAATGTTTGTAGGAAAACATCAATAACTACCTGTGTAGATTTAAAACAACAAACATATAAATTATTCAATTGGTAAAAGTTAATATTTAATTAATTCAAAAGAAAATAATCAAAACATCAGTCATAGATTGTTTGGAAAACTTCAACCAATTAACTTAACATGAGGGTACAAAATTGCACCTATTTTGACAGTTTTTTAACCTACGTTTATTTATGCTTCAGACAAAAGTTTTCATTATGTGTTTATTTTGTAGATGAATCATTATTTACTATATGGTTTCACCAATTTAATTTTGAATCCATATGGAATCAAAGAAAAATTGTTCTGAACTGACCTCCAAACCATCAATGATTCTGTAATGAGGAGTACCCAAATTGCATCGATGCTTAAATTCGGGTCGTCAAAAGTCGAATAACAGAGCTTGTGTTTAATTTCTTCAAATATTTTGAACAATTGGATATTAGTCCATGTTTACTCTTCATTTTTAAAAAAATGGATACTTGTAACATATTGTATTTGCTAATTTAAAAAAATGACGTCTTGATGACGTCGCATGGCGACGTTTCCGTTCATTTTGCTTTATCAGTAAACACTTCATCTGTTGATAAATACTGTGAACGTTTTGTGTGTATCTAAATATTTTACCTGTGTTGAAATACGTGCATTATTTGTGTTGTAGTCCTGTAATATTATGTTGTCATTTTAATGTTATATTTAACATTGC
This sequence comes from Mytilus galloprovincialis, assembly GCF_965363235.1. NCBI lineage: Eukaryota > Metazoa > Mollusca > Bivalvia > Mytilida > Mytilidae > Mytilus > Mytilus galloprovincialis. The sequence continues at coordinate 24,492,332 of NC_134840.1, read as the reverse complement.
CATTAAAGTGCGAGGTTTGGCATGCCACAAAACCAGGTTCAACCCACCATTTTTTTCTTTAAAAATGTCCTGTACCAAGTCAGGAAAATGGCCATTGTTATATTATAATTCGTTTCTGTGTGTAACATTTTTACGTTGTGTTTCCGTTGTGCCGTTCTGTTTTCTCTTATATTTTAGTGTGAATTCACATTACTATAAGACGTGTCACGGTACTTTTCTATCCCAAATTCATGTATTTGCTTTTGATGTTATATTTGTTATTCTCATCGGATTGTGTCTAATGCTTAGTCCGTTTCTGTGTGTGTTACATTTTAATGTTGTGTCGTTGTTCTCCTCTTATATTTAATGCCTTTCCCTCAGTTTTGGTTTGTTACCCCGATTTTGTTTTTTGTCCATAGATTTACGAGTTTTAAACAGCGGTATACTACTGTTGCCTTTATATAGCATCAAGTGATAAAAATACAAATTGTTTAGTCTCCACGAAATCTTGATTTCCGCTGCTATTTTTGCTAAATAGACGCAATTTGGGTACTTGGTGCAATTTTGGTACCGTTACGTTATGTATATTAACTGCTTTAAAATAACGTGATGATTTTTACGATGTAATGAATAAAACAAATCCCACCTAGAAAGATCATTTATACTAATCAATAGTTATTTATATATATCATTTCAAATATTATCAGATGCCGTTTTGACTTGTACCCCTATTTTTAACATTTTTACCGATCATGTCTGTTTGTTTTGTTCACACCTCGTTGTCAATATAATGGAATGTGATGCGACCGTCATGCAAGTGAGAGGTTTAGCTAGCTTTAAAACCAGGTTTAATCCACCATTTTCTACTTAAGAAAATGCACGAACCAAGTCCGGAAAAAGACTGTTGTTATCCTTTCGTTTGAGCGTTTGATTTTGCCATTTGATTAAGGACGTTCCTTTTTGGATATTCTTAGGAGTTCAATATTTTTGTGATATAAATTTTATATCTTACTTATGAGTTTTATTCATTGTTGTACACCGTACAGTGATATTTAGTTGTTGTTACGTTTTATATCATAATTATGGTTTTTGTTGGAGATTTTTCTCACTGGCAATCATACCACATATTTTGCTTTTCACATTTATTGCTTTCCAACAGTGTGATCCCTACAGGTGGAACTGTAGTATTTTTCTCGGCAAAAGAGATAATGATAACATTTTCATTACTTTCTTATGCTGACCCATAATAAACATATAAGTTAATTTGCCAACAAACAAAATTCATGCTGTAGCTGAATCAAAATATTTATCATATACTTAGACTAAATAACATATAAATTTTACCGTATGATAATAGCATTAAATTGACGTAAATTCCATATTTTTCGAATTGGTACTTAGCGGGCTGATATGAAAAGTTTATCACATGCTTCGATTGTTATCACATGCCTTTCCGTAACGTTATCACATGGCATTCCGGTAATACTCGGCCAATTCCGGAAAATACACCTCAATGCTACGTTTTCAGTGAAAAACATTACAAAGTAGTGTACAAAACAATTAGTTGAATACTGGAAAGTATATTGTTTAAAATAATAAAAAAATAAAAATAAAAAAAAAACGAACAAATTATTTAATAAATGCATTTTTTAAGTTTTTCTGAAACATAATTTAGAAAGTTTCTTTAAAAAGTTGACTTTTCCAAACAATGATCATTAGGTATATTGTTGAATTATTTTTTTGCCGATTCGTCCATATTAAAATGGTTTTTTTCTCTCTCTCTGAGGCATATGATAGAAAGGTTGTATATTTAATGTATCAAATTTTAGGCCCGACGGCCGTGAACTTTTTTACTCTTTAAACTTCGGGAACCACGTAAAAGGATCAATATATGAATCTGTTATTTTTCTGTACTGTTGAAGCATATGATAAAAAGATCATAACATGTCATTTTTCATATCACATGTATTATCAGCCCTCGGTCAATATCAGCCCTCGAGCCGTGCGGCTCTTGGGCTGATATTGAACCTAGGGCTGATAATACATGCGATATGAAAAATGCCATGTAATAATCTGATAATATTAAAAATGTAACACAATGATAAATAGCAGAAAACTACACATATGATACAATGTTAAGTAATATGACATCTCATTTTCCATGTCCTTCTAATGTTCTACAATTCATAATGTAACGATGTTCGTCTACAATATCACAGAGACGACAGACTCTTCTATTCTTGGTTCACAATAATCATGAATCAATTAACCCTGCAGAATTCATGTTTATGGCGTCGAGGGTGGAGTGTAGTCCGGGATTGGATCTATGTTATTTGTCAGCCTTAAATGTTGTAATTGGGGATGTAAGTCGTTCATCTGGTTAATCCTCGGTATTTGAAAATTATTTACTGCCGATGTAGTTGTAGCTGAATAAGTTTCATCGCTTTCTTCTGAAAATATACAATAATATAATCATTTTAATTCATCTCGGATCGATTAAATTCCTCTTAAGATTCTGATACTGGAGCGATTCTCCTCTGATTTGGCCTCACAATTTCATCTATCTTACCTCGAACTGGTGCATTTTCCAGCATAATTTCGTACACCAAAAGCAAGTACGAATTGGAGATATATTAATCTTTTAGAAACATTTAAATTATGTTTTCGCTTCAGTAACGGCCATACTGTATTGTTTTTTTTTCTCTTTCTCTTTGAATTTTAATTGTTCTCTAATTTGAATACGACAACCTCACGAAATTCAGTTTGTTGTAAAACTGACAGAAAAGTTCTGTCCTTCCTAAAAACTCATCAAAGTTACCAGGCTAATAATTTTGTACTGTAGACGTGCATTTTGATACGCTTAAAATGTCGATAAACTCTTATTTGCTACATTCGGAGTTTATCCGATTCACTTAGGCGAATTGTTTCTATTCTATAAATAGGTTTACGAGTAAATCTGTTGCTTTATATTTAGTAACAACGATCGTAAATATAATTTATTGCTTGTTTACACTAAGTGTAATGATTTTTATTATTTTCAACATTAACTTTTATTTAGACTTAAAACATTAAAATACACTCGCATTTTCTTTCTTTTATAGTATAGCCTTAATACCTGGTATACTTGTCTGTCTGATATTGTGCTTTTCCCTATCAACAGGACATTTAATGGACTTATATCTACGTTTGTGTGCCATAATTCTGACACATGCAGTACAAAGTATGTGTCCGCAAGGCAAAATGACCGGCTTGTGTTCTCCGTCGTCATATTGTTCTAAGCATATCAAACACACGTCACTGTCAATATATACAGTAGCGTTCTCATTTTCGTTTTTAAACGACAGTACTGACGGAGGTTGCCCTACAGACTGTCCACTTCTTATAGTACTTTCTGTATAACTTGAATCATTGCTGATCTGTTCACGATCAAAAATGTCAGACACAGCATATATAGAATCATTGTCATAATGACGACATTTCCTTATACAATTTCCCATAAACGGATTTCAAACAATCTGTAAAAATAAATATTTTGTATTAATTTTCTTGAAAGATTATGTAATATGAATTGAACAATCTTATTCAACACAAGTTGCATGAGTAATGCGAGATTGAAAAAGGTTATTAAACAGGAAAGGAAGGTCTCTTGATGTGTTAGGAAATCGGTTTCATTCAAACATTTCTCCAAAGTTCCTGTACCAAGTCAAGATAAGGACAGTCAATGTGTAATTCAATGATAATCTTCAAAATAAATTTTCAAAATGCGGTCAGTACAATACAGATGCATGTGATACAAGTGATTAGCAACTCGAGTTAATTTAAGAAACGGCTAATGAAATATTTTGGCCATCGGAAACCGATTTGGATGAAGATGGGTTTGTGACGAAAAAATCGGCCATTGTGGTGAATAAGACACTACGCATGACAATTATTAATATTGTTTACCTCCGGTTTAGTTTGTAACCCGGATTGTTTTCTCTCAATCGATTTATTACTTTCGAACAGCGGTATACTACTGTTGTTAAGTCATCAAATATAATAGAATTGAGAGTAGACGCGGTTTCGTTAAATTTAACCAGGTGTTGTTTGCGTGACCCCTGAGGGTTCACGCATATTTATTAGTTAGAAATATGGTCTATGGAGAAATATCCGGAAACTCTCTTTTTGTTCATTCGGAACATTTGTTCTTCTTATCTGTATTAGCTTCCTGCAATTAAGAGCACCTCCATACGGGGTATTCCATATATTAAAAGCATGGCAATAAAGAACTTTACACTGATCGTTAACTCACTTATTTGCTATATGATAATAAAATATATATATAGTAATATAAAAATCTTTATAGAAAAAAACGAAACAGCTTTTTCCATACGTATAATTTTTTTATAATGATTCAAAACATGGACACATGTACTTCAGTCTTCCAAAAATTCATAAAATTAATTTAGAAATAATTAATGATGCATTGCGACCTGGTCAACTAGTATGATACAATGTACATTAATTAAGGTTTCTTACGACCGATCATCAATAGGTGTAACTCTCCCACGTGATGGATCGAAATTGAGAAATTAATTGACCTAATATAAAACCATTATTGAAGAGGCATAACTTTTTAAATCTAGATACAACAGATTTCATTAATGAAATAGTCACACAAGATAAAAATGGAATTGCATTCTTATTGCCTATGATGCACAAATATGATTATTGTTAACTTAAAAGAAACAGTTATCAATGTAGTAGAATTAATTGATACCCAAGAATATCCCTTAAAGATTACCAACAAAAAAGGTTTAACTGCATTTGTTAAATTATTTCTAAGAAACAATGAATTTCGGTTTAATGGACAGTTATCATGACAAACAAGTTATAAGAGCGCCCATGGGTGGTATATTTTCACCATAATACACATATTTTCATCAAATGAATGGCAATGTTTTGTACTAAACAACGAAAATCAGACACGATAAAATGCAAAAACAAACAACAACAAAAAAACAGGCTCCTGATTTAGGACAGGTATATTAACTATATATATACATGTATAAGCAGCAAATTGATTGTATCAGTTGGATCCAAACCCATTTCTAATGTGGAACAGGGTTTTACGGCATGCACAAAACAAATGATTAGCAAGAAGCTTAAATTTTGTCTTATTGGTAGGAATAAACATTCCACATTCTATGAAACAAAATAATCGTACAACAACGTTTAATCCCGCTGCAAATGTTTGCACCTGTCCTTAGTCAGGAATCTGATGTACAGTAGTTGTCGTCTGTTTATGTAGTTCATACGTGTTTCTCGTTTCTCGTTTTTATCTGGTTTTAGATAGATTAGACCGTTAGCTTTCCTCGGGCCCTTTTTAGCTTGCTGTTCGGTGTGAGTCAAGGCTCTGTGTAAAAAGCCGTACCTTGACCTATAATGGTTTACTTTTATAAATTGTTACTTGGATGGAGAGTTGTCTCATTGACACTCATACCACATCTTCCTATATCTATTTAATATGTCTTTGCCAGAAAAGTAAATAAAATGACTGAGGGAATTAGGTAAAATATTACCTCTACCAATAAAAACCATAGAAGTGTCGTCCATTGGTAGTAGTTTGACCTTTCACGTTGGTAAAAATTAATATCGAAATAAAAACATTATTTATATCCTCACTTTATATTTAACACCACTCTCAACATACCCAAATTGTCCTGATTTACAATAAAAAGAAAATAATATTCTCCACACACATGATAATGAAAACACTGAGATATAATTTACAATTTAGTTGAAAGAAGAATTAGCTTTAAAAAAAGTTCTAAGGTTCACGTATTGATATTTTTTTTTAAAGCAACTTGTTCTAAATATCAACAAAGTTTTCTATTATTTTCATGCCTCGTTCACACGTACATTTAATTCGAATTGAATTCGAATCATTTAATTCGAAATTGTGTGTAAACTTTCTTAATTGTAATTTTACATTTTAACTTTTAATTGGCTTTGTCAATTAATTTATCATAATTTAATTCAAATTACAAAATAGTGTTTAGTATCATACATGTAGTAAAGTGAGAACAATTTTTGTCATGAGAACAACAAAAAACCATGACCTCAGCCACAGGTTTAAAATTGAGAATGGAAATGGGGAATATGTCAAAGAGACATCAACCCGACCAAAGAGCAGCCAACATCTGTCTTCAACGCAGCGAGAAAATCACGCACCCGTGGGACTCAACTGGCCCCTATATAAAAATGTTTAGTTGTTCAGTGAAAATGGACGTCTCTTTAGCATTGCTAAAAAATAACGGAAACCATTTTGAATTCTCCTTTAAAAATTCCAATAAGTATGACTGAAAATGTTTGTATATAATCTTTGGGGGATGTTCTGAATGGATATTCATTTTCACCTGAAGTGGGTTTTTTTTTGCGTGGCAAAATTAATTAATTTTTTGTTCGTTTTTACATCCAGCATCTCGTTGGGGCAATATATTCATTTTCATACTGAATATTTGTGAGATTTGGGGGAAAAATCATGATTTAAAAGCAAAATAACAAAATCACCGAACTCCGGTAAAATTTCAAAATCTAATCAAATGGCATAACCAATTGCTCAAAAACACATCAAACGAATGCAAAAAAACTGTCATATTCCTGACTGGCATCTCCTTATGTAGAAAATGGTGTATTAAACCTGGTTTTATAGTTTTCTAACCTCCCACTTCTATGACAGTCGCATACAATTCAATTATATTGCCAACGATGTGTGAACAAAACTAAAATAGGGATACAGCAGTCAATCTTGTGTTATAATCTTAATCACTATATGTATAAAAAGTAAAATCACAAAAATACTGAACTCCGGAGAAAAATTCAAAACAGAAACTTCCTAATCCAATGGCAAAGTCAAAAGCTAAAACAGATCAAACGAATGGATAACAACTGTACTATTCCTGACTTGGAACCGGCATTTTCTTGTGTAGAAAATGGTTAATTAAACATGATTTTAAAGCTACCTAAAACCTCTCACTTGTATGACAGTCCCATCAAAGTCCATTGTATTGACAACAATGTGTGAACATAACAAACAGACACAATAAGTAAAAATATCACAAAAAAGCATTGTACAATAAATAGTGTACATGTACCTGTGTAATTTAATATATTACATTGGTTTATCTCTGTATGATAGTTTTTGGTCCATACAGAGACATATGTATTATACGTCTCTGGTTCATACATGTTTGAAAATTGATGTTTTGATTTGAATTTTTGAACTACCAAATCTTACAATTTTCAATTATTAATACAGACTAGCACATATAATATATACTTACTATTTAATGCAAAATACGTATCATACAGGTATACTTACATCCGTACAAACACCTGTGTTATGGTTATACGTTTGAGGTATTTAAAGGTTTGGTAATTGAAGTACATATGTAATTAGAGAATGATTCCTTCTAAACAAGGAAGTGTTTTTGATCATTTCAAAAATATGTATTATTCTAAATGATTTCTTCTATCAACATCATTGGCTTAGTTCCGCCGGGAGCAAGCTTGAATTAAGGCATGTGAAAGTTGTATTTGAAGTTTAATTACAGATGCAGTTAATGATTTAATCAGTTTGATTTTGAGCTTATTTTCCGTTGCTTTTTGTGTATTTTTTGTTGTGCATGTTCTGATTTTGTGTCATCGGTGGATAATCCATATGCGTTTGACAGTGCTCCTAACAATACGACAAAAAAAAGTATTTGATATTCTATCTGGAGTGATTGAAAATGCCTTGAACTTTTTCTCAATATTTGCTCTTGACAATGATAGAACAATAAAGCATTTGACCATATGTTAGTCCTGGTACTACATATGTCTTGTATTTTTAGTTTGAGGTTGCAGGGTTGTGTCCTTTTGTACCTTATACACCAAACCCAATCAGTGCATACTTTGTTCTTCTAACTGTTTGGATTCTTTGAAGTTTTTTGAAGCCCACCTGTTCTCGTTATGCTTGGTTCACTAGTTGCAGTGGGTTTTCTGTTTTGGTCTTTAATTATTCATTTCAGGTTCTGTTGAATGAATTTTATAATGATGTTCTTTAGCATACTTATCTTTTACATTCAACATTTTTTGTAACTCATATTTATTGTTTGAAATAATTGCTATATCATTTGCACAATTTGGTACCTACTAATATATCCCTTAAATAACATCCTAATGAGTTCTGCTCAAGTTATATGAATAGGTCTTGTACAAATATGTTATATATGTGTGTGGATAGTATTCCTTCTTGTCATACACCTCGCTTAATTTTGAATGGTAAACTTAACCCATCCATTCATTTTACTGTTGAGCTCAGTCCATTATTTACCTCTGCAACCATTTTCCAATGAATTGGATGCATATTTGATCCTCATCCATTACAATGACATATTGTACAACATCAATTGCTGATTGTACATCAAGAACATATGTGAAACAAATTTCATATGTTTATTTCTTTTATTGCAGGTTTCTGATATTAGCAGGTGACACGATTGGTAACAGACTATAAATCCAAATTGTAGTAATGTTTTATATGTAATATGAAGGTTTTCCGCAAATGGATATGCAAATGTCTTAATTTCCGATGGTAGAATGTAAAATCACAAAAATACTCCGAGGAAAATTTAAAACGGAAAGTCTCTAATCAAATGGCAAAATCAAATGATTAAACACATCAAACAAATGCCCAACAACTGCCATATTTCTGACTTCGTACAGGCATTTTCAAATGTAGAAAATGATGAATTGTCGAGGTTCATTGGGTTATACATATTAGCCTGTACAAAATGTAGGTGTAACTGTTGTACCACAGTAAATCCCCCTAATAGTTGGATCTTTATGCTTTTTATGTACAGAAGTGAGCCATATACATTGCAATGATGTTAGGTATGTTTATTCAGTAGTATATTGTTATAATTTAATTTTGGATGTAACGCGTCTTCTGATTGACTGACGTTATTTTGTTATGAGCCCATAGACATAATTTAGGCATGTGACCGTGACGTCATCAACGTTTTTCCATGGTTTTCTACGGTTTAAAATGGAATTAAGAATTAAATTATAAGAAATGACTGTTTTATTTTTTCTGTCTATTCGAAATAAGATAAAAAAAATATGGTGCACTGTTAAATAACCCGCTACGCGCGTTATTCAGTGTGCACCAAATTTTTTATGTTATTTCTTCATAGACAGAAAAAATATTACAGTCATTCCTTAAGTAAGCACAAGAACGACGGTTGATTTTGATGTTTTTTTAATGTTTAGATGTTATTCCCGATTAACGTTTCTTAATATTGAGTTCACCATTGCTTTCAAAAAATGTCCCTGTAAATTTCTTCAGGTTTTTGATTTATTTGTCCATAAATAGTTGTTTTCTGATTTTACCAAGATTTATTATGGATTGTCATATATATCTTACTTTGATACATTTAGATCTGCATTATATGCGACTAAGCTTCTTCTTTAATCTCCTATTACAAAATTATATTTTTAATTTTTAAATAATTTGTAGAGGGTTATTGGGTCATACATATTATCATGTACAATGTCGAGAATTTGAGCTGTCCACAATCTGTTGATACATTCTCAATTTATTATGTAGTTTTCTTTTCCACAATCTAAGTACTGTTTCTTAAGGATTATCTTTCTTTTAACCAACATATTTCCATTGTTAACGTATATTTCTGCACCATTTAAATAGTATTTGAACCTTTGATGATCCTTTCCATTTTGGACCCTCCAGTTTCAAAAGTTGATTTTGGGAATTGTACTTTTTCCTGCACTTATTCGGCTATTTATTAAGATATCGATATGTTTGTCGACTTTGATTTCTTCAGTAATTGTAGCAGCGTCATATTTAATGCTATATTGCTTTTTGCCCATATGGTCCCATTGGACTTTGTACTTTGTCTTTTTTTTTTTTTTTTTTTTTTTGTGCTTTTTTTTTTTTTTTTGTGTTTGCAGGTTTGGTTATTGTTACTATATCAATTGTTATTCTTATATTACTGTTACGGAAGTATGCGTTACATGTAATATATTGATGCTTGATTTTTTCGTCCTTTTTATAATTTAAAACTAGATTTTCGTCTTTGACCAATATATAATCAATCTGTCATTACGATGACCTAGCATATTGATAAATGTGTGTTTTTATTATTTCCGTTTTAAGACTTCAAGACGTTAGGAATTGGCCTGTTTTTTTTATTTTTTCAATTTTACTAATGACATGTCTGTTGTTAAATATTGAATCTGTCGTGGGGTGCCAACTTGAGATGATGGCAAAAATCAAATCGTAAAGCACCATCAAATGTTTATATCAACCATGAAATTATTTTTTCTAAATAGTAACATGGCGGCTTCGTCGAGGGAAAAACCAACAATAAAAAAATTTGAAAAATGGCGGTCAATATGAAAAAGGTTAAATTTGTGTTTTGAGTAATTCCAGAATATATATAATAAAGGTAGGTTTTGTTTTGTATTATAATACATCATTACCAAATAAAGTTTCTAGTTTTAAGAATTTACCAGCTAACTTTAGACAGGGACTTTCTCAAGGGGTACAATCGAAATCACGTGATGGATATACACACACCGGAAGTTACAGTCGAACTCGCCGCTTGAAAGGTTAGTAGTTGCATTTTCTTGTTTATATCAATTAAATTTTGATTAATAAGTTGGCACACCGAATGTCGGATAGTATGTAGTTTTAAAATACACAATTGTTTTTGCTAGAAAGCGTGCAGTTATTGCAAACACTTCGACACAGTTCCAAATTTTCTTCGGATAACACACACACTCAATATTTTTTCAACGGATAACCACACACTTTGAATATTTTTAATCATAATCAAAATTTCATAAAATTGTTTTCTTTATGATTTGTTTGGCAAAATAAATGCATGTCTCAATTCAACACCGCTACTATTGATTTATACAATAAATTTTTTTACGATCAACGCTTGGTTTATTGTCGAAAATCCAATTTTCAAAAATGATACCACACACACCGAAAAAAACAACGGATAACACACACACACATTATTTAAGCTAATCGCAAAGAACGTAAAAACAAACAATCATCATGACATGCAGTTCGTACTAAGTGGTTGTCTTCATGAGTTTATAGTCTAAACCATTCATTATTTAAGTTTATCTCGTATCTTCACATTGGGTACATTTGTGATCGCCTCCCTTGTCCTCATACAGGCAGTGGTTCTTCAGATAGGCATCTGTTGCAAATGACTTGCCACACGTTTTACATATGAATGGCTTATGGTTTTGGTGTTTTTCGCTTGCCAAATGGGAAGTAAAGTTTGACTTGCTGAAAAAAAAACAAGCTTGCATTCATTACATGAATATGGCCCCTGTCCATCATGCCTATCTCATGTTGTCGTAAACCACTTCGACCTTAAAATTTCTTTCCACAGTGCTTGCACAAATGTGACATATTCTATAAATAAATAGAAAGAAAATTGATTTTTTTAAAATGAATATAAGAAAAATATAAATAATTTAACAATAGATATAATCTATTTAAAAACTTATCTCTCATCGCTTCTGTTTTAAGATATGTTGGTGTCATGCGTGAGTTACTACTACGGGAGAGGTTAACGACTATGACTGGCTATAAAGCCCTTTTACGGTAGGAAAACTGAAATTTATGTATTTATATTGATATGCAAATGAGATGATTTCGGTTCTGTATGTTAATCAAACCTGTTCGCCCTTCGTTATACAAATGCGTTAAGTCCCTTCGATTAACATTCGATAAACAATCAAGGTCGTGAAAGCTGCAAAATGATTTGTCGAACAGAACACCATTCCGAGTTCACTTGTATAAATTTTTAAGACCTCTAACCAGGTTTTGTAAGATACACCACGCGACATATAAGAAAATTAAAGCGATGAGAGATTGCTTTTCAATTAAAATGTTATATAGGTTAAGGCTTATATTAAATTGTTCTTATGATTTTAGTATAATGTAGTAAAATACATCATTTGACTTTGCTTGAAACTTTGTACATACCTTCAGTTTCGGTTTGTGTGTGTGTGTGTTATCCGTTAAATTAATGGGGTGTGTGTGGTATCATTTGTGAAAATCGGCTATTCTCCTGTCAAACGACCATTTATCGTAATTATTTGATTGATTAAATCAAAATTAAAGATGATGAATTAAAAAATTCATTCTTTTTCCACTAAAAACTCCCATAACATTGGCTTTTCAGAAATTTTGTTATAAAAACATATGAGGTGTGTTATCTGGTGAAATTTTGGAACTGTGTCGAAGTGTTAGCATTAACTGCACGCTTTCCAGCAAGGATAATTGTGTATTTCAAAACTAGATAGTATCCGACATTCGGTGCACTACCTTATTTATTAAATTTTATTGATATAAACAAGCAAATACGACTACTTACTTTTCAAGCGGTCTGCTCGACTGTTACTTCCGGTGTGTGTATATCCATCACATGATTTTGATTGTACCCCTTGTTTCTATACTAACGTTAGTATAGAAAGTCCCTGATTTAGACTACCATTTATAATGTTGGTTAGAAAGTTTGCAACTCCCTTAGCCCTAACATATTTTGTTTTATCGCTTATGATTTTTTTTAAAGTTTAACCAAATATTCCTATCATCAGAATACAAGGTAGCATAATTTTCTTCGGAAAGCTGTTGTCCAACCTGGTCATTGCTTTCAACGACCTTCTCTGTCACAATGTTATCAATATGGGTTTTTCTTCCTAGTTGGCAACTGTGTTAAGCATTTACCAGCTAACTATCCTTTAACTATCATTTGTTACCTTGGTTGCATTTTACAACTTGGCGGAATTCTGGAGGTAAACGCATGTGACCGTTCATCAAAATCATCAATTTCTTTATTATCTTGTAGTTATAGACGTATATAATTAAAAGTTTGATTTATTAAATTATATTTGATTTTTTTTATGTGGATGAGTGAATTACTCTCATGTGATTATCTTAACATATCACAAAGTAAGGTTTGATTTGTTGTCAGTTTAATTCTGTCATACTTTATTTACTCTGATGTATCTGCGTTAATCCTTTTTTTTTTGTCTGCCATGTTATTATTTTTCAAATTTTTAATACGCAATTTTAATTCGGCAACATCACATAATTGCCTCTCTTTTTGAAATCATTTATCATTTTCTTTCATTTTCAAATTTTCCCTAAACTGCCAATTCTCCTTTGAATGTAATTTATTAGCCAAGGAACGTTAAGGTTTTAAAATCATCAGATTCTGTAAAAACTTTTTTTCGGGGTTTTGGGTTCCATATCAGTCCACGCTGGCTGAATATTTTAAGCATTTAGCAATGGTTAGAAATGTAAATTTGTAACAATCAAAACGTTACAAGTTTATTAAGCAGTCCTTTTTGTATTGTTCTGCAATATTTTGGTATCAAGTTCTATCTAGGAGGAAACGTGGACGAATTCCGTCTGAACGAAAGGGGCAATTTATTGGGTTTTTTTTTCGCTGGCTTTCTATGTTTTCCCTTTATAACTATGTCATTGTATACTAAGTATGTGCCGAAAGATCGGCAGTGGAGTTCGACATGCTCAATTATCCTCTTTATTTAATGGTTTCGTTGATAGACTTGTCTTTATATCTATGTGTCTTGATCAGAAATTCTTTGGAATAGGGTGACCTTTGTGATAGTTGTTTTTTCCAGAATTGAGGCTCGGCGTCTCTAAAATAAAGTTACTTTACATCATAGGCATTGTTTGCCGAGGTTAATAATCTAAAATATACAAAAATGTGGTCTATGGTAACAAAACCCGTTTGTTTCGCTAAAACTGCTTAATTTGATTTTTTTTCTCTTGACTTCCTATGTTTTCCATTTTTTTTTTAACTATTGTATTGCAGGCTTAATCTGTGCTGAAAGATGGGGAGTGGCGGTTTACTTGCTCCTTCGGCTTCCTTATTTCCAGATCAAGTTGATAGACGTGTCTGTTTTGCTAGTTGATGGTGACCTTTGAGTTAGTTACATTCCAGGATTCAATGGATAGGTGTCCCTAGAAAAGTTACTTTTCATCCTGTAAATTGTTTGGCGAGGTTTATAATCTGATTAAAAGATACTAAAATGTGGTATATTGCATCGTCACCTGTTTTTGTGGCAATGGATAAGTAATTTCCTTGCTTAGATGTGAGGTCACACAAGCACTGAGCCATACACAAAGGCATGTGGTTTTTACATTGTCTACAATATTATAATATTTTTTTAAATTTTGTTGGTACCCTTTTAGGAGCTAGACTCAACCAGATATATCCTTTTCTAATTGGCTAGTGTCCTTACCTTGGAGCTAACGCCATTTACTATCTGTAAAAGCTACCGCGATATTGTTTTTTTCATCACCATAAGGCATCCTGTATTTTGCAAGGAATTTGTTTACATTTCTGGGACGGTTTATTATAATCCTAAGCTGGGGAAAATAATAAAAATTGAACTCCATCAAACTTCACCATCCTGAATTTCCGGATTAAAGAAATGGAACGATCCGGAAAAAATCAAATGTGTCCCACACAAAGCAAATGTGTAAAGTTAAGAATTTTGCAACAAAATCATCGATTCAGCGACACAGGCCTAATTTAAATGTATGATTTTGTGTTTCGATTCAACCCCTATAACAAATTAAGTTTTCAAATAAAACACTTCCGTCCGCCATAAGCCAGTAAATATTCTTTTTTGATGTAAGTGTAGTTAATAATAATAATGCGACACATTACCTCATAGGATGAATTACTAGGCTAGCGAAACTTTTGAATTTTCAAAGTTGCTGCCTTCAATTAAAATTTGATGTTGAACGTTATTACTTGGGATCTAAACCTAATTCAACATGAAAAGTGATTTCTCATTGTCCTTAGTTGAGATAACACAAAATTGGAACCATAACTTCAAAATAATTATGAATTTCATTGAGAACTATGCCATAACATGGGCAAAGCGAGAAGAATTCGAACTGAACTCTTTGTCAAAATGGGTCAAACAGTCAGGTCTCTGACAAAATGTAGCATTCATAATTTGGAAATCTGTATGCATGAACGATCGACTTGTTGATAAATATTCCGTATCAACTTCACAAAATGGTCTTGGAGTATAGATTCTGGGTATTGACGTTGTGTATCATCTTAATAACGTGTTATAGTATTCTTTTATTTGTCTTTATACATATTACTTTTATTGTTTAATCTGTTTTTGGTGATATCCATTTGACGTGACTATGTACTTATACATCCCGTTATTGGTCTTTGATAGTTTTTGTATTCTTGTCTTTCATTTTTGCTAAGGTGCTTTGTCTATATTCCTTTTTGTATTTCTTTGATACACATGACGTGACTCTGTACTTATACATCCCGGCAGTGTGTTATGGTGCTATTGTAATATTTTGTATTCTTGTCTGTTACTTTTGCTAATGGACTTTGTCTGTATGCCTTTTTGTGCTTCTTTGTCACATATTTGTTTGTAATTATAGTGATTAAGATTATAACACAATGTTGACTGCTGTACTCCTAATTTTGACATTTTTACCTATTATGTCCGTTTGTTTTGTTCACACACGTCGTTGTCGATATAATTGATTTTACTGCGACTCATACAAGTGAGAGGATTAGCAAGGTTTAATTCATCATTGTCTACATAACAAAACGACTGTACCAATTCAGGAATATATATGACAGTTGTTATCCATTCGATTGATGTGTTTTAGCTTTTGCTTTTTATCATATGATTAGGGGCTTTCCGTTTTGAATTTTCCTCAGAGTTCAGTATTTTTAGCTCACCTGGCCCGAAGGGCCAAGTGAGCTTTTCCCATCACTTTGCGTCCGGCGTCCGTCGTCCTGCGTCCGTCGTCCGTCGTCGTCCTGCGTCCGTCGTCGTTAACTTTTACAAAAATCTTCTCCTCTGAAACTACTAAGCCAAATTTAATCAAACTTGGCCACAATCATCATTGGGGTATCTAGTTTAAAAAATGTGTCCGGTGACCCCGCCAACCAACCAAGATGGCCGCCATGGCTAAAAATAGAACATAGGGGTAAAATGCAGTTTTTGGCTTATAACTCAAAAACCAAAGCATTTAGAGCAAATCTGACATGGGGTAAAATTGTTTATCAGGTCAAGATCTATCTGCCCAGAAATTTTCAGATGAATCGGACAACCTGTTGATGGGTTGCTGCCCCTGAATTGGTAATTTTATGGAAATTTTGCTGTTTTTGGTTATTATCTTGAATATTATTATAGATAGAGATAAACTGTAAACAGCAATAATGTTCAGCAAAGTAAGATTTACAAATAAGTCAACATGACCGAAATGGTCAGTTGACCCCTTAAGGAGTTATTGCCCTTTATAGTCAATGTTTAACCATTTTTCGTAAATCTTAGTAATCTTTTACAAAAATCTTCTCCTCTGAAACTACTGGGCTAAATTAATCCAAACTTGGCCACAATCATCTTTGGGGTATGTAGTTCAAAAAATGTGTCCGGTGACCCGGCCATCCAACCAAGATGGCTGCCACGGCTAAATATAGGACATAGGGGTAAAATGCAGTTTTTGGCTTATAACTCAAAAATCAAAGCATTTAGAGCAAATCTGACATGGGGTAAAATTGTTTATCAGGTCAAGATCTATCTGCCTAGAAATTTTCAGATGAATCAGACAACCCGTTGATGGGTTGCTGCCCCTGAATTGGTAATTTTATGGAAATTTTGCTGTTTTTGGTTATTATCTTGAATATTATTATAGATAGAGATAAACTGTAAACAGCAATAATGTTCAGCAAAGTAAGATTTACAAATAAGTCAACATGACCGAAATGGTCAGTTGACCCCTTAAGGAGTTATTGCCCTTTATAGTCAATGTTTAACCATTTTTCGTAAATCTTAGTGATCTTTTACAAAAATCTTCTCCTCTGAAACTACTGGGCTAAATTAATCCAAACTTGGCCACAATCATCTTTGGGGTATGTAGTTTAAAAAATGTGTCCGGTGACCCGGCCATCCAACCAAGATGGCTGCCATGGCTAAATATAGGACATAGGGGTAAAATGCAGTTTTTGGCTTATAACTCAAAAATCAAAGCATTTAGAGCAAATCTGACGGAGTGAAATTGTTTATCATGTCAAGATCTATCTGCCCTGAAATTTTCAGATGGATCCGACAACCGGTTGTTGGGTTGCTGCCCCATAATTGGTAATTTTAAGAAAATTTTGACGTTTTTGTTATTATCTTGAATATTATTATAGATAGAGATAAACTGTAAACAGCAATAATGTACAGCAAAGTAAGACCTAAAGATAAGTCAACATGACAAAAATGGTCAGTTGACCCCCTTAGGAGTTATTGTCCTTTATAGTAAATTTTTAACAATTTTCATAAAATTTGTAAATTTTAACTAACATTTTCCACTGAAACTACTGGGCCAAGATCATTATAGATAGAGATAATTGTAAGGAGCAAGAATGTTCAGTAAAGTAAGATGTACAAACACATCACCATCACCTAAACACAATTTTGTCATGAATCCATCTGCTTCCTTTGTTTAATATTCACATATACCAAGGTGAGCGACACAGGCTCTTTAGAGCCTCTAGTTATGATTTTACTTTTGTCTACAAACGTTTCAGAAGGCTGTAAGTGTTGGATTAAAGATGCTGTCTTTCTTTTTCTTTTTATTGTGTTGAAAGGCTGTATAAACTATTGTTGTCAGATGGAGTAATGAACCGAAAGGTATTACAACTTGCTAACATTTAAATTTGAGGATGAAAATGGGCAATGGGTCAAAGAGACAACAACCAAACCGAAGGACAGACAACAACCGAAGTCAACCAATGGGTCTACACAGCAGGAAAACCTCGCATCCGCGCTTCATACATAATGTACCTCGATCAACTCTTTTACACCCCAATGAATTTACAAATAGAAGCATTCAATTCTTAAGTGAAGGCTACTGCAGAAAATCTCAACGTTTGTTGTAGGAAATATTTTTCTCACCTGTTTAACGTATGTGAAGAATATCTCTCTTTAAAATTAAGATATATAGTAGTATGATTGTCATAAGGACATTAAAGTATGTGAAGAATATCTCTCTTTAAAATTAAGATATATAGTAGTATGAATGTCATAAGGACATTAAAGTATGTGAAGAATATCTCTGTTTAACATTAAGATATATAGTAGTATGATTGTCATAAAAAGCAACATGCCGCTCGGAATGTTATAAAGATATCTAAATTAAGCAAAATAAAAACTACTATGTATGCATTTATTGAAATTTCCTTCAATAAATATACATATATATTAATTTTAATTGCAGACGTAAACATTTATTTAATTTGATGTTTCAGTGACGTTTTATTTCAATGTCAGTCAAACCAATGTTATTAATAAAGTACGCGTGACAGTTTGTAATTAAAAACACAATAGCTCAAACCAACAAATCAAACCAAAATGTATTTAATCCTTTGGTCTCTGATGTAGAGTTGTGTCTTTGACAATCATACCACATCTTCTTATTTTTATATTGCACGACTATTCTTAATCTTTCTTTTTTTCAGCCTTATCGTTAAATTGTGGATTTTATTTGAAAATGTAAACACGTCACTTGGAGCGCCATCAAAAGGTTTTCTGGTAGATAAATACATGTATATACCTCGATCGAGGGTGTCTTCCCGATTGTCCCACTTTTTGAAATTACAGGTAAAAAAGTAATGAAATTTTGTGGGACAATCGGGAATATGTTTGTGGGACAATTGGGAAGTTTAAATGTGGGACACTTTGGGAATTGTTTTGAAAGTGATTAATTTTTGTTTATGGTGTGTAGCAGTTTATTGAGGGTTACTAATAAGTGTAAGTTATGAGAAATGAAGAAGAAAAAACATGAAAAAAATAATATTTACATATTTATTTAGAACATAGTTGGTACAATTGAAGTATTATCCACCATGGAATATAATGTGAGGTCATAAAATTTTAGTCTCATGATTTTTAAAATTAGTTATGACTGACTTTGAACTAGCTGTCAGTGACTGCAAGTTCTCTCAGATCTGTACTTAGTGTTTTTGTTGTGGTGATGCGTAAGATTAGCCTTTTTCAACTGGTTTTTAGTTTATTCTGTTGTTTTACAGTTACAATACTGGCCCGGGTTATTTGGAGGTTGGCGCCTTAAAATAAGTTTAACCCCGCCACATTCTGCATGTGTCTGTCCCAAGTCAGGAGCCTGTAATTTTGTGGTTGTCATTTGTTGTTGTGTATAACATGTTTGTTTTTCGTTCATTATTTTTAACAATAACAAGGTTGTTAGTTTTTGTGGTTTGAATTATTTCAAAATTTTCAATTTTATATCTGACTATGCGGTATGGGTTTTGCTCATTGTTGAAGGCTGTACAATGACCTACAGTTGTTAATTTCTGTAACATTTAGTCTCTTGTGTAGAGTGTAGAATGTAAATGGGTTTATTCGTTTTTTGTTTAAATAGCATGCATTATTCCTAAATTTATTTAAAAAACTCTAGAGAGAAAATCTAATCAAAATTAGGGCTTTAACATTTGCTTTTATAAATAACATAACATTCTTGATATATTTCATAAATCTAATGATTTTAAAACTTTATTTTTTCATACTTTTATAAAATTAATATTTAATGTGCAATAATTAATTCATGTTTATTTAGCAAAACAACAGTTACCTTGTTTATCTAAGAACATTTACTTTATAAAATAATGTGGGACAATCAGAACTTTTCATGTGGGACAATCAGAACTCTTAAATTTTTAAAAGTTGGACAATCAGGAATAAACCTGATCGAGAGTAACAGAATATAATCTGATATGTGTACATCGTATTCGAGTTCTTATGTTGATAGCTCACTCTGTTTCTTTGTACACTTATATCGTACATTTCGGGAAGTTTCTAATAAAATTCAACCCGAGATCAAGTGGTAAGTTTATATTTTTCGGGGAAAGATTATAGTGAAGCACTTGTAAGTTTTCTCGTTATTCTATTTTGATATAAATATATCAAACTGTTTATGAAGTTTATATATAAAAAAAGATATGTCTTATTTTTCAATAATTTACAATTGTTTGTTGTATTATATTATTTAGCTGAGCATCATACATATATTGATTGATTGTTGGTTGTTCAACGTCCAGTGACAAATATTTCATGCATGTTCAGGACGAGATCATTATCATAAATATAATACTGCCCCTGTTAGGTTTGAGGGGAATGTTGCCTTGTAATGTGTCACCTACGGATTCATCAATTGTTCTTTAAGGATGTACTGAAGTGAAATTTTAAAAATCTAGAACTTTAAGTTGATACTATAAATCAGAAAATCATTAGTTAAGGATCCTAATATTATTGTAGGTTTTTGGGACTTCTTTTCGAGATATTTTTTCTTTATGACGATGAAAAGGCGGACTCGGATTTTATCTTATACTTTCATTTGTATTATTTATGTCTCAAATCGAAAGAAAAGAAATTTAGAATCTGCTTAAACTAATGTAAAAGACCTTTAATGAACTATTGAAGTCTCAAATGAAAAGGAAAAATGCCTGTTATGGGGGCAAAATATTTAACCCTGTATTTAAGGAGTCCGAATATTTGTCTGACACAAATTCCTAAACCTCACATCCTTAAGGCACATTAAAGAAACAATTAGTTAAAGTTTAAACATATTTATTTAGTTTAAACTCAATTTTAGTTAAGAAATTATAATAAATATGGAAAAATGTGTTCATTGGTTTTTTTTTTTTAGTTTAATTACTTTTTACATGAAAACATTACTCTACAAACACGAATAATTATCATATGCATTGTCTCTGTCATAATAACATACAAATGCAAATAACCTTATGCGCTACATATTCCTTACAAGCGCTATACATTGTTTTTCGTTAGTTATTTAATATGTTCTCGTTAGATGTCGGAATATATAGCCGTGGGGGTAAAGTCAAGTCCATAGTCATCTTTAACATTGACTGTCAGAAAAACAACCACTAGATAATAAATTACATCGTGTCGTCCATCTGACAAAACTAGTAGTCACACTGTGTTTTCTTACTACAATAAAGACACAAAAGGTTACAAATACATACGGAAAATAATCAATTCCATAATAAAAAAAAAGGTTATAGTGGGTGAATTGTGAGTTACAGTAATTACTATGTTACAATGCTGTAAACGCGCGGAATCAACTCGTGTATGTGGACCGATTTTTGTTTGGAAGACGGTGAAAGGAAGATGTGTTATAACTAAATGAGTGTGGATATATTGTAACATGGTACGAATAAGTGGAGTGACACGGCGTTTGTCTAAGAACATTCGATGGATTGTCATTTTTGTATTAACCTGTGTACCTTTTATAATTCTTATAACCTCTGGTGAGTATATCATCACTTAACCTTTATCTTTTATTGACCTTATTTATCATCATCTGTGTAAAACATTATTATACTGAGAAAAGCGGATTAACTTATTCTAGCTAAAAAGATTTATTGTTAAACTTCAATGACTCAAATTCCTTAGAGTTCAACGAATTAAAATCCGTAGAGTTATATGAATCAAATGTCGCTGGGTTCACTCGTTATATATGTTTTTAGCGGAAACATTGTTCTCCTTTTGAAGACAATTTATCTAAGAATGTAGGAAATGCCTGTATTCATCTTTGAGCATAAATAGTAAAATATAACATATTGCTGTTAATGTCGGATGGGATTTAATTTCTTATCCAAAATTTGTTTGAATTGGAGTAAGTGCTTTATGCATGATTCAGCAATCAACTTTTAACCAAACTTGTTAAACTTAAACTAAACTAAACTAACCAAATTTGTCCTGAAGTCAGGAGAAAAATCCAATGTCTTGATTTAAGATCAAATGCATAGATTGGACAATTTACTTTTGACAGCTAAACACTTTGTGGTAATTAAATTTAGAAATCGTCCAGTGACCAAAATAATATGGGTGTTTTCACTTTAAAGTAAATAATCGTTTGTTTTTTTCCCAAGCAGTTCATTGTTGTATAAGTATGCTAATATATACAGTACTGTCACATTAGCCCTACAACACATAATTATATGGTTATTAGAAGAGACAATAATTATACATGTTATATGATGCATACATGTACATTTATGTACCGTTTTATTCGTCCTGCAGATGTCGTGTTGACTTTCGAATGAATGATGTATATGATATTGACCTACTTTGAATTAGCTGCGACAATTTTACTCCGTAAACGTTCATGAAAATGACAGATTATTGTTCTGTGTACATTCCTTTCTATAATGACTTTGCTAAGGTCAGCGTAAATGCGAATTTTTCTTTTTTTTTAAAGGTTTATTTTTGTTCTTGTTGTGGTGGTTGGTTGTTTTCTTAGTTGTGTATACCAGAATTTTTTATTATCAAAACATAAATATCCTTTAGGTTGTGCTGTATATTGTAAACATTATTATTATACAAACCAGAAGAGGTTTTTGTATTTTTCAAAAGGTTACCCGCCTGTATAATACCAAATAATTAACGTTAAACACCAAATAATTAACGTAAAATACCAAATAAGTAACGTAAAAATGTACTGCAGCGTTCATTTCATTGGGACCGAAGAGTTTTCTAAATTAGTTTTATGAAATCTATTATATCTATGGTAACAAAACAAAAGTTTAATGTTTTACAAAGACTTATGTGTAGTTATCTTATCTTCAAAACATGACCCCTTGTGATAGAAAGCGGACATGTTCAGAGAATATAGAATAATTAAAAAAAAAACATTCGTAGTATTAAAAGTGGGTGGAACAAACAAAATATTAACATTCTTGCACTGATTAGTACCATACAAAGGTGCCATTAAAAAAGACACGTGTATTTTTTATGACAAAAAACAAAACAAAATTGGCATCAAGATAAATTTTTATAATACGCATAGAATCGAAAAGAAAAATGAAAAAAAAAAATTGACCGTGTTTATTTATAAAGTGATCTAAAGTCACACGCATGATAACGGTTCCTATTTTCAATTTATAAGTTACATTCCCTTATGTCCTTTTAAGTTAAATCTGTTTTCAAATATGAAAATGGACGTATTTTTAAGTGAAGCAAATGCTTTTTTTGTTAATGAAAATAATCGATTAATTATACATGTCAAACTGTCAGCAAGTTTTATATAATTATTATTTAATAAAGATATATCTCCTGTGAAGAGACAAACGACAACATAATAAATCAGTACACAGAACACTTATTACAATAATTGGGATTCTTTTATAACTCGAGAAAAGTGCAAAATAACAAACAAATTATTTTAAAAATTCTAACAATTTTAGTTGCACTTAAGATGTATCGTAATAAATGCAAGAAAGGCATTCTTTATTTTGGCAAATAAACCTTATAAATTAATTGTAATCATTATAAATAATTTTATTTTTTCCCTTTCAAATCAACTCAGTGTCCGGCTAGGATCGTGGTTTTTCGAGTGATTTGATCGGGCTTTTTCGAGTGTGACCACTTTTTTTCGAGTGAATATGATCAAAAATGTAAACAAACAGACTTCTTTTCTAACAAGACGTGATATAGAAGCTTCAGTTTGATAAACAAGGTTGTACATGATATGTTAGCATTTGAGATATAAAGATAGTATCATTCTAGCATTACTTTTCGTTTAAAAAGTTAAATTTAGCCTTAAAATGCTTTTATTCCAAAGTACCGAATAAAGCCATTTTCTTACACATACCAATGCAAATGTCGACGGAAATGCATACATAGAATCTTTATATCCTTAGAGATACCGACACTTTACAAAAACTATTGTTATTGCATTGAAAACGACATTTTGAGAGTAAATTCAGTTTTTCATGTCCGGGTTTTTTCGAGAGAGGTCCGGGCTTTTTCGAGTGTGTCCTTTTTTTATCGAGTGATTATACACATTTCTTATAGCTAAAAATCTTATGTGTTTACGTTTAAAAACTATAAAATAAAGGCTCAAATTACTTTCAATGCACTAGTTGTACCAACACTTAAAATTGAGAACTGAAATGGGGAATGTGCCAAAGAGACAACAATCCGACCATAGAGCAGACAACAGGAGAAGGTCACCAACAGGTCTTTAATACAACGAGCAATTCCCGCACCCGGAGGCGTCCTTCAGCTGGCCCCTAAACAAATATATACTAGTTCAGTGATAATGAACGCCATACTAAACTCAAAATTGTACACAAGAAACTAAAAGTTAAAATAATGCAAGACTAACAAAGGCCAGAGGCTCCTGACTTGGGATTTTATCATGAAACAAGTATCGTTCATTTGTATATATTATTTTTCTCACATCTTATAAATTGCACGTACATTATATATCCGGGATGTCAACAATCTAATGTGACTGTATCGGATCATATCAGTATTTAGACCTCATGGGATGACTATTACTGAACAGCAAAATGTCGACTTCGAAGATATCTTCCAAGAATGTCTTAATGAACTGTTAAACAAGAGTCCAACTGTTTTACTAACTGACAAACAAAAACCGATATGATTCTTATAATTGGTACTAGAGACGGACAGAAAACAGATACACCCAACATATAGACAACTAATTGAAAGACAATGGGTTTCAACTTGTAACTTGTGCTGTTTTGGTTAGCCTTTGAATAATAAAATGAATACATTTCATTTACCCGGCATTGTTATAGATAAGATTGGAAATGGGGAATGTGTCTAAGAAACACCAATCCGACCATAGAACAGACAACAGCCGAAGGTCACCAACAGGTCTTCTATGCAGCGAGAAATTCCCGCACCCAGAAGCGTCCGTCAGCTGGCCCCTTTACAAATATATATAGTAGTTCAGTGATAATGAACGCCATACTAAACTCCAAATTGTACATAAAAAAACTAGAATTAAAAATAATACAAGACTAACAAAAGTCAGAGGCTCCCGACTTTGAACAGGCACAAAAATGCGGGCGGGGTTAAGCATGTTTAGAGATCTCAACCCTCCCCCTAAACCTCTAGCCAATGTAGAAAAGTAAATGCATAACAATACAGTAAAATTCAGTTTTAGATAAGTCCGAGTCTGATGTCAGAAGATGTAACCAAAGAAAATATGACAATAGTACATAAATAACAACAGACTACTAACAGTTAACTGACATGCCAGCTCCAGCATGTCCAGACTTCAATTAAACTGATTGAAAGAATAAGTCTTCATCATATGAATATCAGGCACAATCCTTAGGGGTTTAGTATCATACCACTATAACATATATGAGAAGATATACCTATATGGTTCCAAATTGGGTTTCCCCTTGGGCACTTACTTTTTCGCTACCTCTTTCGCCAAAACAATATATTTTTCGCCACATTATTACTTTTTTCGCCAAGTAGCATAACTATATCTTTCGTTTAATTTTTTTTCTACCCCACCCCACCTTTAAACCGTTAGTATTCCCGTTTGAATGGCTTTGTACTAGTTATTTTAGGGGCCCTTCATAGCTTGCTGTTCAGTGTGAGCCAATGTACCGTGTTGATGGCCGTACCTTGGCCTATAATGGTTTATCTTTATAAATTGTTATTTGGATGGAGAGTTGTCTCATCGGCACTCATACCACATCTTCCTATATCTATCCTATGGTCCGACTATAAGCGTACAGTTTGACCATATGAAAATACGCATATGGTCGTGACCATACACGTATGGTCTTAATACTCATATGGTCCGGAACATAAGTATGGACAATTCGAATTGAGACGTACATACATATATTGTATAAGATGAGATGTATGTTCTTAAAAGAATATACATCTTAGATATTTCATGATCTTGTATTATTTATTTTATTCTTTAAGAAATGGGAACCGAAAATGACTAAATGCCACAACTGTAGTGAGGAGGTGTCTGATTATACAAATATAATAATTGGTCATACAGCAACTAAACACCATGATAACTTCCTTTCAATAAAAAAAAATGTATAAAAAGTGGGAAATATTAATATTATAATCAAGACATTAAAATGTTGTTCCTGGTGTCATTTGAAGCACTGGACAATCTAGCTGGTGATAGCATATGATATACACATTTTGTATTTGTTTATCATAGCTAATGGATCATATTAAGGCTAATGAACTATTCATTTCATTGTTTATTTTATCTGATTGTTTTTTCAAATTTTGTGTTCAATGGCAGTAAAAATGGGATGAAATGAAGTTTAAATGAATATGAGATCCCTGCATAATGTTCTAGACACCGTTTTGTTTAGGATCAAGTTATATCTAAATGAACACTGGAAAATAGTTGTAAAACGCTCTTCAAACAGAATATTTGCATTAAATTGAAAAAAAAAATAATTTTGATATGTTTTTGACGACTTATTGGGAAAATCTGATATTGTCCTTCACTTAATTACAGTTATAAACTAGAAAAAAAAGTAATTTTTTAAAGCCTAGAATACCTTAAAATGTTCTGTAAAAAACCCGGACCATTTGTCTAAAAACGAGGACGAAATCACAGTTGCTCTCGAAAAAACCCGGACAATAACAAACACTGATTTATTTAATAAATACAAGGAAATTGAGATTCTTTGTTAATCAAAACATACATAGTATTCAATATAAGATGGGTAGTAATGTTAAAAATATCCGTTAATTAAACTTATCGCATGTTTTATCACTCGAAAAAGCCCGAACTACACTCGAAAAAAATGGACCAAATCACTCGAAAAACCACGATCCTAGACGGACACTATACCTACCGTGCATTAATTAGAAAGAACGAATGAACGACGAATCGAAAAAAAAAATATGACAACCAAGGTTTGTTTTTCTAATTCATGTTTAAACTTCAAAATATAACTTATCGTCGATATTTGAGATTTTAGATTTACAATCCGACAAAGCCAGCCAGTGGTGAGCCTGTATGCTTAAAATTGTACATCTAAAGACCAAACTCACATCAACTGATATGTAATGTTACTTATCTACTAACGTGTTTTGCTTAGTTTCAAAGCAGAATACATGCTGATATGATATTTATTGTAAGCCGCCTTGTCGAATTTTTAACCTTCGTTTTCAATGATTTTCTTTTATTAACTTTGTTTTATTTAAAAGGGCCTTGGTGGCCGATTGGTCTAAGTAGTTACTACTGTAATCACTAGACAGTCAACACTGAGGATGTGAGTTCGAACCCCGCTCGTGCTGGTGTAATCGACTAGAATTGTCAGTTTTTCTATCGAAGGTCGGTGGTTTTTTATCATTTTTATCAAGCTCCGGCTTCCTTCACCAATAAAAACTGAACACCACAAAATAGCCCAAAAGAGGTACTTAAAGTGGCGTTTAAACACAATAAATCAATAAAATCGTTTAATTTTTTTTTCTTCAATTTTCCATCGCATATGACCTAACGAGGTCATTCCGGTGTAAATGTTGCCGCAGAAATTTCCTTGCGCTTTGACTGCATGATAAGCACACATATTTCGTATAAATACTCGGATATTATCAAGAGTAAAATAACAATCCTTATCGCTTGTTGTACATTCATTTCTTCAATGAATACTCATGAAATTGTTAAAAACATAGATAATTATAGATTATCATTGTTCATCTTAACGAGATTGATTTTCTCGCTTGAGCCGGGACGGTTCATCCGGACTTCGAGTTGAGATGACCAATGGTAATCTTATTATCGCTACTTTACCTATGACGACGTTGTCAATTTCATGTCAATTCCATGTCAATTTCGTTAGCAACGCCACGTGCATGCATAGTTTTAGCGATATTTTTCCATCTCAAGCGAGTAGCATGATATGAAAATTATCACAAAAAAAGATCGAAGGAAAAATGCACAAAATAGCGCTATTTTGTGCATTTATCATTTATCGCTATTTTGTGCATTTTGATTTCTCGCTTGAGATGGAAAAATTATCGCTAGAAGCTAGGAGGCCACGTGGCGTTGCTAACGAAATTGACATGAAATTGAGAACGTCGTCATAGGTAAAAAGGCGATAATTAAGATTATCATTGGTCATCTCAACTCGATTGCTTTTCTCACTTTCGCTGTACCAGCTCAAGCGAGAAAATCAATCCAGTTGAGATGATCAACGATAATCTATAATGACAATGTTTTGTCGTGAGAAATATACATATATCAGTAAAAAAATCATCCATATACCGAAAAGGAGTAGGTTCAGAAAGACCCCTTTTTGGCCCCAAAATATAGCAGTTTTACAAAATTGTGAAAATATAAACTTTTAACTATTCATTGGAAAGTAGAATACTTCTGCTACACAAATATGGGCTGTTTTTGACAATAAAATGCACATATATCGGGTACTAACATCATTAAGTCATGCTAAATTACTGAAATCTTCATAATTTTAGCATTTTAGTTAAATTTTAGACGGTTTCCGTCTTAAATGAAAGTGGCCGCATTCGTGTTCATTCATAATATTGAAATGTAAGTTGTATTTGATGATAATATATAACATATATAAAGGTTGAGGATGAACACGGATGCGACCACTGTCATTTTTGACAAAAACCATGTGTAAAGTGACGATTTTTGGCATATTTGATAGATTTTTCATATTTGTGCTTAAATCGGAGCGTTTTTAATGACTTAATCAGTTAAAACACATCACATAAACTAAATGAATCAATTGAAATAGACACTCATTGGCAATCATACCACATCTTCTTTTTTATACTTAAGTGTTTAAAAAGTGTCCAAAATATTTCGTCAGATGAACCTGAAATTTGAGGCCAAAATCGGCCCTTACCAGGCCTACTCCTTTGTGTGAACGCAAGCGGAGGAATATCTCGAAAAGATGATCTGCTATATTTTTAACTGATATACAAAAGTTAATATAATATTTAACACCAAACCAAATTATACTGATAACGAATGACCATCCACTAGAACTTGCGATCATCCGATGTTCAGTTCTTCAGCACTTTTTTCTAGTATGATGGCTTCACTTTCGCTCTTGTACGACGGTGCAGTTATTTGACGCACGTTTGTCGTAGAGTTAAAGGTTTAATCCGAAATTTGAAAATTTTACGACTGTAAACAGTGACGTTTGATGTTACCCTGAAAAGTTAATAATAAAAATAAAATATATTTTTATAATTTCAATTCTTGTATCAAATAGTTTCAATACAGACATTTGTAATTCGGGGGTTTGAAAAAAAATCGGAAGAAATTTTGTGGTTTTCTAAACAGATGAGATCGTAAAAACTATTTGATATAAGAATTGAACTTATTTAGAATAATAATAATAATATTATTATTAGAATAAAATAAATAATCTTCTGATTAGAATACATCATGTGTCCCAGCTTTGCCTTGAAAGCAAGCTTTAACATAGCATTTTACTAATATTAATTGACAATTATAGATGTTATGAGGTGATATGTCATTTTTCACATTATTTTCAAAAATGATACTTCATATCAGGTCTGTAAAACATAATGGATAAGTTATACCGACCGGTACACAATATGTCGAGTCATCGTTCTGGGCTAACACATTATGCTACACATATATAGTTGTAACATTCAGAAACTATATAAAAGTGATTGTTACCAGGGATTATTGCAAAGTTATGCGTAAATAGTTGGTTGAAGTTCTTATGAATATGTAGATGTACAGTAACGAGTTAGCAACCAACTACACAAACATCACAACACATCAGAGAGTGATATACGATGTATATAACATGGGTTGTAGGCACTAAGAAGATGACCATTTTATATTCCAGGGGTGGGACTGAGAGACCTTTGTCTCTGAAGGGATTGTCACGGCATTTACATTTACTTTTGTACACATAATATAATTCATTTTGACTCTGTTAGGACTAGGTAATTTATTGTCAGTTTTCACCAACAGGATAGACTATTTATTTCCAACCACCAAGATTTTAATAGATATTTTGTTTGTTACACTTCTCGTTCCCAGATCTACGTGCAATCTCATAGAGACACTGCTTGGGAATTTTACCGTATCAATACAGTTGGATAGCGGTTAAGTTAAATTCTCATCAAGACTCAAAGTAAAGGGAGAGACAGTATAGAATTTTATTCTAAGCTTACAAACTATAGGTTCGAGCTAATTAAATGTCGGAAAAAATGCCACTCAATCCATGTTTTGGACTTCTATATTCAAGTGGTACAATTTTAGGTATTATAAGAGAAGATCCTAGGGGAAAATGCATGTCTATATTTACAGAAGTGCACCTGCCTAAATTGTCTTGTTTATCAAAATTTCGATCTGTAGTGCAATATTGCGCAACATGAATTTTATTTAAAATACCACTAAATGCATGCTTATAAACGGAAGCATTTTATCAAAACAATAAAAATTAAATAATTTAAACTGACACGAATAACATGTGTCATTAAGAAATAACATAATTTTTTAGCGATAAATGATGTTTTTGCTGGACTATGATAATGCATCTTAAAATGACAATTTCTGCACGTGCTAGACAGTCAAACAATGTTTGTGCATCGTGCTATTCAGTGTAAGGCGACAACTTAACACAAATTACATTTCCCTGTAATTAGCTAAAACACTCCAATTGAAGTCAAATTTCTTCATAGGAAAACATTTATTTTAAGAGCTACAACATTATATATCTTTATTAGTTTTAATGACAATTTTACGGCTTGAAAACAGGGAAAAAATATCAAGAGGAAACAATAGTTTACCGATGTTCAAATTTCATAAAATTATTTTCAATATACAAATACAGAGGGAATGAGAGGGAATCACATGAAAACCAAATAGGACAAGACCGGTTTTCTTGTTCAGCATGCATCGTCCGCAAGTCGAATACAGACTACTATGTCAAGATAGAGGACCTAAGACTTCTAATTATGTTAAAGAAGAGTGTTTGAAGCACATTGTCGTTTTATTAGGGTATAGTAGAGTATTCGAAGCACATTGTCGTTTTAATAAATATAAAAGAATGTGAGGAGGAAACCACCCGAGCCACCTTAATTTCGTTACACTGTTACTTATGCATCTGTTGTTACATTGTCACGAAGAGCATGTCCAGTATTTCCTTCCTATTTTTACATAATTTTGGATTGCCTTTTGACTTCTGTTTGCCAACCAAATTTGAGAAATATAAATAATGTAATTAAAGAGCAATAAACGGGAACGTGTATCTTCAAGAAAATTTATATATAAAACAATAGGAAAACATATACCTCTTTGATTGGTGAAAATAATGTAGGGATGACAAATTACTAACGAACAATGCATCACAATGACTGCTTAAAAAGTTTTTAGAAAAAAAAACATGAAACTTTACTTTGATTTAATTGTTCAATGATTGTCAAAGGTCTTAACAGACATCAGTTTCATTTCTAATTTGTACAAATAAACTTAAATCGTGTGATCGACCATAAAAGAAGCATTGTAAATCTAAGTAATAAATAAAGGATGCGTAAGTAAGAAAGTGGAAAGATTGCATAATGAAGAACCATAGGACAAATGTTTTTTTCTATATACGAGGTTTTGAAATAGATCTTTTGAACCTTTTTTATATATCATTTTCATAGAGGAAATAAAATAAAATGAACCTATTATAAGAAAAGAGGTAGTTATTGTTTTTTGTTAGATTAAGCTCCGATTATAAACTTTGAAACCTGTTATAGTCAGGAATTCATCCTTAACAAAATGATACCTTTATACCAAAATTTGTTGTTACTTTCTTTCACGTAATAAAAGTCTTTGTTTTCATAAAATAATTTTGTCATACACATAATTATGAAATGAAGATGTATTTCCATTAATTCCATATCTGAATTTCTGTCAAATTTTTTGTCCTTATCAATACTTCGTGTTCTCAAAATGATCACCATAACAATGTACAGTCAAATAAACAAATATTCTGGTATACCATAGTACCACTACAAGGGGAAGATTTCGCCAAATAAAACAATTACTATATCAAAGGGAAAAAACGAAAATAAACACTCAATCTGTACACATTCGCAGAACCACATAGTGTGGATCAAACCAAATAAATTACACACGTCCCATACACCTTAGCAATACCATAAGGTGGAGGAATAACCCAAATAAAACATCATAACAACGCCGTAAAGCTAAATAAAACGCATACCGATGTATACCATATCAAAACCATAATGTGAAGTGAAGATTAAATTTAATACAAAGCTCAAACCGATACATCAAGCAATAACATAAGAAGGAGATAAAGTCTTAATGCAATAATAGCTAAACAAACAAACCCATACATTATAGTAATATCATAAGGTGAAGCAAAAATTAGCACAAACCCCAAACACCAGCCTGTCATATTATGTTTTATTAGATTACCATGATTACTTTTATTATTGAATTTCGACATTGAGAAAATTAGAAAAATCAATGACATTTTAATATACAAAGCAAATGACACGTTTTAACATTGATCTCATGAGATAGAATTATGTAACTAGTTTCTACAAAATCACCGATTAGTAGAAATAATGTACTTATATTGTCATTTTGTTATACTTGATGTCGAGAATACCGATTCTTGATAAGCTCAAATGCTAATCCTACATTGATTAAGCAGGTTTTATTTGATTTTATTGACATAATAGACTGAAGAATGTTCTCAGTTTTCAAACTAGTGAAATGTAACATTTCAAAGAAAAAACTTTTCTGAGGGCCAAATTGTTATTAATTTTCTACAAAAAAATTCACATTCCTAGAACAAAATACAGATATTAAATTTCTCGCCATTGGTATCCAGTGACTGAACTCTTGAATAAGGCCATGTCATGATGAACAATATTGGTATTTTGCTTCATTTTCCTTCCATTCGATGCTCTTAGTTGGCTAAATAGAATGTTATATAATGCTGTGTCTTCACCGAGGACCACAAAGTGTCCTCCATTAGTTTCACTATTGTAAACCAGGCATTAAATAGTTAGAAAATATGATTAGACAATTATAATGATTTAATAATAACTGGCTTTTCTCTTGTATTGCCTGTCGTTTTTCTGTTTGTTATTATTTACATAGGGCTGCCGGATATATTATGATTATTGATTAACATACATGTATATGTATTTGCTCATTCTTTATGCCCTAGTGATTGATATATATAAAAATTATTGGTGACTTTTGTTTGTGTATATCGTATTGTTTTTATCAATCAGAATGTTTTATCTGTTTTTATTATCATATTGTCGTAGTCTCTTCCATTTCGTGATACATAAAGAACAACGGTATATTCTACATTCAACGAAATGTTACATTAGTTTTTGTCTGCAATTGTATTACATAAAATAAGAAAAAGTTCATTAACTTATCTTAAAAAAAAGATTGATTCAGCAAGGTAACAGTTTGCCATTAGTGTTAATCGCTAGATTGCCTAACTTTATAGCAAGTCATTGGGGTTTTCTTTCTTTTTTTTTTATCTCCAAATACAGAATGTCAAATATACATAAGCTATAAACTGTGTTCTCAATTTTTGGCTTTGAACAACAATGTGATTTTTTGGCCAAACAATAAAAACAGGTCCATGCAGCAATTTTGGGCATTCACATGGCCTTGTTTACAAACACTGTATATTCGCAATCAGACCGACATGATATTCAGGTTGAAGACTTGTTTATCAAGGGAAGTTATTATAAAAAGATCAACGCTTTTATCTTTATTTCTGAGTACTCATGCTAGACAATGTATAATATATTAAAACCATGGGAAAATATACATAGTACACGGAAACATGGCATGAAACAAACGATTTTATTTTAATGCTGTAATATCATGGGATTGATTTACGAGATTTCCAATATTCTCTCACAAAACGAACATTACAGAAACTTAAAATAAACTGTTTTTGATAACAAATTTGAGAATAATGATAAACTATCTGTTTATAACGAAGATCGAAATGAACTGATCAATACGCTGGAAATCTTACAATGTCAAAAGCTATATAACATGCGTTTTCCTTAAGTATGAATTATTTAAGAACTGGATATTAATGTCACTCAGACTTCAACAAAAAAACGATGTGTAAGCTTCAAAACTTCATTGTCAAGTCTTCAGTGACGGACAAGTGTTTAATTCTATATCATTTAGTGTCTTGAATAAATTATGTTCCACTTGTCGTAACCACATCCCGTCCTCTTTTTCCTCTATTATGGCATTAACGATTGCAACTTATCACCTTTGTTTGCAACGAGTTTTTAAAACGGTTATCACAGAGTAGTAACAACTGCTAACTTACCCAAAGCACCTGAGTTGACTCCAAGTTCCTTTTATGGATTCCTGTTGATTTCTCAATATTTAGTTTTTTTGTGAAGATTTAAACGTTGGACAGGCACCTATAGATAATCAACATATGGTTCGGTTGTTCTCAGCTCATCGATGATTTGAATTGAACACCAGATCTCCTCTTATTCGGCCTTTATTAAATGTATTGTATATTGGTTAATAATTGCTCGCATTTTTTCCATTTATAAAGGTGCATAAATCTAGAACAGTATACATGACGCCGCCCACATTCCATCTTGATCTTTGTTAGTGGAAATAATCATTGTATATAATTTTCATAACATTTGTTTGAAGTAAACTTCAGACTAAAAACTGAAACTTATTTTTGGACATACATACGTACGGACTGACAAAGTAACACTAAATTCTTCTTTCGCTGCGGCGGGGGCATACTCAATGGGATAAAAGCATCTACAAACAGAATACAGTGTATAAAGATAACCATTCAGGTCCTATATATTAACAATAGGTTTGAAATTTATTATTTATTCATTGTCTTTTATAGGTAGTCTAACTATGTATGATTCTTCAAACAAAACAGTACTTCAACCTGGATTTCATTCGGATGTAAGTTTTAATTTTTAGAAATCTGTGTTTTTGAATTAACACATTAATACTTAACTTGATTTTCTTACTTTTTATTAATCCGGAATTGTTGTTGGTGTATTTTTTAATTCATTGATTGTATTCTTAGCTAAGTCTGACGTAGTTACGTTATGTACATGTCATTATCTCTATATAAGACCAACATATCTAATGAACAGGCTTGTGGGCGACCTACATTTGCGCCAATTTAAATATGCCTGACAAGCATTACGTTTTAGCGAATTTACCTTCAATTTACCCTAGTTTCTATTACCTGTGATTAAATCCTGATGTTAATGTAAATAGTCGCATGAACTAGCAATATAATCTCAATGAAGGTGTAGATGACTTAAATGAGTAGAATGCACTGACAACTGTTCATTGAAAGGCTGTGTGAAGACATTGTCCCAATTTTCGGTACGTTTTGTATCTACATTAGGCACAACACATTGCTGGTTGAACTTTAGACACACTGATTATGTAATTTTCATTACAGAATTCGGTAAATTGGAGTTTTATGAATTTACTTTTTAATCAAATCGCGCAATCGTAGTGATTTTGCAATAAATACATTTTGCGCAAACGTAATGCATTTTGTCATGAAAACGTATAACGAATTTGCGCAAACATAACGCGCTGTATTATGAGCCATTGTCGGGTAAACCAAAAATACATTTACGCCTCAGAGGAAAATTTGCAATAATAAAACACAACTTTACGCTACAAAAAAAGCAAAACGAAAGTAAGAATAGTAGTTTTCCGTTGAAATACAAATTGTGAACTGTGACATATAAACTAAAAATCGATTCGCAGAATTTCATTGAAATAAAATAAAAAAAAAGAAGTTTCATTAATACACATAAATAGAAACAATGCTAGTAATGTGTTTTACTATAACTTATTGCAATGTTGATGCAATATAATGTTTTGAGATCACCCCCAGTTTTTGGTGGGGTTCGTGTTGCTTATTCTTTAGTTTTCTATGGTGTGTCTTCTGGACTATTATTTGTCTGTTTGCCTTTTATTTTTAGCCATGGCGTTGTCAGTTTATTTTTAATCTATGAGTTTGACTGTCCCTCTAGTATTTTTCGTCCCCCTTTTTTGACATAAGGACATAGAATTGTGTTCATAACATTGAGGTACAATTTTGAAATACACCTATACAATTTAACACACTGCAAAGTTCTATTCTTCATTTCAGGAATCTTCATCTAATATAAAATCCCGATTCACCGAACGTAATCACATAGTCAGGGAAGGATGTCGAACGCTCAAACAATACTATATTGCTCAGAACTCGGAAGCGGCAGTCAAAGAGCATTTAGTTGTTGATAGGAAGAAAAATATTGTTTATTGTGCCATAGAAAAAATCGGCTGCACTTTTTGGAAACGTATATTTCAGATTTTGAGTGGTTGGCGTAATGTGAGTGACCCTTTTAGTATCAAAGGTATACATGCATATGAAGGTTATCAGACCGCCAAACGTTTACCGTTTGACAAAATTCATCAGATCCTAAGACAATCTAAAAAGTTTATGTTTGTCCGTGAGCCGTTTGAAAGACTAGTCTCAGGGTATGCAGATAAACTGTATTCTCCAAATGCAGCTTATTGGAATTTTATCGGTAGGTATATCGTAGCTAACTTTCGAGATAAACCGTCAAATCTGAGTTTAGAGTGTGGACATGACATAACGTTTGAAGAATTTGTGAAATATTTCATTTATTCGCAAAATACAAATGAACACAGAGATGCACATTTTGTGCCAAGTTTTGAACACTGCAGGCCATGTGAAATAGAATATGATTATATAGGAAAGATGGAGACTTTCAAAGATGATACGTTTCAAATAATTCAAGAACTCAACTTACAAAATGTGGTAAAATTTAGAGATTTTCAAAACGAAACTGACGTTGATGCTATAATTGACACAGTCGATTATGTTTATTCTATGAAGAGAGCTATCGAAAAATGCATGCCTTTACCGATGGCATTATTTCGGTCATTCAGAAAACTTCAAATACGAGGAATTTTAAGTAAAAACATCAAATTCCCTTATGACACTAGTAAACAAATCGAGATTCCTCCACTGGAATACAAACGATTTTTGTTAAAAGCACACGAGAAATCTGGTGATGCTAAAGTTAGAAAAAAGAACAGAGAGGAGGCATTTCTTGAGGCTTACAGTAAAATATCTCCTACACTATTAAATAGATTGAAGAAGACATTATTGATAGATACTGTTTTATTTGGATATGAAGATTTGCCAAAGAAAATAACAGATTTAGAAAATAAGACGCCATACAATGAAAACTTTAGATTTTTTACCATGTAGTTTATAAATATTTTAACAGTTGTTACTCATCTTTTATCATTGAATAAATAATAATTGCTGAAAATCATATCAGCAGGTATAACTTACTTTGAGCTTGTTCTCAGGAAATGTGTGCTTTCTTTAATGAGATTTAGAACTGTTCTTTATTATTATTGTACTTTTTTTTAATATTTATTATACCCTTATTTGAGAGTCTCGTGTTTTTCCTTTACTAATTGTTATTATTTGTATTTTAAAACGCATATTAATTTTATTGGGTTTATGCAGAGAAAACACAATATATTCTACAACTAATCCAAAAAATGTGAAAAACTGAAGGAAATAAAATCAAAATACATATTAAAACGAACTCAATTTATAATAATATTTACCATAAGGACACAATCACTTAACGATAATAGAGTTCGTTTTAACAAAGACTGCATATCAAGAATAGTCCGAAGAAAAAGTTACAAAATACTACAAATAAAATAATGTTGTTAAAATTACTCAAACTGTTGTTAATCCCAAATTGTGTACAGAAGACGTCTTCTATATCAGCGATTTCTCGTCGCAAAATCAATCTATCTGAGAAGGTTAAGAAAAAATGAATAGATTTTTTTAATATTTCCTGTGAGCTCCAGATATAATTCTAAAATATATGAACTCATCGTAAAAAACGAATAAATATGGGAAGAAACCTAGTACATTAACTAATGTGTGTAGAACTACCATTGATTGATTGGAGTAACATCCATCCAGTAGCAGTGCTTCGGTATAAGCCTTATAAAAATATATATATGATTTGCACTAAAATTCCTGTTAACAACTTGTAATTTTAATAAAACTCAAACTTTAGGTTGTTCTTATGTTTGGTTTTTAATTCACTGTTGAAGCCCATTTGGATATGGTCCTATACCGTAATACACTTTAATGTTTTGGGACTTTTTAATGGTATCGACTGTATCTGATGAATGGCAGACCAGTACCATATGATGTGCATTGAATTGTTATTATTATATTGTATCTTGTCTTCATGTAAAATATTGATAACTTATCAAGTATAGGGACTACATACAGATTTAAATATGATAATTTATCAATGTGTAAAGACCGCGCTTATTGCCTTTTTAAATGTATGTTTTGACTTAATAGTGTTCAAGGTTGGATGTCCTGTTAAGGTGCCCGTATCACTTATTATTCATACAATTTATGTATGCATAAAATGTTTATGTAAAAAGTGACAAAACGTATTAATTTTTTCCGACAAGTGGATTTTTAAACATAAAAACAAAAAGTTTTTGCCAGTAAAACATATAATACTACCTGTCTTCCCGCATTTGACACAACACATTTGATTTGAAATGCACATGTAGGCATGCGTTTGGCTAATGTACTTAAACGGAACTCCATGTATTATACACTCTCAGGGTCACACGTACATCTGCAAGTCGTAAGTAATTTAAGGACCTCGTCAGTACAATTCTCACATTACATTTCATTTTTTTTTCTAGAATATTAAAACAGGAAAATCGCAGAAATAATTCAGTCTGGTTCAAAACCCCAAATAAGCAAACCTGAACCAATCCTAAAAATGCAAGATACAATGATCCAGCATAAAACGTTAAGTAGTCTATAAGTCTACGAAGCCGGAAAGAAAGCACAAAGGACACCCTTAAAACCTGTCTGAATCATAGACAAAACCATCATATAAAATCGTGTATACATTTTCCTCTTGCTCATATTCCTGGAACACACAAAGTGATCTGGAAAACGATTCTTAATAAATGGAATTGATAAATGTATTGCATCCAGTACAATACTGTTGATGATAAACATCAATTCGTTGGTACCACGTACCCAGAAGCCAGTGATTTTGTATTGTCATGATAAAATTTGGCGATACCTGTTGAATTATCTACCATATTTAATTAACAACTTTTTCTAAATTTTGTGACGAATAAGAGATTTGTGTTTACCAGTTAATGTCTTATTAATGTCATAGTATGCATATTATCTCTTATAATTTATACATTTATGTCCGTAAAAACTATTTATGTAAATAGTGGCAAATATAATTAATTTGTCCGACCTGTCAATTTGTAGAATATGAAAGAAAAAGTGTTAACCAGTTTATATATTTATATAGTTAAACTTGTCTAAAAGCATTTGACACACCTCAATGGTGAATACATTCACGCAGATTTTAATGTCTAAAATAAACCGAATCAAAATAGACACAAACATCGAATGTTAGCTTTATCGTGCGAGACATGCATGGGTACTCAATGTATTTTTAAATAACTCGTCGTAGCTTTATCCAAGAGAAACAACCATAGAATTTGAAAAAAGACAAACTTTATCACCTAAAATTGATAGTATTGACAGTAGAATAATGAAAGATACTAAGGCTTTTCTACCTCAGGCATAGATTACCTTAGCTGGATTTGGCAAAACTTTTAGGAATTTTGGTCCTCAATGCTCTTCAACTTCGTACTTTATTTGGCCTTTTTAACTCTTTTGGATTCGAGCGTCACTGATGAGTCTTTTGTAGACGAAACGCACGTCTGGCGTATATACAAAAATCCAGTCTTGGTATCTATGATGCGTTTATATACATAGAAGTTCAAGAACACGCAGTGAATTTACTTCAGAAGAGGAGTTCAACTCTCTAATACATGTACCGATATAATAGATATAACAGATACTAGTATAAATATCCAAGCAAATAATGATAAATGTAGCCATGGAGTTGTCAGTTTGTTTTCTATCTATGAGTTTGAATGTCCCGCTTGTATCTTTCCTCCCTCTTTTACCGAATGCAAACTTCTAGTAATATAACCTACTAGTGCAAAAACGTTGCCGTCATACAGACTAAACACGGAAAAGTACTAATGGAGTAAATATAATATATAGATTAAATCAGCACTGCATAAAACCATGATTATTTACAATACCTACATCATTCTTTCTAAAATATGAATACAAAAAGGGTAAAAGAAATTCTTTATCCTGGTTTCCAACCAAAAAGCACAAATAAGCGAACCACACACTAACCCCCCAGAAGGCCAAACAAAAGGATAACGAAGTTAAGACTAATTTTAACTCCTATAAAAAAAGGTTCACCAAGCGTGGAAATAAAACGTGAATGACAACTTAAAACCTGTCTGTAAGACAAAAGTAGATTAACAAAAATACCGAACTCCAATGAAATTTCAAAGCGGGAAGTCCCTTATCAAATAGCAAAATCAAAAGCTAACACATGCCCAACGAATCAAAAACAACTGTCGTATTCGTGACTGGATGCAGACATTTTCTTTTGTAGAAAAGGGTGGAATAAAACTGGTGTTATAACTAGCCAAACCTCTCAATTGTATGATAGTCGCATATATTTCATTATATTTACAACATTGTGTGTGCAAAACTAAAAGACATTATAGGTAAAAATGTCAAAAATATGGGAACAGCAGTCAACATTGTGTCACTATAAAAACAAATAACTGTGTCAACAAAGAAAAAACAAAATGATAAATTAACACTATATAGACAAAGCACGAAATGAAAGAAAATAATAACATAAAAATTGCCAGCACAATGCCACAATGATGGGATGTATAAATACTGAGCCATTTCAAAAGGATATTACCAAAAATGTACTAAACAGTAAATGCTAAAAACATACAAAGACAAAAAAAGAAAATAAACAATGTCAGTACCTAGAATATAACTTCAAAACCATCATAAAAAAAGCCGTGCTGTTTATATATCAAGAGGAATCATAATTCTGTAACAAATACACAGATCGTAAATATGTTTAAATAAACGGTATTGATACATTTATTGAATCTAGTACCGAGTAGTTTTGATAAACTACTAGTGATTGAGCGTACCATGCACCCAGGGACCAGTGATTTGGTAGAACAGGGATTGCAATGATAAATGTTTACCTACCTGTTAAATTGTCTAAAATATTAACAACTTGGGACGATTAAGAGATTAAATGTTAATTTCAAAGTATTTCTTCTTTTATACATTTATGTCTGTATAAAATATTTATGCAAATAGTGACAAAAGTAATCAATTGTTTTGACATGTAAATTTGTAAATATGTAAGAAAAACGTGTATACCAGTAAAATATATAATTCTATTTGTCTTCACACATTTGACACAACTTATGGTTTGAAACGTACTCAGGATTAGCCATATTGTGTTGTTTCACCATAAATCCATTTCCTATTCCGTGCATTGCCCCTCAAAGTTGATGGCTAGTTTACCCATGCTATGTTCAACTGCAAACCGCAAATCAAGAACCTCTGCATGGTTTGCATTTTCTCATAGTATGATTTATTTTGTGAGAAGTATATAGTAATTGTCTTTTGCTTAATCATGTTACTATGAGAAAGAAAAAAAAACATTGTTCACTTATATCTAGTGTTCAGCATTTGAAAACAATCAAAATTAAACGAATAATCTTTTTGTACCTTATGGAAATGCTCAAAAGAGGAAACCGATTATGTATCAAAATCACTGAGAGTTCAAATCCTAAAATAATCTATTGTCAACTTTTTCGGTAGGTTGCAACTTTGAAGATTACAAAAATAAATAACTCTTAAACTGTGCAATAAGTGACATAAGATAGTCATATAAACATAACTTCAGAAGATGTACTCAACTAACTCTATAATGGGTAGGATAGATTTAAACAGATAGTCTACAAAATAAACTCATCAAAGATTTCAGGCTTTTAATTTAGAACACCCGATCCGTGCTTCGTTTTCATCAGTTGCGACCCAGTCAACACAATTTGATTGCCGAATCAGAATCAAGTAGAAAAGCAGAGCACTAAGTACGGTTTAGGAAATTTCCAATTTGGGACAGAAAAAACATTTTCAACATGTTATAAACAGTATACTAGTATATACAGAAAATTAAAAAATCAATGATATTTCATGTAAACACAAACATACTGGTGATATTATCCGGAAATAATCGAAATGCATTAACAAAAATACGGAAGTCCAGTTGGATACGCGACCAAAAGAGTACTGCAATTATAAGTAAGATTCAGCAGACGAAACTGAGTAAACATTTATAACCAGACAAACATACAAATAAATATGTTAGTTTACTCTTTAGCTTTCTCTGGGGACAACAAATGACTTATTATACATCCTCTAATATTTCATTTAAGTACTACTACTTTTCGAATATGATGCGACTGTCCTACAAGCGAGAGGTATAGTTAGCTTTAAAACCAGATTTAATCCATATTGTTTAACAAATGAACCTCAAAAAAAATATTAAGAAAACCACAAACGAATTGGCTGGTATGAGACAGATACAAGAGTTAACGAATTTAAAATAGTCTTGTGAGTATTAACAAAAGACAAAAGAGAAAGGGGAAAAATAATATTGACACTATAAGATAATGTTTACATTTTGAGTACTTATCATTTGTCTATTTGTGTAGAACAATATAAGATAAATAAAGGTAACAGTAGTATACCGCTGTTCAAAAGTCATTAATTGATTTAGAGGAAACAAATCCAGGTTACAAACTATAACCGAGGTAAACACATCAACTAAGAAAGAAAAACAATAGAACTTTGAAGCGCAACAAAAAACAAACGACAATGCAACATACATAGAAACGAACTATATATGTGTTTATGAACTTTGAAATTTGACAACTGATGCCTTTAACATCTTGTGCTAAAATAATAAATCAATATTTGTAACAAGAACATTTATTCATTTTTACAACATATTTTACAAATGTGATTACTTTTAAAATAAAAATCTGAAACCACAACTATTTAAAAACTGTTTGTTGTGAACTTATATTCCCTTTAAAACATTTTTTGAAGAAGTTGTAAACAAGCCAGTATGACTCCCAACAACAATTTTAATACAGTGATACCTAAGTGATCTACAATTAGTTTCCTGTATATTTCAAAAGAAATAAAAACAAAGTAGCAAAGAGAAATATATAACTTAAACCAAATATACCCCTAATTAATCATATATATCACATGAAAAAAACCTGCCTAAAGTCAATAGCAGTATAAAATGTTATTGTTTGCAACAAATTACTTATTTCCTGTTATCTACATTTTCATGTCAACTACAAATTCACAACATGGTGATATAAAACAAACTTGACACCTACTTATTTTTTTTCAGAAATCAACTCTAAAAGTGTGAAAAAGGTGTGCTTATGCATATCCAATCCAAAAACATTTATAATTCAATGTCATGTAATCTTCCACAACATACATCATAGACAAATTATTAACTTTCAAACAATTCAATTGTTCATTGGCAAAATGTAAGTTTTTGGGGAAGTGTATTTGATATTACATATTTTATACTAATAATTCTGACTGAATATCACATTTATGGTTTGATTTTTTAAATAATAGTATACAAAATAAATCATATTTTATATTTAATTATAAACATCTATAAATCCAACAACTATAAATCAACAAGTTTATTATTTGTTCAAATGTATTAAAAATATCAGTATATTAAAACATTATTAGGCCAAAATAAAAAATAAATTGTGTTCAGGGTTTGCCCACACACTCTAATTTATTATGCCTATCTTTATGTTATTATTGGCACTTAACATTATTATTTCATTAGGACAAAACTGCAGCTTTCCCAATACACTGAAGGTAAAAATAAAAGGTGAAATAAAAAATATTTTCTATGTATCTACCCTATTTGGAGGGTAATGATAAGATTGTTAATTTGATCCCTTGAATTTCAAATATATATTTTTTTTAAATCTCTGTGTTAATCAAGTTACAAGCATCCAGATGTTGATAAGATTCTTACATGTATATTTAAGACTTCCCAACTTTCATTTACAAAATAAGCCTCATTTTAGGATCTTCCAAATAACACTTAATTTTCTCCCAAAAAGACTGTATTCCAAAAAATATTTTGTATCAAAAAGTGAAATAAGTGAAACATCCTTTTGTGTTAGGCTGATTCTCTTTTTAATTAAAACTATTTTTTCAATAAAATAGAAATTT
Organism: Mytilus galloprovincialis; assembly: GCF_965363235.1. Classification (NCBI taxonomy): domain Eukaryota; kingdom Metazoa; phylum Mollusca; class Bivalvia; order Mytilida; family Mytilidae; genus Mytilus; species Mytilus galloprovincialis. The sequence goes on along the minus strand of NC_134840.1, from coordinate 24,448,077 downwards.
TCATCAAACAGTTCATGTTTATTTTTGACATCACTATGCATAAAGTCAACAGAACACATAATTTTATTTATCTACCAATTACATTTACACATGCATGTTTTACAAGTTTAAGTATCTGTTTTCTAATTCTTTTCAATTTCAGGAGCAAAACTAAGGTCTTATCATACTTCCTTCTTTGAAATTTTTCTTTTCATGAATTTTAAAACTAGAAATTGTTTACTAAATGAATGCGTACTAATTCCAATGGTTGAAGAGAAACATGTTTTCTTTACCAATGATAAGAAATCAATGTTAGATATAAATCATCTCCTAGTTTATCCAAGGATGGCCAATCAATGTACCATAAATATTTTTTGAAGCATTGTGTTCTATGGACCTGCTCTACTAAATAAATATGATATACAATCAAAATGGTGATATGTATACACTGACAGAGTGGTTCTGTTGACAAGCTTACTTACTTAAGTTAATCAATTACTTAGACCTTAAGAATTTAAATACCCTGTTCTCTACAAATACTAATTAAATTAGAAAAAAAATTGTTTATAAGTGATTAAAAGTTATAGAGAAAACAGTATAGTTATTATCCAAATGGTATGATATCAATTCTCATTGTATAATGATCACCATAATACTGGCAACACATAACTATTTTTAAAAAGACTTTATTATTAACTCAAACAGACACTTTATTCCGAAATGAAAATAAAGTTCTTTTAAGGCCCAAAGAAAAAGTAAAACCTTCTGTCCTTCCAAATTATAATAATAATGGAATGATTTAGCATGTTTGTTGGAATATTACAATTGCCTTTATTTGATCTAAATTATGTCAAACATGTATGTAAATAAATCAAATTGTAAAACCTAATTTCTTATACTTCAAACATCATTATAATATTGAATCCATATTACCTACTGCCATTTATCTCTAAAAATTCTAGCAATCAATACAAACTAATATATTTATTCATAATTTGGCAATTCAATACAAAAAAGGTAATTCTAAAACAAAAACATGAATAACTTGAGTAAATGTAGCACAGCTGCTGAAGCACATGACTTGTTTGCATATAAGTACAATAAGATAATAATTTAAAACTAAGCTTTTTAATCTTATCCACATTATATAAAAAAAAAGCTGCATAATGACGATGATAACTATTGTACTTGTTCAAAAGTTCCACCTTTCTTTCTACTCTCTCTCTGCAGTATCTGCAGTATGGGAATTCTCTTAAAAATGGCATAGGGAATTCAGAAAAGATCAGAAAAGAATGGCATATGAGAATGAATATAAAAGCACCAAAATTAGTACCCAGAGATTTGAAATATACACACAGTACCTTAACTGAATTGGATTAGTTAAATGTCTACCACTATTTAGGATGTGATTGCTAAAAAGTTTCATATATGTTATCACATAGACATAATGTTACTTACCCTGTGTCTGTGAATAAAATTCCTACTCATTTTACTGTAAGCAACTCTACCAAAAATTTCAATTTGCTTTTATAATCTATTTTAAGACAAGGCCATAATGCAGGTCATGGTAAAGGGCTAGGAAAGAATTTAAAAAAAGGTTTGGTAGCTAAAAAAGCAACATCTGACTTATAAAAAAATAATAAAATAAAAATAAAAAATATCAGTCAAAAGCTAGCTAACTTAATGACAATCCATAAAAAGGTTATATGAACATGTCAAACAGAGTATTTTTTTCTGATGTAATAACATAGAGGAAGCAACAGGAAATGATAATTGATCTTAATTTTAACAGCATACATTTCCACAATAATAAATACACATGTCCTGACAATAAAGACAGCAAAAACAGTTGCATTACCATGATTTTTTAAATGAGTATGAAAAGCATTACATGTATCAATAAATAATAATTCAACAGTCTCCTGAACATGAATAGCATCTGTATTATATTTGATTCCTAATAATCTTGGTGCTCTGGACCATGGTCTTCTGCATGCTCTATGGATTGTGCCATGTCATAGTTGGGGGTGTATTCCTGTATACCTTCGTTACGCTGAAACTTACGCTGAATTGCAATCTGTAATTGTAATCAGAAAACATTTTTTTATTATTTCAATACAGTAAGCTCGTGAAGAAAAATATCCCAAAAACTAAATCTACCTGGAATGTTGCTGAAAGTTGTAGAGTAACAATGATAGTTCTCACAAATGTTTTTTTCTGCAGTAACTTTTCATGTCTTTGAGAGTCTTAATTTAACACTTTTAAAACTTCTATTTCCATAATAAATCATAGAATTACATCAAAACCATTTCAAGTATATTAATTCAAAGCCATAATATCAAACTTGTAGAAATCTAATTCAGACAATTAATCAATATTTACTAATCTACAGAAACCTACAACCTGAAATGTTAAAATTACAAATTTTCTATAAATTTTCATGATAAGCACAAAAGATATAAGCTTCAAAGGCAAATATAGCTTCATGCAAATAAATGGAAAAGTCAATCACCAGATATATTTTTAACAGAGTATTGTGTCAGCATTCAGAAAGGCTCTAAAAAAATTAACAGTGCATGTTAAATGGTCTAGTATATGTAATCCAAAGACTATCAAAATAGTGAAAAATTAAGGATGATTGTTTTATAATTGTTGAATGTTCAAAATACTGAGCAAGGTATCTATATCGTAGTTTGGATATAAATTGTCTCCTAAATTCAAGTAGGTACACAAAAGTGTTGGACATTCCAAACCAAGAATTTCCTTTTTTTTTTTAATGTTTTTTCCGAAGATATGATCATGTGTTATTCTATTAGTATGGTTTGATTAAATATCAAAAACATTTGTGCATGTGTACCTTTTTCAATATCAAAAGCTTTTATTGCTAAAGTTATCATAAGTATGTGTGGATGAATATTAAATTTTTATTAAGGATTTTGACTTTAGTTCTTTATATCAACATGGTCAAGTCCCTTTTGGTATTTTACCTCACCTTTAAATGACCAATGTGCCCTATTGGCAAATCATTGTAGACTATCACAAATGTGTACATAATTTCTGTGTCACAAGCTATTGCATTTTTTTTTTAGATTTGATAAAAAAATGTTAAAAAAAAAGAAAAAAACCTGAACCACAGTAAATATTAAAATCAGTTAGTTATAGAACACTGAATTGTTGTACCAGTTATAATGTCAAAATTCAACTGTAACTACATTTATATTTTTCTTATAAAAAATGAGAAAATATCTTAGAACTTCATATTTTACAAAGCAAGGTTGAAAGTATTCTATGATATTTTTTTCACTAATGCATAAAAAATTAATTTTACACCATTAACATCAGTTTTGAATACAATTGCCTTGGCTTCAATGATGTAGATGATGAAAACATGATAGAGTAACCACCATCAACAAATTAAAAACATCAACTGCTGTGGCAAATAAAAAATGCATGCTTTAAAATAAATGCACTAGCTAATACACAAAGAAATTAAATGCACACTAGGTAGAAAACAAAAGTTGAAAACGAACAGTACCTCAATGAAGTCTGGAGTACGACACCTTACTATAACGGTCAGGGCGAGAAGGAGACGACGGCTCTTCATCATAAGCTAGAGGATATTCTCTGGGTTTTTGGGGTGATGTGTGACTACGCAAGGCCATCTAATAAGAAAAGTAGACCAACTAATAACATGCAAGGTGCATGCACAAAATTTTACATTACAATTTTTAAGGTCACTTCGTAACTTGATTTTCTTTAAAAAAAAAAACAGTTCTAGATTTAATGCAAAGAAATTTAGCTGCATCATCAAAATTCTTTTAAAATTAACTTTGTCAAAATGAGAGCTTGAGAGTTTCAGATTTCAGATTTTATAAAAAATCATGTACAATATCTCTTTCAGTATTCTGGTTAGAGAAATAAAAGTTAGTCTTACAGTGCATAGAAGCATGCTAACTAGAAAATAAATCTAGAATGGCTGCTTTTACATATTTAAGCAATGTCTCAAATCGATATGAAAATTATGTACAGGTAAATACAATACGGTTCATACCTTTAGCTGTGATGGTGTAAGTCTGCTGAAAGTTTCTCTGTCTAAACCATACACAACAGCATTTACAGCACCTACAGGAAAGTCAATGGTGGCAAATTTCAAAACACAAAAACATTGTACTAGACAGTATTAAATATATAGCTAACTGTAGCAAATCAAAACTAAGAGAAATTGGTTTTTTTTAATATCAATAATATTTAAACATAACATTGTGACTGTAGTTAAGACAAAATCATGATATTGCTCATCACTTAATATAGAAGATTAGAATTATAGACATGTAAACTAAACTTCAAAAACAGACTTTGTACTAGAAATCATCAATTTAAATTCAGCAAAATTAATAAACCATCTTAAATGAATAGCACTCAACTTTATCAAAGATTTCTATCACATGACACGCTGATTCAAATGCTGCTCATCTTTAAGTATTGCATTGAAGTACTAGTGGTATGTCATGATAGAAAAAACAGCTGTAAAGTATTAAAACTTAATCTATTACTTAACTTACAAAACTGGACAAGTCACAGAAAGACAAATACCATACCTTGTAATGGGGAAGATAGAGCTTGTAACACAACCAGAGCAAACACTGGTGAATCTGGTGCAACAGCATTCTGTATCCTAAAAATCATAAGGAATACATGTATTTTATATTTTCAACTGTTTTATTAGGTCATGGTTGAACAAAATCTGATGAAAATTTTTTCTGTGACTATTCCAAATTGCACAATAACCATGGTGAATGCAAATACTGAATTTGTGTGTAAATCAGTATTGGATTTAGAGAAAATATGTTATCATTTTTCTAGATTTCAGAATAACCTAGCCACCCTTTTTTAACCTTACTTTATTAATCAGAGGGAATACAAAAACATCAGTTTGTAAACTAATCAAAGCAATAAATAGTAATACAAAAGCAGCAGGGTTGTGCACTATTATCTACAATTTGGTTATTATAAACATTCCTAACCTATTTATCAGTGGAAATATAGAAACAGCAATGTAAACAAATGGATAAGCTGTTAGAGGCTTTATATCCTCCTTTAACATTTGTTTCTGTCTTTCTGTGTCTGGATCGTAAGTACCTTGCCAGCTGGAGGCCTGTAATAGAAAGTAAATCTTCTCTTATTATATCTCCTTATATATATAAAAAAAAATATAGGCAATTAGGCCCATATATATGGCTCGAAATTCAATGCAACCTAAAAGTTCCACTAACAAAACTAAAGTATAAAGTGTTAATTTTATACCAATTAATAAAAAGAATTTAGTTTTAAAGAATAAACTTATTATGGATTTATAAAAAAATGTGCACATATATGCAAGTAACAGCTTTATATGTGTTGAGATCATGTAAATAGTTATAATAAAGCTGTTTTAATGCTGTTTCAATGCTGTGCATGGTGTTTCCAGTAACAAATGAAATTGCATGGCAAACTGTATATAATCACTGTTTTTCTTCGTTTGGTTATTGTAAATACATGAAAAGGGTTAAGGGTCTAGAGATTTCATTTTGATTAGAACTGCTTTCTGCTAGTACAACACAATGATTCAGACTTTTAAAATGCTAGCTCACATCGTGAAAGTCCTCACAAAGAAATGTCACACTACCTCTAAATATCTTTCAGACTTTGAGCCTGATCAAATTTTGTTCTCACTCCTATATAGCCTGTTCTTGAAGATGAAAGTCTTTGATTAGACCTGGCAGAGGGTTGACTGACACCAGGCAAGCTAATTCCTGTGTTACATGTACTACTGAGACAGTTAATACACATTAGTACAATGTATTCCTGATTCTCAAATATTTTAGAAGTCTGAAAACTTACCTTTCTATATAAGCTGTATACAATGTATAAATATGTTATAACTAATCCTATCAATATAACAAACAAGGGTCCATAGTATCTGAAATGCAGAACAAATAGTTGTAGTTCCATATGCTTATGTCAACACAATCACATAATTAAAGGCAGGGGTGGGATACCATATGGAATGAAACAATTTTGGCCTGACAGTATTCAGTTTGACTGTTGTGATTAATGATGTCATTGGGTACTATATATCTTTGACCAAACTAAATTCTAATTGAAGTTAAGTGATGAACTCATAAGGGGTGAAGTATGGATCAAGAAAACCTTTTACAAGCTACAACACAATTTTATTATTACATTTTTCTTGAGGATATCATGAAATAATACTATCGTAGGTGGGGCATAAAAATATAAAGAAAGACTGAATAAACTTTGAAACAGTTCAGGGGTTAAAAAATTCACTAGCGCCACGCCCGGGACTACAGTATTTAGGCCTCAGGCAACCAAAACTTGTAACCCAATATGCCCGACTGACTAGTGACAAAAAATTCTTGGCGTTTCTAAAATAGAAAGGGGAAACTCCACTCATCACTTTTCTATCTTAGCCAATTAGATTTGACTACGTCATCGGGGATTCCCAGAATTTGAACTTATTTTGTACAAGTTTTTAAATAGAACAAATAACTCTGGATGGATCCTGTACTTTCAATATTGATGTATCAGTACAGGGGGTATTGTACATTGCTTATGCAACCTGATTGTACCTCCTTCTGAATGATTTATTGCAATATAAATGTGAATCCTTTTTGACAGCAGAAACCTGACTTTTGTTAGATATAACTTTTGAAACACGTGCACATGTTATGGACGCCATTTTGTTTTTGTTTACATACTGTGAAAAAAGACTCCAGACCATGATCTAAACATTAACAGTCTTCAGAAAACTTAAACTTTATGCAATAATATTCATCAATCATGATAATCTTCATTGATATTCAAATTATTTCGAGTTTTAAAGAAATAAAATTTATAACAAATACAATATTAGTTTAGAGACTGTGCTCAGGTTGTAATCTATTTATTTATAGCCCACAATTAGCTTACCTGTGATAAATGTAAATATAGACATTACTGTACTTCGTTTATAAAACAATTATAAAAGACCAAAACTATTGATGGTGATATTTATTCACATAAATATTTGAGGTCATTTAATTTATTTTAATAAATAAAATTTTAAAACTGAAAACAAATATGAGCATTACAGAATTAACCAGCTGATAATTCTTTTACACAAACGTGATGATGTATCTGATAAAAACCCTCCAATCCTTTATATACCCATGTATCATGTGTATAGCAGTGGTCAAGAATTGTACCATCTTGGGATTTGGTCAACTCATTATTACAGAATATTCAGATATATTCAATTAATTGATAATTGAATATATCTGCTAATGTCAGTAATCGGATAGTTTTTGCTAAAATAAGTTTTGGGTATCCAATTTGCAAAAATCTACTGTATAATGGAAAAAAATTGTAAACTTTATAGAATTCATTGTTATTGCAGCAAACTCTGAATTTGTAAGTCATACTAGGGCTAGTAGGTCAGTTTTTCTGGGCAAGTAGTTTTTCCAACAGGGCTAGTAAAATCCTGATACCAATTAGCCCTGGGCTAGTGAGCTACAACAAAATTTCTTAACCCCTGCAGTTGAGTCACATGCTTGATTAAACTGGCATGTTTTTGCAATTAAATATTAATTATAAAGTCCACAGATGATACTGCTGCTTCCATATAACGCTATGAAGGGGCATTACTCAATAACTGTAAAAGTGATGCCTCCCAAATTTGAAAATGATCTGAGTTTTGTGGTAATCAACATGTGTATAACTTTCAAAACATTTGGTTGAGGCAAACTAAATTTAAGAGAACAGAAACAAATTTTGGGATGTACATATATTCAGATGGACATGGGCAACACTAATTGTCCCCTCTGCTGTGGCAGGGGCATAAAAATAATCTACAATTCCATTCTTTTTTTCCACAAAAGGTAAAGTAATAAGGGTTAGTCTGGTTTACTTCCTGATAGGGAATATATAGACTACCAGATGTGTCATAGACACTTCTGTCTTACTCAGCAAAATACTTACATGCCCACTCTCCAACCAATATCAGACTCTATCCAGCTGGAAAACAACAAATATATGTTTGGTTTTGAAAAATTTAAGTTATTTATTGACAAATATTGGTCAAGTATTATATCTAATATAACAAAACAAAGGGTAATCCCCCCTTCCCAAAAAAAAAACAACAAAATTAATCACCAAACTGATGTCACTGCAGGTTTTGGGTTTGAAAATCCATCACATTCTTTATAGATGTGTATATGTCACTCTAAATATATAATTGTTTGAACTTAATCTGGAATAATTTGCCAGATTCATGTTTGTCTTTGCACTTGTTACATAAAATCATGTAGAATATTGAAAAGTTTTTTTTTTTATTTTTGCAGTATAGGGACTCAAAGAGCAGTCACTTCTTTATTTGTTTATGTTCCGATTATGCACAATTAATTATGTTTTCTATGCATTTGTTCTTACTAAGAAAGTGAAGTTTTAAATAATACTATCTAATAATAAGTACAGAACTTACCACCAAGCACCAGCAGGTCCATAATGATCATTTATAAATGGAAGAAGTGACAACACCAATGATACTCCCCAACAGAACACATGGTATAGCCTAAAATTAAAAACCAGAGAATTAATACTACATTCCAGAGCATTGTTTAAAGAGCTTCAATATCAAGTAATCTTGATAACAAATGTACAGGTTTTCAAAAAAATAATTAATGTGACATTTTCATTACAAATTTTAACCCACATTAGGCCAACTAAAATTAATAAGTAGATTTTCATCCAAATTTTTGAAAAAAATGGGGCGGGTGGGAGGATTTTATTTTTTAAATTTTATTTCATATGAAACCTTCTTGTCACGTGTTTTTCATATATGCAAGTGTAATAACAAGCCTTTATCATGTAAATACATCCATAAGGTATAGTGTATATGACAATAACAATCAAAACCAAGGAGTAACCAAAAACTCATAAAACCAAAAGACATTTACATCAACAGCTACAAATAATAAGTAGGAAACATCACGAACTCTACTAAAACCAGGAGTGAAATCAGGTGCTCCGGAAGGGTAAGCATTTCCTGCACCGTATACGGTACCCGTCATGTTATATTTTTGTTCAGTTCGGTAATGATGGAAGGTTGTTATGACTGAGGAAGAATATCACTGAGATATGATTTCTAACACACTTTTTTCATTATGGCATATCAGCTTATGATGGTGGCCATAAAATTGTTTGAGTGATCACTTTAATTTGATTGATTCATAGCCCTGTCTTTGAAATTTTTGAGAAAGAAGTATACCTCGTTCAACAAAATCAACATACTTTGAGCTAGCTCTAGAGTAACGTATCAATTGAGACACACACATATATACTCCATATGCTGATGCCGCTTTTTCAAATTCATAAATATATATCTGATTGGCAACCACTGTTCTACATGTAATTGCCGCTGTAGAAACCTATCTTATAGTAAACAGCAGAAATGTGAACAAATGCTCTTTTCAGTTGGACAACCTACATCAAATGTATTTTGCTTTTGAATCCGGGCAATGTTTTGTTATCCTAATAAAATGAAGCAAATGCAATGATATGCAACACGAGTACGATGAGTACAGAATAAAATGAAAAAACTCAAACAGTGTTGAAATATAAAGTTGGTCCTTAATATAATTATGCAAGATGCAAATATAATTACAAATTGAATGTAGAACATAAAGTTGTTTAGTGACTCTATCGTGGGTATTGGGACAGAGGATGTTTGCTGTTTTTTTCTACAAAAAACTAAAGGCGCCATTGCTAAATCTAAATCTAAGAGCTTGCTATAAATTAATAAATTAAAAATGCTTATGTTTGTCCATTTTCTAAACTCAATATACGGTCACCATTCTAAAAAGATCATGCTTGTGTCAATTTCTTTATTCCAGTCAAATGTGTTCCACGATTCTTACGCTTTTGGGTTTCATTCACAGTCCAAATTTCTTGACACAAAGTCATGTCAGTCATTGTATAAATAAAATAAATCCAAGGTGTTTTACTCACAAACATTTGTGTCATTAAGTTGTGACATACGGCGATTTGCGTTCTTGGACACAGCGTTTTACTCGTTACCCGAATATTTCATGCCCTTCTCGTAATCATTCTCTATTCTCGGTAAATGATAAGAATACTCTCTCTAAGAAATACGAAAACCGAAATTGGAAACAGGAAGTTTTACATGAAACGAAATCATCGACGGTTACCGGTAACAGAAATGAACAAAATCCGGGAATCGTTATTTTTCATAAAATAAAAAAAATCGGGGCGGGAAGATTTCAGAGGGGCGGGCGGGGATGAAAATCTATCAATTAATTTTAATTGGCCTTACAGACCCTTTTTTAATGTACTTGAACTCTCCAAGCATGCTGTTTTTGATAGATATAATATATTAAGGTTTTATCACACTGAAGTAACTTTCAGTAACATGTTTTTTTTTTAAACTAGCAATCTTTGTTCTTGCTCCCAAGTGATATATGAATATTGATAATATTTGCTTATGAAAAAACTTACCATTCAAACTTTTCTGTAGTTGTCCTTCTAACAACATTCATAAATAAGTTAAATGTTATACAGGCTACCCATAACAGAACAGAAAAATCTGAAAGTATATTTCAGACAAAATAATGGATGGAGAATATTTCTAATTTAACGGTTTATTGTACTGAGAAATAAGTATCATCTTGTATACTAAGATCAAAACTTCTTTCAAAAAATCTTTTCAAATGTTAAGAAATTACATTTTTTTTTGTTTTATTCTTATTAAGAGGAAATAAAAAACATCCTTGTTAAAGTTGTTATCAAAACAAGTTTTACTTTTACATGGGTATAAACTGAATGTTTTTGTTATATTTTTCACTTTGAAATTATATTTTACATTTTTACTTTAGTACAGTTATTGCAGTCAATTTTGATATAACAAGTCCTGATTGATTTGACAACAACTATAGCTGTGGAGGTAGGGACCAACTGCATACCAAAAATGATGAATTGCAATTAGTGGTTCCCCTAAAACTGACCCAATCACTAACTTTAACATGTAAACTATGCAGAAGTCAAATGAAATGACTAAGGGGAGGAGGCCAAATAAAGTCCATTGTCATCCTAATACAACTGCATACCAATCATCATTTAATTAACACCTGAGGTTGCTCTTCAACTGATCTCATCACAAACTTAAACAAATTGTATATTTTGATGATGCTAGAAACAAGTTAAAGTCAAAAATTGGTTTTACAGATTACATTTTTCAAACTTTATGTACTCAGATGCTTACCTTAATAGGCATTTTGTTGATAACTGTCTCATTGGCAATCATACAACATCTCCTTAATTATGCTTCAACTTATATTGGTAAAAACTTCTTAAAAAATGTCCAGAAAAAAAAGAAAAAAAAGGAATTGACATGAAGTTCAGATAAAGATCTTTCAATTTTTGTATTACTGAGAACAAAGTACATTATGTAAGTAAATAGAGAAAGTGTGTTTGTTTTGCGATTAAATATATGTTTCCATATGTTCATGTAAAAGTAGTGTTTGATATTCATATCAATGGTGATAATTTTTTTGAAAAACACCATCTAATCAGTAATAAGAAATATTCTTGTTGTGTAAAATCATAAAATAGTCCTCACAAGTCTTCTTACCAAAAAATTGTAAAAACCAAGCTTGAAAATGACAAGTGGCTCCATCAGGAACAAGACCTCCCTGTAATATAAAAAAAAAGTTTCACATTTTCATTTTAACATGCTAACGGAGCAATTTAATTAATTTTCAATTTCAAGTTTTTGTAAGAATTATCATAAAGATACTATAGTTATTATTAAACTTAAAGTTTGATATTTTCTTTGTTATTTGAAGAATTTGGTGTTGATTGCATACCTTTTTGGTTGTTTATTTCTGCTAAATAAATTCAAAACTTTTATAGACTCCAAACAACTCATAACTTGACATTTTTCTTTCTTTTGAAAAACAAAATTTCTTAAACTTCTGTGAAATCACAAATACCTATGTGTTACTTTAATACTAAATACTATAGTTTTGAAAATATAAAGAATAATAAAATATACAAGTTTTATTGATGATTGCCAGTAACTTATTCTACTGAAGTAAAAATCAAAGTAATAAGTTTAGCAAGAAACAAAGGCCAAGATTAGGTTTCATACTGGCAAATATTGATTGACCATATACTTCATTTAACTAATTGTACAGTACAATTTCTAAACTTTATAAAAAAAAAAAAAAAATTTCAAAGAGATTGTAAAGCATTCCCTATCATGGCTAACAATGATATACTTACCATCAAATAGGCAATGGAAACAAAAAATGCTGCTATACTGAGGTATAAAATTAATCTCTGTAAGAAGATAAATTATAATAAACACATAGAATAAATTTACCAAATAATGTGTCTTTTTATAGATACATTTTAATATCATTTAAGGAGAGCTGATACAGTTTCACATTGTTTTGTCTTTATTTTATGGTGAAGATAGAGATAAGATTTTATTTTAAAATAAAACAAAGGTTTCTATACTTACATCTACGTCACTTGGTCATTGGAGGATTGTTTTCTCATTGACAAACATACCAAATTCAGAATTATAGAATTTTTGTTGATTTTTTACACTCTTTTTATCCCCCAACTCATACATATATATTTTATAATATGACATATTTTTTGCATATCATGGCATAAAAGGTTAGATTCATTGCAGCTCTAAAATGTTTTTAAATATAACCCTTTCAATTTCCTAATATTTCATGAGAGTTGACTTTTATAGGCCTTTTTACATATGTCATGTGTATGTCTGTAAAAATTTGTGTTTTAATGGTTATTTCAGAAAATCTCTAAAAATCATTCATGCATTGTGTTTTATATGGTTGTTGCTTCACACTTTGGATGAATTCACTTCCTAAAATTTTGAAGGAAAAAAATAGCAACATATCTTGCCAATTTACAATTACTTTAACATGTTTAAACATGATAATAGTTTCATGTACAAATGTAAGACAACAAAATTTGTGTTCTGTTAAATTTGGAAATGACAAAATATTTTTTATTCCTTCAATGACTAATTTAGTGCAATAGTCTATAATAACTTTATAGTCCTGTGTGGTTATAAAAGGATTAAAAATCAATTCATTTAAAGCAGTTTCTGCTGGTCCAGGTTGCTAGAAATACTGTACATAATATAATAAGTTGTACAATAGTCTACATAAATTTTATTAAACTAAAAAAAATGTTAAAAATTTTGTAACTTCCTAGACAAATTCTTCTTTACCTGTGCAAAAACTGTATATTTCTTGAACAGCCATATCACAACTATCATAAAGAAACTGAAATTAAAAAAATCATGGATCTGATTATGTACATGTTTAAATATTCACGAGGTTGGATATTTACAAGTGGTACCCCGGTCAATAACAGCAAATACTTTAATATTTGTATTTGCTGCTAGACCATGATAAACAACAATCCATCCATTTTTTTTCCATTAGAGTCAAATTTATTGGTTCAATCAGAAAATTAGAATTTAAAATTGATTCTATCGATTTATTTCTGATCTTACAAAACAAATACATGTGCCATACCCGTAGCCAGGGAAGGGGGTTCAGACGAATCCCCCTTGAAACCAAATAAGCACTGTTAAAGTCAACGTTCTGTTCAAATTGTGACTGTTAAAGTCGAGTACATGAATCCAAATAACCCCCCCCCTCGAAAATTCCTGGCTACGGGCCTGTGTGCAATGTACCATATAGAAAGGAGATTCCAACTCTTAGACTCCAACCCTTCAAATAACTCTGTCTTGATCAAACAATGCATATACAAGCCTTTGTAGTGCTGGGTCATTTACCTCATACATTTTAAAGCTGAATACATTTGAAGTTAAAACTCTCTTAAATAAACAGTCACCATTTAGCTTTATATTTAGTGCATAAATATTATAGACACCCACTGAATAGATATATTTTTGTAACTTGTTTTGTTTACTGTTGTCAATAAGTTAATATTTACCATCCTACTAAAGATAAGGCTCCTGTTGTCCTTCTAACTGCTATAACAACATCCTACAAATACAAGATTCAGTTTAGTCTCAATTAGGCCAACTAAAATTAATTGGCAGATTTTCATCCAAATTTTTTTTTAAATGGGGCGGGTGGGAGGATTTTATTTTTTATTCCTTATGAAACCCTCTGATGACGGGCTCATCATATATGCAAGTGTAATAATAAGCTTATATCATGTATAAGGAATCGTACGCAATTTTTCAAATCTTGAATAAATACCTCTGATTGGCAACCACTGTTCTACATGTAATTGCTGCTTTAGAAACCTATTTTTAGTAAACAGCAAAAACGTGGAGAAATGCTCTCTTCAGTTGGACTTCTATCACCATTTTTTTTGTCTTTCTAAGTGATGTTTTGCTGTCGCCATAAAATGCGGCAAATATGCATTGGTATGCAACACAAGAATTATGAGAACAGAATAAAATGAAAACTCAAACCATTTTGAAAATAATAGAGTTGGTGCTTTTATGGTTCTTCTTCAAGATGCAAATATAATTATAATGTAAAACATGAACTTAACAAAAAAGAAGAAGTTGTTTAATGACTCTTTTGAGGGTATTGGGACAAAAGGTGTTTGCTGTTTGTCAACAAAAAACAATGGCCATAGGTAAATATAAGTGTATTGTTTGCCGACTTTTTAAACTCAATAAGCTGTCATAAATCTACATGTAACAACTTCGTGCTTGTTTCAGTTGTTTTTTTTATCGTTTTTGTACCAATGTGTTCCACAATAATTGCGCTTTGGATATAATTCACAGTCCAAAATTATCAATTAAAAAATCCACGGTTTTCTAATCACAGAAATTTTTGTCATACCGCGATTTGCGTTCTTGGACACAGCGTATTACTTACAACCCGAATATTTCGTGCCCTTTTGATCTATTCTCGGTAAATGATGTTGTCATCATAAAGCTGCAGAATCATTTAAAATTACTAGTAGAAAAATGAAAACCGAAATTTGAAACAGGAAGTTTTGAATGAAACGAAATTTTTGACCATGTTGACGGTTACCGGAAATGAAATTGTAATTTTTTTTAAGATAAAAAAAATCTGGGACGGGACGATTTCAGAAGGGTGGGCGGGATGAAAATCTATCAATTAATTTTAATTGGCCTTACATGTACAATGTATATCAAATTATACATTGTACAATGTAATGCATAACAAATGGCTGTAAATAATGATAAAATTTATTCAGGCATAATTATTACATTTGTTTGTACATGTAGGTTTCTGAAATTCAGAAGAAAGAGTCAGATTATATATGTTGTATATATGAGCTGTTTTTTAACATGCTAAATGTTAATCACAAATTATTAAGGTAACAACAATCTGCAGGGAGAATTTTTAAATGAATTTTCACCTCACTAAAGACATACTGTGGTATTTTGTACCTTCTTTGTAATGTTGTGTCTTGAAATCTAGACAGTAAATGTCTTGTAGGAGGGGTCCTGATTCCGAAAACCCAGGCTTGAAAACATGGCATTCTGAGGTCCTGAATTTAAAGAAATTTAAATCCTGAAATTTTGAAAAAGGAATTCCCAAATCCCGAAAGGATAAATCCTGAAATCATGATCTGAACACCCGATACCGGAGTCCCTATAAAGGTCCCACCCCGCTGTTTCCCACTGGCACTGATGAGGAAGTGTTTATATTTAGACATGATCTAGCAGGAATATTTCCATCATAATTCTAGCACCATCTTCATTTATAAATGACAGTGTCAAATAAAAGACTAAAATAAAAATATTCCCTTTACAATCACAGGCATGCTAAACTAACATGTACATCCTTATAGCAATTGAGAAATCGAAAACATTTCGAAATCACAATTACAACTGTGTCACAAAAAAACACCATTTCCATCAAAAGTTTGTTAAAAAAAACTTTTTTAGAATTTGACAACAGCAGTATCCCATAAAGTAAAGTTATAGAATTTGTTTTCAGTGTTCATAACTTACACATTGGTGAGGATTATCAGGAAATAGTGTGCACTCCAACTCGGTGACATTTTCCATTTTTTTGTTTATATGAAAAATACTATATAAATCTCCAAATAGGAGAGCTCATTAACATAAAAATATTTGTCGCTCCTAGTACAATAGTTTTTTCTTGTTATTTACTTATAGATCTTTGAACTACAGCTATAACTGCGATAACTCTCAGATCGATAATTTTCGTCTTGAAGTAATTGTATTTGTTTTGTGTCGATCTTGCATGTCAACAGGTAATTTGGGGCATGGACAAGCCTTTTTTTTATATTTACAATTTTGTCTAAATTGGTTAGACTAGAATTTCATGTGTTTTTGAGACTTGTTTATTGACACTAAGTCAAGTAAATGATTTGAGAATGAATGCATAATGTAATTTTATTTCTTTTATTCACAATATTTATGTTGTTGGTTTTTTTTTTTTTTTTGCTCTAATTCTGACCAATGAATATACTGATATATATATTTACATGTACTCTTAGTCCAAATAATTATGACGTCTGGCAAGGCTATTTTATTTTTTTTCTGGGACGCCTTCCAAGGCTATTTTATTTTGCGTCCCAGAAAAAAAATAAAATAGCCTTGCCAGACGTCATAATTATTTGGACTAATGTACTCTGTGACTATTATTGTTGTTGTAACCAATTATTATGTCAATCATTTGTATCTGATTGTATTCCCTTTATGGGCCCTGTACTTTGGGAAATAAAAATACCCTATTCTATTCTAACACGGTATAAAAATTCAGAAAATTGTAAAAAAAAATAATTGTTTGTTACACTTTTCAGATGGTTATTGGGGTGTTGCTAAACGGCGGAAACGGGAAACGGAACGGAAACGGAAACGGAAAAAAATATTTATATGGACGGAATGTAGAGGGGAAAAATGGTAAGAACTACGAAAGTAAATAAAGACTGAAGTATAAGTGAAATCACACACTAATTGTGTTGACAAAAAAATCTACATTGTAGATATCTAAGAAAATAGCAAACAGTTTTGGAAATACATAACATTGGCAGCTAAAAAAACAAGAGGCTATAAAGAGCACGAGCCATTCATCTAGGTTTATGTGCATCTTTAATAACGGGAACTCTCCAACATTATAGACTTGAATAGTTCATGATGAAAATATCTCTATCTTCTTTAGTTTTTACCCAAAACACAACAGAGGATGAAAAGTCGTCCGTTATTTAAGGTCAATCATTACTTTAAAAAGTATACTTACTATAACGGAAATATTAACTTATTTTTAGATCTTGTCTTGCTGATCATTTTTGTTTTAATAGTTTCAAGGCTAGGTATTGGCCTTAATAGTTTTCAAGATAATTGGTTACAGCATCAAAGATTGGTAAAATCATCAAAAGCGAAGACTAATAACGAGTCTCTAACGATTTCACCGGATATTTTGAACTCCTTGTAAATCTTGTGTTGCTGGTAACTTTTGCAATTAATAGTGTTGAAATATTTTCATATTTTTCTATACTATAGGCAAACATGGAAAGTGGTAAATTTGTCATACATGTATAAGGGTGATAACTCCTATAAGAAATAATTTGACCGTTTTGACGTGAATGAGCATTTAGTAGAGCTCAACTTTCTATATTTCTGTATTGGTGTGTTTGCACACAGGATGGTAATATGCGTCTAGTGTGGTGATGTCATAGACTTAACACCCACCATCAGCTAGTCCACTTTATGGACAAAAAGAGAGCCGAGTGCGTCAGCCTCTCCTGCTGGTACAAAGCCTCTTCACCATCAAGACTCTTGCAATGCCTCCTTGCGGCAATACACGGATACTGGGGTCTAGTATCTCAGGCGAATTTGCAAGGGATCTCAGAGCAGCAAGGGCCTTAGAGATGCAGAGTGCAGGCCCACCGGCGAGTGGACACGTCCTGGCCCTCATCAACCTTACCCCAGCTATGAGTTAAATGCCCCACTGCCTTGTGGGTGACTTGGGAATAGTCAAAGGCTATGGAAGTTAATCCAAACAGAAAATCAGGGTAGATGGAACTCGTTAGCAACAGCAATCGCCTAAGGGATGGGAAACCCCTACAGAACAACTCGACCCTTCACGTAGAAGGTTTAGCTTAGGGCCAACACCCCTAACTTTTAAAAAATATTTCGTTACAGAAACGACTACAAAAGAAAACCCTCTTACTCGTCAACGGCTTGAGATAGAGGTAAACACAAAATCAAAACCACGAGGACAACATATGACGCGAAGGCCGATGAAGTTGTTCTCACCTAAGTATCCAACCAAAATTGGGACTTGGAATGTACGAACACTGTATCAAAGTGGAAAGAGCTTGCAGACAGCCAAAAAAATGGCCAGATACAGTATTGAAATTTTAGGACTCAGTGAAGTAAGATGGAATACATCTGGCATGACCATGTTAAACACTGGTCATACCATCATCTACTCTGGTAACAAAAACGCCACTGACACTCATGATAAAGGTGTTGGATCCATGCTTACTAAAAAGGCAAAGCAGTCTCTCTTAGAATGGAATCCTGTGTCATCTAGAATAATCACTGCCAGGTTTGACACAAAATTTCAAAAAAACAACTATAATTCAGGTTTACTCACCAACAAATAATGCAGATGTAGAAGAGAAAGATGACTTTTACAACTCTCTGCAAACCACTGTAAATTTTGTGCCAAAACGCGACATCCTCATGATAATAGGAGACCTCAATGCAAAGATGGGTAAGGACAGGACAGGGAGAGAAAGAGAAATGAGACCAAATGGAATCGGTGAAATGAATGAGAACGGTGAAGTCTTTGCTGATTTCTGTGCTGTGAACAGTCTAGAAATAGGTGGTACACTCTTCCCCCATAAAAACTGCCACAAATTTACTTGGGTTTCGCCAAATGGAGTGACAGAAAATCAGATAGACCATATTGCTATATCCCAAAGATGGAGGTCATCTCTACAAGATGTGCGAAACAAGAGCGGAGCCGATATAGCATCAGATCACCACCTAATCATTGTAAAGATACAACTAAAACTACTTTCAACAAAAAAAGCAAAATCTAGAAGAAAGAAATTTAATGTTGATCTATTCAAAGACCCTAAAGTTGTTCAAGACTACCACATTCTACTACAAAACAAATTTAGTGTACTTGAGAATCTACATGATGACAAAACTAGCATCAACACAGCATGGGAAATGACCAGAGATTCTATATTGTTCAAGCATTTGAAGAAACTGTCGGCTATCTCCAACAAAATCGCAAGCAATGAAAAGAAAATACCTGGAAAATTGTAAACGAAAGAAGACAAGTGAAAGAAAAAGTTCTAACTGCTATAACTAGACAGCAGAAAAAACAGACACAAGAACAGTATAGCAATAAAGATAAAGAGGTGAAGAAAAGCTGCAAACAAGATAAAAGGAACTTCGTAGAACAACTAGCCAAAGAAGCCGAAGCCGCCTGTAGCAAGGGAGAAACCAAAACCCTATACAACATTACAAAGCAATTAAGTCGTAAACCACCAACTTCAAATACACCAATCAAAGAAAAAGACAGCAATACCCTCACTAAACTGGAAGATCAACTTGAAAGGTGGAAAGAACATTTCGAGCAGGTTCTTAACCGGCCACCACCTACAGATCCACCTGAATTACAAACTGGTCCAATATTAAACATCAAAACCAGCAAAATAACAAAAACTGAAGTTACCAAAGCTATCAAAAATCTAAAAAATGGAAAAGCAGGCGCAATTGATAACATACCACCAGAAGCTATAAAAGTCTTGGATGATACATCTGTCCTTAGCCTGTTACAATTTCTGAATAAGATCTGGGAAGAAGAAGACATACCAGATGATTGGAGTAAAAGACTTTTATTAAAAATCCCCAAGAAAGGTAACAAGTCGCTTTGCAAAAACTGGGGAGGTATCATTTTATTGTCCATACCTAGTAAACTTCTCTGTAGCACCATCCTTAGCAGAATGAAAAATAAAGTCGACAAGATACTTAAAGATGGACAAGCTGGCTTTAGACAAGAAAGATCATGTGTAGATCAAATAGCCACATTGAGAATTATCATCGAACAGACAATAGAATGGCAGACAACACTATACCTAAATTTTGTTGATTTCCAGAGAGCTTTTGATAGCATTGATCATCAGGTCCTCTGGGACATTCTGGCACACTATGGAATTCCACAAAAGATCATCAAAATGATAAAACTGCTATACGACCAATTTTCCTGTCAAGTTATACATGGTGGAACTATGACCGAATCATTCCCTGTTACAACTGGGGTACGTCAAGGTTGTCTTCTCTCTCCTATCTTTTTCCTAATAGTAGTTGACGAGGTTGGTAAATCAGCCTACACAGATCCCAAAGGCATTGGATGGACCCTCACAACACGTCTTAAAGATCTTGAATTTGCTGATGACATTTGTGCACTATCCCATCGCTTTCAAAATGCACATCAGACCAAAAGTCTTGAAACAGTAGCAAAACAAACAGGCCTATACATCAACGCACAGAAAACTAAATCAATGAGGCTAAATACAAACCAGCAAGATTGTCTTAAGATCGACGACTCTACTGTTGAAGATGTACAACAATTCACCTACCTTGGAAGTATTGTCAGTACATCAGGAGGCACAGACGAAGACATATCGGCCATGTCAGTTATCTTAGCTGGCAGGCAGGGTAATCCAGCACACTTTTTAAACTAGATACACCAATGATAATTGTTGATAAATTTAACTAAAACTGTCATACGACTTCCTTTAAGACATGTTCTTGGTAAAATTTGGCCCAGTAGTTTCAGAGAAGATTTTAAGAAAAGTTAACATAGACGAAAACGAACAACGGACGTCAAGTGACATGAAAAGCTCACTTGGTAGGTCCAGGTCAGATAAAAAAAAAAACTTTCAAAGTATACCACCACTAAAGACGGAAACCAGCAGAAAGCGAAGACATTGATCAACTAAATATGTACCATTAAATAAACCGTTAAATCCAAAATGGAAAGTCATAATAATTTAAGTAGGGCGAGTAAAAAAAAAGAATATGGACTCAATACATCAAAAGTATGAAGGTCAAGATAAATTAGCAATAGAATGTCTAAAAAAAATATATAATGAATTAGCAGCTTTATATCATATCATTATTCACTACTTTTTCAACAATCATCTATACCAGCTTAATACCTGGTGATGGACAACAGCAGACAGTTGTGCATTTGCGCTATGCATTCTCTCTAAGATGCTCTAACATATAGTATGCTCCAACATAATGCGTTACCGGCTTGATTATTATAAAACCAACAATGCTTTTCGTAAATATCGCAGTTGCAACTATGTGCTGTTTTAGTTTATATATTGTGTTTTGTGTACTATTGTTAGTCTGTTTGTCTATTTGTTTTGTAGTCTTTGGTATATTGTTTGTGTTTTTAGTCATGGCGCTGTCAGTTTGTTTTCGACTTGTGAGTTTGAATGTCCATTTGGTAACTTTCGCCTATCTTTTAATATTTTAAATAATAGTAAAGCATCATACTGAATGAGTTACAGTATTTTCCATTTCAATATTATGAAGAAAAACAAATCACGTCTACTTGAGAGGGACGGATTTTTCAGATAAGAATTAAGCGGTATGATATTTAAAGCAGACTGAGTGTGGACATTTTGATTTTGAAAGCATTATGACATAACTACGACTACCTTGGTAAGGACACTGTGCAAACCGTATATCCATGTAGGCTACTAATTTTCCGCCACTTTTTTCACATCAATTCGTGCTAATTATTTCAATACTTTATGCTCTAAAATCTTTTATTTTAAATTTATTCATCTGGGTTTTTTTTCTTGTAAACATGTGTTATACTATATAAAACATGCCTATGTAGATGAGATAACCAAAAAAGAAAAGATGTCAATTCTTTCCGTTTCCGTTCCGTTTCCGCCGTTTAGCAACATCCGGTTATCATGGCCTTATGGTATGCATAAGCCTCTTTTATAGGGTAACTATAAAGACCGCAATAAAAGCAGTGACCTTGGAATCTATCTATATTACAATGCTTCGTATATAACTAAACTGTTCTCTGTAGGCCTATCTGTATATATACGTTGTCGATACCAATACTATTAGTTATCTTGGTGTAATCAGGGTTGTACATGTAGATTCTTACATTGATACCAGTGGATGATCGGATTTATCCAATCGTCATAGTAAAATTTATAATTTAACTATCGAGATTGGATAAATCCGATAATCCACGAGTAACTATGTAAGAATCTGTTTCTCTAATGATTGAAAAAATCAATTACACCAAGATAACGAATTTATTTCTTATGAACAATTACCATTCGACAATCCTTGGTAGAATCCGCTACTCTCCTCGGCCGAGTTAAGACGAATGGAACATCTCCACTACTCATTTATAAACCGGAATTTGAAATTAAAAATGCTAATGAAAATTGTTCAGTTTAACAATTTTTCAGCATAGATGTTGCTGCGTATTGTCAAATCTTCTAATTGTTCCCCCTCCACTACCACTTTCATTTTCCTGTTTGTCAAAAACATATCCAGTCAGTTGATTATTGGCCAACGAGTTCCATAATCGCCCATGTTTTTTAGTAGTTTCTTATTGGGTACTGTATCGAAAGCCTTGGAGAATTTTAGTATGGCAATATCGGTTTGTAGTCCGGCATCATATACGTTCATGAAGTTGTGCATAGTGAAAAGTATTTGGGTTTATATTCCTGCATATTATATGTTCCAGGATCTTACATGGTACTGATGCTAACGATACAGGTCTGTAATTCTCAGCAGCATGATTATCGCCTTTTTTTGAAAACGCATGATATGTTTGCGTCTTGTGGAAGGGTTCCAGTGTCTATAGATTTTTGAAAGATTGCTGTCAGTCCTGGTGTAATTTGGCTTGCACATTCTTTCAAAATTCTGTTTGGAAATCCATCTGACCCAGAAGCTTTTGATGTGTTGACATCTTTCAGTAGTTTTTCTAGTCCCTTTTCTGTTAATAATATGAGGTTTGGTATAGATTCCTCAATATATTTTGTTGTATCTGGTATTGTTGTCTATTTATCTATTGTGAAACCCGATTTGAATTGTTGTATTAGTACTTCAGCTTTCCTTTTGCTGTCGGTAATGAGTTTCCCTTTTTTTTTGTAAGTTGCTACTCAAATGTTGTCATTTTTTTTTTTGGATTTGATGTATTTCTTGGAATTATGGCTTGGCATTGTTTGTTTCTTGGCCGTTTAGTATGGTGTCGTTGATATATGACCATTCGGTTTTCCTTATTTGACTTTTGACTTCCTTTTGGAAGTGCATGCACTTTGACCATTTTTTTGTTCTTGAGGCTTGGTGGTATAATCGGCTTTTCTTTTTGAACATATTTCTTATTTTGTATGTTATCCAGGGAAGGCTATTTTGTAGCGGATTTCTTTTGATGATAAATGTTTGTCAATGCTTTGGAATCACTAATTTCTTGGACATTTGAGCCTTGTTTGCTTAATTCTTGTTGGTGTTTTAGAGATGTCTTCATTTTATTTTTCCCAATTTGTCTGTGAGTAGATATAGCATTTTCTTGGTTTTTTTTCATTGATAGTATAACTTTTAGTGTCTGTCTGTTATCACCATTTCATGATCTGATATGCCTGATGCGTTTTTTATGCTTTAACTAAAGATGGATTGGTGATGAATACTAAATCAAGGAGTTTGTTTTCACTTGTTGGTATTTCGTGTATTTGAGTGAGTTGGAATTTGGCTGTTAGTTCCATAACTTTGTTTGGGATTTCTTTATCGTTTGCGTCTGACTCGTTTTATCTGTTGATGTTTCCGAGCTTATATATGGACAATTAAAGTCTCCTGTTAACATGATGTTGGTATTTCTGGCTATTGCAATGTTGAGTGATTTTTCTAATTCTTCTACACATCTTGATGTTCGTTACTTTCATTTTTGTTTTTGTTTTTGAATCGAGAGTTAAGTATTACCTAACAACTGAATTGTAACTGTTAACATAAAATAATAAAATACATGATTTCTGATATACCAGTATAGTTAAATATAAAAGCAGCTAGCAATATTTGAGACATATGATCGTTTTAAAACATTTGTTAGCCCAAGTGTAAATAACGAATAAGAATTTATTACAAGAAATAAACAAAATAAAAATATTGAGCATCCATTTGTTGTAATGAAATTATATCTAAACATGTATCTCAAATTATTTCCAAAGTCAGTCGGTTTAATGCTACATGTATGCATAAGAATGAAAATATCAGATCTTTTAACTGTATTTTTATATATAAAAAAAAAGATAAAGTAAAAAACTCCTTGGCTGATTAATTCGATTAAACAGTATACAATGTAGCAACGTCAATCAATATAACTTTTAAAAAATCAAATCAAACTTTTGAAATATAAACTATATTGCCGACTTGAATTATGATATTTTAATAATAGCCGGCAAAATAGTTCATTTGCTATATTTTGCCGGTGCCTGCAAAATAGTCAGCCACTGCCTTTTGTATGTGAATTGTATCACGGTATTGTAGTAAATGGAAACAAACAGTACGGCTTGCCAACTCTTGAGTTTCAACAAAATGTTTTAAATTAGCTAATTTAATGTTGATTTATGTTGGAATCCTTTGCATAAAAGTACATATATTCTACATTTCTTCTTGGTCAAATTTCTGTCTGTACAATTTCAATATACGCTTGGAATGCATCTTATTATTTGTAA
This sequence comes from Mytilus galloprovincialis, assembly GCF_965363235.1. Taxonomy (NCBI): domain Eukaryota; kingdom Metazoa; phylum Mollusca; class Bivalvia; order Mytilida; family Mytilidae; genus Mytilus; species Mytilus galloprovincialis. Next base: position 24,423,273 of record NC_134840.1, on the reverse strand, counting down.
CATTAAATCATAATTTTAAAGGTTCTGGGTGTTTTTGAAAGAGACTTCATTTCCACCATCGATTATAACGATTGTTTTGTTTTGTATTGTTGCAAATTCGGCCTCCTAATATTTTCTGTTCGCATCCTTTTGTTGTACGACATTTGTTTTCTGCAATCTGCAAACTCTCATTTACACACGATTTTAACATCACTGGTGTTGTAGTTTTACTTTTGTACTGGAAACGTCTTGGTCACCCTATCCTGTTATCCACTATTTTCTAGATCTTGTTTCTACCTCAGTTTCAGTCTGACTTGGGAACAATTGATCAATGCCGAGAAAAAAATACCACAGTAGTCACAGATAAATAACTGTCGTTCTGAATTCGTACGGTAGTTGCCTTTTACATTTTTAACCCATATTTAATAAAGTATGTTTGGTATATAGAATGGAATGATAATTGCATCAAATCTTATCTTGTTCCCAATTGTTTATTTTTGTTCATAGGAATTTGATTTTGATGGTGAGAATGGTTTGGTGTACTATTAGACTATTTTTGGGGTTATTATGTTACCCTTTTTATGTTTAAGTAACACAGTTTAAAATACAGACTTTTTAAAGACCTAAACGTTGTACACACAACGTACCATTTATACTAAATGTTTATGAATTATTTGCTTTTCAAAAATAAAATCTTTAAATCGTATTCCTTTTATTTCGAAAAATGATTTCTTGACAGAAAATAAATTGAAGTCTCCGATGAACAAAGGAATAACATTTCAAATCATTGAATGGTGAATTATAAGTTAGGTCTATAAGCTTTAGAATTTAAACTGCTAGGTGCTACAATTTAAACTTTTCAATACATGTCTGTAGAAAGGTGTTATTGTTCATAGCGAGAGAGAATATTATTTGATATTGACAATGGTTATGTTTATATAGTATATTGTCAAGGAGCGACATGCCATTCTTTGTGGAATGCAATGTAGATCAGCTAACTCGGAACAGAAACAGTTATATCAAAATTGATTTATGTTAAACTTTCATATTTTAGCTAATTTCTTGAGAAAAAAATCAACAGTATTGATGTACAATTAAACTGTACTGATAACCATGTCGTACAGACTGAACTTAAGTAAAGACTACGGTTCAGACGAAGACAAAATAGTGAATGCCGTGATTGATAAAAATGAAGGATTTCTTAAACGACACATGGTTTTGTCATCGTCAATAGTAGGCAAGCTACGAACAACCGGAGTTCTCAATGATATGGCTAATGTTAAAATGAAAGTAAGTTGTTTGAAATAATATGCCACGATTGAAATTGCTAGGGTTTAAGCATTAGGACACAATAAACTCTTCAACAAATAATAAATGAATAATTATTTTTGATTCAATATCAAAAATCATGCACGTAAAAAATAAGTGAGAAGCGACAGACAAGGAATGGACTACGGAGTGATATTTAGTTTTTGTGATATATTTTCTGTTGTTGAATGATTTTGTGTATTCAAATTTGTCATTCAGAATTAATTTGAACGATTGAGTTTCACGGTTGTGAGTGACCTTTTCTTAAACGTCGCACTTGTGCTGCGCATTTGTCGAAGTACCAACGAGATGTCTCGTGGTAAAGGTCACTGCATATCGCATACAACGCTTTTTTTAAGTGTCATATATATGTTTACAACTGTAGTGCTAAGATTTTGGCCATAAAATCTGTTCATTGTGTTTTTATATGCCATATAAATGTGGTTCATACACTGGGACAAATTGTTCGTACATTTTATTGCACTTAAAAATATTTATACGATTATTTCAAATTGTAATCGATCACAAGTGGTAAAACCAAATGTACAAAACATTCTTTCTGTGTAAGCATTTAATACAAATTTATTAGGGGTTAGTCTACGATTAATGTTTATAGGATTACGGATTCATAAGGAAAGGTAATGGAAGCTTAAATAAGATTAATGGGGCTCCAACATGGTATAATCCGACCTGTGACCTTGCGACGTCTCATTTAAAAGAACATGTGATCTTGAAAACATTTTTTAACCAGATGCTCCGCAGGGCGCAGCTTTATACGACCGCATAGGTTGAACCCTGAACGGTTGGGGCAAGTATGGACACAACATTCAAGCTGGATTCAGCTCTAAATTTGGATTGTGATTAAATAGTTGACACAGCATAGGTTTTGGACACAGAATGAATGTGGTCTAATGAACTTAAAATATTTTTTTTGTCTTTGAGCAATCACTATATGCTGTTGAATATTAATCCTCTCAAAAAAATGTTTGAAGAAATTTTCTTTTTATTTATGAAATCTGAAATGAGAAAAATTAACCCCCCCCCCCCCCCCCGCACCATTTTTTTTCACATCCCCCTTTCCCTTTTTTCAAAACTGATCTCAATTCAAATTTCAAATGGAGTTTGCAACAATAACTACTCATTTAAATACATCATAAAATATTAAAATGTAACAAAAAGTGCTTGTTATCACTGAATGGTAAAGAGTGTTTTAATTTATCAGTTGGTAGTAAAAGTGAATATACATTGTGCATTGTATAAAACAATGATTTAAGTTGATTCAACTACTATTCTGGACAAAGAAAGATAACTCCAATCAATTGAAAATTTCTTGCTATTGTACAATATTGTGCAATTAGATATTTCTTGCTATTGCGCAATACTGTGCAATTGAAAATATTTGCTATTGCACAATATTGTGCAATTGAAGATTTCTTGCTATTGCACAATACTGTGCAATTGAACATTTTTTGCTATTGCACAATACTGTGTAATTGAAGATTTCTTGCTATTGCTGAATACTGTGCAATTGAAAATTTCTTGCTATTGCACAATACTTAATATAATAATTTTGGATCCTGATTTGAACCAACTTGAAAACTGGGCCCATAATCAAAAATCTAAGTTCATGATTAAATTCAGCATATCAAAAAAGCCAAAGAATTCAATTTTTATTAAAATCAAACTTAGTTTAATTTTGGACCCTTTGGTATTTAATGTAGACCAATTTGAAAACGGGACTAAAAATTAAGAATCTACTTACACAGTTAGATTTGGCATATCAAAGAACCCCAATTATTTAATTTTTGATGAAATCAAACAAAGTTTAATTTTGGACCCCGATTTGGACCAACATGAAAACTGGGCCAATAATCAAAAATCTAAGTACATTTTTAGATTCAGCATATCAAAGAACCCCAAGGATTCAATTTTTGTTAAAATCAAACTAAGTTTAATTTTGGACCCTTTGGACCTTACTGTAGACCAATTGGAAAACGGGACCAAAAATTAAGAATCTACATACACAGTTAGATCCGGCATATCAAAGAACCCCAATTATTCAATTTTTGATGAAATCAAACAAAGTTCAATTTTGGACCCTTTGGGCCCCTTATTCCTAAAAAACTGTTGGGACCAAAACTCCCAAAATCAAACCCAACCTTCCTTTTATGGTCATTAACCTTGTGTTTAAATTTCAAAGATTTCTATTTACTTATACTAAAGTTATGGTGCGAAAACCAAGAATAATGCTTATTTGAGCCCTTTTTTGGCCCCTAATTCCTAAACTGTTTGAACTAAAACTCCCAAAATCAATCCCAACCTTCCTTTTGTGGTCATAAAATACACTTCATTCATAAATGTGTGATAGTTACCCCCAATTTGGATTTATTAGACCAAAAAGTACAAAATGAGGGATTGAGAGGTACAGTGGAGATCACTTCTAACCTCTCATTAGCTTAAACATATTTATTTATAGTGGATTGGGAAACAAGTTTTGCAACTTATATTAATCCCTTTCCACTTTGCGGGTGCGAGTGCTGCCTTGTAGCGGCATTAGCCTACTCTTTTTCGAAATCTACAAGGGTGTCTTTAACGTGCAAGAGATATGGCTCTCTCTTAACACGGGTCAGCCATTTATCGTCCCCTTCCGACGGACAATCATCGTTTCCTCAAGACCATACTCGCAAATGGTGTCAAGGGAGAGCCGAAAATTGAGTTCCTGAAATTTTCATCCCAAACGGGAATCGAACCAGGAACCTTTAGTGTTAGTAGTCCGATGCACTAACCACTACACCACGGCTCTCATTAGAAAACTGTCCGGATTATAGTCAAGAACAGTTCTAAATGAGAATTATATATATATATATATATATATTCTATTTTTTTTTTACTTATTTATGTTTAATTAAAACTGTTCTATGGATAGAGCTGACTAAATCAATTCTAGCCGTAAAACTGACCAAATCAGTTCTAATTGTAGAACTGTTCTAGTCGTAGGACTGTTCTAGTCGTAGAACTGACAAAAAATTTGGTGATTTGGTCAGTTCTAGGAAGAACTGTTTAAAACTGTTCTAGGGAAGAGCTGTCAGGGTCTGATCAAATCAGTTTTCGGTTATAACTGTTCTAGCTAGAACTGTCAGATTTGATGAGAGGTTAGAAGTGATCTCCACTGTATAATGGACCCAATGGAATATTATTGTCTTTTGTATCAATATTCAACTGTTCGTATGCAGATACGTTGAATATTTGATCATTTATTGGAGAATTTATTGCTCTACACTGTATAGCGTTATTCCTTCATGATGTGGCATGATTTGAATTTTTGGTCAAAATCTTGCACAAATTGCGGTAATAGATTTCATTTTAATAAATCTATACTTCATTTCTCTCAAACTATTAAGCTGATTATAACAAAACTTGGCAGTAATGCTTGTTCATGAAGTGATCTAAGTCAGTGTAATATAAAGACTGGATCATTCGAATTATGAAGCACCATTGCATTTTATATGGGACAAAATGACACATATGGCAGCTTCATACATCACCAAAGTCATGTGATGTCTTACTTAATTGTATATGGAGGGTGGTAAAAATATATTTCCATTTTACTGTTGTAATGTTCTTCTTGACATTTTGTCTCTTTAAGTATGTTTAAAACTATTTGTTTCTATGTTCAAAAATCATTGATCCCCCACTTTGAAACTATACAAAAATTGAACCACCTTTTCTCCCCATACAGAAAAAAACTTGATCCCCCCTTTATTTTGACCAGATAAAAAAATGATAAGTCCCTTAACGAGTTCGGTAACTCATTTTGACCACTTAGATAACTTGTGATAACAACTTAGCAAACTCGTTTAAACAACTAAGCTATACTCATTCCGTTAAATTGTAAAGCTCAATCATTTAATAGTGGTTGTTTAGACACATGAAGGTATATTTTTTTCCATATTTGAATTGCTTATGTGAAAAAATAGCTTGTATGCACATTTTCGTAAAAAATCATCATGCGATCGAAACTGTATCGTATGCCCTTTACGTAAAAATTGCTATATCGTGGCCGAATATTCAAAGGATCACTATAGCTATCAAATTCATGTTCACCGATTTGACTTAAATTCTCATATTTGATTTATAACTACATGTAAAACATTTATTCAAATTTTAAAAAGTCTAAAATAAACAATTTACAGGGCATTGACTCGATAATATACAGCCTCGTTTCGTACATGTGTTGTAGTCTTGACGCCATCTAATTAACTATATCTAGTTGACCTCCGATGTTCATAGAAGCGATATAAACATAAATATAGATATAAATAGAACGCGAACTCATGCAATTGGATTTTTCTAGGTCTGTTTAATTTCATATTATAGATTAATAATGTTAATAATCGTTTTTACCTGTACAAAAATGATGTTTTTTTGTGGATCGAATCAGTCAATCAAATGATTTACCTTTGTTTCTTTTTCAGTGTTGACATTCTCTTCCTTTAAGTAACCGAACACGCACAGTTCTTCCGTTATCCACCCCTAGCTACGGGGTTAAATTAAAGTTCACATGCATACGGATTCAATTAAGTTGAGTTAATCACTTGCATGTGAATAATTCACCATCAATGTTTCTTAGCTTAGTTTGACAAAATTGTACAATACTGACTACGAATTATTATTTCACTATTTCACTCACATTAATGATTGAACTAAACAAAATACTACTTGGCCCTTATACCACATCTTCTTACATCTGTTATTATTTTTATATATATATTATATATATCGTAACTAGTGCCCCATACAATGTGAAAATTTAGCAAGTGTCTTCAATCATTTCCATTTTTTCATTTTTTTAATGATTTTTTTTTACCTTTTTCAACTGATTCTTATAATTTGTTTTCGTGTTGTGCTGTAACACCACTATCCCAAGTAAGGGTAGGATAGGGTTGAACGCTCACATATTTAACACCCGCCAATTTTGCATGTGCTTTCCCCAAGTCAGATTCCTGTATTTCAGTGGTTGTCGTTTGTTTCTTTTTATCGTTTTTAATATTGGTCGAAGAACAAAAACTCCTTTTATTTAAACTTAACTGTCAAATATATACTTCATTTAAAAGTATGGTGTGCGATTCTTCACACATACAATTTCTATTCGTATATGAATATGCACTCATTCTATAACAGTATATATAACATGATTAACTATATAAATACATAATGTCTTCGTATTTTGCAGGGAGAAAGCAACGAATCGCAGGTACATATACTGCTATGTGTATTACGTCGAAGTGGGATGCGTGTTTTCCGAAAGTTTATCGAGGTATTACGGACGTCAATGGACAGCTGGGTAGCTGATGTAATTTTAGACACAAATGTTGCAGAAACTGCTTTTATGGGGAAAAAGTACACATTAATTGACCATATAAAGAAAGAGGACTATTACGAAGATAATGCTAGTACGGAGTACAAAGCATTAGATGTAATACCTTACAGCATCCCGCAAATATCAGACAAATATGCAAGCAAGAGAACAATTTCTAATTTATCGGAAAAAATGGCGGCTATCAAAAGTATGAATTCTCGGGGATATGGTTTGTCATCGTCGAATCAATTACAGAGGATGACAACAATGTTTGACAGTGAAAGACAGACTCAAGAGGCAGCTTTAGCGGTTTTAAGACAAGAAGAGAACGCAATAAGAGAACTTCTTGACCAAAACATCAAAGAACAAACACAGATTCGAAGAAACCAAAAATCTCTTTATGAAATCGACAAAAAGTTAAAGCAAATATCGATGGAAACCTCTCAGTTATCAAGTCCGTTACCAAGATCAAACAGAGCTCGGGAGAGACTGATGCATATCCAAAGAATGCCAAGGTTGAATCTTTCACGAGATGATATGATAAACAGTACCTGAAAGTATTTTTTTTAAAAGCATTTACAATAAAGCAAGCTATCTTTTGCAACCACATACGCCTTTATTTGGTTCATATCAATGTTTTCATAATGATTATTTTTTAAATATATCCAGAAAAAATATTGAAACCATCATCATCATCATCATCAACCTGATGACATCAAGAGATTGTGAATAATAAATTAATTATGTTTTTGTTCATAAATTTTGTTCTTATTTTTTTATACGTTAGCTTATTCACAATAGTCGAGTTTATTAAACGAAAAAAATACAATTTTAGTTTGCTGGTTGGTTAATTAATCTTATGGGTAAACATCCAATATATATATTTGATAAGATTTGAAAGTCCAACAGTTAAAACTTGAAAAGGTAACATGACAAGCGCCTAGCTAGCCTACTATAAAACAACTACGTTTACCCGAGCAGTGTCACAAACATGTTAAACAAGTTAAAATTACCATCATTAGCAGAGACGATTACTAATCCAACTTATTTGATTTCATAAAGTGATAACCAATTTATGAAATGAAATAAGTTACTGATACAAAGCCTAGTAGCAATCAATCATGTTTGAGCGAATCGACAATAGTACCAGACAAAACCATATACAAACATAGTTACAGACATATCCAAACTTCCAAGGACACATACAAATGGTCGTATTTTCCTCGCACAATCAAACAATGCTAGAAACTTCGCGTGATTTGCGTGCGCACCAACATGTATTTTTCAGTATTTAGGTTTTTGTGACCCAAATGAGAAGACTTTACCAATACTCAAAAAAATATTTCCATGTGTTTCAAAATTTATGATGTAAATATCCACGCTGCAACTTTTCATAAATATATTAAAAACAAGTATGACTCATGCATGTGTCCTTAGTACACGGATGCCCAATCCGCACTATCATTTTCTATGTTCAGTGGACCGTGAAAATTGGGTAACTCCTCTAATTTGGCATTAAAATTAGAAGGATCAAAGGAATCATGTGTACTAAGTTTCAAGTTGACTGGACTTCAACTTCATCAAAAACTACCTCGACCAAAAACTTTAACCTGAAGTGGGACAGACGGACGAACGAACGGACAAAAGAACGCACGAACGGAGGCACAGACAAGAAAACATAATGCCCATAAATAGGGCATACAAAATAATATCCATACATATAACGGATATATTTACGTTACTGTTGTCAGGTCATAATAGTTATCAAAGGTACCAGGATTATAATTTAGTACGCCAGACACGCGTTTCGTCTACATAGGACTCATCATAAAAGATAGCATATTTTGGTATTAATTTTGATTCATTCATAGGGTCTTTGCATCGGATATAAACACATTTATTCTAAAACAAGTTGTTGACATGGTACGGGTTATCTTCTTCTCGTATACATTATGATGGAATGATACTAAACTACTTACGGGTTGGATCGTGTTTAATTTTCATATGACGAATGAAGACATACGCTACAATCAGTTTAATTGAGGTTCTGGATCTGGCATGTCAGTAACTGTATAGTAGCCTTTTGTTAATTTATGTATCATTGTCATTTTGCTTAGTTTCTTCTGTTACCTCCTCGATCATCGGACTTTGACTTCTTTAAAACTGAGTTTTCTATGCGTATTACTGTGTTTTTGTGTTTTCTACGCTGGCTAGAGGTATATAAATGGGAAGGGTTGAGATCTCACAATTCATTTTTTTTACCCCGTCACAATTTAGCGCCTGTCTCAAGTGAGGAGCCTCTGGCCTTGCATGTACGAAATTTAAACAGTGATTTTTTAAATAATACTACAGCAATGGATGACAAAACGTGCAGTCGAACAAATGACAAAATTAAGGGGTCAACAATAGTGTGCTATATACTCAACTGAATTCCGAAAGGTATTCAACATAATAGCGTTACGAACAGGACAAATGTGCTCATCAGAATATGTCAAAATAAAATCTGTTTTTAAATCAAACTCTATTTATATTTATGATTGTAAGATACAAATTCATTGCTGTATAAATACTCCTTAAAAAATAGCATAAAGTTCACGGACTAAGAAAATTATCACAGAATAAGATTATTCCTTGCATTCATCAACTTGATGATAACATGGTCGAGGTAAAAATCTGTTGTAAAATTTGTGGCAAAGTTTTCGTGTCCATACAAGCAAAAGCATGTCCCATCGGTAATTCCTTGATCAACTGAGAAGCCTGGTCCTCTAAAGAACCGATAAAAATAGCATAGGCATTCACCTTGTCGTTTGAACGCAATATTTGCCCAAATCGACGAGGAGAAATGCCATATCGGTCAAAGTTCGCATCACTTAACAGAATGACAAAATGTTCGTCTGCTTCTTCTTCTGCAAGACTGTCTATTGCATGTTTTGTTGCCGTCAATGTATTATCACCGCTCAAACAAAATTGAGAATGTGCATGCATTGTTTTAAGAATAACCAGTCTTTCCTTGTTGTTTGCAGGAATTTTGTCTATCTTGCATATCTCCAATTTATGATCTTCTCCGGAATGCCCAATAATATCGTATTTGAATTTTTCTTCGTAATTTTGAAAGGCTTCCATCATCATAAGCGTCGCTTCCATTTCCCGCTCTAAACGTCCATCATAGCCATTAAATCTATACATACTTCCAGAAACGTCGACAACCAATCGAATACGCTTAGGCTTTTCTTGTGGCGTTCCAAGTTCGGGTTCCTTCTCTCCCCTTCTTTTGTAAATGGCCTTTTCACCTGTAAGCCCCTCAATTAATTTACCATCATCTAAATCACCGTATGACTGGTTTTTCAGCCACTGTCTTTCTTTCCCTTTAGCTTGTAAACTGTCCAAAACTACCCGTAATGACTGCACTTGACTCCTCACACTGCCAGAGAACTTTTCGTAAGTTTCAGCATCGTATTCACTCATATTTATTTCTTTCAGTCTTTCTTTAAATGCCTTCTGTGCCATTTCTCGAGCAGCCTTTTTGACTTCTTCTGGAACTTGGTCTTTCTGCCACTGAGGCACTTGATATACCTTGTTGTGGCCGCCATCTAATCTATAGGGTCCACCAAAACCTCCGAGTCCTACAGCAATGAGACATACATGTGTTAATTGTGTATGAAATACTAGTTCAAATTACTCAGAATACTGATTTATATACAAGAATTACATAATCCTGAGATATTGATAAGCTTTATTTTACGAAAATAGTCATGTACAAAATGATACCAACCTTTACTGTTTCAAGTGGTACAAAAGGTTCTGAATCTTAATTTGCCTTTGTTTTCGTGATTTTCAAACATGCTAAAACAAAAGTTTTACGATTGCAATATGGAGTTCAAAATTTAGCTTTTTTAAAATGTAATTAGTAAAACGGTTAACAAACATTTCTTTAATAGCTGTGTACTTTCTTCACCTTTTCTAGATTCATTTTAAGCTTTAAAGGAAAATTCTTATTAAAGATGTGAATTTTTTAACAGCTTCAAAAGCGTAGCAATGTTTGCAAACGAATATTTTCAAACTGCATCACAAAATCAAAAAAAGAAATTTTGATATGAAAAATTCCCGTTAAATCGGTTTAATTACTATAAGTAGTATACTAGTAATTTGAGAATTCACAATACTCACAACATAAACAAACTACTCACCAGCAGTGTTACTACCTCCAGTGCCACCAGCCCAAGTATTACCGCCATGATGTGCAGCACCAGTTGGGTCAGTCTTTCCATGTTTTGGGTTATCTGCTTTGCGATCACTTTCCTTGTCGTAGGTAACCTGTAAAGGTTTGTCGTCTCCGTGTCCAATCATTCGCCTCCATTCCTCGAGAGACCGTTCAATATTAACCAGGGCAGTTTCCCACATTCTTATACACCCTCCTGTATCAACAGTAACTAGACCGTCGTTGCTAGCTGGGGCCATTAACACAGAGGAATTGGATATGTCGTACAACCACGAAGTATATGGAGATGTACGGGTTGCTCCTGGTACAGGAATATATCTCAAGGTACGGTTCACAACATCTGTAATTTCAAGGAATCCACTTGCATCTCTCGGTTTCTGATCCTTTTCGTATACATTTTCCGGTACTTTCCAGGGTGGTATTGACCTTACTATTTGCCCAGAGTTTGGCAAATGAAGAATTGCACCTTTTGACTGTGAAGCAGATGCAGATGACGATGGTTTACCAAGAAGACCTAACATAGGATCTATTTTTCCTGATAAACTATTATTAGCTAAAGGTGTCCGTGGTACTGAGAAAACTTCAATGCTGGATGAATCTGGAAACCCAGACAGAATAGTAGCATAGCTGGTAGGTGTAACAACTACTCGATTTGGACCAGTTGTTGGTTTATCCAAGGATTTTGATAACTGTACGTCACTCAGAGGTAAGGGTGCTGATGCTAATAATTTCAAATCGATATTCTGCTCGTCAATATGACTGAAAATAAAGTCGTTGTCTGCATTTAAATGTATTAAATACTTCTTATTATCAGTTGCAGTAACAGTCCATTTGTTATCTCCGACTTGGAGAACGTCTTCAATATTCACAGGTAAAGATATACAATGAGTGTGTGGCCCAGTAAATGCAACTATTTCGTCTCCACCTTGTTTGAAGAATATAACAGTACCTTTAGAATTTGGAAGCGTACTCGGCAACATTTTGAATTGGTTGGGATTTTGTACAGGTTTTGAAGGAAACATCCGTTTCTCAATTTGTGTTTCAGGCAATGAACTCGATGAAATTCTAACAACCTCACCTCTTTCATAATTAATGGACAACAATACATTTGCGACTTCCTCGTGGACTAATAAATTATCGTCAAGTGGCTCTGCCAAAGGAGCTAATTTTACCCTTGGACGATATGATCCCGCAACACCCGGAAATAAATCATACATATCAATAAAACCTGCTTCAGAGGTTCTTGGATTAAGTGTGAATAAGCCAACCGGATTAGCAGTTGCTATGTGGATGATGTCCGAAGACCCTTTGCCTTGTGATCTATTTTCTGCCTTTGTTACTGCAATATCGCTAATAACTGTTGTTTCATTCATTGGAAGACTCCAGAAGGCTTCTTGTTCTGAAAACGTTGTTGATCTTGATTCCTCTTTTTCTAATTTGAATTTCTGTATCGCAATTTCTATCGGACCTCTCATGCTAACGTTGGTAGTTTCCATGGGCAATGTCATCAAAGCTATTAATAAAGGAAAAATATTGAAAAATAAGACATCAACAAAGTAAAACAAGGAAACTTGACAAACATCATTTACGTATAGGCAACAATATGGTAATCAAGCACAAGCAATAACCCTTTCAAAGTCGCAATCTCTAGGTCGTCCCGAGCCATCATTATTTACGCCATAGACCCAAGTTTGGGAAGCAAATTAATAGAAAAGTTTGAATGAGCGACAACAGACGGGGAATATCAAAGGCATATAGTACAAGTATTCAAACTCCGACAACGGCATGGCTAAAAAACGACAAAAATATTAATTGATATCCTGTTCGTCAATATGACTGAAAATAAAGTAGTCTGCATTTAAATGCATTATCAGTTTTTAGGAATTTTCGGTCCTCAATGCTCTTCAACTTTGTACTTTATTTGGCCCTTTTAACATTTTTGGATTTCAGTGTCACTAATGAGTCTTTTGTAGACGAAACGCGCGTCTGGCGCAAATATAAAATTTCAATCCTGGTATCTGTGATGAGTTTATTTACAGTCAACTCGTTATCTCCGACTTGAAAACTTCTTCAAAATTTAGGTAACAATACAATGAGAGCGTGGCTCAGTAAATGGAATTGGTTCATCTCCACCTTGTTTGAAGAATAGAACTATCGTAAGATAAACAACATCCTTTCACGAAAAAAACTGAATTTGCAAGCAAAAACGAAAGGTTTTGTAGGCGGAAGTCTATGCATTTAATCTCCACAAAGTTTTTATGCCCCCGTCCGTCCTTTTTTGTTTCCACACTCTAACTGTAGTTAGCCTTATGCAAACTTTATAATACTCATACACAATGCTTAGAACCACAACACACAGACAGACTTCGATTTTGAGTTGTAATTAATGTACCGTTCAAGAGTTATATCCTTCTTCGATTGCAAGGCTTTAGCGTGGGCATCGGTGACATGTGCACGCAAACTTAACGTGAATACCTGATCTATAACATGAGGTGTAGGTAAAAAAAATCTGTTCGACGAACATCTAAGCACACACCAAATATAGATGACACATTGCAGTCAATGCAGATAGAATTTGAGAAACGGACTGCACCAAGAAACCTTCACGATGACCAATGAAGTTACAAAAATGAGGTCGATTCCACATTAACCCTGCTTTACTGACCATGATTGAAGAGAAAAAGGTTGAACAACATGTGTAACATGGAGCTACTAAAGGCCAAATGAACCCTGTCAGATGAAACATGAATGCAGCTTTCAATCATTCCATAAACCAAATTAAGTTAATCTTATAATATAATATCTTTGAATAAAATGATCCGCAGGGCGTAGCTTTTACCGACTGGAAAGGTCGAACTCTGAACAGTTTGGGTAAGTATGAACACAACATTCATGCTTGATACAAATATAAGATGGGGTATGGGTGCTAATGAGACAGCTCTCCATCCAAGTCACAATTTGTAAAAGGTAAAGCATTATATGTCAAAGTATAGCCTGTACAGCTCTAAATTTGGATCGTGATAAGGTATTTGACATAGCAAAGATTTCTAACACAGAATGAATGTTGTCTTAGAAGTAAAATAAACAAAAAACTAAAATTGTTAATTTTTCTTTTTAAGGTCCAATATCCAAAATCTAAATACATGTTTAGATCCAGAATATAAAAGCCCAATATTTCAAGACTTTGAATTAAACCACATAGAAATTAAATAAATATATAAATAAATGCGCTGTTCCTTTACTTTTAGGTGTGTTTTTGCTCTGCACTATTGATTTTGTGTCATGGATGGATATCCGATATCATTTGTTTTTTTCTTTCTATTATTTGCACCATATCAAAGAATCCAAGGAAATATTTTTTTTATGAAATTAAGAGAGATTAGTTTTGAACCCTTTGGACATGAATGTGTTACAATTTGATAACAGGGCCTAGATCCAAAAAACACGTTGCTTTGGACATGAATGTGTAACAATTTGATAACAGGGCCTAAATCCAAAAACACGTTAAGATTTAGCATATTAAAGAACCCCGTATATTAAATTTTTGCTGAAATCAAACAAAGTTTAATTTTTGAACCCAATTTGGACCAACTTGATAACTGGACCCAAAACAAAAAAAAATATAAATACACGTTTAGATGCAGCATATCAAGAAGCCTGACAATTAAATTTTAGACCATTTTGACAGTAATGTTGACCAATTAAAAACGGCCCCTAAAAAGATTCTAAATAACTGGTAAGATTTGGCATATCAAAGAACCCCTATAATTTATTATTTAATGAAATTAACCAAAGTTTAATTTAAAACACTTTGGACCTCAATGTGGACCAATTTAAAAATAGGGGCCAAAATTAAAAATCTAAATAGATATAAGAATATGTGGTATGAGTGCCAATGAGACAACTCGCCATCCAAGTCACAACATAAAGGTCAAAGTACGGTCTTCAACACGGTGCCTTGGCTCACACCAAACAGCAAGCTATAAAGGGCCCCAAATAACTTGTGTAAACCCAGTTAAAAGAGAAAAACAACAGTCTAATATATATAAAAAACAAAACGAAAAACATAGTTAGATTCAGAATATTAAAGAACCCAAAATATTCAACTTTGAATTAAAAAAAAACATTGAAATTGGTCAATAAATGAGAATTTATACAAAACTATTGTTTTGATCCCTCTTCCGAAACGGTTAAGGACATTATCCCAATAATCGATCTAAACATTTATTTCTTTTGAATAGAACCTTGTTGTGTAATTTCACAGAGATCCATATAAGAGACATGTATTGTCGAAATGCGCATCTGGTGCAGGAAAATTGGCACCGTTAATGTTATTACACAAGTTATTGTCCTGAAACAAGAAACATGCTTGTTCATGGCCATTATTGGGCCACCCATTCTTAAACTCTATCGAACAATAATCCCTTAAAACTTGTACAATTTCACGGAGATCCATACACACATACTAAATTAATTGTCTGGAAACAAAATATCTTCGGACAAATACGATGACGATTAAGTCAAACCATAAAACGACCACAACAAATTTGCAGTCGTACAAAACGAACTTCCTAGACAACAACTTCACCATATAAAGTTGGACTTAATGCTAAACGCACACGCGAAACCGATATAAACACAAAAACATAACATTTACCAATGCCCAAAATTAGGTCAAGATCATAAATTTAGAACAACTTTATTTTGGAAGAGCCTTAAAATCTTTATAGTTGAATAAATATCATCGAAAGACTGTTTTTTGGTTATCGCATAAATGAATAATAGCATTTTTACTACTATCAAAGAAAAAAAAACAATGAAAATGGACAATGGTTGGGTGTTCTTGGATTTATGTGTTTGCTTGAGGTCAAGGCAGACAGGTTACCACAAAACGTCTGCTTTAACGTCTTCTCTTGAAGTTGTAACAGAATGCAAAATATGAAGTTTATGGTGGACGTCCTAGAATGCAAATTGATCAATATTGTCTATATTGCAAATGCCGATACCAAGTCAGGAATATGACAGTTGTTGCCCATTCGATTGATGTCTTTGGGCTTTTTATTTTGCCATTGATAAAGGACTTTCCGTTTTGAATTTTTCTCGACGTGCAGTATTTTTGTGATTTTACTTTTCGCATCATTGAGTGATACTGGAAAAAGCCACGTCACAGTTGATTTAATTCTTGTATAAAGCTTGGTGTATGATGCCAATTTTAATTTAGTCCCTAAAAACATAGTTATACTACTATAACAAATTCTTGTATATATGTAGGACTCAGGGTGCGATGAGGACGCTAAAGTGCGATGGTCACGACACGCTGTAGTCCGATGGTCAGTTCGCTGATGTGCGGTGGTATATTTGACGTGTGATGGCTAGTTTAATATCTACAGATGTTGATTAATTATGTGAGGTAGATTTTTTTTTCATAGTTTGTAAAAATAATATCATTATTGTCTATGTTTGTCCTAAATTTCAGTTGCATACTAAATGAGAGATCGTCCTCTTTGATATTCTGTATGCTGACAAAATTCTGCAGTAACAATTTATCTTTTCTTTGTTCCTCTCGATAGTTCATCGTTACCGTAATTTCATAATACGGAGAGTGTATGTATTTAATGAACAATTTGTGACATTTTTACTTATTATGTCTGTTTGTTTTGTTCACACACCGTTGTCAATATAATAGGATTTGATGCGACTGTCATACAAGTGAGAGGTTAAGCGCTTTAAAACCAGATTTAATCCACAATTTTCTACATAAGAAAATGCCTGTACCAAGTCAGGAATATGACAGTTGTTATCCATTCGTTTAATATGTTTGAGCTTTTGATTTTGCCATTTGATTGGGGACTTTCCGTTCTGAATGTTCATCGGAGTTCAGTAATTTTGTGATTTTACTTTTTGTAGAAAAATCAAAAATCAATTGCAGAAGGTTCACTTTCCCCTTTCCATTAATTCTCCTCGTTTCTCGTAGAATTAAAAGTTTATAAGCTGCTTAAAAACTTGAAAAACTGCTGACATACAAATTGACTCCTACATCGACATGGAAAACCTTGAAAATGTAGTTTGTGTAGACCATCGCACTTCAGAGATACCGCCATCGCACTTTGGCGTAGCTATCAATAAGTTAACGTCACAATACCACCATCACACTTCAGCGATAAACCATCGAATTTCAAAGTATCATCACAGTTCAGAGTACCATCGCGGTTCAAAATCCTACATATATAAGAAGAAATTAGAAATATCGTATTAACCTGTGTGTTTGCGATCACCTTGACTTGATATTTGAAGCTGTCCCTTCAACTCAAATTTTGGCAGCGGCATAAGTCTTGCTAAATTCACCACTGCCTCGGTTGCTCCAAATGGTATACCATGTTTCTGCATTGTTTTTACAATAGTCTCTTTAAGTTCATTATTGTAGGAATCAAAATCAAAAACATTCCTTACAACTGCGGTCAATCCTTCATCTGGATACATCTGTAAATGTTTTACCATGTTGACAATTTCTCTAGTTGAATAAGGATATGCAATTAAACCCTGGTCTGCCAAATCGCGAAGTTCACCAAAGGCCTGAACTAGTTTACGTAATGTGCCTTCTGGAACGTCAGGTCCATACTGTTTCAGCATTTCCATTTCAGATTCCATATCAGGATTATTAATTGCGTGACAACTAAAAATATCTCCTAATGCTCCAAAAAAGTCGTTTCCTAAAAATGGAAATCCAGGACGGTTAGCTAAGACTATCATTCGAAAATCTGGATGGCTCAAAATCAGTTCTGCTGATGGTTTCAATCCAGAATTATGTGGTACAATTCGTCTACCATCACCTAAGTGCATTTCGCCAGATTCAACTAGTGTTTTCAGAATGCAAGTCACATGCGTCAGTGCCTTGTCTGCCTCGTCCACAACAAGCACATGGCCTTCTTTGACAGCTCTTACTAAAGGAGAATCCTCGAATATTATGATCCCATCTTTCACAGTTGGTTGAAGTGTTAGTGTCTGAACTGTTGTGTCTCGGTGTAACTGAATGTATTCTCTCGGTCGATTTAACAACTGCAAAAATCTATCTACGATTTTATTTTTCCCTACACCTTGGTTCCCAACAAGAAGTAAATGTTCCCCAAGTAAGAAATCCTTCATCATATCTTCCATAACCATTAAATGTTGATGGTTCTCATAAAATAAAATGTCAGGTACTTTTGTTCTGTTTTCTGGATTGTACAATGGAATTGACGTTCTACCTATCCGTAATCTGCCCTCCTTTACTTCACAAGTCATATCTTTATCAGAATAATCTAAGTTGTGCTGGTCTTTTCTAATGTCAGCAGCTTCCAAAGCCTGATCAAGACTCACTTTTGGAAGACGTGGTAGAAATCTAGCTAAACAAGCTTTCTGTACAACATTGTGGAAATCTTTACTAGGGAAAGCTGCTAAGCGCTTAGCAATTCGTAACAGCTGACGTGTTGACAAAGATGAAGCAACTGAATTCATAGCAGGATCCGTGGATGAACGCAGCTGGTGAACAAATGCAAACAATTTGGTCAAGTCTGGACAATCTTTAACGACTGATTGAATGACCTGCATTTCTTCCTGTTTAGAAAGGCGTCTTTGGTTGTGGAAAAGAAACATTGTAAGCATTTCAGGTGTTATCCACTGCTGTGTTCCACTTCCTGTTACTGGTGGTTCTGCTAAAGCAATAATTCTAAATGAAGGATGTATTGGGTGAATTCCTTTTGCACTGAGTTCTTCTGTCGTTTCTCCAGTTTTCTCTTTTATTTCTAAAAATCTATCTTGTCGAAGTAGTCGTGTGCCATCAAATAATTGTAGCTCACGATCATGTATCAATCTGTGTAAAACACCAAATGATCCTTGGTTAATTCTATGTACACCATCTAAAACGGCTAAATTCCCCTCTATTGCTGCTGTCAATAAAGGAGACATTCTCCAAGTGGTGTCTCCGTTTGGTAAAGTGTGGCGTTGCTGAAGCAAATCTCGTGACGTCATGTCTTGGTATAGCATAATGGGTTCTACATGGTAACCTAACATCTCAGCAAATTGTTCTACAATGGCACTTTTACCACTTCCCCGTGGACCAACAATACAAAAATCGCCAACCATATGAGACTGAATCATTTCTGCCAACATATTATCAAGATAAGGTGTAGGAACGAATGACTCTTTGCCAGTTCTATTTAAAGGTTTTGTCCCAACTGTGACACTTAATTTTGACTTATCGTTTAATATCACAGATGCTTGATCGTTAGATGCTACTGGAGGTGAAATTTCTTCAGTCTTTTTGGATAAGTCATTTTTTCCTAACAATTCAAATTTTGTCAAAAGTTGTTTGACAGCTGTTTGTCCTTCTTTTCCAAGCATTACGTCATAAGGATATAATCTCTGTATTAAGTTATAAATGTTGGTATCTGGTGCAGTGTTTAAGATCTTGGCAATTGACGAAATATTGGAAATGGGGAAATCTGGTAATCCTAGTGTATTGGATTCTTTTGTCAAAACTGCTGTAGCAAACGACAGCACTTGAGACAACTGATTTGTTGGTATATTATGAAGTTCATCCTGCAGACTCTGCATCATTTCCTTAAATGTTGGGGAATGAATGTCTCTTGCCTGAAATCGTGAACGCAAAGGAGGATCTAAAGGGTTTCCCTTATATTTAGGCACAGGATGACCTAAAGCAATTACCCGAAATCTTTCATTTACCCGTACTAATTTTAGCTGATCAAGCTCTTCTTTTGAATGATCTTCCAAAAGTTTATCATACCGTTCTGCTGCAACAAGGAATCGTCCATCATCTAGTTGCATCTCACGATTTTCCAACAAATTGTTCAGAATAGGTAGTACATTTCTTTCAGCTTTTTCTATTCCCTCTAAAAGTAATATTCGCCCATGCGTTGCAGCTCTCACGGCGCACTGGTCTAGATAAAAAGCATTCCCAGAATGGATCTCCCGCCTCTGCTTTATGTCAGACTCAGTTGTGTCTCTTGACAAGGCAATGTATTCTCCTTCACGATTGGTAAGTTGTAAATACATCATGGCCACCTGACGTCTCAATGGTCCTGGTGAACCTAAATAAAATAAGGAAAATTTTATGACTTGTTATATCAATGAACTCACCTTTATAAGATACCAGGATTAAAATTTTAAAAAAAGTTAAAAAACAAAAAAGGCCCAAAAAGGTATGAAGTTAAAAGGTTTTGTCAAATACAGCTTTAAAAGGGTAGTCTATTTCTGGGGTCGAACATTGATAGAATCCAAAGTTTTGTAAACAGTTACCTTATAACTATTACCTATCATGACATTATCAATGATAATTTGTGTTGTGCCGCTGAAACTCTCAATGAGAAAAAGCTCCACAAGCCAGGGCCGTAACTACATTGAGGCAAATGAGGCAAATGCCTCATGTTAGAAATTTCAAAAAAATAAAATGAAACAAAAGATTGTCTTCATATCAAATTGTTTTCACGGATAGTGTCTTGCAAGAAGCAAGTTCTCTTCACCCTCTTGTGTCACCCCTGCATGTTTTTCGTGATCCATATTCTATTTTACTTTTAGTTTTCAGAGTTGATGGTCTATTGTTTGAACCTCTGTGTCCCGGGTTTGTTTTTTGTTTATTTATTGTCCTACTTTATGACTATATTCTGAGTGTTGATTTTCATTTGTAAACGCGAGGCTTTTCAATGATGCATGTCCACCAATGTCGAGACACTGTGCCAGAAAATATTTTAAGAATATACGATGCTACTGGACACAGAAAAAAAATGTCATTTCTGCATGGAGAATTGAACTTGAAATCAAATATTACAAAACTGTTTTTTTTTTTTTTTTTGGTAGATAAATATATATAGTTTTAATCAAAGTAAGGTCACCAATTTCCTGATATTAAATAATTTGAAAAAAAATAATGTATTGCCATATGACCTTTTACATTGAAGGATTAAACTTGCATTAAGTCGTGTTCAGACCCTTTAACAAAAAATAAAGGAATATGGGGTAAACGTGCACGGGGCAGGCTTATCGCACACAAAGTCAATGCATCGAAAAAATACAAATGATCAATAGTCAAAGTTTTTATTCATGTTCTTCATCTTCATAGTTGTAGGAGGGTCTTCATAAAAAAAAAAGGAATCATTAATACCGTTAAACAAGGTAAAGATCAGGTCTCCAGTGTTGAATTAATCAGTTACTTAAAGCATAATACTGCCCTGTGACTATAGTTAAATCTAGTTATAAAAAAATCAACAAAATCTTAGCACAATGCAAGACAAGAACAGACAGACAGACAAATTCAGTTTAATAATTATGAGATTTACGATTTTTACTTTATCCTACATATCGGTCTTTTAATGTTGTCCCTAAAACCTGAAAGTCTTAAATTACAATGAATCTATGTTTTTGCTTTGAGACCAGAATATTGTCGAAAAATTAGCTTAAAATCGATTGCATTGGATATACGCAGAATGCACGATTTTGCGTTAATTTTCTCAGAGCTTCTGTGGGCCTTGAGCGGCCCCCAAACCCCTCGTCAATTTTTTTTCGCCACGATACGCTCGGCGAAAATATAGTTTGCCTCACTATCAAAAGGGTCTAGTTACGGCCCTGCAAGCAAAAGCTTCGACCCAGTGGTAGTAATAAACTCAACATAGATACCAGGATTAAAATTTTGTCTGTCAAATAAAATGAGCCACAGGTTAGGAGAGGGTTGGGTGCGTGCTAAACAGTTTAACCCCGCCACATTATGCATGTGCCTGTAATTCAGTGGTTGTCGTTTGTTGCTGTGTTTTAAAAAATTCAACATTTATCATTTTGTACATAGATAAGGCTGTTGGTTTCCTTGTTTGAATTGCTTCACATTTGTCATTTCGGGACCTTTTATAGCTGACTCTGTGTCATTTTGGTCTCTTGTGAAGAGTTGTCTCATAGGCAATCACACGACATCTTCTTTTTTATATTTAACAAGAATGTGTCCATAGTACACGGATGCCCCACTCGCACTATCATTTTCTATGTTCAGTGGACCATGAAATTGGGTTAAAACTTTAATTTGGAATAAAAATTAGAAATATCATATCATAGGGAACATGTGTACTAAGTTTCAAGTTGATGTAACTTTAACTTCATCAAAAACTACCTTGACCAAAAACTTTAATCTGAATTTCGCACTATCATTTTCTATGTTCAGTGGACCATGAAATTGGGGTCAAAACTATAATTTGGCATTAAAATTAGAAAGATCATATCATGGGGAACATGTGTACTAAGTTTGAAGTTGATTGGACTTCAACTTCATCAAAAACTACCTTGACCAAAAACTTTAACCTGAAGCGAACGGACGCACAGACGGACGGACGAACGAACGAACGAACGCACAGACCAGAAAACATAATGCCCCTCTACTATCGAAGGTGGGGCATAAAAAGTAAATTAACAAAAATATTCAAATGGCAAAAATCAAATGATAAAACACATCAAACGAATGGACAACAACTGTCATATTCCTGACTTGGTACAGGCATTCTCAAATGTAGAAAATTGTGGATGTGTTCAAAGTCGCAACAATTAAAAATTAATGTATACTCTTTATAATGCCCCTTGCCTTGAAACAGGTTGGTTTATCTTTTGGTGCTTCCCCCTGTCCATGTGACCAAAACCAATGATTTCAGGGTGTTAGCTAGAGTATTCATAGCTTGATTGGAATTGAACTTTATCAGATAGAAGAAATAGGGAAGGCCCATACAAATTTAGAGTCAATAGGTCAAAGTCAACACGCTAAAATAGAAAAAATTGTAGTACAAATGTTGCTGTTACTTGTAACTTTAGAGGAATTGTTGGGAAATGTCTTTGGGATCCTAACCCGAGTTTGATTGGATGAAAATATTTTATTATACAGATGCAAGATACAAGGAAAAGAAGCATATCAATATAATGTATTATATATTGTATTATTTTATCAAAATCTAGATTCCTGCTTAATATCAAGTCATTATCTTTATGACATTTTAGTAGTAGATCAATATAATAACCAAATATGGCAATTTAATTTGTATTTCAGATTTATATAAAAAAGAAGATGTGGTATGATTGCCACCGAGACAACTGTCCACAAGAGACCAAAATGACACAGACATTAACAACTATAGGTCACCGTACGACCTTCAACAATGAGCAAAGCCCATACCGCATAGTCAGCTATAAAAGGCCACGATATGACAATGTAAAACAAATCAAACGAGAAAACTAACGGCCTTATTTATATAAAAAAAAAATAAACAAAAAACACATGTAACACATAAACAAACGACAACCACTGAATTACAGGCACATACATAAATAATGTGGCGGGGTTAAACATGTTAGTGGGATCCCAAATCTCCCCTAACCTGGGACAGTGGTATAACAGTACAACATAAGAACGAACTATAACTAGAGGCTCTCAAGAGCCTGTATCGCTCACCTGACTCTACTTCGGTTTTTGAAATCATATAAAAAAAGATAAAATTTGGCTACAAAGTAACAACACTTGGCCAGCACCTCCTAAGCAAAGGAACATTCATGCTATGTTTGGTTTCATTCAATTCAGTGGTTCTCTAGAAGAAGACTTGTGTATGCATTTCCCATAGGGTCCTATGTTAAACTAAGTCCCCCGCTAGCGAATGTTTTGCATAATTGATTGGCAACAAAGTAACAACACTTGGTCAGCACCTCATAAGGAACATTCATGCTATGTTTGGTTTCATTCCATTCAGTGGTTCTCTAAAAGAAGTCATTTGTATGCATTTCCCATTGGGTCCTTTGTTACACTAAGTCCCCCGCTGGCGGCCATCTTGGATGATGGATTGGCTACAAAGTAACAACACTTGGTCAGCACCTCATAAGGAACATTCATGCTATGAGTGGTTTCATTCCATTCAGTGGTTCTCTAGAATAAGTTTTTCAAAATGTGAAAAGTTAACGACGAAGGACGACAACGGACGCCAAGTGATGAGAAAAGCTCACTTGGCCCTTCTGGCCAGGTGAGCTAAAAATCAGTTGAAAAGGCTTAACTCATCAGATGGACAAAAATACAAGTGTTATGTTCTTAATTGATATGCCTATGTGAGTAGTTTTAGGAACTATATTTCAGAGTGTATAGATTTCGTGGTTAACCTGGCCACATCCTGGTGGATGATATGTTGCTTAGGGAAAATTCCAACATTGATTCCTATTTTTTCAAAAAAAGAATAGCTAGTCAAAGAATTTAAATACATGTTTTATAAAAACATTCAATATGTGACCAAAAAGCACAAACAATTAATGTGTGTTTTTGGTCACATTTTGAAACATTTATTGACATGCTGGTTGACTTATTCTTGCCTGCAACATTATTATGGCTTAATTGTGATTTATATTGCTCAATCTCTGCAATATGGAAGCATTTGTAACATATTTTACTGATGTAAGTTGAAGTACGGATTCAAAGAAATGTTTAACAAGAAGTAATTGTAACAGGATGCTGTTACGAAGTCTCCCAAACAAAGCTCCCATAACTCGCCATTCATATGGTCCCATGTTCATTTGATTTGATTTTTTGTCCCATACAAGAATACATGTATATATGGCTTACTGGTGGGGATCTCCATCATTTACAAGTATTCAAACAGGAGGGGGTGGTGGTGACCCCCAGGGACTTTACCTACATTTCATTTGATTTGTTTTATTGTCCCATAAAAGAATATATATGTTTTAGGGCTGGGGATGTTGACCATTAACAAGTTTTCATACAAGCTTGGGGTGGGGTGACCCCCTAGGGACTTCCCTTTTATTTCATTTTATTTGTTTTATTGTCCCCTACAAGAATATATATGGTTTAGGGGTGGGGATGTTGACCGTTTACAAGTTTTCAAACAAGAGGGGGTGGGATGGCCCCCCAGGACTTCCCTTTTATCTCATTTCATTTGTTTTATTGTCCCCTACAAGAATATATATGGTTTAGGGGTGGGGATCTGGACCGTTTACAAGATAATAGTACATTCTCAAATTGAACGGGGTGGGGGTGACCCCCAGGAACTTCCATTTAATTTCATTTGATTAGTTTTATTGTCCCTTACAAGAATATATATAGTTTAGGGGTGGGGATGTTGACCGTTTACAAGTTTTCAAACAAGAGGGGGTGGGGTGACCCCTAGGGACTTTCCTTTTATTTCATTTCATTTGTTTTATTGTCCCCTACAAGAATATATATGGTTTAGGGGTGGGGATCTGGACCGTTTACAAGATAATAGCACATTCTAAAATTGAACGGGGTGGGGATGACCCCCGGGGACTTCCATTTAATTTCATTTGATTTGTTTTATCGTCCCATTCAAGAATATATATGGTTTAGGGGTGGGGATCTGGACCGTTTACAAGATAATAGTACATTCTCAAATTGAACGGGGTGGGGATGACCCCCAGGGACTCACCCTATATTTCATGTGATTTGTTTTATTGTCCTATGATCATTTCTGAAGATTGCGTGTGTTTATCACTTAGTTTTCAAGTTATATTCATTTGAAAAATTTATAAAAAAAAATCCCATAGGGTTCTATAGTAAACCCCTCCCTTCTTTCTGCCCCCCAAAATACCCCTTAATAGACCCAAATGCACAAACGAAAGATTGATGGCTCACCTAGACATATTAGTCTAACATTCTATGAACCCCTAAGTAAATCTGACAAGCAGTTTTGGAGAAACGCTGCGGACAAGTTCATTTTTTAAAAGTGGCGGAAGAAAAAGAAGAAGAAAAAGAAGAAGAAGAAGAAGAAGAATAATAAAAATAATAAGAACTGAGCAAAAACAATAAGTCTCCAAACTTTGTTTGGGAGACTTAATGATGAAAAAAATCATGTATTAGTTTCAAATCTAACATCAAGAAATGTGTGCAATATCATTATTCCAATTCATGTCTAATTATCTCATGTTCACCAATGTCAATGTGAATATGAGTGAGGTTTTCAATTTTACTCATCAATAAAAAGTATGGCAAGTAAGGTAAGCATGAATAGGAACAATATGAAAAATAATCATGTTTAACCAAAAAAACAAAACAAACACAAACTGTGCATTTTCAAAATCAGTCTGCATATATACAACATGTATAAGGTTACAAAAATAGTTATGCAGTATGAAGTATTATTGCCACTACACACCAGCTTGGGTTTTGTCAGAGGAAACCTCACCAAATGTTTTTAAAGCAGCCAAAAATTGGATGTTCTTAATTTATAGAGCCTTAAAAGGATGTACAAAATGTACAGTCCAGCAGCTGGAGACAACCTACCTATAAGGAAGATATCCTGTCCCAGTGAATCCTTCTGCATAATCCATTGTAGATGTCTCAGTATGGACTGTGGTGAATCTTTATCAAGATACTTGGAAGGCACTAGTTCTGGATTTATAGCATCTTTTACGTTAATGGAAACTTCACCAATGCTGACACTAGACTTTCCAGAGCTGCTGGAACAATTTCGTATGGACAGAAACTCACAACCGGGTCTTCCATAGTTTCCTTTCAGTGTCCCTGACAAAACCTAGGGTAAGAAAAGGAATATCAAGTCAACTTATGTTTGTAGAGACAAAAATAGAATTTTTAAAATAACAAAAATATCAAACACCAAGGAAAATTTGATATGGAAAGTCCCTTTTAAAATAACAAAGGGTAAAATAAAAAGTTCAAACACATGATATCAAACAAATGGAAAACAAATGTCATATTCGTGACTTAGTACAGGCATTTTCTTTGGTTTTATAAGTAACTTAACCTCTCCCTTGTATGACAGTTGCATAAAATTCAATTTTCTTTCTTCAAATATTTTCCTTTGACCTTTAATTTACTTCATGTACTTGACAATATATATGGAATAAAAGACATCTCCTCCCTTAAATGAAAGAGAAGGTAGACAAAATAGAATCATCATGCTTTCATGTCACAAAGGAACCATCTGAATTCTTTGATACAACAGTAGATACATTGCAAATTGTAATTAACTAGAACAAATGATACAAGATAATGGCATTGTTACAATCGCTAACAATTGGAATCATTTCCTTGGCTAGCTAAAATGGAGTGTGCAATTATCTTGAAATATTTTATATTCTTTAACAGTAGAAAAATCAATAAAAAAGATCAATATAGAAATCAATATACATTGTACATTTTAACATTGTATACTAATAAAACCAAAATCCTTATCAAATATTTTTTCAGACTTCCACACTTGCAAAGAAATCTTTTCCAATATTGTTTCTATTGTCTGGTAAAGTTTTTCTTGGGATTTTCGAAAAATATAAGGAAAGAGCATCATTAGTTTAAAATATACATGATGTCTTTTATAAAAAAAAATCCTAGATCATCTAAAAACCATGAAAACAGTTAGATTAATTAGGAAACTTTTTTTCAACACCCCCCCCCCCCACCTCCCTTTTCCAAATTTTTTTTATTTCTTTTTAATTTCTTAAATCTTGAGGGTAAAAATACCCCCCAACCCCCTCCCTAACCCACACACCCCTGAATTATTTATTTTTTTGTTTACCCTCCCAAGAAATACATTTGAAAAAAAAAATATTTGTAAAATGTGGTACAATTTAAGAGACATCAATATACACTTAAACACAAGTTATTGTTTGAAAACTAGAAAAAGGTTTGTTTTATACCCTTTTTGGCCCCTACATTTGTAATTCATGACCAGTTTGCGTAATTACCCCCAAAAACAAACTTAACCTTCCTTTTGTGGTATTGAACCTTTTGGTTAAATTTTATTGAGCTCCATACACTTTTTAAGTAGTTATTGTCAGGAAACCCAAACGGTTTTCGGTTGTAACAAAACATTTTCGATTTACCTTAACATTTTCTTTCCTTGCCGCAGGAGGTGTTAAAATAAACAAAGTCTGGTGAAACCTTTGAGATGGTCCCCCTCAAATATTGATTGTATTGTATCTTATTGATTGAAATAGAAAAAAGAGGGACAATATGTATGTTCGTGTTGATACCTCTGTTATTTCGAGTTTTGTTGAAAGCTGCGAGGGTAGTATCAATGAACACTCCTGAACAGGATGAATGGAATGTGTCACTTACATATATGTACAACCCAACACCATGGGAATGCTAGGACACTCGTAAGACTGTTATTATGGTGGAGGAAGCTGAATTACTCAGAAACAGACAAACAGAAGAAACATCTAGTTCTAGATTGATCTCCTGGTCAAAGTCATGGATAAACTTAGACCAACCAAGGCCCCCAAAGTATCCATTCTAGTTTAAATTTCAATATGGGTACCAGAGATGTGTGTGGGAGGGTGAAAATCACCATTCTAATGTACTGAAATTTCCAGCGCCTGGAGTCAGGATTGAACCCAGGACCTTCAGCACTGTAGTCTGTAGCCATCAATATTAACTACTAGACCACCAACCTACATAAAAATCAAGACAGCAAAGGGGATTTAAATAGTGTAAATGAGTGGACTGTATCAGGTTTTCATGTTCATCAAAATCCAAAAAGGTCTTTAACTTTTAAAACATAAAGTGGATGCGAGCAGCAAAATTAATTATTTATTTATAAATCTAGTCTCTAGGTGTTGCCAGACTTTTAAATTTTTCAAATTTAAAATTATACACTCAAGAAGAGTCCGACTCTGTAAAGCCCCGGTCACAACAGATCGTACGATTTTTTTGTCGTTGAAGATCTATAAAATAGTTATCGTGACACTGTCATGCAAAACCTCAAAAAAAATTGTCGATGGTCACATCAGCTACGACATGTCCACGATGGTTCCACAATGGCTAAATGACAGAAAAAAAATTGTTATTGTATTGTCGTGGGGTTGTCACAAGTCGGTTGTGCCACAGTCGTACGACAATCTTGAGTTGTTTGGGCTTTTTTTCCAGGTTTTCATGTCATGGGATGCTCATGTTACTGTCGTGTCACTGTCGTACGACTGTCGCACAATAGTCATGTGTCACTTGTGCGTTTGACTCAAAACAACTAGTATATAAAGAAAGTCCGATTTATTGCGTGCCATTTCAAGCATTTGGCATTTGCTTTCAATATTGTTCAGTGTCATTATAAGTTCGGTCAAAGTTTCGCGTTTTGGGTATTAGTTTATATTATAATTGTATAGTGAATTTAAACCAGGATGTCGCTGGTTCCTATACTGTTCAGGGTCTCGAATCAACGCTAACAGGACCATAATTTGCTCTTGGTGACCGGCAAGGCGCCTATTCTGCAGAGCTAAGTGAATTTGTTACGGTGGAATAGCCATCCTCTTAAAATGGCAGACGGTATGTTTTTCCAAACTTTCATTCCCGCCGAATTGTTTTCTTCTAAATAAAACAAAAATATGTTGCATGACATTGTACCACTGTTGTACGACAGACAATCAATGTTGTGTGAGCATTGAACGAAATTTGGTATTCATGAGACAATCGTGCGACTGTATCATGACTGCCTTGCTACAGTCGTGATATTGTCGTACGACAGTCGTGTGACAGTTGTATGATTGTGTTATTAAAAATGGTTTTTGTTGGTACCCACGAACAATGTGTTTCTCACACGACAGTTGCACGACTGTGGTCAGACAATCTCAC
This sequence comes from Mytilus galloprovincialis, assembly GCF_965363235.1. NCBI lineage: Eukaryota > Metazoa > Mollusca > Bivalvia > Mytilida > Mytilidae > Mytilus > Mytilus galloprovincialis. The sequence continues at coordinate 24,393,792 of NC_134840.1, read as the reverse complement.
GACAAAAAATCATAGAGCTCTACACAACAGCGCCACAATGCTCGAAATATTGTGCAACTGTCGAAAGACAATCACAGATGAACCAAGAATTGACCAAAATTTCATGTCCCGGCGCTGTGTCATGGGTCCGTTGTGACCAGGGCTTAATGAAAGAAGCAGAATAAATTGTACAGTTTTGTCTGTACATAGAGAAATCTTATGCGAAGTTATGGTGTAAACACAGCCATTAATTTCTGTCACAGTATGTTGATGAACCTTAACTTTTTGGATTGCATTATTTAATTTTAAATGTAGAATAAATTTTGTGTATTTGATTAGTCTTTCTAGACCTAGATTTGACTAAAGTAGAACAAAAAAATCATTACATAACTGTCATAAGTTGTGCCTTGTGGTGTAGAAAAGACGGAATTTCTTGTAATAATTTACCTGAAGTCGGCGTATTGAGCGTTCGACGCTCATCCGTGCAACTTGAAACATTTATCTGTGTTGTGTCATAAAGTAGAACGATATGAATATTTATTTAAACATGTTTGACCCTCAACAGTTCAAAGTCCGTAATATCATTTCATGGGCGCAGCCATTAATAGTAGAATTAGCAGCGATACATAAATACTAATTTAAAACTCAAAGTCGGAAAATCGCATAAATTCTGTATAACTTTGGATACAGTAATTTAAAATTGGCTAATGTCTTTTCACGTCTGTCAGATGTGACATATACGAGAGAGATATATTTTTCAGCGTTTCGCAGTTTAGCTGCAAAATACTGGTTTCTATCATATTTTATTTTTTTGTAATTTGTTTATTTTTGACATGTATAAAAGACAGAAAACAATCAAGCAGGATTACACACATGTACTGTTTTATTCTATTCTATGTAGAGTTGTAATATAAGATATCTTTAAGACCATACTTAAAACACACAGGCACTTGTCTCAGATTTTTTTCCCTATATATAAAGGTATATAGGGAAAAAATTTCTGAGACGAGTGCCTATGTTAAAACTGAGACTACTATAACAGTCGTCTCAGAAATTTTTTTCCTATATACCTTTATATATATGGTCTTAAAGATATTTTTTATTACAACTCTACATAGAAAGACATAAAACAAATTATAACTATATTTTTTGTACCAGTTATAGCGAGAGTTATAGAATAAATTAATAAGTCACCTAGGACAGATTGTAATGGCAACCATTTGTTATCTCAGGAACATATATATTGGATATACTGTTCCCAGGTTATCTATATATTTTTTTTTGTGTAGGCGATAAGACCGTGCATTTACTGTATGTTGTTTATTCTTATACAGTATTTCAAAATATGCAACACTACCTCAGAATACTACCTTTCACAGAAGGTTTTTCTCCTGAATTTTTACAGCTATAAATATAAAATCTTAAAATCAACATTATATGCATCTTCGCTAGCCAAGGGTTACGGAACCCTTGGCTAGCGAAGATGCATTATATGTACTACTACATTATATGGGTAAAAAATTTCCCCAATACCAATAACAACATCTTTTGCATCTATATATGATCATGTTTAAGACTAAATCCACATTTTAATAATAAATCTTGAAGTGCTATTCATTTTTTTTTTTGCTGTATATATTCTGAGACTACTATAACACAGAGTTTGGTCACTTCCTACACTGACCAGTCAAATAGTAATTATTTTATGGTCATCGATAAAATCCAAGTCACGTGATCCGAGGTGATTGACAAGAAGGACAGAACCGCCATCTTTGACTGCTGAAAAGAATTAATTAATAAGCGAATGTGGCTGTGTTATAGTAGTCTCAGATATATTACATTCCCCAAAAATATGCAATAAGCTTTCTTTGGTTTTAGTGTCTATGTGATCATTCTTGCTGTAGACATCGTACAGTTAAAATGTCAGAGCCGGTACAGTTAGATTCAATGATAAAACAACGTGCGCAAGAAGCTGTTTCAACCGCACACAGAATGATATCGTACAACACATGGACATGATTATTAAAAACAGTTTTGACGCTTTCCTAAGTCGACGAATGAAAATCAATGACAATTATCAGAATCACAACTTGACAAAATTGAAGAGATGAATTCGGACAATTACGTTTTCAAGAGAAAGGGGAATGAAGAACAATTTAAAGTAAACTCCAAAGTTGCCAACAAGATGAAGGAAGGTAGATGTTTTCTGAGGGAATACCCGGAGCAAACCGAACAGACCCAATTTAAGGCAGCACAAAATATAAGTGAAGGTTAGTCAAATTTGCAGACCAATCCGAAAGTGGCTGGAAACAGTGACAGATTATGAAACTCATAGTCTGGCCGACGACTCTGAAGATGAAAAACGAATTACCAGAGCCGAAAACAAAGCTGCACGGAAAATCAAGAGCGAGAAACAAAGTAAACAGCATAGACCAACCCCTTACAGTACCTCTCAATCGCCAAACGCACCTAGAAATAATGTTCGGAATTCATTTCAACGCCCAGGGAAATGTTATGAATGTGGTATTCCCTGATACTGGAGAGTCGACCATCAAACTGGTGATTTTGGTGCAGCAATGCAAAGAAAAAAGAATAATAAAAATAATATCTTTATTTAAAATGCATTGTAAAATATTTAAGAGTATGGAGAGAGTTAGAAGCTGTATATATAGTAAGAGTTTAGTTTTCATTATTAGAAAAAAGGTGAAACTATTAAATGGTATACGGATAATCAAAATTTTGTTTACATTATTATGCAAGGTAGTAGAAAGTGTGATCTACAATTAATCCCTTTCAAGATAGTCAATGTATGTAAGCTCAACACTATTGTTTTGTTACCGCAGTACTTAGGTACCAAGACACAATTTTCAAAAACGTTAAGGCTGATCTGATCAGTAAAAGTGTAGACTGTGATGACTGGGGAATAGACACAGAGGTGTATTTAGTTCTAGATAATTTGTGGGGTCCTCATACGGTTGACCGATTTGCGTCAGGTTATAATACAAAATGTCAGGTATTCAACTCTAATCGCTGGTGCCCTAGCTAATACTTCATGTATTAATGCTTTCGATCAAAATTGGAAAAGCGAAATAATGGGAATGTACCACCACCGTCACTTGTTTCCAAATGTATTTAAAAAAACAAAACAAGAAAAATCTATCGTTACACCAATTGTTCCTTACTAGAGGTTGGCTCCTTTTTGGCCAATTTTAAACGTTGGTAATGAAGGATCGCAAAACAATTGCGAGTTTTGTAGGAGACAGCAGACTGTTGTCATCAAGTATAGTTATGAAAGGAAGGAGGAGCGGATTATTCGGAAAGACAGATGTTGGCACTTAAAATTAGATTTTAGATATTTATTGTTTTATTTGTTTTTTAGGGATCGGGTTCAAATGTACTATTCAGAAAGTTTCACTCAACTTGGTTTGAAAAATCATGGAAGAATTTTTGTTACATTCACATAGTAGCAACACCAATAGTAAATATTTTTATTCTTTTAAACGTTGGGAACAGTTTATATCTAAAGAAGGAGGAAAATATGTTCCCGCTTCTCCAATTCACGTTGCGTTATACTTGACTCATTTACTGGATAAAGGCGCGTCTCAAAGTGTAGTGCAGTCAGCCGTTTACTATGGAACGCCATGACTGCCTTATGTTAATGATCAGTATTACATGCCGTGCTCACAACATTATATGCAGTGCTCACAACATTATATGCAGTGCTCACAAAATTATATGCAGTGCTCACAACATTATATGCAGTGGTCCAAACATTATATGCAGTGGTCACAACATTATATGCAGTGCTCACAACATTATACGCAGTGGTCCAAACATTATATGCAGTGGTCACAACATTATATGAAGTGCTCACGACATTATATGAAGTGCTCACAACATTATATGCAGTGCTCACGACATTTTATGCAGTGCTCACAACATTATATGCAGTGCTCACAACATTATATGAAGTGCTCACAACATTATATGAAGTGCTCACAAAACTATATGCAGTGCTCACAAAATTATACGCAGTGGTCCAAACATTATATGCAGTGGTCACAACATTATATGAAGTGCTCACGACATTATATAAAGTGCTCACAACATTATATATGAAGTGCTCACAACATTATACGTTTTTTTTTGTTGATGAAGGTGATGATCGGTGATGGTGATGATGATGTTTGATGTATGATGAGATTGATGTATGATGAGATTGATGTATGATGAGATGGTAGTGGTTCATATTCGGTAAACTTCGGGTTTTTTAAATCGAAATTACCGAATACAGTTTTAATTGATAGTGCCCCGCAAACAAATTGAAACAGTTGTTGAAGTCATGTTATCAAGGCAATTCGATTGAAAACATATCAGGAAAAAAAAAATAACGCCTGCTATTGTCTGCAATTGGACAGATATAATTTTATTAATTTATTTGAAGTTCATTCTGAGGAAAAGATGAAACTAAGAGGTGAATGAATGAACTAGTTATGTTCATCGTAAGAAATACGCATGGCATAATGTAAGTTAAATAATGAAAATTTTAGTTAATGAAATATCGAAGGAAAATTTGTATGATACATGCCTCGAGTTCATTTCCTACTGAAGAACTTTAGCAAGGTGCCACTTTATAGTCAGTACTCAGTTTTAAAAAGCTTAATTACCTTTAAAATAAAATAGTCAGCTTTCTATAACAACTAAGTGCCATATTACGCTAGCTTATATATGTCATGATAGAGTCATTATTGGCATCGATTTTCAGAATTTTGCATTTTTACATGAATAAGTATCTAACAGATATTGAAAATGCAGTTTAAAGCATTTCATTGTAGGTGTTTAACATAACTTTACATCAATTATTCCAATTGTTTTACAAGCTTTTTAGCACGCCAAGCAGTTTGTCTTCTTAATACGACCAGCAGTCTTGTATAGAGATATAAACTTTCATAAGAAAAATTTACCCTTTCAAGACCCAGTTTAATTGATAGTTATCATCTCTTATGAAAACTGAGTTTGTGGGGGTGAATTAAACGTTTACTACGTTTGTTCGTCAGTCTGCACGGTTAATATATGAAAAAAAGGTATGCTTGCCAATGAAACAACTTTCCACAAGAGACCAAATGACAAAGAAATTAACAACTATAGGCCACAGTACGGCCTTCCGGCAACGATGAGCAAAGACTTAAGTCCATACCGCATAGTCAGCTATAGAAGGCCCCGAAATGATAAACGTAAAACATTCCAAACGAGAAAACTAACGGCCTAATTTATGTACAAACAAACGAACGAAAAACGAACATGTAACACATTAACAAACGACAACCACTGAAATACAGGCTCCTCCTGACTTGGGACAGACACATATAAACAGAATGTGGTGGGTTTTAACATGTTAGCGGGATCCCAACCCTCCCTCTAACCTGGGACAGTGGTGTAACAGAACAACATAAGAACGAACTATGAAAATCAGTTGAAAAAGGCTTAACTCATCAGATGGATACAAATATAAATACATCTAACAAAAAACAGAGTGGACGTGGCCGGGTACTTGTATATCCCAACAACAAAAAGACACTAAGTACTGATCTGAGAGTACTCGCAGTTACTGACAGCTAGTTCAAAGCCACTAACAACTAATAGAAAAAAAATCATGCATCTAAGTTTTTCATTTAGGTAAAGATTGAAACAAACTGTGAGTAAAAAAAAAATGATTTACTATTATTGGATATTAACGATTGTCCATGAAAAAAGAGTCATCTTGACCTAAATTAATTCTGGTTAAGATACATTAAGATACAAAATCTAATCAACTACAAGTCATAGAAGAATGATATCTTTTAGATCGCACTTCTTTGATAACAATGGACCTTGAAAAAAGATTCAAATTTGTGTTAAGGTCCAAATGATTGCAACAACACATAAAAGAGGAATGCTATTTGTTACTGAGCACTTCTTTGATTTTATTGAAGGTCCACACAAAATGTTTGTTACAGAAGCACAAAAAAAAACGATACTCGTTATTATGTCAATATATAATTGTAATATAATAATATAATGGAGAACTACTAGTATTGTTTTACTGTGAATTCTTCTCGTTGTTGTTATTGGCGTTCTAATTCTTCTCACATACAAGCTTGTTTATAGTCTGGGGATTTCTGTTATTTTTGCTAACAATTTTTTTTCCATATCCCATGTTAGGATCAATGTAAGAGGTTGAAAATTTCATATCTGAATATTTTTCGTTATCTGGAAAGTTACTTTTGACGATGGATCTTGATTGTTTCTGTGGAGCTTCTTCTCCTGTATATGGATCACTCACGGGGTAAAAATTGGAAAATTTTAGAAACTTATTTGACTTTTATGTATAGCATAGTCCGAATTATATACTTAAAAAGATTTAAATTCACAAACTAGTTATTTGGCACTAAACATTGCTATGCCATGCCTTTTTAAAATAAGATTGAAAATCGTAAATGTTTAAGTAAAATTCTATTTCGAATAACATCGCTGACCAACATTAATAAAAAAAAATTAAAAAATGCAATGAACAGTATTTTTCTGACAGATATTTGGTTCTCCTTGAAAAAATACTGGGTCATAACATATCTTAATTGCAGTCCCGAGTAATCTGAAGATATTTATTTAGAGTTAAATGATCAGAAATGCACAATTATATATGTGTATAAATCTATATGTTTTTTAAATACGACTGCAAAACAATTTAAAAACATTGTCGTATATTGCTATCACGTCGTCGGCTTCGCCGAAGACAGATGATTTCGGATAACAACTTTTGTATAAGTAAATAGAAATCAATTAAACTTTAACACAAGGTTTATAACCACTAAAGAAAGTTTGGGATTGATTTGGGGGTTATGGTCTCAACTGTTTAGGAATAAGGGGCCAAAAAGGGGGTCCAGATAAACATTTTTGTAGTTTTCAGTCCTTAAGTGTATAAATCTCTCTGAAATTATACCACAAGTTTCCATACCACAAAGGGATGGTTATGATTTGCTTAGAAAGGTGGGTGGAGGGGGAGGTGTTATGGCTCAAAACGTTTAGGAATTATAGGCAAAAAGAGGGGGAAACAAGGGTTTCTTGGTTAATGGCCAATTAAGACAATTTGAAACCAGTGTAAGGAAGATAATCCAAATATATTGAGGTAATCCAAACATGTTTGATTACCTCCCTTACAATGCTTTAAAATTATGTGTGAAGAAAATTTTTTTAATATCAGATTTCAGAAATTAAAAAGAAAATTTCTTCATATATTTTTTTTTTGCAAAAAAAGTGGGGGATACATTTTTCTTTTCTTTTTCGGGTTAGGGTCAATATGCAACAGCATAGTGTATTGCACAAAATCAACAAAAAAAAGGGGTGTTTTTTTTTTTAATTTTTGGAGGGGGTGGGGCAATTCGCAACAGCGAAGTGCAAAACCAAAAAAATAAGTATAAATTCATATTATATAATCAATTTTAAGTTCTTTGACTACAGTTATTCTGTGTCAGAAACCTATTATGTGTCAAATATTTGATTACATTCCAAATTCCGACCTGTTTAAGCGTGAATAGTGTGTCCATTTTTGTCCCAACGGTTCAGGGTTGGACCTCTGCGGTCGTATCCAGCTGCGTTCGGCGAAGAAATTTACTAAACACCTAAAGTATATACATATTAAGTTGTGAATATGACGAAAATGATAATCAAAATAAGTTTAAATTGCACTGGTGTGGAATAAAGTGGTAAATTGATCATACTTCTTAATTTCCTTATTTCAATCAGTTTTAAATATTGTATACTGCCTTAATGATAACATGACTTTAATAACCGTTTAAATTTGTTTGCTGGGCATTACCAATTATGGATTCGGTAATTTTCCGCTAAAATAAGCCCGAAGTTTACCGAATCTGAACCACTACCATCTCATCATACATCAATCTCATCATACATCAAACATCATCATCACCATCACCGATCATCACCTTCATCAACAAAAAACGTATAATGTTGTGAGCACTTCATATAATGTTGTGAGCACTGCATATAATGTTGTGAGCACTGCATATAATGGTGATCATTAACATAAGGCAGTCATGGCGTTCCATAGTTTACGGGATCAAATGGGTGCATGATATTCAAGGAATTCAAGATCTGACAACAATTTTTTTCGTTGTGAACTTAATGGAAGCTGCAAAACGACAACCACATAGACCGAAAGTGAAGAAAAAAAATCACATTAGCGTAGATGTTTTGATAAATTTGTGTTCTAAGTACAAAGATTGTAATGATTTACATATGTTTTCGCGGTTTTAGATCTTTTTAGATCTGTTATTTTACCGATTGGGTCCTCGCGCTTGCCCAGTTGACATTTGACTGAGTGTGAATTTGCATTGCATGTATCACCTCCCATTATAGCAGGGAATTTAGAACGATACTTATCGCTCCTATAAATAAATGTACATTTGAATTCTAAAAGGTTACCATTTCTTTAAATATTTAAATTTTTGGCATAACTATTGATTTTGTTATCGGTAAATAAAAATCAAACTAAATATTATTTTGATATACATAAGCACATTCATGACTCAACTATCTGTCGATACCCGTATCTTTGCAATGTACAAGGTCATGTTTTTCTCTGACCATTACACTAAATCCATTGGATGTTAGATGTGTACTGATTGATATTTTAGACTTAGCTGCATGATTTATTTGAAACTTGTTATTAGCTTCAAACTATCTGTTAATAAATGCGAGAAGTTTCTTTTTGTTGTGGAGACCTATAAGTACCCTACCACCTTCACTCAATCCCTGTATTTTTGTTAGATGTATTTCTATTTGTATCTATCTGATGAGTAAAGCCTGTTTCAACTGATTTGTATTGTTCATATGTTGAACTGTTACACCACTGTTCCAGTATAGGGGAGCGTTGGCGCCTTCAAACTAGTTTAACCCCGCCACATTATGTATGGGCATGTCCCAAGACAAGACCTTGTAATTCAGTGGTTGTCGTTTGTTGCTGTGTAACATATTTGTTGTTCGCTCATTAACTTGAACATAAATTACTCCATTAGTTTTCTCGTTTGAATTATTTAACATTTGTCATTTCGGGGCCTTTTATATCTACTATGCGGTACGAGATTTGCTCATAGATGAAGGTAGTGCGGTGACCTATAGTTCGAAATTATCCTAAATGTCTGGGTCATTTGGTCTCATGTAAAGAGTTGCCATTGTCAATCACACTGCATCTTCTTATTTTCATATAACAGGAGGCGTTTATCTGGTCGACGAACCCATGCACTCTCGCTCCTTTTCGAATTAATTCGATTCACTCAATTTTGTTTCTTACCTTGTTATGTCTCTTCTAAATCAATTAACTAGATTTAAACATCGGTTAACTTCTGCTGGTCATCTTAATTATATAATTTTGAAAAGATTCGACGGTTTTTGCGAACCTGCAACTTTTGTTGCAGAAAGCTCGACATATGGATAGTGATCCGGCGGCGGCGGCGGCGGCGGCGGTGTTAGCTAACTTCTTAAAAGCTTTATATTTTAGAAGATGGAAGACCTGGATGCTTCATACTTTGTATATAGATGCCTCATGTTACGAAGTTTCCGTCAGTCACATGTCCAATGTCCTTGACCTCATTTTCATGGTTCAGTGACCACTGGAAAAAAAAGTTCAGATTTTTTGTAATGTTGAATTCTCTCTTATTATAAGTAATAGGATAACTATATTTGATATGTGCGTACCTTGAAAGGTCCTTATGTCTGTCAGACAGTTTTCACTTGACCTCGACCTCATTTCATGGATCAGTGAACAAGGTTAAGTTTTGGTGGTCAAGTCCATATCTCAGATACTACAAGCAATAGGGCTAGTATATTCGGTGTATGGAAGGACTGTAAGGTGTACATGTCCAACTGGCAGGTGTCATCTGACCTTGACCTCATTTTCATGGTTCAGTGGTTATAGTTAAATTTTTGTGTTTTGGTCTGTTTTTCTCATACTATATGCAATAGGTCTACTATATTTGTTGTATGGAATGATTGTAAGGTGTACCTATCTAGCGGGCAGATGTCATGTGACCTTGACCTCATTTTCATGGTTCAGTGGTCAAAGTTAAGTTTTTGAGTTTTAGTCTTTTTATCTAATACTATATGCCATAGGTCATCTATATTTGGTGTATGGAAATATTTTATGATCTTTATGTCAGTCCCGCAGGTTTTATTTGACCATGACCTCATTTTCACGGTTCATTGCACACTGTTAAGTTTTTGTGTTTTGGTCTATTTTTCTTAAACTATAAGTAATAGGTCAACTATATATGTCGTATAGAAGCATTGTTAGCTGTACATGTCTGCCTGGCATGGTTCATCTGACCTTGACCTCATTTTCAAGGTTCATTGGTCTTTGTTTAGTTATCTTGGTTAATGTTAAGTTTATGTGACAGTTGTATTAAAGCTTAGCTTTATACTTAGGACTATCAACATAATATCAATGATTAGTATAGAAGGCGAGACATTTCAGCGTGTGCACTCTTGTTTATATGTACAAGCTATTACAAAGGCAGAACACACACCCAATGAGAAAAGACACGCGTTACACTACTATTCAACGAGAGGGTAGGTAGAGGGTATGCAACTAAAATCCTGGTCATTGACATCTATTACTTATGAACAGCATCATGAGGGACATGTACGTTCCTTAATCATGTTAATAAGGCTCAGAATAAGTTCTTATACCTTAAAATCCCTATGCCGAGCCGAAATTTGGTGTCAGAATGGAGACATCGTAGATGAAACTTATTTTCCGTTTAAATGATAGACTTAAAAACATTTACGAAAAAAAAAAACTATAATCTTTTTAAAAGCTGCCTTATAAAAAAGCTATTTTCACATGCAGTTTGTTATATCGAATTAGTAATTTACCTACCAAGCTGTATTGAAAACTGTTGTATTGAAATTATATAAATACATGTACATGCGCTTTGCTTAGAAATGAACAGTTACAAGTGAACCGATATTACGTTATCCACTGTCAACTCTGTAAAGTCTTTAAACATTTGAACACATAAGTTTTTTTTACAAACAATATTGACATTCATTGTGGTAGTGTTTATGTATTAAAAGTAACACCAAAAGCAGCATCTGAAAGACAACAACGTTTTACCCGAATTTCAATATGGATTTAGAAAGGAAAGCTACTGTGCGGGACTGCTAATACGAGTGATCAAAGACCTAGCAGAGGCCTAGCAGATGGACTTGATAAATTGCGACAGATGGGCAGGTTTTGGTAAAGCCAAATCACCAAAGTCTTATCAGCAGATGCCATTGACATATTTAGAGGCTTCTTTAACTAATATCTATCATTCTATCTGAAAGAAAAGGTATTACTTGCTGGAGAGAAAGCATCAATATTTGACGAAAAAATACTATCGTAATACATCAAGGAGCAGTCATGAGTCCCATAATCTTCTTGATATACATACATGACCTTCCTAAGCTATTCACATTCAAGTCCAGGTTTTTACAGATGATTGTTTACTGTACCGAATACTCAAAATCCAGAAGATAAACACAGCTTTTCAACAGAAGGGATAAAACAGCTCATACCGCTTAACACAAATAAGTTGAGGTTTTGATGGCAAAAAACAAATGCAACCCAATACGAAGGGATGTAGTATGCATGGACACAAATGCCACGATAAGTCATGCTTTACTAAAGAAATTGCAGCTTATGTCCAAGAATGATCAAGTCAAAAAGTTACGCGACTTTAGTAAGTCCAACATGGAGCACACCTCAGAAATGTAGACAGCGTATAATGCAAGGCAGATAGATTTGTAATTGGCGACTACAATACCATATGCAGAGTCTCATTCATGTTCAATGCGTTGAATAGTCTTCATTGGAGGAAAGGCGATTTACGAACTCTCCGTATTTTAGGATTCAGTGCTCTATTTCGTTTGTTGTGTCCTGGTGTGCTGTAGTAAATTCAGCAGGACAGGTGTCCGTTGTTATTCCGTTATTTATGTATTTCTCTGTGCTGAGTGATCTTGCAATGTTTTCCTCTCTAGTTAATGTGTCCTGATTTTTAATTTGTTACACAGATTTTGTTTTTGCTTAATCGAATTATGACAACTGAACAGCGGTATACTACTGTTGCCTTTATCTAATAGTCGTTCATTTCTTGAAGACTGTGGAACGCCGCCTCAAGTAATAAGCCGAGGCTGTTAAAGCATCAACAGAAGACGAATTCAAAAGTATACCTACCAACAACACTCCACTAAATTTATAAACAAAACATTATTTTAATTGTTCATACATTATATTTTGGAATTTAGTAGTGTTTCTATGTGAACATATAACATCAATACTGCAAAAATCATGCACCAAACTGAATTTGCAACTCCCTCGGGCAAAGTTGACTGTAGATGGATCTGCATATTATAAGCATATACATACTATTGGCTTTCTTATAATTGGATTGGAACATTCCTAATGAAAATAAATCCAGAAATGTGCTCTGATAGCAGAAATTTATAAAGTGTTATTTTTTCTTACATTGATGCAAGGAGCCTACTTTTGGAAAGATTGTAGTTGGATAAGAATATATTTTAGATTGGTCATATTCTCCTTCTTGTAAAGTTTATAAAGATGGAAAGTATTGTTTGGTCGTATTAATAAACATTTGATCACAATGTGAACACAACTATTGTTTTTGAAGAAAGAAGCTCGGCTCTATGTGTACCAACCAGAGAATAAGACGCTTCTCCAGTGTTATGGGTTATTGGACAATTGTTGAAAGATGTGCCAGAGTTACACTGGTGTGAAATATATCGATTGATTTAACCTTTAAAGGTTGCATCCGTTATACATGTTTGGCCAGATAGCGAAAGTGTTTTAAAATGACATTGAACAGACCTTTTCATAGTGACGTCTAAACCAAAATGGAAGATAGGAGACTGCGATGTTTAATGTTAGAAATGCGCTGTAGTGTTAATTTTCAGTTGTATAAGATAGGCAATTTTGAACATAAGATAACAGTAGTTATGTTCAAACCTCATAGATCAATTAGGAAGATACAATATAAAACAAACAAAACCATGGTTATGGCATGAACTCAAAAGAAGCGTATATTAAAAGCCAAAGAAATGAGAACACCGGCATTGCACCATTACGAAGTGAAGGTACCCTTCATACAAACCCCTCTGAGAAAGCAAACATCCTTAATAAGCAATTCCAATCAGCTTTCACATCTGAAAAAAATATAGAAATACCAACGAAAGAACCTAGTTCACACCCTATAATGGAAAAAAATAAACATCAGTAGAGAAGGAGTATATAAACTAATAAAAAATATAAACACTAACAAAGCTACAGGACCAGATACTATCGCTGGCAAAATACTTAAAGAAAACATTGAAATAACTTCATACATTCTTACTATCATCTTCAACAAATCTCTTGAGACAGGCAAAGTACCTTCAGACTGGAACCATGCTAACGTTACACCAGTATTTAGAAAAGGAGACAAACATCATCCTGGAAATTACAGACCAATATCACTTACCTGCATCTCATGTAAATTATTAGAACATATATTAGCAAGTAACATGATGAAACACCTAGAAACAAACAAAATATTGTATGAACTACAACATGGCTTCAGATCTAAAAGATCATGTGAATCACAAGTAATTTCTCTTGTACACCAACTTGCTCAAAACAACGACAAAAATATTCAAACTGACCTAGTAATCATGGACTTTGCGAAAGCGTTTGATAAAGTGCCACATAAACGCCTACTTTACAAATTAAAACACTATGGCATCTCTGATCAAGCAATTCATTGGATCGATTCATTCCTCTCCAATAGTACCCAAACAGTACTCCTCGAAAACACAACTTCTAACATAATTCCAGTAACATCAGGTGTTCCTCAGGGGACTGTACTAGGTCCAATACTCTTTCTCATATATATAAACGACCTACCAGACTATCTAAAACACAGCCAAATAAGACTCTTTGCAGACGACAGCATAATCTATCGGCCTATAACCTGCCAAAATGATTGCATAAAGCTTCAAGAAGACATAGAAGCAGCTATAAAATGGGAGAAAGACTGGCTCATGTCTTTCCACCCGGACAAATGTAACATCCTTAGAGTATCAACAAAGAAATAACAAATACATTTTTATTACAACATGCATGGTCATATCTTAGAACAAGTTCAATCTGCAAAATATTTAGGCATTACACTTTCTTCAGACCTCAAATGGAACAAACATATTCAACAATCAGCAGCAAAAGCAAACCAATCATTAGCATTCATCAGACGTAATCTAAAAATAAATTCTAAATTAGTTAGGGAAAGAGCCTACCAAACAATAGTCAGACCAAAACTAGAATACTGCTGTACAGTTTGGGATCCATACACCTCAGAAAATATATATAAATTGGAACAAGTACAAAGAAGAGCTGCAAGATAAACTTGCAACAGATATCACAATACCAGCAGTGTATCTGAAATGATAGAACATCTAAAATGGCAATCCTTACAAGAACGCAGACTAAAACCAGACTCCAAATGTTGCACAAAGTCATCAACAATGAAATTGCAATACCATCGCAAGATATACTCATAAAAAGCCAGTCTAGAACAAGAACTACCCATCAACAGACATACAGACAACTTCAGTGTAATAAAGACACCTTTAAATTTTCTTTTTTCAGCCAAACAATCAAAGATTGGAACAAATTACCACCTGATATCTCAAACCAAACCTCTACAGACAACTTTAAGGATGCACTCACTCATGAGGTGCTCCTTAAAACATACTCTCATCTGAACTAAATGTGCTTATTGTTTTTATCTTATAGTTAAAAAAAAATATAAATAAAAAATGTAAAAATTGAAACTTAAAAAATTGTACATTTCATAAATAAATAAAAGTAATAAAAAAAAAAAAAAAAAATTAAAATAAAGCGACCTCATACAGGCATGCGCCGGAAAGTAATCCTCAAAAAGTTGATGGTATTCCGTAACTAAAGAAGAAGTGAAACCTAATATGTCCACAGAAAACCTGTCAGGTGGAAAATAATGTATTTTATGCACTTTTATCACTAGTTTGATGTCATATCACAATATATGACTCTTCGATGAGTTTTATCAAGGGCGAGACTGTGACTTGTCATTAGTGGAGCAGGAACTGCTGACCCGTCCAGAGAACCAGAGGTCTTACTCAGATATAATGGCATCCACGTTGTTCAATCTGTAGTTTACTCGGATATAAGTGGCATTCATGTTGCCCAGACTGTAGTCACTGACTGTAGTGTATTAAGATGTATGTGGTTTTCGTGTTACTCAATCTATAATAGTTTACTTAAAAGCAGTGGCATTCATTTTGACCAATCTTTAGTTTTTTTAGAAATTAGTGGCATTCATTTTGCTCAATCTGTAGTTTACTCAGATGTAGGTAACATTCGGGTTATTCAATCTATAGTTTACCTAAGATACATGTATCAGTGGCACTCATGTTGCTCAATCAGTAGTTAATTCAGTAATTAGTGGCATTTATGTTGCTCAATGTGAAGTTTACTCAGAAATAAGTGGCATTCATTTTGATCAATCTATAGTTGACTCAGATATAAAAGGCAAAAAAAACTTGTGGCATTCATGCTGCTCGATCTGTAGTTTACTCAGATGTTTGTGGCATTCATGCTGCTCAATCTGTAGTTTATTCAGATGTTTGTGGCATTCATGCTGCTCAATCTGTAGTTTACTCAGATGTTTGTGGCATTCATGCTGCTCAATCTGTAGTTTACTCAGATGTTTGTGACATTCATGCTGCTCAATCTGTTGTTTACTCAGATGTGTGTGGCATTTATGCTGCTCAATCTGTAGTTTACTCAGATGTTTGTGACATTCATGCTGCTCAATCTGTAGTTTACACAGATGTGTGTGGCATTCTTCTCAATCTGTAGTTTACTCAGATGTTTGTGGCATTCATGTTGCTGAATCTGTAGTTTACTCAGATGTTTGTGGCACTCATGTTGCTGAATCTGTAGTTTACTTAGAAATTAGTGGCATTCATTTTGCTCAGTCTGAAGTTTACTCACATGTAGGTAGCATTCATGTTATTCAATCTATAGTTTGCTTACGGTACATGACGAAAAAAATGAGTACCGGTATTTAAGTGAATTCCTCTGTACAAAATAATCAGACCAGAACAAAATTCATCCTTGATCTACAACTTATTATGATAAAACTATATATAAATTATCAAATCAATATCTTCAAGCATGACAAAAGAGTGGAAAACTGAGTTAAAGGACCATAACTCTACAAAAAATCATCAGACAAGAACAAATTTTGAACTTAATCTATAACTTGCCATGATAAAACAATACACTAAAGATAAAATCCAAATCCTCAAGCATTTAGCAATAACGTGCGGAAAACTGATTTGCAGGACTGACAAACAGACAGACGGGGGCAGACCTAATGTCCCTTTCCACTTAGTCTGTAGCGGACTAAAAAAACGGATCTAATCATGCAAACCTAATGATGATAAATGAATCAGGAAAACTGGGTCTGTCAGATGATATCAGAGGAACAGGTCTGTAACAAAATGTCATTTTTGCAATATTCTGTTTGTTAATCAAACCCTGACTAGTAATGAACAACAATAATGTTATCAATATAATTTTATCATATTATTTTATTCATGATTTAGATAACAAAGAAATATCTCATAATAAACCTTACTATTAAAGGGAAATTCCGCGATTTTTTACTTATCATCTAATTATGTTCATCTTAACATAAAAAACACATTTGCAAAGTTTTAAATTTATATTCCTTCTAATAACGGAGAAAATCAAGTATTTGTAACTTTTTTGGTTGAATTCTCGAGTGGGTCGTGACGTATTAGCCCGATTTATTGAATTCTGGGAAAAAATAAAATCTGTTTAACTCTTATAGCTTATCGACAATATACGTAATTAAAAGCGCACAGCTGACGAATGGTCGAAGTTATAAACCACAATATAAGAATGAACGAAAGTGAATATGCATATATATACCGTTTTGTATTGATTGAATTAAACTCCTATAAAATTATCTCTAGTAAATGTTTTTGAATAAATTTAATTAATTATTGTTGAGATTTTTTTCATAAACTATTTATTGAACATTTTTACTGATATTGAAGTGAACTGAAAATATTTCAGTTCTATTTACCGTTATTGTTTTGATAATCATTTCAATGCAACTAATGTGTGAGCAGAGTGTGTATATTATTTTGTAAAGGTCACTGTATATTTCTCGGCTTGAGGTCAATTCGTTTACCTTGTAGCTATTTAGCCGCAGGTGTGAGTTCAAGCGTACACAGGTATAAATGTTGTTATTTGGAAAGGATAAATAGAAAGGATTAGAGTATATGCTGTCATGATGTTAATACACTAAGATTAAATACACGATGAGAATAAAGATACAATAATTAAATTGTGTAAATTAATTGAAAATAAAATTCAGATTCGTAATTCCGAAAGTGTATAAAAATAAAAGGAAACAA
This sequence comes from Mytilus galloprovincialis, assembly GCF_965363235.1. Lineage (NCBI taxonomy): Eukaryota > Metazoa > Mollusca > Bivalvia > Mytilida > Mytilidae > Mytilus > Mytilus galloprovincialis. Next base: position 24,376,236 of record NC_134840.1, on the reverse strand, counting down.
TTTTTGATTACTTTCTTATCGGCAATTGGCGTAAAGATTCAAATATGAAGCAAAAAATAGTAGTTTTAATCTTTAATAAAAACTAAATGCAATATTACCCAATTTGATATACCATTGTACATCTGTTTGATATCATTGACTTTACCGGAATTTCTTATAGACTTGTATTCAAATCTGGCTGTGTTTAAATGCTAATAAAACTATTGCAATTTTAAAGTTTTTAATTGACAAAAAAATACAACATACAACATGCATAATTTTTTTTTAGTTTCTTTTTAACATTTTATTCTTACATAATTAAATTCATTTGACAATCATTTACACGAACTTTTTGTGAAAAGAATACTAATTATCTAAGCTAAGGCATTATATCTTTTGAGGATTTTTGAGGATTTTTTTTAAAATTCTATGATAATAGTTGTGCAATGTTGAACATGATAGCCGTCATTAATCCAAATAAGTAATACAGTAGTTGTAATAAAAGTTATACTTTAGTCATGCATTACAGATATTGACGAATTTATAATAGTTCGTTCATACATCGTTGTTCATGAAACAATCATTATTAGTATACATGTAAGTTTCCTGACGTATAAGAGCCATTGAGGATGAGCTCCAGAGAAATCAGACTAGTTGCGTTTCGTTCGTTTGTTTGTTGGGAAAGGAGAGGAAATGCAACCGCTTGTACAGATAAACGACAGAATTACCATACAAGCATTTATAGTCAACACAATCAGAAAGAGTTCCCATCGTTAGACGGGGAATATGAAGGCTTCCAAGAATGAACAAGTGACATGTCTAACTCTGAACAGTTAGAGAACAGACTATCGACATCGAACGCTTGTTCTTGATATTTGAAACTGTATGCATATATATACGTATACGTTTATGATATAGTGATGAGTTCTGACAAAAACTAAATTCCTTCATGGTTATATCTTGCCATACGTTTATATTGGTTTGTAAGGTGATTACTCAAAATCGTTATTTGAAAATCCTGTTTGTGAGATGTAGATTCATTTCAATACAGAAATTTCGTCTATATATTTCACAAGTGTATAACACGGAGAAGCTCTGAAGGTTCATTACTCCCATTTTGTTTGGGTGTGAACCATCGATGTTTACAGCAATATCAAGGAATAAGGTGATGATGGTAGAAAGAACTATGGGCGTCATGTGGCAAATATTACATGCATATCGGACAATGAGTTGTCAATCTGTATGAAAAGTTTTCCAATACAACCATATTATTGAGAAGGAATGTTTACATGCTATACTCTCGTACTAGTATTACAGGGTTCTTGTGGCGTTCACCTTAGACACACATCGTTTTAACGATGTTTAAAAAAAGACAGAACCAATTTAATGTCATATTTCCCTATTTTTTAAATATAACTAAAATTCTTTTATCTGACAAGAATATCCCTATTTAGCGAACAAGTAATTTATTCTTTTTTCGGTTATTGAATACCAAGAAAGAAAATAAATCCCGAAATTAATTTGAAACTTTGATACTCAAAAGTTTCCCAGCAAAATATTCACATCCCCTGGGGATAATTAGTGTTCGTCCAGTGGCATATATAACAATTGTGATGACGAATTCCTTCCTTTGTTTGAGAACAATCTTATTGAAATATAAATCTGTGATTTTCCTAGGTCCAAAGCTTCAATGAACCAAAGCAAAAGTTATACATCGACCTGTATTTAAATCAAATTGGTTCTCTTCTTCTTTTGGTATACAACTGTAGTCTATCGACATTCGATGATTACATACTGTTGGCATACGTGGACTAGTCTATTTACAACACTTTTACCCCTATTTATTCAAAATATATGTTTTTTTCTTATGTTCAATGTATACACGTATATATTTTAAATTGCGCTATAGTTCCGTAACTTTATATCCAGTCGTATAAACGAATCGTCGGCAAGTGCGTACATTTTTTTAAATCAATATTTCTGGTCTGTTCCAATCTGTCCTTCACTATTGACAATGACTATATATTACATTTTCCCAAATTCACCCTTGGAAAAAATATTTAAATAGATTTTAATTTCATCAAATCTTATTTTTTGGGTATTATTTATATATTATGAATTATATTCTTTACACCAGAAATGTTATTTATAAACAAGCGTATGAGTTTAGTAATGACAAGTAAGACAGAGTTGTATATTATACATATGATAGTTCAAAATGGAAAGTTATAAGTTATAAGTTATCAGCCGTGTACACTGATCAATACCTGCAGAAGTGAAACGATGCATGAACTTGCAAGCCCGACAGGAAATCGCTTGAATACCTGGACGTGTCACCTCACACCCCTCACAATACCTTTGGAAGTAATACCTTTAGCCATGCTGGTGATCAGATAAGGGAAGATCAAAATATATTTGAAAAAAGTTTATTACTTTAAAGAATTATGAACAAATTAGATTTTCAAAAACAATTTTCACGGAACACTTATTTATGATTTCAACTTTGACTTTTCACCTAATTCCAATATCAACAGTTTAAAAACAACAGACCATGGTAATTTAAAAAAAGTAAGAATATTTTCCGTATCAAGTTAGTTAGTCGTATTAAACAACCGTACGATTGACAAGATATCGACACGCAATTACGACTACATCGGTTACTGTAGTTTTGTTTCTTTGTGGTTTATAGACATATCGTTTTTATTCATCGGGAAAGAAGACAAGATGGCGGATCTCGGAGAATTGATACTCTAAATTTAAAATCGATGGTGATCGCTTATCTAGCGGAATAAAACTTTAATATCTATGAATTTGAACATTTTTATACAGAATGAACATAATATCAATTTTTGATTTTTTTGCGAAGTTTCCCTTTAACTCCATATATAAATAAATCATCTCACAATGAACCTTACTATTTACTCCATATATAAATAAATCAATACAGTATCACAGTTACATTATCCCTCAAATAGAAATTCTAATTCTTGGCTGACGTTGAAAGCAGGAGATTTATCTGAAAAAGAAATAGAAAAGCAGATAACAATATCTAATCTATAATACACATATATACTTTACTTAAAAATAAGAAGATGTGGTATGAGTGCCAATGAGACAATTCTCCATCCAAGTAACAATGTATAAAAAGTTATCAATTACAGATTAATTGACAAGTACAGGCTTAAACAAGGAACCTTGACTCACATCAAACAGCCAGCTTTAAAGGGCTCAAAATGACTTCTGTAAAACAATTCAAACAGTAAAAACAACAGTCTAATCTATATAAGAAAGGAAAAACATTTATGAACTAACAACAACCAATGAAGAGTCAAGTTGACTTGTTTTGTATATATCTAAGATATTTACTAGATGCAATGACAAGCACTGATCAGTATCAAACTCAATTCAAATAGATTTGGAAAGATCACCATCAAATCTAGAGCTATGAAAAAAAGAACCACCTTAGAGGACGAATCTTTCATGTTAAGTAAAGTATTCTTATGTTTTGTTTTGTTTTAAGAAACTGTCTATGTTTGTCAATAGAGTACAATTATAACAGTACTATAGGAAATCAAAGTACCTTACCAATGATCAGAGTAAAACTCAAATTATTTCACATGTTGCGTGATCCAATGTGTACAAAATGACCTAGAAGGTACACAGGTCGTCTTGTTGGTCATGCATTGTAACTTGGGAACAGACCTTACTTTGAATATCTCATCTGATCACTGGAGTATAACAATGTTATTATGGTCATATGAAATATTATCAATAGACATGTAATCCTCAAAACCTAGCCATATACAAAGCATAGAGTTGTTATGTAAAAACCAACTGAAAATCATGTTTCAAAACCAAAAATCTACTAAAAGCATTTTCAAATCCTCTTTTAAAATCTGTTTTCTCCCCCACATGACATAATGATCCTAATAATTTTTACCTGCTCAATACTTGGAGTTGCCACTATTTGTTGGTCTTCCTCTGTATAATATTCATCCAGTATTTTATAAAGTTGCTGAAAGCTGTTTTGGATGTTAACCTAAAGTAAAAAAAAAGTATCTATCAACAAGCCTCTTTTTTCATGAAATTTATGAATATTAAAATATTATTTATACTGAATGATGGATTCTTGAGAACTGGTTTGATCCTTTTCTTTCTATATTTGTCTGTATCAAATTATTGGTGATTGACATGTTATCAGACATCTTACTTCTACAAAATATAATGATTAACTAAAAGGAAATAAATGGAAACTGAGATTACAGTCAAGTTTTACAAATCAAAATGACTTAAAGGTGTCAGACCACCAATTAAAAGTCCCTATCTGTTCAACCAAATTTTGCAATTTTCACAGCTTTCTAAATATTTTACCTTAAGTTTAATTTCATAGAAACCAGGTATATCCTGAATTGTACATGTATCAGCTTTCTACATGCCAATTTTCAACATATGTTTAAAATCATATAAGAAAGAAGAGGTTTTCCGAATAGAGGTACCACTAAAAATAACCCTGGGTTTTCTGGAAATCTTAAATAAGTATACTATGGAGTGCATTAATCTTCAATTTCAACTCATAGACAAGTAAATTTTGACTCAAAATAGTCTTAACATATTTCTATTTCATCAAAAGTTTAATTTCTGCCAATTTGGTGGTTAGTTTAAGTAAACAATGACATCAAATGCACTATTTTTTGTCGAGTAGGCCAACTTTCACATATGTTCTAAATTGGAGGGAGTAATTGGTAGTCTGACACCTAAAGAAATGTGAGTTATAATAATGAACTGTTTACTGTTCTTGTAGACAAACCATTTTTATAAACTATGTCATTTACCTTGACAGGTTTGAACAGAATGATCTCTGTATCCCTATTAGCCAGGTAAAGTGCCATGCTTCTGTGTACACTGACCAGCTGAGTCTTCATATTTTTGTAAGTCTCTGCCACAATATCATGGATTTTTTCAGGTGTAGCAAATGGCTGAGAACTAAGTGACACACTCTTGATATTTTCTTCACTTTTCATACTGATAACTACATTTGCCTGTAACATTTAAATTATTAATAAATAAAGTGTACTAAAAATAGAACAAGAAATCTTTAGAGACCTTACAAATAAATACTCAACATTCAAAAGTTTGTACAGAAATAAAAGAGTTCATAATTTACTACTAAAAATTCAGAAATTATTGAGAAAATAAAACAGAGTTATAGTCACAATAATTTAAAGTCACATTTCGAAATTTTTCATTAAACAGGAATTTTCTAAATATGGCAAAAATTTAAATCGATTTGAGTCTAAAAAGACAAAATTGCAATAATAAATGCATGCAATAATTTTTGAATTTACTATATGAAACTACAAAATCATTTAGAAATGATTACTATATATAGCAAGTGATTGTTTCTTGAAGCAGACTGTATGATAATTGTTATTCTTACCCTTGATAAAAACATTTGCAATGGGGAAATGAACAACTCAGTGACATAGTGTATATATTCCTCACAAGTTTTCTTCAGTTCTTGATCCACGTCACGTTTGGAATCAACAAAATACTCTGTCACTTGTGGTGTTCCCTACAACGAATTTGCATATGTTGTAAATTTTATTGGTCAGCAGCTGTAAATGATCCAAACGGTTTGATTTGTGTGTTCATCAATGTAAAGATCTAACCAAAGATATCCTTTTATGCTCTTCAATCTTATTGTGAATCTTCATTCTTAATTATCATGATTATATCAACTCCAAATTACAGCAATCACACAGATAATAAAAACAAAAACATCAAAATAAACTCTCCCTCTGTATTGTTTATAAAAATATAGTGTTGAAACTGTTGATATGATATTTATGCATACAAATGAGGATTAATTATATAACAAGGAATTTTTTGAATTTGGAATAATTTTGACTTCTGGAAAATTGATGAGAAATTTATGATGAAAACTAACCCATCTAAATAGGGAAGGCCATGGGCACACAGCATGCAAGGCTAAGGGGGTTAGTTAGTTCATACTAAAATGATGGCATGCATGGCCCAACTACTTAGTTGGGTTAGTTTTCATCATACATTTCTAATCAATTTTCTAGAATTCAAAATTATTTCAGATTCAAATAATTCCTTGTATTATATACATGTACATGCACAGATTCCCAGATATATCTCAGAAATTTGAATCTTGAACTCCCTAAGGATGGAAGTGCTAGGTCATATATATTTTGAAAAAAGCATGGTAACCAGAAAAAAATCACACACGTTAACTATTCTTATGGATTTTGGATTTGAAAAAAAATGAATCTAGAGCTGATACCATCTATAGCCAAAAAAGACAAACTTAATCATCAGTTTGTGTCATTCTTAACAAAAAGGAAAAACCAACATAAAGAACCCTCCAGTACTAACTAATAAATGATTTTGAGTTGTTCCTTATTTAATGACAACACTCCTTATCTAAGTAAACTCATCTGCAATGCAGCATTTGAAAATTTTGTAGCTACGAGAAAACCAGCATAGTATCTTATTAATGTTCCTATCTGCGATATTTGTTTTTGATTACATTAGCTTATCTGTGGCCATAATTTTCTTATAATCCTACTATCTAAAATACTTTAGGTATGAACAGTTAGGAAGGACCTGTAATGTCTTGTAGACACCAACAATTATGGAAATATGTTTACAGAAAAAGACATAACATAATCAGTTTAATTTTATAGACATATATGCATCATATTTGTAATACAACAATAAAATTTGATATACTTGCTTTTAATCTTCGATATTTCTGTACAGAATACAATTCATCAAACTATTATTTCATTATTGCATTTGGCAGTTCAGTGAGGTCTATTTAAAATATACTAGGGGGCACATGTGCAACAAACTCAAGGGTATAGCTCCATATACATATATCACCCTGTGACATGCACATCATCTGATCACATTTTTTGAGAAATGAAAAATATTAACGATATATTATTGAAATTTATCTCATTGCTCCTGTATTTAACTACTACTACTGGTCATTAAAAATATACAGGTACTGGTACAAACTGATAGGTTCATGAATTTTATTGTATCAATTAAGAGGTTTGAATTTGTTATAGCTTTGGTGGTATCAAAGCATATTTGAAGACATTGAATGCAATTTTCTTGAAGCTTTTAGAGAATGTAAAACTGTCAGGGAGATGCAAAACAACAGAATAAATCAGTCTGGGAAAACAGAACCAGACAGCATTACAGCATTAGATTTGACTGAACCATTCAATATTGATGAAACATGTGGAGGCCATGCAGTAAATGACCAAAGTCAACCACCCAGTTAACACATCTAACCAGTGCTGGCTAATTTCATTGCATCATTAATTTTTGAACCACATGATCATGGAACTCTTGTCAAGACTCTTAAAATCTGAGAATCACTTGTATGCACAGCTTTTACTCCCTCATATTTCATCTACAAAAAGTTTTGAATTTAAAAGAAAAATTATAAGCAGTGAAAGTGACCCAAAAGCTATTTTTTTGTATGGCCAACATAGAAGTTATAGTTTCACCAAAGTATATATCATATTTTTTATAAGAACCAGTAAATAGACCAGATTTTAAGGTTTCCAACACTACATGGAAGTTAAATACCAGTCCCTCAACTCACCTTTACTATTCCCTTATTGCATATTGGATAAACAATATTGTTAATTTTTTTAAAATACTTGTTTTAATTTCAATTATCGGGCAAAATGAATGTAAAGTACTATCTCATGTTAAACACAAAAACTTGACTGAAACCTTTTCTGTTTATAAAACTAAACAGACAATATCAGATATAATCAAAATGTAAACAAATGAAAATTTTAAACTAGAGACTGTCTTCTCTTAACATATGCCCTGTAAGTACAAGCAACCATTTTACTCTAGTTTCCCCAATTCCATAAAATTCATGAAGGGCAAATATCTGTCATTCTATTCCTTCTACAGATGTATTTTTATTTTAAATATCATTCAGAGATGTGTGTGAATACTTGTCCATTTGTAACATTTCATCTTATGGGCTTCATAATTAATAACTTTTCAGTTTACTATAACTGTACTAAAAACTTTAATAACAACAATCATGTTTCCAAGTTGGTCAGCATGTTTCATAAAACTTGTAAATGATTAGATAATTAAAAAGGTATGTTAGAGTTACAAAAAACTTCACATCTCAATGTAAGATTGGAGGATATTTTTTTTATAACTCTAACATATTTCTTCCCTTCTTCTATAAAAGTCACTCTGGTGAGGAAAGGCGCAACATAATATCTTTAAAATATCAAATTGAGCTTTTTGACATATCAGAAAACAGGAAAAAGGTGTCTGGCAGGCTATACAAGTGCTCTCATTTACAAATTATGGCTGCAAAGCTTTTTACCAAATATGAAGTCATTCTGATTAGTAGAACTGTCCTGTAGAAATGTGCAACAAAATATTTTGCCTTTTGAAAAATTCAAAGTATCTGTATACAGGAAGTAGGTGTCCTACAGATCTGAAAAGTGGTCACATGAAATAACAGCATTGTAAAGCAGTAACCACATATGGAGTAATTCTGATTAGTAATACCGGAGTAACAAACCCCTACTAATAGACTCCTAGAGTGAGGGCAACAAACCCCTACTCAGACTCCTAGAGTGAGGGCAACAAACCCCTACTCATAGACTCCTACAGTGAGGGTAACAAACCCCCTACTCATAGACTCCTAGAGTGAGGGCAACAAACCCCTACTCATAGACTCCTAGAGTGAGGGCAACAAACCCCTACTCATAGACTCCTAGAGTGAGGGCAACAAACCCCTACTCATAGACTCCTAAAGTGAGGGCAACAAACCCCTACTCATAGACTCCTAGAGTGAGGGTAACAAACCCCTACTCATAGACTCCTACAGTGAGGGTAACAAACCCCTACTCATAGACTCCTAGAGTGAGGGCAACAAACCCCTACTCATAGACTCCCAGAGTGAGGGTAACAAACCCCTACTCATAGACTCCTAGAATGAGGGTAACAAACCCCTACTCATAGACTCCTAGAGTGAGGGTAACAAACCCCTACTTATAGACTCCTAGAGTGAGGGCAACAAACCCCTACTCATAGACTCCTACAGTGAGGGTAACAAACCCCTACTTATAGACTCCTAGAGTGAGGGTAACAAACCCCTACTCATAGACTCCTAAAGTGAGGGTAACAAACCCCTACTCATAGACTCCTAAAGTGAGGGTAACAAACCCCTACTCATAGACTCCTAGAGTGAGGGCAACAAACCCCTACTCATAGACTCCTAGAGTGAGGGTAACAAACCCCTATTCATAGACTCCCAGAGTGAGGGTAACAAACCCCTACTTATAGACTCCTACAGTGAGGGTAACAAATCCCTACTCATAGACTCCTACAGTGAGGGTAACAAACCCCTACTTATAGACTCCTAGAGTGAGGGCAACAAACCCCTACTTATAGACTCCTAGAGTGAGGGTAACAAACCCCTACTTATAGACTCCTAGAGTGAGGGTAACAAACCCCTACTTATAGACTCCTAGAGTGAGGGCAACAAACCCCTACTTATAGACTCCTAGAGTGAGGGTAACAAACCCCTACTTATAGACTCCTAGAGTGAGGGCAACAAACCCCTACTCATAGACTCCTAGAGTGAGGGTAACAAACCCCTACTTATAGACTCCCAGAGTGAGGGTAACAAACCCCTACTTATAGACTCCTACAGTGAGGGCAACAAACCCCTACTTATAGACTCCCAGAGTGAGGGTAACAAACCCCTACTTATAGACTCCTACAGTGAGGGCAACAAACCCCTACTCATAGACTCCTAGAGTGAGGGTAACAAACCCTTACTTATAGACTCCTAGAGTGAGGGCAACAAACCCCTGCTCATAGACTCCTAAAGTGAGGGCAACAAACCCCTACTCATAGACTCCTAGAGTGAGGGTAACAAACCCCTACTCATAGACTCCCAGAGTGAGGGTAACAAACCCCTACTTATAGACTCCTACAGTGAGGGCAACAAACCCCTACTCATAGACTCCTAGAGTGAGGGTAACAAACCCTTACTTATAGACTCCTAGAGTGAGGGCAACAAACCCCTACTCATAGACTCCTAGAGTGAGGGTAACAAACCCCTACTCATAGACTCCTAGAGTGAGGGTAACAAACCCCTACTTATAGACTCCTAGAGTGAGGGTAACAAACCCCTGCTCATAGACTCCTAAAGTGAGGGCAACAAACCCCTACTCATAGACTCCTAGAGTGAGGGTAACAAACCCCTACTCATAGACTCCTAGAGTGAGGGTAACAAACCCCTACTCATAGACTCCTACAGTGAGGGTAACAAACCCCTACTCATAGACTCCTAGAGTGAGGGTAACAAACCCCTACTCATAGACTCCTAGAGTGAGGGCAACAAACCCCTACTCATAGACTCCTAGAGTGAGGGTAACAAACCCCTACTCATAGACTCCTAGAGTGAGGGTAACAAACACCTACTCATAGACTCCCAGAGTGAGGGTAACCACCCCCTACTCATAGACTCCCAGAGTGAGGGTAACAAACCCCTACTCATAGACTCCTAGAGTGAGGGCAACAAACCCCTACTCATAGACTCCCAGAGTGAGGGTAACAAACCCCTACTCATAGACTCCTAGAGTGAGGGCAACAAACCCCTACTCATAGACTCCTACAGTTAGGGCAACAAACCCCTACTTATAGACTACCAGAGTGAGGGTAACAAACCCCTACTCATAGACTCCTAGAGTGAGGGCAACAAACCCCTACTCATAGACTCCTAGAGTGAGGGTAACAAACCCCTACTCATAGACTCCTAAAGTGAGGGTAACAAACCCCTACTTATAGACTCCTAGAGTGAGGGTAACAAACCCCTACTCATAGACTCCTACAGTGAGGGATACAAACCCCTACTCATAGACTCCCAGAGTGAGGGTAACAAACCCCTACTCATAGACTCCTAGAGTGAGGGTAACAAACCCCTACTCATAGACTCCTAGAGTGAGGGTAACAAACCCCTACTCATAGACTCCTAGAGTGAGGGCAACAAACCCCTACTTATAGACTCCTACAGTGAGGGTAACAAACCCCCTACTCATAGACTCCTAGAGTGAGGGTAACAAACCCCTACTTATAGACTCCTACAGTGCTAGGGTAACAAACCCCCTACTCATAGACTCCTACAGTGAGGGTAACAAACCCCTACTCATAGACTCCTAGAGTGAGGGCAACAAACTCCTACTCATAGACTCCTAGAGTGAGGGCAACAAACCCCTACTCATAGACTCCTACAGTGAGGACAACAAACCCCTACTTATAGACTCCCAGAGTGAGGGTAACAAACCCCTACTCATAGACTCCTAGAGTGAGGGTAACAAACCCCTACTTATAGACTCCTACAGTGAGGGTAACAAATCCCTACTCATAGACTCCTAGAGTGAGGGCAACAAACCCCTACTCATAGACTCCCAGAGTGAGGGTAACATAATCATCATACCTCTAAAATAAATTGTAGAACTGCATTATTACTGTTAAACTGGAATAGTTTTGACTTGCTGTGCATCAATCCATAGGCTGCATCTGAATTAAGAAAAAAACAGCAAATCAAGTTTTTACTGAAAGGAAAATGATTCAACTTGCCCTTTTGGAGCAAAATTGAAAAGATTTGATTTCACTTACCATACTGTGGATTCATTATTATTCATTGGATACCAATTTTCGTGAATTTCCTGGTTACAGCTTAACTATGAAACTAAAAGTCTAACAAATATCAATTCTTTCTATAGGCTTGTGGGCTGACTTCTGGAAATCCATGAAATTAGATGTCTAACAAATATCAATTCTTTCTATAGGCTTGTGTGCTGACTTCTGGAAATCCATGAAATTAGATGTCTAACAAATGTCAATTCTTTTTATAGGCTTGTGGGCTGACTTCTGGAAATCCATGAAATTAGATGTCTAACAAAAATCAATTCTTTCTATAGGCTTGTGTGCTGACTTCTGGAAATCCATGAAATTAGATGTCTAACAAATATCAATTCTTTTTATAGGCTTGTGTGCTAACTTCTGGAAAACCACGAAATTAGATGTCTAACAAATATCAATTCTTTTTATAGGCTTGTGTGCTGACTTCTGGAAATCCATAAAATTAATATCCACCATCATGTAAGTTTTCCTTTATTCACGAAAATTGGTACCCACGAAAATAAATGAATCCACATTATAGGCAATTTTTTTATACATTTAAAGAACTGTGACATTTAAAATATGCTAAAATTAAAAAGTCAATAGACAGTACCTTTCAAGAGCAAACAATCTTCAAGGAAATTAGATGCAAGGCTGTATTACATACCAAATATTAATGGATTGTTAAGTAGCTAGTTAAATAATGCTTAATCTAAATAGTAATATCAAATCAAAATTTATTTTCCCATAGTCAAGCTGGAATTCATGTTAAATTCAAAAATGACCTGTATTTAAATAACTTTCTATTCTACAATGAAATTGAACTTATTCAGCCACTCAAAGGTCCTCCCACTTGATATGAGACAACAACAGGACAAACATATATGTTATATAAAGAGAAGTAAGTTAAATAAAGTATTCAAAGCAATATAGTACATGTATTCAAGTCTTGTAAGTTTTTCAGCATTCATTATTAGAATTTCTCCCAATTCCTTCAATCTATTTACAATAATAAAACATGCTGTGTTACAGCTTTACACCTACCACCATCTACAAAATCTTCTTCTAAAGGCACAAACTCTAAAACTTTTGTGAATTTAGTTTATTAACCTTTGTACTGTAGTACCAACATGAAATTCATAATGTTTTGTCTCGTACATTGTCTTATCAGAAATTTTCACTGTTTTATCACAGAGAATAATATTTTTGAACATATTGTTTTTTAAAATGATTGAATATTTGACAGTGGCAGTTTGGTGGTAGTCAATTGCTAAAAAGCTAAATTCACAGAAGCTGAAGTATAACATGCAAGGTACTGGGACAGACAACTACAATAGCAAAATAATTCAACGTACCTAGAATGCTGTGCAAACTAGGATCTGGTGACATTAAAAAATATATGATTTATACTTTTCTTGGCTAAGATATAAGTCTATGTTAGGTAGCCACAAAAAAAAAGTTCATGCAAAACTTGAAAATGGGGACCTACCAAATTTCTAAGATATAAATATATGAAAAAAATCCACCAAGATTTCCTTCCTATTCCTATAATATGATAATTCTCATCTCTTAACTGTTAAACATCTCAAGTTTGAGTTATAAACCTGAGGACATGAGATTTTAATAACTGAGGAGGGCAGAGGAGGGTTGTCTTTGAACAATTTGTAAACAAGAATGTGTCCTAAGTACACAGATGCCCCACTCGCACTATCATTTTACATGTTCAGTGGACCATGAAATTGGGGTCAATACTTTAAATTTGGCATTAAAATTAGAAAGATCATATCATAGGGAACATGTGTACTAAGTTTCAAGTTGATTGGACTTCAACTTCATCAAAAACTACTTTGACCAAAATTTTTAACCTGAAGCGGGACGAATGGACAGATGAACGAACAGACGGACGAACGAACTGAGGCACAGACCAGAAAACATAATGCCCCTCTACTATGGTAGGTGGGGCATAAAAAAATTAAGAAGATATGGTATGAAGGCCAAAGAGACATCTCTTCAACTGAGACCAAATGACATAGAAGTTAGTAACTTTAAGTCACAATACAACCTATAACAATGAGCAAATTCAATACTGTATACCAAGCTATTTAGGTCACTACATGAAGAATATAAATCAGGTTAAGCAAGAAAAGAAACGGCCTGAATTTAATACAATATATTATAATAAACTAAAAAAAAATATGTTATAAACCAGCCACTGAATTTATTGCATGAATATTGCCCTTATTCTATGTTTTAGCCTACTTAATGCAGGATATCCAAATACAATTAATGGCATCATGGTGAACTTATCTATAATAATCAGCAAGACGAACAATCTATATTTAAAAATTTACTGTCTCAATTGGAGAAATATCATATTTCTCTTGATGCAGAGGTAGATATTGTAAACCAAACTATCTTTTGCAAGTTCTTTATTTTGTGTTGAACCCTATCCCACCAAGTTCAATCATGGAGATTCATTTTCAGGATTTTCTAACTTCTCGATGAAATTCTATAAGGGCCAAAATTTCACATATTTGCAACAATTGATTTTAACTTTATTATTTTAATTGCACAAGTTGCTAAAAATTGGTTGGTAAATAGTACCGGTAATTATCTTCATTTTGTATAGAATTTGATAATTTTTCAGCATATTTATCACTAATGATTTATCAATGTGTTATCAGTATGCTATTGGCTATTAAAAAGCATCACTAATTCAAAGATCGGCTGATCAGAAGCAATCAATGTCCATTTCATTGTTTGTATCCTAGTTTTACTGTGTGACTAGTTTCTAATATACAATGACCATTCTGTAGAATATATATTGAACTCACAAGTTCATGTCATATAAAAATGTAGTTATGGCAATATTCATGCAATATCCCTCTTATGTTGCAAAAGTGCAAATACAGCTTCAAACCACCATGGTCTTTAGTGACAAAATATATGTTTACAACAGTTTTGGAAGATTTACTATAAAACAAAAGGGTTATCACATGAATATTTGTGAGTACTATCCACAGTAAAAAATAGTTTGCACTCTTAAGCTCATGTAATAGTTAAATTTACTGTGGACATTATTCGCTAAAATTCATGCAATTAACCTATAAAACTTCATCTATTTTGAAATTATTTTGATATTGTTTGCATACAACATATTTGATGTGAAGGTGTTCATAAATGTGCATTCATCTATAGTGTGCACATTTATTTGGAAATTTTGAGGTCTTTGATTAAAGTTTATTTATTTATTGATTTATAGATAACCATCTTTTTATAGATAAAGTGCTAAATATGCTATCTGCAGAATAAATAAAAAAGATTGACATGTACAGATCATCTAAAAAGGGGGTTTCTACTTTGAAAGCAAATATTCCAACTGAATATATAACTTCAAATTCCGATGAGTTTTTCAACCCACAAAATAATATCCAGTGGAAATATTCTAGTCTTCTGAAGTTATAATTAGACATATTTGGAGAAAACAGGCAGCTAGCTTAAAAAACTACAGGTAAGAAATTAAAAAGCAAAAATTAGAAAAATTTAATAAAGCTAGAAATTGCATTTTAAATAAATACCTTTGAATTTACTAAAATCAAGTGAGGTCTCCCTAATAGTAAAATCTGCATGAAATGGAGCTATCTGCTCTCGTAAAATCAACAGATGTTTAACCAAAAACAACTGACCATCTGTTTTAGTCTGTCAAATAGAAATGAAAATAATTACTATAAGGCTTAAATTTGATTAAATATGAGTTACATGTCTGTAAAGGTGCAGTTATTTCTAAAACAAATCAATTGGGATGTTTAGAAGGCATTTTTATCAGAAGGAAATAAAATTGCTTCATAGAAAAACATTCATAAAGATGCCCTTAGGCATATAAATATTGCGTCAAATATAACTGTTAACAGTCCCATTACTCAGGAATGACAAGAGTGCACACACTGAAATGTCTCGCCTTCTTTACTAATCATTGATATTATGTTGATAGTCCTAAGTATAAAGCTTTATTACAACTGTCACATAAACTTAACATTAACCAAGTAGCTAAACAAAGACCAATGAACCATGAAAATGAGGTCAAGGTCAGATGAACCATGCCAGGCAGACATGTACAGCTAACAAAGCTTCCATACAACAAATATAGTTGACCTATTACTTATTATAGTTTAAGAAAAATAGACCAAAACACAAAAACTTAACACTGTGCAATGAACCGTGCAATTGAGGTCATGGTCAAATAAATCTGCGGGACTGACATATAGATCATAATATATTTCCATACACCAAATATAGCTGACCTTTGGCATATAAAATTACATAAAAAGACCAAAACTTAAAAACTTAACTTTGACCACTGAACCATGAAAATGAGGTCAAGGTCAGATGACATCTGCCCGCTAGACATGTACACCTTACAATCATTCCATACAACAAATATAGTAGACCTATTGCATAAAGTATGAGAAAAACAGACCAAAACACAAAAACTTAACTATAACCACTGAACCATGAAAATGAGGTCAAGGTCAGATGACACCTGCCAGTTGGACATGTACACCTTCCAGTCCTTCCATACACCAAATATACTAGCCCTATTGCTTATAGTATCTGAGATATGGACTTGACCACCAAAACTTAACCTTGTTCACTGATCCATGAAATGAGGTCGAGGTCAAGTGAAAACTGTCTGACGGGCATGAGGACCTTGCAAGGTACGCACATACCAAATATAGTTATCCTATTACTTATAATAAGAGAGAATTCAACATTACAAAAATTCTGAACTTTTTTTTCAAGTGGTCACTGAACCATGAAAATGAGGTCAAGGACATTGGACATGTGACTGACGGAAACTTCGTAACATGAGGCATCTATATACAAAGTATGAAGCATCCAGGTCTTTCACCTTCTAAAATATAAACCTTTTAAGAAGTTAGCTAACGCCGCCGCCGCCGCCGGATCACTATCCCTATGTCGAGCTTTCTGCAACAAAAGTTGCAGGCTCGACAACAAACCACAAAATTTTCAGAACAAAGTTTCTAACAACAGTGTAAAGTCTGTAGTAATTTGATCCCAGCATACTAATGAGGATGACATTTAAATCAAATGAAGAATGTGTCCACTGGTCAATATATAGCAAATTCTGCAACTTTTCAATTTATAGGGGCATAACTCAAGAACAGCAAAAGTTATGCCACCCTCATTAGATCTTGATCTGTGTTTGGTGGTAGTTAGCATTGTGTATAAATTTCGTCATATTTGGTCGATGCAAACTGGTTAGATTGTGGAAACTGAATATTTGTCAATTTTCCATTTATAAAGGGAGTTAAGTAGAGAATAGTGATAGTGCGGCCACTCAAATTTAAACTGGATCTGTATTTGGAGGTAATAAGCATGTTTTATGTTTTTGGTTTAAGTCTGTCAAATTTGTTTTTCATAAATTTGTTATAAAATAAGCTGTTAGTCTTCACAAAGGAATTGTTTCAAGTATCAATAAGTACACCATTACCTTCCTCTTAATTATTCCTTCCTTGGCAATCTTTAGTGATGCTATACAAGACTGCAGTGCCTCTTGTGATAGACCTTGGAATGTTGTTCTCTGTAATATATTATTATTAAATAGGAATGTGTGGTTAATGTTTATTTACCCAAGAATATAAGTTCATCAAATATATACATCTAAATTCGACGTGAGATTGCACAATGATAGCTACACACACAAACACTGTATGCAAGACTAAAAGAACCAACCAGAAGTGTTTGTGAATTCAACAGGACAACCACAAACAATGTCTCTTCAATGATGTTCCTGTACTTTGAAAGAATTATATCAGTAATATTTCATAAATTAAAAATGAATTATTTTTTCAATTTTAAGTTCAAGTTTAACAACTCAAAATTGTAATAAAAATTTTATCAAAATCTGTAACATTACCCATTTACTGTAACTCAACCTTAATTTAAAGAACACAAATTTACTTTTCTTTCAGAACACATATAAAACCTGTATATATAAATAGAAATAGAAATGATTGTGTCATTGAGATATTTCAAAACAAAAAAAAGTCAACAAGTTATCAAAAAGGTAATGAATTTCTAGGAACTGAATTTTCAGCTCTCCCTTGACACCATTTGCGAGTATGGTGATGATAGTCCATCAGAAGGGGACGATAACTGTATGACCTGTGTTAAGAGAGAGCCATATCTCTTGCACGTAAAAGACACCCTTGTAGATTTCGAAAAAGAGCAGGCTAATGCCGCTACAAGGCAGCACTTGCACCTGCAAAGTGGAAATGGATTAATATAAGTTGCAATAACTTGTTCTCCAATCCACTATAAACAAATATGTTTAAACTAATGAATTAACAACCATTTTATCATTTCAATAAGTTATAAAGTTTACAGATGAACTATTACGGGTCATTAAAAATGATTTCTTACATCAGTTGCAATGAATTACATTGATTTCCCAGTGAAGTAAAAACACATAATTTCACATGTGAATTCTTTGATAACTATTCTATAAATATTCTTACATCAATACATCTGTAAAGTTTTGAAAGTGTGACAAGAGTTCTACGAACTGTAGGGTACCACATCCCATGGAGGTCAGCAGGTGACATAGGCATAGACATTGGTGTCGTCCTTCCTGAATCTGCAGAAAGTACATGTATCACATATTTATACAATCTTTTAATCATATTGAAGGGCACATATTCCAACATTTTTGATTTTGATGTGAATGTTCATAATGATAATTAACTTAGAAAAGTGCTACAAAAGAATACAGGGGATAGATACAAAACTACAAAAAAAAAACAACCTCAAAATATAGTTCAGCAAATTCTATATATGACACTCTTAAGATCACAAAGAGAAAATAAATAATCAGTTCTGACTAAAGGCTGTAAGAAACCAATAAATAATCAGTTCTGACTAAAGGCTGTAAGAAACCAATAAATAATCAGTTCTGACTAAAGGCTGTAAGAAACCAATAAATAATCAGTTCTGACTAAAGGCTGTAAGAAACCAATAAATAATCAGTTCTGACTGAAGGCTGTAAGAAACCAATAAAAAATCAGTTCTGACTAAAGGCTGTAAGAAACCAATAAATAATCAGTTCTGACTGAAGGCTGTAAGAAACCAATAAAAAATCAGTTCTGACTGAAGGCTGTAAGAAACCAATAAATAATCAGTTCTGACTAAAGGCTGTAAGAAACCAATAAATAATCAGTTCTGACTGAAGGCTGTAAGAAACCAATAAATAATCAGTTCTGACTGAAGGCTGTAAGAAACCAATAAATAATCAGTTCTGACTGAAGGCTGTAAGAAACCAATAAATAATCAGTTCTGACTAAAGGCTGTAAGAAACCAATAAATAATCAGTTCTGACTGAAGGCTGTAAGAAACCAATAAATAATCAGTTCTGACTGAAGGCTGTAAGAAACCAATAAATAATCAGTTCTGACTGAAGGCTGTAAGAAACCAATAAATAATCAGTTCTGACTAAAGGCTGTAAGAAACCAATAAATAATCAGTTCTGACTGAAGGCTGTAAGAAACCAATAAAAAATCAGTTCTGACTAAAGGCTGTAAGAAACCAATAAATAATCAGTTCTGACTGAAGGCTGTAAGAAACCAATAAAAAATCAGTTCTGACTGAAGGCTGTAAGAAACCAATAAATAATCAGTTCTGACTAAAGGCTGTAAGAAACCAATAAATAATCAGTTCTGACTAAAGGCTGTAAGAAATAAATAATCAGTTCTGACTAAAGGCTGTAAGAAACCAATAAATAATCAGTTCTGACTAAAGGCTGTAAGAAACCAATTCATCAGATAATAACAAACCTTAACATTCCCACCACAGACGCTGGAAACAACACACCTGCACTGATGGAAAGATATATTCATCCATAAACTCATAACAAACCTTAACATTCCCAGCACAGACGCTGGAAACAACACACCTGCACTGATGGAAAGATATATTCATCCATAAACTCATAACAAACCTTAACATTCCCACCACAGACGCTGGAAACAACACACCTGCACTGATGGAAAGATATATTCATCCATAAACTCATAACAAACCTTAACATTCCCACCACAGACACTGGAAACAACACACCTGCACTGATGGAAAGATATATTCATCCATAAACTCATAACAAACCTTAACATTCCCACCACAGACGCTGGAAACAACACACATGCACTGATGGAAAGATATATTCATCCATAAACTCATAACAAACCTTAACATTCCCACCACAGACGCTGGAAACAACACACCTGCACTGATGGAAAGATATATTCATCCATAAACTCATAACAAACCTGAACATTCGCACCACAGACGCTGGAAACAACACACCTGCACTGATGGAAAGATATATTCATCCATAAACTCATAACAAACCTTAACATTCCAAGACGCTGGAAACAACACACCTGCACTGATGGAAAGATATATTCATCCATAAACCCATAACAAACCTTAACATTCCCACCACAGACGCTGGAAACAACACACCTGCACTGATGGAAAGATATATTCATCCATAAACTCAAAACAAACCTTAACATTCCCAGCACAGACGCTAGAAACAACACACTCTTCCTCATATTTGCACAGTGATTGGTCATCATTGATAAAATTAATATACATGTACATGATGCAGAAAATATTTTTATCAAAAGGTGGATTAGATCAATTGAAGCCTTAAAGATCCTCATAAACTGTAGACACTGAGATAAGTCTCATCTGTGTGTAATTTCAATAGTGTAAAGTGTGGTAATGCTATATTTTTAATGTTAATTGAAATGAAAACACTTTGAAACAAATAAACTATGAAAAAGTTTTGTCAATGGACCATGACTTTAATACTGCAACAATTATTTAATGCAAATTCAGGACAATTAAGTTATTGAAATATATATATATATAATATATGAAGTGTCCTTTACATATTGAAATCTTACATCGTGTATTTTTAGGGTTTCCAAAAATCTTAAATTGTCTATTCTCGTTGGAATTTTCAATAGCTGATATTATTTTTTTTTTACTTCAGTGTTTCTACAAAGGGAATGATGATAATAATAAACAAACCTGATGATATGTCAATTTCTTTGAAGGAGGTTTCCTGGACCTGACCATTTGTGGTGATGTCAGCAACCTCCTGACTAGTAGCAGATACAGTTGACCCTGACCTTGAATGGCCTGTTGTACTTGATGCATTGGATCCTGACCTACGATGACCTTTTTTACTTTCATTTTTGATGCTTTCAGCAATACTCTAAAATTAAAAACACAAAATTATAAAAAAAAAACCAAATAAAGTGATATTCTGCACAAAAAGATATATGATGCTGACTAAAGTAGGTTCATTTAACATTTATGTCTACAAAGTACATGGACTTTTAGGATAAATAACATTAACAGTCTTGGCTTTTATTTTTTTTTAAATATTTTTATTTAAAAATGATTCCATACATTTAAATGCCATAACACAAAATATAAAAAATGTAAATAGACGAGGAACATTTAAGTTGTATTATTTTAAGATTCATTTAACTCATAGACATGATAGAAGTTTTATGTTAAATACAATGTGTTGCCAAGTAACAGACACTACATACAATCCAGTTTTTCTGGGTAAGCCAGATCACCCTGTGCAGGTGTATAACTGAGAATATCTTACCTCCATCATTTACAGTTTTTTGGGGTAAGCCAGATCACAGTGTGCAGGTGTATAACTGAGAATATCTTACCTTCATCATTTCTAGTTTTTCTGGGTTCGCATGGACAGACAGTTTGATAGATGAAGAAACAGACTCACAGACCAAAAACATAATGCCTGAAAAATCACACTGCAAGTGAATAACTGAGTATATCTTACCTCCATCATTTCCAGTTTTTCTGGGTAAGCCAGATCACCCTGTGCAGGTGTATAACTGAGAATGTCAGACTTAATATAGATATAGGTACGATAAACAAATCTTTCCTGGATATCCATCAACATCTGCCTGCAAACTATTTCAAATGCCTTCAGTTCCTGTGCTGTAAAAGTCAAGCAAAATATTGTTATGACATAAGAGTCAAGTTTCTTAATGCAAGTTAAAAAATTGAAAACAAGAATGTGTCCATAGTACATGGATGCCCCATTTGCACCATCATTTTCTATGTTCAGTGGACCTTGAAATTGGGCATTGAAATTAGAAAGATCATATCATAGTGAACATGTGCACAACGTTTCAGTTGATTGGACTTAAACTTTATCAAAAACTACCTTGACCGAAACTATAACCTAAAGCAGGACATAGGGATGAACGCATGGACAGACAGTCTGATAGATGAAGAAACAGACTCACAGACCAAAAACATAATGCCACTAAGTGGGGCATAAAATTAAATTATAATTTGAGAACCTTGCTGATACAACAATTTTTACAATAAATTATCTTTTTTAAACTTATACCGTACTCTTTAATCTATATGAAAATGATTGATTAAACTTACCATTATTTAGCACATGTTCTTCTAACATCTCAATTTTAAGAATACTACACAGCTCTGATAATGTTTCTAAATGATTGATGTGTATTATCAATGGTCGTAATGTATCGTACAAGTGACTGCACAGCCTTTCTAACATGTCACTACAATAGAAAATGCATATAATCAATACTTCAGCCTAAAGTTTGAAAAAGTATTAATAAAGTCTTTGTGAACCAGAGTTTGGTAAGTAAACTGAGAAGATATGAAGCACCAAAGTGGAATTAAGATTTCTACCATTTCCTAAATAAAATATTGAATGCATGAACTTAGACACAACAAAGTAATTTTCATTTTGATTACATCCTTTCCATAAATTACATATTAGATAATGAAATAACACAAAATAGTGATAATTTGACTCCGACTCTTTTAATAAACACTATATGCTATACAAAGATATTGCCATGGCGGTCGAGTAACATCAAACTTTCTGGTCAGGCCGGGTATATTGAAATCACAGAGAATTCAAGAACAAAATAATCCAATAATCTGTAGTCTTGTTGTCAAAGAAATATACAAGTAAATTCACTAATCTATTTATTAAAATTCCATTCCAGGACACTATTTACATTATATATACAGTTTACAAAATATATAGTTCAAATACTCATTGGCACATTACTTTCACACATCACAAATGGATTTCATTACAACTCCGCATCAAAATCGGCAACAGTGTCCAATACTGGGCACCCCAAAGAAAAACGCCACAGGCATAGTGTTCTAAACCACGCAACAGTCTGAGCGGACAAAATATCAAAAATGCATACAGTTGAATAGTAATGACACAACTTTCTAAGAATCTATAAATTCTCCCAAAATCGGCTAAAAACTGACCACAATAATAAAATCTTTTTAACGTTTCATAATGTATAGTTCCTTTCTCAACTTCAATTTCATCCACACTAAAACTTCTAAGGGCTCTTATATACCTATGATCTCCAAATATTCTCCAAATGACCTAAATATTCTCCAAATGACCTAAATATTCTCCAAATATTCTCCAACTGACCTAAATAATCTCCAAATATTCTCCAACTCTTTGTTTACAAAAATAAAACATATAAATCAAATAAAAGTATTTACTATGTGACCTTGGAGAAAAATGCTATGTTAATCTCTTATAGCAGGATAGCTATTCGACTTAATGACTTTAACAGACGATAACCAAAACGTTAATATGACAAAATTAATTACAGTGGACGATAAAATTGATAAAATTACGCTTGTACATTCCTTCCCCTCTAAATGATGACTGACCTCAGTCATCGAACTCTACTTCTACCATGACAAAAGCAACTAAATAAATGCAACTACTACTATTATTATTTACACAAACATTAAACTTCAACATATTATTCTCACTCTCTACAATGAAAACAAATGGCACAAGACATCTCAGTAAAGACCCATTTATAACATAATAACACTGTTAAACGGGAAATGATTTTGCTGAACATAAAATGAAACTGGTTATTGTAATAATTATGAAGCAATAAATTTACTTATTAAATAAACCAAATTAAATGTTCAAATGTTAAAAATCCAACATAAACACCCTTATAAATTGTCTGCACTTGTAAATCTTTTGTTTTGATTTTTTGAATGTTCATTGACCTCACTGATGATATTTGCTGCCAAGGCAGAAAAGTCTATTTCCTCTGGATCCATTCCGTTTGAGTATTGGATACGTCTTTCACGTACTGTTTCCGTCATCCCATTGGTATAGGAAAAGTCTCTTCTGGTTAACGCGATGATAATTGTTGTAGTTGTTTCATCTACAATATCATGACAAGAACTATCCATATCACCAGATGTTGAAGTGTCTGCTATAGAGATTACGTCATCATCAAAGTTGTCTTCTTTGTCTTCAGATCTATTGACACTGTCCTCAGCAAGCTGGAAGTCATTTGAAATATCACAAAATGTTTTGTCCAAATTATCCAAATGTTCTGCTTCATTTATAAAAATTTCATTGTCTGACACGTCACTATATAGAATTGGGGAAAATGTTCTACAAATGTTTTCCGGTAATGGTTCCTGATCATCAAGCTCTGGTTTAGAATTTTGAATTATACTGTCAATATTAAAACTTGGCACATTGGAGAATACTGTTTGTGCATTGGAATCAGTAAAGTCCAACTCATCATCCGAAATGTCAGAATAATCACAAAGGTTTACAGGATTCCATCTTTCTTTTCGTTTGTCCTCCGCGGAAATACATGTGGCTTCTATCTGGTTTGCATTTGCCTTTGCAACATTTATTGGATAACTATGGTATCTTTGGAGATGCTTTTCCAAATCGAATTTTCTGTTGAAGGATTTGTTGCATCCTTTTTCTGGGCACGTCCTGACAAAACGATATTCTGCATGTGTTTCATTATAATGTCTATTTAGGTTCCACTCATTATAAAATGTCTTATCACAATCTGAGCAATTGAAGGTTTCCTTAAAATTCATGTTGATATAATCCAAGAGAGAGAAAAAATGTAAATGCCAAGGAGTATAATATGTAAGTCTTATATAGCACCATTTGTTTTCAAAACTGTCCAGAACTAATAAAAATGTCACTATGGAGTTCAAACCAAGGTTTCTTTCCACAAAAGTTTTGTACATGTCAAAAGTTGAGACTTGACTTGCAGGAAAATATATATATTTTGATGCCAGAATTTCACGTCAACCATGAATTTCTTTCACTTTGACCATAATTTCACAAGATAAGAAGTATTATGTACTGTGTGACCTTGGAGAAAAATGCTATGTTAATCTCTTATAGCAGGATAGCCATTCGACTTAATGACTTTAACAGACGATAACCAAAACGTTAATATGACAAAATTAATTACAGTGGACGATAAAATTGATAAAATTACGCTTGTACAATATTCTTGTTTATTATTCATGAATATTTTCTCCCCATTACTACTGTGAGATATACCACTGATTAACTCTTGTATTTTTTTGTTGTTCATTGAGGGTAGGCAAATTTTCCTCAAGATCAACTAGTTTTTACAGTTGCAAAATTTTTTAAGAACCAACAATACCATAACAAAATAGTACCCTTTGAAGTCAGCATTAGATATAGTAAAAATAAAATAACAGGGTAAAACTACTTACTCTAACAAAGAAGTTGGTTTGGAAAAAAAATTAAAATACAATTGATATTCATCTTCACACACATGAACCATAAAGGCACACCCACTTCTCATCTGAAATGGAAAAAGTATGACATGTGGTCTTTATCTTCCTGTATTAACTCATCACAAAATTAACAGAATTCATTTTAAAGGTAATCTATAACTAGATATTACAGATTTTACAATGAGAACATAAACAATCATTATTATCATATTACATTATTTCTTAACTTTGAGGTTATAATAAATAAATCATTTAAAAACATTACCAGGTATTTTAAAGTGAAATCACTGCAATATTCACAATTAACTTTCAAATATTGGTGTAATGTGTATATTTTACTTTATTTCTTTTTAGTTTTTCACAGGTTCTAGTCCTGAATAAGTATTCTGCAAAAAATCTGGAAAAATTATATAGTTATATTGAGGAGTAACAGTACAGAGTTGCTGCTATCAAATGCCGGATTGACAGTTGGAAATGAAAATGACATACTAATAATACTAACCAGAGTGCAGTGATCACGAACATGTTTTGAAGCTAAATCTGTGATTGTGGTTGATATGCTTGGCCCTAGTAATAATTCTCGTTGATTAAAATAGCACTGGTGACAATCAGATAAAATCTGAAGATACCTGAAAAGAAAAAATATTACAGGTTGGAAGCTTCCAATAAGGAAAGAAAAAAAGGAAATTATCAATTATTCAATTAACCAGAGGCTTTCACACTAGTACCAGACAATAGTACCAACTAGATACAAAATACCAATGACTACTATCTTTTTGCAAAATGTATCTGATCCAAGAATATGACAGAGCAACTAATAAAATGCTCAATATTGTACTAATTTTGCATTTAAATATTCTAATAAATTAACTTTCTTTAATTGGAATAGTGTATTTGATTAGTGTCATAAAAGGGGTTCTGCATATATAGTGTATTTTTCAAAAGACAAAAAGTTGGGTCAATCTAAACACTCCTCAAAGGTTGCTGATTTATGCATATTTTCACAATTAAAAGAACAAGGGCAAAAAAAAAAACCCAACAATATAATTCCTGTGCAATTGCCTAAAAAAAATCCTTATTTTCTTATCAAAATTAAATTATTGTAGCAAAGTAATTTTACACCAATTTTGTTGTTAATTTTGTCTAATAATATCATATTTCCTATTCATAGTATAGTTTAATGTAGGTTGCAACAATGTTTGAAGAGGACTTGGATTACATAAATAGATATTTATTATGATTAAATTTTACCATGACAGAAACTATAATCTAAACTACTGCACAAAAAATAAATAAGCTATTATTCTTTACATCAAATTTTCGAGAACTATATTTTTGAAGTAGCAAAATTGAAAAAAGTACTTTTCACAATAAATAATATTTTTTTTTTTGAAAAGCGCCTTCAAAATTTGTATTGACTGCATTCACTTGCTATCTTGATGTTTTGCTAGATATATAATAGACTTGAGTGTGTGCATGGATATATATTGCCTACATAGTGATCTATTAATAGCTATAAAAACATGGATATTTGATAGCCAATGTTTAACCTAATTTTCTAGCACTTACTCAGGACTTTTATCTATACGGATTTCTAACTGTTCCATTAATGCCTTTACTCTTGTAGAATTGGCTCTAAATTTCCCATAAAACAGAGTAAAAGCATTATCACCAATACTCGGAGATTCCTGAAATTACATTTGTTATTTGTAATGGTCTGTGATCAATAAAAACTGTGTAAAGCAATAGACTAGTAACAATACCTAAAATTCAATTACGTAATTTTAAAGAACATAAATATACAAAACTTTAAAGTTAAATTACTACACATGTTACATGCATGAGTGAACAATACAATGAAGTTAACTGAGAGGACTGACTTTCACATTTATAACTTTGATAAATTTACATTGTTTCTTCTAATATTACAATATTTGACAAGTTAAACAGTTGATCTAATTTATGGATATTAGGGTTTAACCAACAGTATTTTGGTAAACATTTCTTTCTTTATAACTTAAATGCCAAGGTTTTATATGTTCAATTTTCCTTTATCTACTGATTTTTAATTAAATACATGTCATCCAAAATAATTGTCATTGAAGATTTGGGTGAACATAACTAGAAAGATACATTTTAAGCTTGTAATTTTCAAGTATAACTAAGATGAATGTTTGAATTGATGACTGCATTGAACCATGAACATAAGTTATAGTCATCATAAGGTGCACAAAGAAGAATGGATGATATCTATTAGATTTCTGCTTCAAATACCAGTTTTCAATTCTTTAAGTTCCTGACATCATGTTTCAATGTGTTGTGGAATAATAAGATATAAGTGTATGCATTATTATCAGTACTGTTGACATACCTATAATATTTTTTACCATAATATAATGGTAGTTTTAGCCATATATATTGTGACCTTTTTTTTGCGACTTTTTTCGATGACTTTCTTTGTGATTATTTTCTACTTACTTTTTTTCCTACTTTCGATTTAACAATGTAGTGCATACTAGTACCTATTGTAGCACCTCAATTATTTTCTTGATACTTATAAAAAACTTATGTAGTATTTTTATGATCAATGTATATTTTTAGCATTTATCTTTCCAATTTACCTTAGTTGGCTGGACTTGCTGTGTGGCATTTTGTAGAATCTGGACTACATGAGTTTTTATCAAATTAAGGGCTTTAGATAAACACTGTCTAAATCTGGTTAGAAATACAGGTGATTCTTTATATCTAGGCTGAAAATAAAATTCAAGACAACTTTTATTTTAATGAACTAATGATAATGAAAGTGAAAAATGACAAAGAAACAACCCTATAAGTACTGGGTCTACATTTAATTGTTTTTTAATACACATATAAAATTACAATAAATGTGAAAAATTATTTGTATAATGATAAAAATAAAAATATTAAAATGAGTTAATATGAATTAAGTAAATATCATCAAATTATACCTTAATTTTTTTATCCAAACTTTTAGCATTGTTTTGGTAGTACTTATTTCATTAATTGGACTACATCACTTGATGGACAGATGTGTATGGTCAACAAGTTATCATTTCAAGTAAGAGCAAGTCAGTTTTATGTGGTTAAGAATTTTGACATGTATTTGAATAGAACAAATATTTAGATTTTAGAATATGAAAGACAAGACATTTGTCTTATTCTTAACCTATGGTTCTTATTCCTTTATGAAATGTGTTTGACAATGATCAACAATTCCAGGTTTACATGCCCTGATGAAGAGAACACTAGAGTACAGTTTCTATTTCTAATGAAAATTGTTTACAGTACAAACCACTTTTATACTTACATTGTTGTTTAAATAAAGTATACACTCATCAAGACGTGACAACATGGGTACAAAAGATTCATTGGTGACTGTCAACGATGGCAAACCAAGTTTCTGTAAAATGAAATGTCAACAATTATACAATAATAATATATGGCTTTGTATAGTGTTATAGTGTTAGAGATATTAGAAGTACTATTAGCTATCTAACACTTGAGACATTTTCAAAATATCAAATTTATTTGATCATCAGTCTGTCTCTTAATTTTGTTAAAAAATAACACAAAAACAATTTTACATAAAAAATTGAAAATATATATAATTTTATTCTGGTCATTTCACATAATAACAACAATGAAATGAGGCAGTTTTTAGGCTTCCAGCTTTCCTGTAAATTGCATTAAGTATGTTACAGAAAAACTGTAGTTATTCTGTCATGTTACAGAGGTTTAGAAAACTAACTGCAGTTATCCTGTCATGTTACAGAGGGTTAGAAAACTTACTGCAGTTATCCTGTCATGTTACAGAGGGTTAGAAAACTTACTGCAGTTATCCTGTCATGTTACAGAGGTTTAGAAAACTTACTGCAGTTATCCTGTCATGTTACAGAGGGTTAGAAAACTTACTGCAGTTATCCTGTCATGTTATAGAGGTTTAGAAAACTTACTGCAGTTATCCTGTCATATAACAGAGGTTTAGAAAACTAACTGCAGTTATCCTGTCATGTAACAGAGGGTTAGAAAACTTACTGCAGTTATCCTGTCATATAACAGAGGTTTAGAAAACTAACTGCAGTTATCCTGTCATGTTACAGAGGGTTAGAAAACTTACTGCAGTTATCCTGTCATATAACAGAGGTTTAGAAAACTTACTGCAGTTATCCTGTCATATTACAGAGGTTTAGAAAACTTACTGCAGTTATTCTGTCATGTTACAGAGAATTAGAAAACTTACTGCAGTTATTCTGCCATGTTACAGAGGTTTAGAAAACTTACTGCAGTTATCCTGTCATGTTACAGAGGTTTAGAAAATTTACTGCAGTTATTCTGTCATGTTATAGAGGTTTAGAAAACTTACTGCAGTTATTCTGCCATGTTGTCATGTTATAGAGGTTTAGAAAACTTACTGCAGTTATCCTGTCATGTTATAGAGGTTTAGAAAACTTACTGCAGTTATCCTGTCATATAACAGAGGTTTAGAAAACTAACTGCAGTTATCCTGTCATGTTACAGAGGGTGAGAAAACTTACTGTAGTTATCCTGTCATATAACAGAGGTTTAGAAAACTAACTGCAGTTATCCTGTCATATAACAGAGGTTTAGAAAACTTACTGCAGTTATCCTGTCATGTTACAGAGGTTTAGAAAACTTACTGCAGTTATCCTGTCATGTTACAGAGGGTTAGAAAACTTACTGCAGTTATCCTGTCATGTTATAGAGGTTTAGAAAACGTACTGCAGTTATCCTGTCATATAACAGAGGTTTAGAAAACTAACTGCAGTTATCCTGTCATGTTATAGAGGTTTAGAAAACTTACTGCAGTTATCCTGTCATATTCATTGAAGTATGAGAGTTTATTGCTGATGTTTTCTGCTGTGTTCATTAACCTGGTCTGAAAAATAATAAACAATATATGTTGTCTTTTTTTCAAAAATAGAAATTGATAACCAGTTCTATTATTCATGTCAGAAAATATGTGTGATTTTTTTTTTTTTTAACCCATAACAGCAGCGTAAAGAAATACTGCCTAGACTTAAGGTGGATCTTTCATAGCCTCTGTTATATTTCTACAGTTTGTTTACAATCAGTATGGTTTAAAGCTTGACTATTGATGATGACCATATTATAACATTTAGATTTGGAGTGCTAAGTTACTGTCTCATTGACACACCAAAAGTCTTCTTTTATCTAAACATTCCACATGTCCTTAAATGATTGATTAAAATGTGCATGTCACTGTAATCATCATACATTCATTGAAGTTATCATTCATTGCATCAAAAATATTTATCTTATCTCATAATAAACCTAAAAAGGTTTCTTTTTTAGCATTGATTTGTTATATTTATGTTGCTTTCTGTTAATAGTGCAAATCAAGACATATAAATCTGTGGTAATGGTTAAATATTTTTTAATAACTGATTTGTACTCTGCATGAAATAAGAATTATAAATATGAACATAAAGGCTACAAAATCCTATGGCATGTTGACATACCTGTTCTGTCAAAAGATCTTCACAAGCTTCATGAAGCGCATTAGTTTTGGTAGACACAGATATATACTGGTGTTGTAAACCATTTAGAAAGTCCAAAGCTCCAGAAACTTCTTGTAAAATGCTTTCACATTGGGATTCATAATGTTGTAATTCAGTTATGTAGGATCTGTAACAGAACAGCAACAATTCTATCTTCAACATGTTCACAAGTTTTTAGTTAAAATAAATGATAAGCTGTATTATAAACAGTCTGTCTTTTGGGAAGAGACATGTACAAAAAAGGTTCAAGATTTACTAATCAGTGAAACTTTTAAATATGTATTTACCTCATAAAATATTATTCATTACTTCAAGTAGTTGTAGCATTATTTTTCCTCTTTCTTTTATTTTTTTTTTTGGTTATAAAACTATAAGTTAGATTCTGTACTTTCAATATTCAAAGTCATATTAAACGAATGATCGGTGAAAAATAATGTTTATCCAATTCTTGAACCAATACATGCATATATCATAAACTTAGTCTTTTGTGCACGATTTTATCATTTTTTACGCAACCATATCGTATAATCGTCAATTTGTTTTCTCTCTGTCTGTTATGAAGTTAAAAATCTGGCAGCTACTTAAATGTCATGTTTTGAAGCCGAAGTTCACCTTATAGTCAATAATCAACAAAGAAGCATGGATATTGAGCACGTGTTTAGCATGTACAATCAGATAATATTTATTTTAATGACAGACTCATGCGTATTGTGATTTAACAAATTTTTTGGGGAAAAAAAATTCATGTAAAAATTAAAACAGCAGGAAATGAGAAAGAAACACTGAAACACTGGTATTTATTCTGACCATGAGAACGCCAAATTCTACCATGCTTTTGTGAAACAAACCTGTAAGTGTCTTCATCTTCTTTTTCAATATCATTTTCAAGTTCTGCAAACCAGGATAAAAACTATAAAAGAAAGGAAGGAATATAAAAATCAGTTTATATCTATATTCATTCAAACATTCTGTTCATAGTTTACACCAGCCTCAAAAAACATTCTGAATTGATAAGAGTGTGCAAATTGTTACAAAAAAAAATTGTCAGTCATGTTAAGTATTTTCTTATATCAACAAACAAAACGGTTATAAGGAACTTAAGCCTCAAGTCACATAAACCTTATTAAGAGTAACTTATAATCTTAATTTTGCAGTACATTAACAGAAATGGTGAAAATTATAAAGTTTTTCATTACTGTTGTACTGTTATAGTGGAAGTATATAATCCGAAATGATGAACATTTTATTCTAGATACAGGTTTTTTCTCAAATATTCAATTTATAAAGACAAGAGTGCACACACTGAAATGTCTCGCCTTCTTTACTAATCATTGATATTATGTTGATAGACCTAAATATAAAGCTTTATTACAACTGTCACATTAACTCAAGATTAACCAAGAAAACAAAACATTGATCAATGAACCATGAAAATGAGGTCAAGGTCAGATGAACCATGCCAGGCAGACATGTACAGCTAACAATTCTTCAATACAACAAATAAAGTTGATTTATTGCTTATAAATTAAGAAAAACAGACCAAAACACAAACACTTAACACTTAACACTTAGCAATGGACCGTGAAAATGAGGTCAAGGTCAAATAAAACCTGCGTAACAGACATATAGATAATAAAATATTTCCATACACCAAATATAGTTGACCTAATGCATAAAGTATTAGAAAAATAGACCAAAACTCAAAAACTTAACTTTGACCACTGAACCATGAAAATGAGGTCAAGGTAAGATGACACCTGTCAGCTAGACATGTTCACCTTACAATCATTCCATACACCAAATATAGTAGACCTATTGCATATAGTTTAAGAAAAACAGACCAAAACACAAAAACTTAACTATAACCACTGAACCATGAAAATGAGGTTAAGGTCATATGACACCTGCCAGTTGGACATGTACACCTTACAGTCCATCCATACACCAAATATACTAGACCTATTGCTTATAGTATCTGAGATATGGACTTGACCACCAAAACTTAACCTTGTTCACTGATCCATGAAATGAGGTCGAGGTCAAGTGAAAACTGTCTGACGGGCATGAGGACCTTGCAAGGTACGCACATACCAGATATAGTTATCCAATTACTAATAATAAGAGAGAATTTAACATTACAAAAATTCTTAACATTTTTTTCAAGTAGTCACTGAACCATGAAAATGAGGTCAAGGACATTGGACATGTGACTGACGGAAAGTTCGTAACATGAGGCATCTATATACAAAGTATGAAGCATCCAGGTCTTCTACATTCTAAAATATAAAGCTTTTAAGAAGTTAGCTAACGCCGCTGCCGTAGCCACCGCCGCCGCCGCCGGATCACTATCCCTATGTCGAGCTTTCTGCAACAAAAGTTGCAGGCTCGACAAAAATGATTTTGTCTGGGAATGTGAATCAATATGTTTACACATACATCTACAGTCTTTTCAAATGTACATGTATTATGTCAGTATGTTTTAAATATACTTAAGTACTTGTACCTGCTGAGCATTTTCTATCTTGCATGGGGAATCATCCTCATTTGTCTGAAAGAATTTTGTTATAGTTTCATGGTAACTTGGAGACTGGGGAACATCCTGTTTCTTTGATAAAGCAAATTGTGCTTCATCTTCTGGTAACTAAAATTAACATAAAAATTTAAATTAACAAAAATACATATCTTACAAAATAGATTTAACTCCCTCAGTTACAAATGATAGTTTATTTTTTCTACTGAATCTTGATTATTGTTTTATGGGATTTTTCCAATATCAAAATTGAGCTTCCTAATTTTTAAAATCTATATCATTAGACAAAGCCAAAAGACCTTAAAAATGGCCTTCAAAGAAGAAAGTAAAATTATAGTTTAATCTGATTCCTTGCAAAATATTTAAGTTAATTTGTCCAAACCATACAAATGAAATTCTGCACTTTTCTGTTTTAATGATGATTAAATCACAGGAAATGTTCATGAGTAAAAACATGGAAGTAATATTGAAAGGAATAACATTGTCGTCACTTCAAAGGTTTCATCTGCGTTACCGCCCATCTTTCGATAACTCGTTAATTGGTTTAATAGCTGGCATGGAAGTTGATTCTCCGCATGTGATCGATCAAATCACTGACACTTATCGGTCATTTTCGTGTTCACGGAGAATTACGAACAGACAAGCATTTGTTGTATATACGTGCGAGGTAACCCGAATAGTCCATTCATTACATTCCTTTGATGTACGCTGCCGAATAGAGTCTTTCGTTCAATTTTTATTTTAGTCCAATTTTTTCCTATTTTTGGTTAGTTTGAGTCTTAATAGTTTAAACAACCACCTATCACATACGAAATTGGAGAACAAGGCTGGGTCATTTTCAATTTTAATATTTACATACAGTTAAAAAAAACATTTCTGTAAGTTAAGAAGATGATTGTACAAAAAATACGTTTGGACCCCCTTTATTAAATACGAAAAATCTAAGTCTTTCGTGTATTAGTCAATTAAAATATTCACAATTCTAAACGATTCTATCCTTCAATTTAAGTTCTTGATACATAAACTAATTTGTGTAAAAATTAATTTGCCATAAGACAGAGAGATTCAAGCCCATTTCGTCGGTTTGTTATAATTTTTATAATTTAAAAAAATATATATATTTACGAAAATATTTTCCCCATTTTAGTTGTCCAGTTTCAATAATGTAATCAATGACATTTATGACATATACATAAATTTAGAATACTTGAAAGTAAATATCCTTCTTTTTCAATCTCGATAAACTTTGCACATTTCAACAGTAAACAAATCTATGTCTAGATTTGCCTACATTATTTTGTTCAACATCATGACGTGAAACCTGATCGATTCATCGTATTTAACTGTTTAACTCGGGATCCGCTTTTAACCGGAAAATACTTTTAGAACAGTTTAAAACAAACGGTAAAAAGCAAAAATATGCTAAATTAAATACAATTTTCCATGCTAAACTGTTATAGTTTGAACAATTCTCGTCCGTTTTTCAAGTTTTTTTTACATCATACGACTTCATCTGAAGGTAGAGATTGTATATAATACAGTGCCACCTTCTCAGTAATAATAAACCTCGGATTTAACACAGGTACTCTATAATTACCAGACTCGATAAAATCACGTGACTGATAAGAAATTCCAGATGCCATTTTACAACCACGATATCACAGATAGTAACCAAAGGGATCTTACCGCTGAGACTATAATTGGATAAAATCATATGACTTTAGTACAGGGCTCTGCAGGCCGTTAATACATGCTAATAAGTCGATGTTATTCCTTTTAAATATTACTTCCATGGTCTGAACAACCTAGGCAAAAAAATGGTTAACACTGTTAAAAGTGGTATATTTTATGTGTAACTGGAGAGCATGAATTTCATTACAACATTGCTTGACTCCACTGGACTCCAACCTGGTACCTCTATGTTACAAGGCAGCATGTATATCGACTGAGCTAAAAAAACCACATACCCTAACTAGAATTTCCCTGTAACCACCATGCATTTTTTAGTTGGGTGCAACATCAATATAACCAAAGAGCATGATTCTTCTTTCAAAATCATCTTTGTCTCCATCTGTGTTACAAGGCAGTGTGAACATGTATAACGACAGAGCCAAGCCTAAAGAAGTACTTCATAAGCTCAATCGTTAGCCTGTATGGTAACACAGAGGTCCCACGTTTGAGTCCCGGTGGCAACAAAGATGATTTTGTAAGAAGAAATCCGGTTTTGTTCACCCTGATTCACGTTCAGCCTTGTACTTGTTCACCCAGGGTTAATTCGCTCTTTTTCTTATTCTTCCTAGTAAGGAACCGAATTCATATTGAATGTGTATGGTCCTGTGAAAAACTTAGCACAGTGCCAGGAAAGGCAGCAAGTCTTCTCAAAGTTATTTACATTTAAAACGTTCGCCAATTTACAATTAACAATTAAAAATTATATACATGCTTTTTGGCTGTTTACTTCCTTCCAGATCCTGCTTTCAGATCAGTTCTGAATCCCTCTATCGAGTCAGCCGATGTTGTTTTAGCTGGAAGTTGATTCCAATCCCTGATAGTCTTTGGGAAGAATGACTGTTCATAGGTGACAGTTTTGTACTTTCTTGGTAAAAGCGGCCCTGATTTCTATTTTTTTTCTTATTATTGTCTTGTAACAGAATGTTACATTTACAGTTTGTTAAAAACCCAGGGCGAACAGACCCGATACCTTTTAGCACCAGGACTAAAAAGTAAATCTACTAAATGCTCAAAAGGGAATGGCATCGCTAGTAGCTGTACACATCTAACTTGTTTAATTCACTAGAGGCTAAAATAGATTTTTGTACAGACTGTGTAAGATTAACTGTAAATTGTGTATATGTTTACATCTCTAAAAGTGAAGGAAGTGCAAATTATAACAATTTTATACTGACGTCTTCCGGTATTACTCTTTCTGAAGCTTTTGTCGTCAACTCTATAATTGAATCTTTTTGTTTATCCGTCAAAGAAGCCTTTGAATTTGTTTTAGATTCCCATGCAGCTAGCCTATCTCGAATAATTCGCTGGTTCACCGGTTTGTTTTGCAACGTGTCAGCCATATTTGATTTACAGAATTTCTGAAAAAACGAAACTATATTTATAATTTTATTTTATCTAAAATTTTACCTTCATAAGTATTTCTTTTTAAATATGACAATAGATCAAAGAATAATAAAAAGTTTGAAGCAAAAAAGAGAAGTACTGATTTAAAATTTAAAAAATCGTTTTGCTTTAATTTTATTTGTCTAAAGATGGCTACGTCTGGAAAGCTCATTAGGTTGGGCAATAACTTTATCCAGTTTCAAAAGTTAATATCAAATTATAACTAAAATTTCGACACTTAATCATTAAGACATTTCAATATGATTTAAAACACAATTTCTTGAAGAATGACATATGGCATTTCTGTGACATTTCATCAATTTATTTTGACTAAATATAGTATAAAGTCGATTGCATAAGCCATACTCTTGTATTATTACAAGAATTTATGTCTTACTATGTAAATCCTTGATAATAATAAGACCTTTAATACATTCTTCTATTTGCGATATATAACCTTTTTACATTTATACTTGTAAGTTGTATTGCATCAACATGTGTGTAAACATAAATCTAAGACTAAATGAAACAAAATAGATATAAATTTATTGAACTGTACATTAACACTTTTTTTTATACGACCGCCAACATTTTTTTGTGTTGTATGATGCTATCATGTCTTCGTCGTCTGCGTCGTAGTCTGCTTCTGAAGACTCGTTTAGTTTCCAGACAATAACTTGAGTTGAAGTGAATGGATCTCTATAAAGTTTTATCAGCAGGTTCAATACCACAAAAGGAAAGTTGGGATTAACTTTGGGGGTTATGGTCCAGGCCTCGACAATAACGCTTGTCCGATTGTCCGGTACCAGAGGTAAAAAAGGTCGGACAAGTAAAAGCTATACCAAGCTTGTCCGATGGGACAAGTAGAATCATTTTGCAGAAAATAAATTTTAATCCAACTTTGATGAACAAAGTATAATTATTAACAAAAAAACAAGAAAAGAAGATTTGTTTGACATCTTTCCTTTTTAAACTGAAACTAATTGAAACTTTTTATTTCTCAGTTGAATAATAAAATTAGACCCCTCAGACTTGCAATCGATAATTTAAACTGGTTCTTTGTCAAGTACTTTTAACAGGTACAGTACCCTTCAAACGGATCGATTTGATATCGTTTTTATCCGATTTCCGTGTTTCTCGGAATCGCACCGAGTACCGCGGATTTCACTCCCAAAGTCCTCCAAAGATTCTCTCCCAACACTCCCAAAGTCCTCCAAAGATTCTCTCCCAACACTGCATGGCTGTTAATTGGTTTATTACCCATCGGATGTACTAAAAATTAACGACGCGTGACAACATAATCGGATTACCCAGATAATTTACCTATGTACATTTAATCGATCTTGATTGCACAGGTGTGCTTTAAAAATCACGGTATTAAAAATTGAACAAATGTTTTCCTTTCTTTGACAGATAAAGATGTGACATTATCATTTAGAAGAAGATAATTATTATCTTATATGTTTTTATCCTATGCCATTATCTTTGAAATAAAATGTACATATGAAAAAGTATGAAGAAAAAACTTGTTATTTTGTGTTTCTATTACAGTCCGGTAAGGTCATACATTGTGTTCTTTCAACAAAGACGATTCTGACACAATTAGAATCTTTTATTACTTACTCAATCAGCAATATCGGTGCATTAATTGTTCATTATTTAAAAATCAACTGGCTAATAAAATCATGTTGTTTTTACGATAACACAATTCATCGGATCAACAAGTAAACTTAATTTATTGAGCAATGTAAAATATTATGTTTCACCACCTCGGTACATTTATACATACTTGAATAATTTAAATTATGAAAAGAAACTGTAAAGTGACAACTCTGTTGGACAAAGGAAATAACTTAAAGTGATATTGTTAACGCTCGTCATTTTGCTATTTTACGAAACGGTTTTCAAATTGACGAAAGTATTTGTATCAATTTCGCCATTTAAATTTGGAAAGTGTAAAAATTTAAATTACTATAATTCTACCTGTCTTCATGTTTTTGACAAGTTTATGACGCTCAATCATTTTACATTTACAAAAGATGTTAAAAGTTGTGATGATAAGTAATCCGCTTATCGCTATCCGATAGATCACTAATCCTTTAATTATTATCAAACCTCACTATTGCCCATCATAATATTCTATTCCAGTTAAATTAGTCATCATTTTATTTTCAAAATTTCCCAACCGCCTACAATTGGCAGTTCTTTATCGTATTGTTGTCATTTGAACACAATTGATCACCCGGGACAATTTCCATCATAACTTCAATATTTCATCAACCATAAATTTATATTATTGACCATGGACGTATAACTAATGTTCAGGTCTACGTCCTTTTTTGAAAGATAAAAACATTAAAATTCAAATAGTCAAAGATGTGTTCTCGTTTATTCGGAAAAGAATTATATTTTAGATTCCGATTAATCAATTGTAAAAGGACCTTCGGGAGCCTCAATAGGATCGCACAAAAATGTCGTTCACCTTGAATGAATTTTTCACACGGTCATCTAGAAAGGTCACCTGAGTTTACTGGTACGCAATATTATTTCCCGCCCTTTAAAAAACTTGTGCTGTGGATAAAATTAATGTTAACTATTATTAGCATTTAACATTGTTAAGTAAGTCAAGTTCAAGTTCAACCCAAACTACTGATAACTGAGATGTGTATCGTGGAATTGTCTTCGCACGGCAAATAATTGTTTTTAAAATCTTTTAAGATCACTATCATGCATTGACTATTCAAAATACATAAATTTACATTCACTGTGCGAAAATAAATATTATACAAAGACGAAATTAATGCAGCTGTGGAAGTATTTCTGTTGTAACTGAAATGTATTATTATCCTACAGTACTGCCAACAAATCGTAAAACGAAAATGCCGTAATTATTAAGCATGACGAATGGTGAATAATATTTTTCCTTTTACTTGAATAAACAAAACTTTGAGACATGTAATTTTTATGATTTTCTTTAAACTGCTCTCATTAATTTAGCGGAAGTTTCTGGTTCTTTTTACACAAGTATGTCCATTTCGTAAATAAAATATAAATTTACTGGTAAAGACATCGAGGTCAAAATTAAGTAGTTTATATTTTCTTTAAAACTTAAATACAATTGAAAGAATTAATAACAACATTTTGCTTTAAATATTTTATTCATTCCAGCAATTAGATAATCGTAAACAGAAAATCCCGTAGACTTACACAATTATTACAGGGCCATTATTATGCCTAATGAATGGTGAATAAATTTTCCGTTTTACTTGCATATACAAAACTTTTAGACACATAATTTTCAAATAAAGACTTTAACTTTGAAGTAGAATATTGGATTTTTCACATATTCCACTATATTTTATAATCCTTTTTTTTTTTTAAAAAAGCAAGTACATTTAGGTAAAGATATTTTTAGATAAGCAAACAAAAAATGCTAAAATATTTTGACTTATTATTACCACAAAATAAACTTAATTAGTATTAAAAGACATTTAAAATTATGTACCTGTTTGATACAGTAGACCGGAAATATAATTCTTTATTACTTCAACCTTTACCTGTCAGGTAATCCAATTACCCTATCAGTCGTGTGCCGGTAGAGATCAAAGGAGGATAAGGGCAATTAATTCCTCGGTGTAGAGAGTGAGCTCACTATCACAATAAACATTTACCTGATTTTGGGAGAGATTACTCCCAAATTCCTCCCAACATTTTGGGAGGAATATCAGAGTTTTTCGGAGTGACTCCGACATTTTCCTTGGTGTAGGGTGTGGGAGAGTTGGTCCTTTTGAACGGTACTGTAAAAAGCACACTTTTCTCGGAAACCAGTCTTACCGATCAAATTCAACCATGGGCATTTTAGATAAGGTAACTTTAAAAGACAGTTGGTCACCAGCTCGGAAATGATTCGGCTCCAAGTTTAATAGACAGTTGGGCACTGTAGGAGACATATTTCATAAACATGATTAATAGACAGTTTGGCAAGGCAGTAGACATTTCTGGACCAAGACAAATCAGAACTTCTTTTCCTACCTTATTTTGTTGCTCTATAATAATTAATATCGATGTCCATAACATATTTTTTAAATAAGAATGAGGAAATTATTTACCATAAAAATCATCAAATCATGTTTGATCTTTATGTAGAAAAAACAATGCAATGCAGTGACCTATAAGTGTTAATTTCTGTGTCATTTGGTCTTTTGTCTAACTGACAATCATGCCTCATATTCTTTTTATACGACCGCAAAAATTTTAATTTTTTGGTCGTATATTGCTATCACGTTGGCGTCGTCGTCGTCTTCGTCGGCGTCGTCGTCGTCGTCGTCGTCGTCCGAATACTTTTAGTTTTCGCACTCTAACTTTAGTAAAAGTGAATAGAAATCAATGAAATTTTAACACAAGGTTTATGACCACAAAAGGAAGGTTGGGATTGATTTTGGGAGTTTTGGTCCCAACATTTTAGGAATTAGGGGCCAAAAAGGGCCCAAATAAGCATTTTCTTGGTTTTTGCACTATAACTTTAGTTTAAGTAAATAGAAATCTATGAAATTTTGACACAAGGTTTATGACCACAAAAGGAAGGTTGGGATTGATTTTGGGAGTTTTGGTTCCAACAGTTTAGGAATTAAGGGCCAAAAAAGGGCCCAAATAAGCATTATTCTTGGTTTTCGCACAATAACTTTAGTATAAGTAAATAGAAATCTATGAAATTTAAACACAAGGTTTATGACCATAAAAGGAAGGTTGGGTTTGATTTTGGGAGTTTTGGTCCTAACAGTTTAGGAATAAGGGGCCCAAAGGGTCCAAAATTGAACTTTGTGTGATTTCATCAAAAATTGAATAATTGGGGTTCTTTGATATGCCGAATCTAACTATATATGTAGATTCTTAATTTTTGGTCCCGTTTTCAAATTGGTCTACATTAAGGTCCAAAGGGTCCAAAATTAAACTAAGTTTGATTTTAACAAAAATTGAATCCTTGGGGTTCTTTGATATGCTGAATTTAAAAATGTACTTAGATTTTTAATTATTAGCCTAGTTTTCAAGTTGGTCCAAATGGGGGTCCAAAATTAAACTTTGTTTGATTTCATCAAAAATTGAATAAATGGGTTCTTTGATATACCAAATCTAACTGTGTATGTAGATTCTTAATTTTTGGTCCAGTTTTCAAATTGGTCTACATTAAGGTCCAAAGGGTCCAAAATTAAACTAAGTTTGATTTTAACAAAAATTAAATTCTTGGGCTTATTTGATATGCTTTATCTAAATATGTACTTTGATTATGGGCCCAGTTTTCAAGTTGGTCCAAATCAGGATTCTATATCAAGTATTGTGCAATAGCAAGAAATTTTCAATTGCACAGTATTGCACAATAGCAAGAAATATCTAATTGCACAATATTGTGCAATAGCAATTAATTTTCAATTGGAGTTATCTTTCTTTGTATAGAATAGTAGTTGATAATATATGTTGGAAATTTGCCAGACATGACTATGATGTCATTTTCTATTTTTATTTGCCAATAACTTTATGTAAATAACTTCATTGGAAATTTGCCAATATAAAATGTTGCTGATGAAGCTTTTTTTCCTTATCTTGTCTAAAATGTTTTTAGATAGTGTATGTTGGACATTTGCCAGACATGACTATGATGTCATTTTCTATTTTTATTTGCCAATAACTTTATGTAAATAACTTCATTGGAAATTTGCCAATATAAAATGTTTCTGATGAAGTTTTTTTTATTGTTTTATACAATAAACAATGTATATTCACTTTTACTACCAAACAATCTTTACCATTCAGTGATAACAAGCACTTTATTTTACATTTTAATATTTTATGATGTATTTAAAAGAGTAGTTATTGTTGCAAACTCCATTAGAAATTTGAATTGATATCAGTTTTGGAAAAAGGGAAACAGGGATGTGAAAAAAAGGGGGGGGGGTTAAATTTTTCTCATTTCAGATTTCATAAATAAAAAGAAAATTTCTTCAAACATTTTTTTGAGAGGATTAATATTCAACAGCATAGTGAATTGCTCAAAGGCAAAAAAAAACTTTTAAGTTCATTAGACCACATTCATTCTGTGTCAGAAACCTATGCTGTGTCAACTATTTAATTTTAGATTTAAATAAGTTTGAAGAAGAAATCTTTAATTGATTTGTAAAATCTTGACATTTGTTTTGTGTAAAAAAAAACCCATGTATTGTCAAAAATTTGATCACAATCCAAATTCAGAGCTGTATCACGCTTGAATGTTTTGTCCATACTTGCCCCAACTGTTCAGGGTTCGACCTCTGCGGTCGTATAAAGCTGCGCCCTGCAGAGCACCTGGTTATTGATTGCATTTGAATAAACTTTTTTCAACTTTTAAAAAAATAGGATAAAAATCCAATGAGTGTACATTTAGAGGCCAATCAGATGGTGCCTCATGTGCAAAGTATGATGAGACTTTAGCATTGATAAAAACTAGAACGTGAGTCCTGTGACACAACTCAATTCAGTTGTTCATGGCTCATATCTTTTAAAAGTATTTCAAAGGATATAAATCAAATTCTGTTCATTTTTTTTTTAATTCATTTTGTTCCTTGAATCAACTTGAAATGCAAAAAAGGTTAATATTAAGATTTGTTTTGGACAAGTTACAATTTCATTCGGACAAGTAAGTTTTGGTATGTACTTGTCCTACTGGACAAATTGAAAAAAAAGTTATTGTAGAGGCCTGAAGTTTATCCAGTTCATAATATGTTAAATATTATTATGTCCATTGAAATGTTATTAGACCTATTGATGTCTAATAACATTTCAACAGACATGCATGA
Source organism: Mytilus galloprovincialis (assembly GCF_965363235.1). Lineage (NCBI taxonomy): Eukaryota > Metazoa > Mollusca > Bivalvia > Mytilida > Mytilidae > Mytilus > Mytilus galloprovincialis. The sequence goes on along the minus strand of NC_134840.1, from coordinate 24,332,803 downwards.
TGAAGTAGCAAATTTGTTATTTGTTTATATTTAAGATTTCACAATACCACTAAATACTGGACACACAGCGGCAACAGGAAAGTATTGAGACACCCTGAAAGATGGAGAATAATACCAAGTCGAGGCTTCAGGACAAAAAAATCAAAAATAGAATTTCTGGCTGAAGAAGCTCCACAAGAAAGTCAAAGATTTAGGAGTTTAGTGAAACCAATAGGATTTACAGTCATGGTAATGATATGTGGATTTAGAAGAAGTGTACATTCAATATCAGTCACTAACCATGCTAACAAGTTAAAGAACTTCATTCCAAAGGTCATAGCTAACTCCAGATAACGTTCTACAGACAGGGTATTCGTTTGGTGGTTGAACATTTCTCACACGAAAACATCTGGTACTATAGAGCATTGGGAGAATACTGTTTATTACAATGTTCAAGCAAAAATAGTGTCAGGATGCATACAAGATGTTGGTGTATATCAATAATGTACATATGACAGTATTTGGTAGTTTCATATCAAATGCAAGAATTTGTAGGTTGTATCCATTGCTTAGTATAACAAAAGACTTTAAAATTGGTATTAGCTACTTTTCTGCTGGTTATGTAGTTGTAGGATGGGAGTTTTATTGGGTTAACAAGCCTTTATGTGAACATTTACCTTGTTAGATCAGATTAAACCGGTTGGTCAAGGTTGAATATTCATATCTCATTTACATATTCTTATGTAAATTCTTGATAATAATAAGCCCTTTAATACATTCTTCTATTTGCGATATACAACCTTTTTACATTTATACTTGTATTGCAACAACATGTGTGTAAACATAAATCTAAGACTAAATGAAACAAAAAAGATATAAATTTATTGAACTGTACATTAACACTTTTTTTTTATACAACCGCCAACATTTTTTTGCGTTGTATAATGCTATCATGTCGTCTTCTGCATCGTAGTCTGCTTCCAAAGACTCGTTTAGTTTCCAGACAATAACTTTAGTTGAAGTGAATGGATCTCTATAAAGTCCTGATTATGAATGTAAAAAATGCTTAGGAACAATAAGCATTCAATAAGCAGTCATCAAGGAATTCCTCTTGTTCAAAGACTGTCTAATCTATATTATAAGTATTTTATGGTTTAGGTTTGCGGTTGCAGTTTTACTGGTGCTATGGTATGGCAGTATGAAGGAATGAGGTCATATGCTACAAAAATGAAGTCAGGCAACAATCAATCAACAAATGATTTATCACTTCTAAAGAATTTTGGTTTTAGAAAGCATGTAAGTATTCATAACTGACACTATATAAAACAAAGAGGTATGATTTATACCAATGTGTCTGTAACCATCAGTTCACCTTTAAACATGACAATAGAGGGGTGAAAGATACCAGAGGGAGGACAGTCAAACTCATAGATCGAAAATAAACTGACAACACCATGGCTAAAAAAGAAAAAGACAAACAGACACTTAATAGTACACAAGAAACAACATAGAAAACTAAAGATTTAAGCAACACGAACCTCTCCAAAAACTGAGGGTGATCTCCAATACTTCATGAATGATGATTTTCAAGCATTTGTAGCTATTAAAGCATTGTGATAATTGTCCTAAATACTACGATGCAGTTAGCCAAAATAAAAAAAAGTAGATCATAAGGTTGAAATATTTTGTACTGGCATTTATTTTAAAGTTTTAGAGCCTGAATATATACAGTTTTAATTAACTTTCTTCCTCTGATCTCAGTCAGTCAAAGCACAGTACAAAACAAAACATCGCAAAAGAGCATAAACTGAATTTTATCCAATAAAATTTAGAATGGAAATGGAGAATGTGTCAAAGCGACAACAACCTGTCCATAGAGAAGACAACAGCCGAAGGCCACCAATGGGTCTTCAATGTAGCAAGAAACTCCCGCACCTGTAGCCGTCCTTCAATACCTATTTTTTCTCTTTTTGTATAATAGTACGGTGACCAGACACAATATTTTTTAGATTTAATCGTCAAACATACTATATGGCTATATTATATATCATTGGATTCGGAAAAATGAGTACTTTTGAAATATCGATGTCGTCAAAAAGAAATGTGGTAACAGTTTTGCATAAATTAAGGTCAAAGATCAAATTCTGTTATTATTTTTTTTCTTCCATATTTTCCAAATTTTTAGATATATACAACAATTTTGGTTAAATTTCAAATACAGACATTTTCTCAAATCAATTAGCAATGAATTATCTTGAAAAATGTAAAAAAAATAAATAATTATTAATATCGATTTATTCTGAAAATTGGCGTTTTTCAAACACTTGTTCTTTTATACAAAATCAACAAATATTCTGTTTCAGTTACAGTAGTTACCTTACTGGTTGACATTCAACCTCAGCAATAAATGATAAATATTATTTTTGCCTGAAGCCTATGATCATGAAAGCGTATTTTGCAAAAGCTCATTCATGTAATTAACCAAAACTCAAAACCACTCAATACCTCAAAAATAGTTACAATTAAAAATCCAATCAAAGAGATCCACACAGCAGAATTAAGCCATGAGTATCTTCTGGTTCATCTGCCAAGGAACATAATTCTGACCTTTAACAGCAGCAATGCTCCAAACATACAATGTTTTATTGTGAACAAACACATGACCTTTTACATGAAGATTTTCCCTTACATGAAAACACAAGCTCCTGCAAGATTTCTGCTGACATATGCCCTTTAAAATACATGGGGTTTAATGAATCATTTAACTCTCGCCAACAGTATACTAAAGATGACGGAATAGGGGTTTAACAATGTGTAATGCGGTTCAAATGAAACACATAAAATATGCTGTTTCAGTGCCGCTTTACAGAGAGGTTAACTGAATAAACTTACATCTTTACTGGCGGCAAGCTTGACGTGCATTGTATAAATATCATGATGGAATGATTTAAAGAGATTTTTCTGCTCATAAAGCTTTGACATTAATGTTCATGCCTAATCAAGGGCTTCATCTTTGTCAATATTGCCGAAGCTCTGCAAACCACTGTCCTTCAAAGTCTTGTCGACAGTTTGTTTACTTAGTCCAAACACAGACGGAGTAATGTCGCATCCGGTAAATGCATTTATAGCAGGCAAATTATTGAGGAAAGACAGGCACATAGTTGGTGAATAGGTAACAATCTCTACCCTTCCTTTCCAATGCTTATGTTCCCTATCTGCACCCATAACTCGCTAGTATGTGACATATGTTTGTAGTATTAAAGAGGTCCGCATAATTTTTCTTTTCCCATTTCCCTAATCTTCGTGTTAAAGTTTGAGGCATGGAGAATCATACGAATATAGGCCTCATCTTGAGTGCTAAACAAGTGACGACAGTCATTAACAGTGTTGGTGTACATAACTTTCATAATTTCAGGATTTACAATATTCCGGCTAAGTAAAGCTCACAATCAGGTAGAATCATAGTGGATTTGTCAAAGTTTTCAAGAATAAAACCACCAAAATAAGTAAGGAGTGCCTGTTTGTTTTCTGTAATAGAAAGAAACTTCTTCCAGTCAGGAATACTTCTCCCTTCAATAATCTGATACACTTTAATGGAAGCTGTAGTCTTTGTGCGGCCTGCGTTTCCTTCCAGCAGACTTTATAGAGTTGTTCATGGTGTATCGGTCAAAAACATCTGCTACTGTGTACGCTACAGAAAAGCATTGAGATATATTTTTTTAATAATCAGCTGCAAGATCACCAAATGTTCTACTTTTATTAACATCAATACATTGAACCAATGCCATACCATCTCTGATTTAAATTGTGAGTGATGGTACAATGGAAGGTAGGTAAAGTGCACAATAGACTTAAGATTCTAATTGCTTTACCAAATCAGACTTGCATGATTTTCTCGTGGTTGTCATCATAAAAAAAGGGAAATTGGAAGGGGACCTACAAGTTGCGACAGTACATGTTCTATTCTAACATCATCTTTACAGTTTGCCAAAATCAATGCCCGTCTTAATACAAGGTCTTGAATTATTTGACCTGAAATTATTTCCCCCAATTTACATTTAAGGTTTGTTTTTGTGGTCATGTTTTCAAACGTTTGTTTTGACTTTGATACAGGACTATATAAACTCCTTGACTAAAGAAAGAGAACTAGTGATGAAAATTCTAGGCAAATTCAAGCCTTCATCGACAGCGGTGAGCAAAGACTCTTGAATATCTCTTATAACATGAATTTCAGAAGAGATATTGATAAGACATTAAGGATGGGATTCTACATCAAAGGGATTAGTCATGGTTTATTTAGATGGTTCACAATGACATTAACATGTTTTTCATCAAATTTCATTGCTGTTAGTTTTGTTTTCTCTTGTGAATTTGCATTATTTGCAGTAATTCCAGTCATTTCCAGTATTTTATGACCAAGGGATTCTATGAAATGTCTAGTAAGGGTCTATCTAACAAGCGCAGACTTTTAATTTGTAATGCCTACAGTGCCACCTGATCCCCTTGATGCTTTTAGAATGTTCTTTTAAACAGAAAAATGTCTACTGCTCCAAGGAAAATATCCCAGTATATAAATGTCAGTAATACAGCACAGCCCCATTGTTTATATGTATCTATAATAGGCTGTGTATGAGCTTCGAATAGCTCCGTCATATGAGCGTCAGGACTTGTGTCTGGGTTGAATTACTGAAATAATGCTTCTGAGATAAATGAATTTGATATCATTGATTGATAAAGGTATGAAATATCATATAAATGTTAATTATTTAACATTTTGTGTAAAAACAAGTGATGAAATTGAATTCAAATGTACTCTATTAAATGCAAAATATTTGTAGAGTTAAACTTTTACAAAAACTCTTTATTAACGGATTAATTTTACTAAACTTTATTTAAAATCGTTAAAATAATGTGTAACAACAATGTATATAATAACAGGAATCATATTACGGATGTTCTATTGCCATGTAGACCTCAAAACTTTTCAAATTCCATTTTTCTTTCAAATAAAGAAATGTACTTTAACGCCCATTTTACAAAAATTGCACCGTACGATTTTGTGACGACAAGTCAGAATGATAAGTTTAACATTTGAACTACCAATACTGTGAATTTTAGCCGTATAGTCCGAATGACGATTAAACTCCTCAAATAAGCGACTTTTCCTTACTCGGTCACCATACTATAAGGGAGAAACGAATTTATATACAAGCACATGATTATGAAATAGTTTTGGCTCTTGTATATTTTTGCTAGCAATGTACTAATGTCATACAAAATTTTCATATATTTGAAATCACTTTGTGGTAATTTTATATATATTGCCTTTTCAGTTTTGTGACTTTTTTTATAAAAACTAGCAGTATTTTGTTACTTTTAACATTTAGATCAGTTCAATGTGGAATAGTTTAACAGAAGGTGAAAAAATGGTATGGACTATAACAGGTTTTAATATTGCAGTGTTTTTAATGTGGAGGTTGAAGAATGCATCTGTAAACAATGCTTTATATAGATATTTTACCTGTTCACCAACTTCAGGTAAGCTTATAATTAGGATTAATAAAGATTGAATATTCTTTTCTAGTTACTGTATTAATTTGTATGAGACATGGCAACTCATTTATTGTTATTAAATTATGTTTCTATTGTTTACAAAGACAAAATCATACTTAGATATATATAGATACAGATATTTTTCATAAGAGAAAGTTGTTGGTGTTTGGTGTGGTATATTGTCCATTTTTTGGAAATTCTGATGCCATAGATACTTGCTTGTACAGTCTGCGGGTAGCCTGTTGCAAGTTTAAAATTAATTAATGTTTCTATTCAGTTCACCCATTTTCCAGTGGCTTTCCAAGTTTACATGTCAACCCTTTCAGGGATCTCCATGACCTATTTAACGATTGCGCCCGCCATCATTCAAATATCTTCCGCCATCGTCAAATGACCTGACCATTGTTAAATTGTCTTCCCCCATTGTTCAAATTTATTTCACCTGATGCCATTTTTTGTTAGCAATTATAATTAAATGCATTTAATTGCATAACCCTTATGCTTTTTGTATTATAATCCAATACAGTTATAACGCCTGTGGGATATCCGGATTAAGATTGTTAATCACTTGTACCTGAGCTTGTACAGGTATATCAACAAACCTGACAGGAGAACACATTCTGAAGATAGACGATTGATTTATAGTATTATTCAACTAAGTTTCAGCAAATGCTAATGATAATTAAGATTTAACAAATAAATTTATAATCCAGTTTCAAAGAAAACAGATTAACAAGTCAAACACGAGCTTTTATATTGACTTATGCAATCAGCATCCCCCTTTTTTAAGAAGTACAAAATAAGTCATAAACATTAACATTATTTCATCGCAAATAACTTGAGTACTGCTGTAAAGATAATATATAAATACTTTAAATGTTAAAAAGTATAAACTTTCTAAAATTATTTACTGTTCACACAAAGATATAACGTATTGTAATTTGAATGGTAACAAATTGCAATTAATGATAATATTTATACTTCTATAATAAAATAATTTAATAAGCAATGTATCAGCCTGTTCAGAATTCCTTACATGGAGGTATGAAATCTTTCGATCATGCTACACTTTACAGCGTAGACACGGTTTGTGATGGTGAAAATTCCTCCATCGTTCAATTTTCATCCATGGAGATCCCTGCCCCTATTGCAGGACATTCCCATCGTATTTATTATTACTTTGTTCCCATCTCAACATGCATGAAATATTCGCCACTGGATGTTAAGAAAACAACAATCAATCTGCAAAGATGTTTAGAACAATAAGATGTACATTTTGCATTTTTGTCAAAACACTATTAGAAATAGAGAAAGTTTAAGAAGCAAAATAAGATCTAAAAGTAAGAAAACATAGGCTAGTCACATTGTAAGACTTGTTTAAAAGATTTATTGAACTTAAATGATGACTTTTTCACTAATTTTTTAAAATTTGACAATAATTGGGGGAATTTTAGAGATGGGCACATAAACTGTCAACAGCTAAAAAATGATCATCAGTACAAAATCTACAAAATTATAGCTAAATAGATTTATTTTGTTTGTGTATAGAATGTATGACATGTATATATCATTCTGCAATCACATATTTAGATTGTTTTCTTGTCAGGTCATTCTGTCACCTCTATGCTGTGGTCAACATTTAGCCATCAGAGTTTTTTTCACCTGTTTGCCAATATGTATGTCTTCTGGTCATTCTCTGGAGTTATGTTACATTTAGTAAATAAAGAACAAATGGCTGCAGTTTTCTGTAGTGGAGGTAAGAATGTTTGTTATTTTAATCAGGACCAGTCTACGCAGAAGTGGAAACCAGGCTAAACCAACTTGGTCAGACCAATTTTTATGCCCCATTTATGGGCATTATGTTTTCTGGTCTGTGCGTCCGTCTGTTCGTTCGTCTGTCTGTCCGTCCGTCTGTCCTTTCGTTCGTCCCGCTTCAGGTTAAAGTTTATGGTGGAGGTAGTTTTTGATGAAGTTGAAGTCCAATCAACTTGAAACTTAGTACACATATTCCTTATGATATGATCTTTTTTATTTTAATGCCAAATTAGAGATTTTACCCCATTTTCACGGTCCACTGAACATAGAAAATGATAATGTGGATGGGGCATCCGTGTACTTAAGACACATTCTTGTTTTAATAAATTTGAAGACCTGCTATCATTTATTAGAATGGATATGGAATAATTAGCTAGATGTGAAGTAGAATTGTATGCATAAACTGAAACAGAAAAAATGAGAGATAAAAAACACATGTAAATGATATGCTGTCTTGACTTAATTTCACAAAATTGTTTTGCTTTATTTCCAGGTATTATTTCATCCCTGGCCAGCTTTATGCATAAAATTGTGATAAAAGGGACAATGCCTTCACTGGGAGCTGTAAGTTAATTCAATATACAGATTCATCCTAGACTGAAACTCATTGCAATTCTATAACTGTATTATTGTGATTAATTTGTTTGATTGATTGATTCTTGGTTGCTTAACGTCCAGTGTAATTCTTTTGAAATTGATTATGTGTTAAAGCTTGGCGACATCAGATGGATTGACTCTTTTGCCTCTTCTATAAATATTAACCCTAAGTTTTCAGACGGAAGTTATAATATTTGATCTGATAAAACATAGGTAAACACTATGAAATAGATTAGGTACACATTACACAAATGAAAAAGATATATAGATTGCATAACATGTATTTATTTTTGACAATTAAAAAAGAACTTTGATGTTCTGAATTTCAAGAAATTGACATTAACAGTTCAATATATCAGTGTTTGGAATTGAAGGATATCATTATGTCTGCAAATTTTCCCCTAAACAAAAATTGGTTCCTGTGTTGTTAAACCCTTCCTCAAATCTTGTGACAATAAATGAGACTTGCTTATTTGATAAATGCCATTTGAAAAACATTTTGTATGATAAATTATTAATATTTTGTAACTGTTTGTGTAAGGATGCACCAAGGGAGATATGACAGCAAAATCATCAAAATCAGGTCTCTCTGACCAATATTTTATTCTTAAAAGATTTAAGTTAAAAGTAAGTTTTAAGTCAATAACTGGTATTCAATAAGATTTCTTTCTTTCAATTTTACTGAAAAATGATCTACTTTTTATGCCTCTGCTATAGCGGAGGGGGCATAAGTTTTACCCTTGTCTGTCTGTACATATGTACGTCCCAAAATTGATTTCCGTTCTCTAACTTGAGTTTGCCTCAACCAAATGTTATGAAACTAATATGCAATGCTTATTACCACAAAACACGGATCAAGTTTGAATTTTGGTGGTGTCACTTCAACCGCTCTAGAGTTATGCTCCTATACAAATGGAAAAAAGGTTTCTAATGTCTGTTCTAAAAATATCAATGGTACAATTGTTAAAATTAATTTTTAAAATTGGAGTTATCTTCCTTTGTCCATAATTGTAATTCAAAAAAATTTAAAAAAAGAACAATATATTTCTCTGTTTATTTCAGTCTGGAGCTATTTGTGCCATGATTGGGTTAGTTTGTATGGCAAATCCTGATTCTCAGCTGACTATAGCATTTATAGGAGATATCCTTGGTTTTAGTTTTTCTGCAGAAAAGGTGAGTGATTTAGCCAAGCAAGTGAAAAAAAATTCTTAAACAAGTTTTTTGGTCAAGTGCACCTTACACTGATAAGACCCTTATGTTGTTTGTCCTGTTTTGAAATCATATTTTCTATTGGATTTATATATTACCAGCTGGAAAAATTTAAAAACACTTTCGTTACAGTAATATAAGTTCTATTACTGACTGCAAAAATAAGGCCTTTATTTGATGTTTTGTGAACTTCTTCATATGAATATATTGATGCCTGCAGAAGGAATATTATAATGGAAAAATTGCCAAAACCATCAACTTATGAACAGTATTGTAGACAAATATGACCAATTTACATAGAATTCAAATTACCTAAGTGATAAAATGAGAATTTCATTGGACCAGAGGGAATTTTGTGAATGTAAACAAGGGTGTAAAACATAATTTGGGATCAAACAAAGACAGGGACACTTAACAATTAAAAACGGGGTGAGATAAAATAGAAAATACTAAAAGCGACGACAATCCAGATACCAGGGATATAGAAAGTGTTAGTAGAAAGGAAGATATGGGTGAATCTTGTGATGAAAATCAGCTAATTGATAAGGTAGATCTCCCACTAGTAGCTCCCTAACAGGTAAACATAAAGTCTGTAAATTACTCAGCCAGTACAAGTATTCATTATCAAGTCGATCAATAAGAACAATGAATTGCCACCAGAAAAAAGAGTGTGTCTGCTTGCCTCGAGATTGTTGAATGTTTTTAGTGGTAATTTCATATTCTAATTGAGCACTATGAGTTTGTTGTATGTTGTTCAGGGATTATATGGACTGATGACTTTTGTTGCTCTAGGACTGCTACTTGAATGGAAGGTGTTTGATAATGCTATATTTTGATTGCTATGCCTATAAGTTTGTTGTATGTTTTTCAGGGATTATATGGACTGGTGACTTTTAATGCATTGGGACTGCTACTTGGATGGAAAGTGTTTTATCATGCTATATTCTGATTGCTATAAGTTTGTCGTATGTTTTTCAGGGATTATATGGACTGATGACTTTTGATGCTTTAGGACTGCTACTTGGATGGAAGGTGTTTGATCATGCTATATTCTGATTGCTATAAGATTGTTGTATGTTTTTTCAGGGATTATATGGACTGATGACTTTTAATGCTTTAGGACTGCTACTTGGATGGAAGGTGTTTGATCGTGCTATATTATGATTGCTATATTCTGATTGCTATAAGATTGTTGTATGTTTTTTCAGGGATTATATGGACTGATGACTTTTGATGCTTTGGGACTGCTTCTTGGATGGAAGGTGTTTGATCATGCTGCACATTTAGGAGGAGTACTCTTTGGAATGTATGTAGCACAGTTAGCAGATTTCTATTTCTCTGTTTCTTTCTTCTTTTTTTTTGTTGAATTTCTTTATGCTTTATTGAAAAATTTAAACATTTGTTTGTAAGAATCATAAAATGATAAAGTACCAGTACCTTATCCCTACCTCGTTAAACATAAGATTGTATATTTAAATAGGAGTAGTCAGTATTTGTAAGTATTCTAAATTCTGAAATATACATTACTATATTATTATGCATCCATTATTTCCATAGTATTGTTAAATAAACAGATAATTATTTTTCAGAGAAAAGGAAAAACAAAGGATAAAAGTAATAAATAAATAAAAAACAAACAAAAACAAAAGCAATATATTAATATATATAAAACAAAAACAAAAGCTATGTGTTAATATACATAAAAAACAAAAATAAAAGCAAAATATTAATATATAAAAAAAAAAAAAAACAACAACACTGGAATAAGAAATTGACATAGTATATTGGTCAAAACTAGAAAGTGTCTTAAAATACAAAATTAAGTAAGAATAATTTTCTGTTATAAAAAAATCACACAAGCACAAACACCTATGGAGTATGTGTGGTAACATTTCTGCATACTTAAAAATAAAATCAAAATTGTTTTCTTATATAATTTGAAAATATATGCCTTTATTGATGCTTTTTAGTCCATAATTTTTTTAACCACAGATAAAACTCCCTTCCAGAACCTTAGAGGGTCATTGTTTTAAAAATAGTTTTTTGGATGTCCCGTTTATATATATATATTTTACACAAATCTATCAAAATAGCATGTAGGCTTGAAACCAAGTTTATAAAATATTTGTTAAGTTCATCATTTGTTTAATTAAGATACTTATATTTAGAGCCCAGGTGGTCGTGTGGTCTATCGGGACGGCTGCAGTGCAGGCGATTTGGTGTCACGATATCACAGTAGCATGGGTTCGAATCCCGGCGAGGGAAGAACCAAAAATTTGCGAAAGCAAATTTACAGATCTAACATTGTTGGGTTGATGTTTAGACGAGTTGTATATATATATACTTTAGTCAAAATTTGTTATTATATTTTAACGGCCGTTTGTTTTAAACATCGCAGACTCTAATGTAACTACACTACAGTTGTCAAATCTGAAATATTTAGAAATTTAGACCGTTCAGTGCTGTTTATTTGGAATTCTTATTGACGCAATCTTTCTTGTAACATCATAATATCGACACCGTTAAAGCTTTAAAATTGTGCTAGTTCACATCGCACATTATTATTTTTATTTAAAGCATATATGTGAACTCTCTGATGTAATTAGTCATATAACCTATGTCATATTCAACAAATTTTTAGAATGGTGCAAGCGTCTTAACTGATGTTCGGTTTGCCTTTTTTATTGTATAAATTTCAAGATTTAGTAAAAGTTTAATCTAAGAAGATTTAAAGATGATTCATTTAACATCAGAATCTGACTGACGAAGGATATCTGTTATCCGAAATATTTATAAATAATTACATTTATAGTTCCTTTTTATATCATTGGTGTTGTTATGTACACTTTTTAGGCGTTTTTATATATATATATATATATGTCGTACTATTTGGCACCTTGATTTTGAGTTTCAGTTCTACTTGTTTAGTCATATTACAGGTATGCATTATTTTTTAATACATGTATTACACTTCTTAAGTATAAAAGTGTATAAAACAGTGTGTTTGTGTATTTTCAGATGGTATTGGAAGTATGGTAGAGACTTGATATGGAACAATAGAGGAAAAGTCATGCAAATGTGGCATCAACTTAGAGGAAAGCCATGATAGAAAAATAATACAGGGACAATAATATTTTATTAAAGATAATATGAATTTTCGCTTTATTTTTATTGATTAACTTTGATGTATAATAATACAAGGAAGAGAGATAGTTACAGTCATGAGCCATCCGATTTTTAACAAAGTCAACTGGATTTATGTCTCGCCTTGACATAGTCAAAACAAGGGAAAAAGGCATTGCTATTTTTCGATGGCTGTGTTGTCAAAAACAATGTATTAGTATTTATTGATCAGTTTACAGGAAATTACTAGTGGTAGGCCAATACAAATTGGTATGCATTTGCATTACCATTGGCACATCTCATTTCCATGGAGATTGTTTGGACATGCCCCTTCAGTCATAGTCTATTGACTTTGAAACTTTTGCTTAGTTAACATGTTTTTATTTGTGAATAGGTCAGTTTAACTATATGTAGACTACTAGTGATAGGTCAATGATTTTGTGTTGCATGTGTTAGCCTTTACACATCTCATTTCCATAGATTGTTTTGCCCTGTACCTGTCATGGTCCATTGACTTTGAGTATTTTGCATGAATTACATGTTTAAGTATTGCTATTTCAATTTTAATATTTGCATTTTACTATCAAAATTACAAAAAGGCCCGACATATCTCTGTGTTAACAATTTATATTTAACATTTTAATTGAAACCAGTTATTTTAGATGAGGTTTTAGTTCTTAACTTTGTTATCTCTTTAATTACAAACTGTTGTTTCTTTAAAAGAACAATGCTAACAAGTAATTTTAAACCAAGGTTGTGTAAAGGCAGTTGAAGTCATCATTTACAACACTGTTACAATTTTTACTAACCATGAGGAGCACAACAGGTGCTTCTAGTTGAGCAGCAACTGCTAACCATTTTAGTAGCCTTTTATTCACTGTTGCTTATCTTTTCAATGTATAAGCCAAGGAGTTTTTTTTTTTGCTTCGTACATTTCTTTTGCTTCATACATTTCTTTTGCTTCTTACATTTCCCCTTTATTATATTCATAGTGTATTTCCTTTCATATGGATGAATAGAAGTAGATAGGTAATTTCCTATCATATATATATATGAATAGTACTAGATAGAACGTTTTATTTCATATACATGAATAGTAATATGTAATTATTTTTCCTATTTTAATTATATACATGAATAGTAGGAGGTAAAATAACATGAACAACATATCCAGTGGAAAATAAAAAACGAAAAGTCCCTAATCAAATGGCATAACCAAATGCTCAAACACATTGAACGAATGTGGCAATATATACAGTCCAATAGCAAAATATAATTTCTAAAACAGTAGCATGACTTAATCTATCCAATTCCACCACAAAATGTATTACTAAAATAATAGCAAAACTCATTTAATACAATGCCACTACAATATATAATTTAAAAAAAAAATCTATTATACCACATACAAAAACATATCATTTGAAAAGGATAATATTTTGTAGCATCATAAGTCTTTCATGACTTCAATGAATATTACATTGGACAACAAATCGGAGAGCTTACCTTGTTTGGATTGGATACCTAAGCTTCACAAAATTACGTACAAACAAAAGTTTATTGCAGGTTCATATGCATGTTCGACTAAAGAATTGTCCATTATATTGACCAAAATACCAAAAACAAGAAGACCAAAGAATCCATGTCATTTAATTTCATATTCAGATATATTGATGATGTTCTTTCTGGACATTAAAAACAATCATTTTTCTGATTCGGTTCCATTAATGCCTAGAAATTTAAGAAATAGCAGATACGGCTTCCTCCGCCATATTTTTAGACTTGCACCTTGAATTTGACATACACGGTCATATATCATCTCATAACCAGAATCTATGACAAACGAGACAATTTCGGACTAAGGCCGGGGATAAATTCGTTACGCCTCATGGTGTACTGGGGTACTTCAGGGTGTTAAAATATCCATATCTACGGATATGAACGTAGATAACTTATATTATCCCCGGCTTAGTATATATCTAGGATTTTGATTGGTTAACGCACGTTGTTACAAAACCCATAGCCCCTGGGTGTTGCTAACCCATATCCCCGGACGTTGCTAACCATTATCCCGGGGAACTTCACGCAAGTTTTCCTTAGTTCCATGATTGCTCCTTGTGAAATATTAAATTCTGTAGATTATCCATGATGTTTGTAATTAAATATTTAATTCATTAACGAGTTTGTCCTATTATGCTGACCATGTACACTCATTTCATTAAATGCATCACTTGACTGCCACATTTTCAAGGAATGGGACTAGTGACCTAGCTATGTAAATTACCCACGTTGACGTCACACCATCTATGGCGTAACGCTCACAACATTGAGCGCCAAATTTGACTCAATCCAGTTTCTCTGTCTCCGTATTAAAAACGTCTTATATTTGACTACCTGTAGGGTACTGCCTTAAACAGTTTGTCTTGACAAATATAATCCAATATTAACGTTTTAGTGAATTAAAGGACTGCTTAAACAGTTTGTCTTGACAAATATAATCCAATATTAACGCTTCAGTGAAAGTAAGAATTTTGGCTTCCATAGTAGGTGAAATTGTTTCTACAAAACCAGTAGTGGGTGATGAAGTTCGTTAAAAAAAACCCCGTTTTTTTAAGATTGCATTTTAACAATAGGAAGTTGGTATTGAACAGGGAGGCAAATGTGGAGTTTGGGTTTTGGTTCAATAACACAAACAACCTCAATGAATATGGTTCTGAACAGAGTTAGTTTACAAACGTTAAATCTGAAAATGTACAGATGTTTTGTGATGCCTCTGATGCAGGCTATGGTGTACATTTGACTGTTGATTTGACAGATTAATCAGATGAACCAAATATGTATAGTAGTTGGTCAAATACTGAAATGAAACAGAGTTCATCAAGGGGAGCCTGAGAGTTAGAGGCGGTAGACGGGATTTTAAAGAACTCATTTAGTATAATAGAGGGAAAGGAAATCAGTTTAAAGTACTCCCTTTCCTGCTCGTAACTTGACGGATTATCATGATTTTTCAATAATGAATATTCGATCTATTAATATTAAGAACGCACGTTTTTTAACTCATTAATGCAGATACTTATAGATTATTGTTTGTTTTCTCAACGAGTCTTATTTTCTTGCTTGAGCTGGTACGGCGAAAGTGAGAAAAGCAATCGAGTTGAGATGACCAGTGATAATCTGTTTATCGCCATTTTACCTATGAAGATTGTTAATTTCCTTGAAAACGGCACGTGTTCCCTTAGTTTTTAGCAATAATTTTCATATCACTCGACTCCGCTGGAAATTATCAGTCAGCAAGATCAAAGGAAAAATTCGTACAATAGCAATAAAGTCATTTATAAATTGAATGCAACTCTTATGTACAAACAAAGGTGTCATCAACTTATTGTTTTCTTTCTCAATTTTGTATTTAAAGGTGTATATGTATATTAAGTATTATATAAACCACGCTATTTACGAGTTAACATATTTAAACGACGAATCCGCAGAATGAGTTCGTTTAAATATGTTAACGAGTAAGGCGTGGTGTATATGTTTTATAACATCATTCAAAAGTGGCCTGGTGATTCTTTATCCAATAAAAAATCAGTGGGAATGTTGTTCTAGTCCCTGCTTAGCACGTGCACGAGAAAATCGATCCAATCAATTTTTCGAAAATCATCCGGTTCATTCAGAAATGCTTGTCCTACTGCATTCAATTACCTGCCGTATTATGTTACAATGTATTATTAATAGATTAATTATGCACTTATTTTTTATATTAATTTTGCAAATTATTTTATTATATTTATCAACACATTTAGTAATTTATGGGAAAGTAACTCCGTATTAATATTCGAATATTCATAGAATTTGCGACAGGTTTAGGTTAGTTTAAACATATTTATCTATTTATAGTGGATTGGGAAACAAGTTTTGCAACTTATATTAATCCCTTTCCACTTTGCGGATGCGAGTGCTGCCTTGTAGCGGCATTAGCCTGCTCTTTTTCGAAATCTACAAGGGTGTCTAACTTGCAAGAGATATGCCTCTCTCTTAACACGGGTCAGCCATTTATCGTCCCCTTCCGACGGACTATCGTCGTTTTCTCAAGACCATACTCGCAGATGGTGCCAAGGGAGAGCCGAAAATTCAGTCCCTGAAATTTTCATCCCAGACAGGAATCGAACCAGGAACCTTTGTGTTAGTAGTCCGATGCACTAACCACTACACCATGGCTTAGGTTATCTTTGCTGAGATCATTATAAGACAGCTTCGCGAGGTCTAAGATATGTCCTCAGATAGTAATTTGCTTTGTAGTAACTATTTTACTTTGCAATTATCAATTTTATTTATGACTATGTAATATACTTTTGATAAAGGTTGATATATTAAAACAAAACAACAACAGATGGTCGCTGTTAAAAATAAATAAAAAAGTTTTTAACTTCTACTTCCTTGAAACATATTTTTTTATAACAAGGCAATACAATATATGGTAGTTTTTTTAAACAAAAAAAATCTTTATTGATTAAAATTGATATATATATATGTTTAGACGTAAATACATATTTGAATGTGTTGGGGGATGTTCTTAACTAGAAATTACTTTTTATAGTTGTGAGTATTTCATTTAAAAAATATGTTTTACACAATAACTGTTAAAAAATAAAACATTACACAGAAAACGAAAAATTGAGCAACAGAACCTCATTAATAAACCAGGGGTGGTGTTCTCGAATATGGTAATATGTCAAATAAATTATCAAGCTGAAGAGCATTGCGTACCCATAATTCGGAAAGGGTTTTGTCAAATACAGCCACGGTAAACCGTTACAAGTCCTTTCTATTGACAATGTTTCTTTTCGGATACACATCAGAAGACACCAGAACATACAATTAGTAGAGGCACACTATTGGCTCACAATTTGGACTTTATTGTACGATATAGTTTTACTAAGAGAAGCTGTATGTTTATAGTATGGCTTTATCATTTTTCACTGTTGTAGTCATATCTTTTTTCAGTGTGGCATTCAAAATCGCAAATACTCATGTAGGATCATCCCAGTTACATTGTGTTTAAATACGTATTGTAATTTAGGCTATTTTTAAGGCAAGAACTTAGGTGAACTTATACATTGTAGGAGCATAATAAATTATACTGTGTTTCTAGAAACTTTTCACATATGCCTAGAGGTAAAAGGGGGGGGGGGGGGTTCAGATGTTACAAAACACGTTTAACCTCACTGCATTTTCTACCCTGTCCGAAGTCGGGAGCATCTGGACTTTGTTAGTCTTGTATGTTTTTTATTTCATTTATATGCTTTGGAGTTTGGTGTGACGTTCATTTTTTTTACGCCCTTCAAAATAGGTTTACGTTACGCACAGTTTTCGGTCTATCTTTCATTTGACCATTTCTTGATGCAAGAGTAGGCCAAAAACAAATCAATTCTGCGTATTACTAAATAATTACTTGTCTTGTTTCATCATTTTAATCGAAATTAAATAAAACCTGATTTTAATAAATTTAATGTTATGTATTATTACTTAATTATTAAGCAATGATTCCCTGTTCATTATGCCATTTTTGCCGTGTAAGACGTAACAACAATAACTTACCATCCAAATATAAAAGAAGAAAAAACAAAAACTACTTAACGGATTTCGATGAAATTTGTACAGGTGGGATAAATATGATCATGATCATGGTGTGAAACGGTTACGATAAATATCATGTCAGTGCGCAATCTAGTGGCCATTTTCGAAATTCCATCTATATAGAGCTGTAAGATTTGAAAATTCGAGTAAATAAAAATGTAAGCAAATGTCGTACTTGACTTTCAGCCTATGTCATCTGGACTTTAGCTGGCCTGGTAAAAACGAAGAATTCCAAAATAACTATATTTTATTACAACTGAGATCTCATGGCAACTCTATAATACAATTTCATATAAATGCATACAATATATTTCACAATATTTATAGTTCATCATATATAGATAATGTCAAGCTGTACTATATTAAATGTTTCTTGCTATTACGTAATACGCAAATATTTCTGTTCTGGAGATCAATCCTGCATCGGTACGATTTCAATATACATGAAACAACAAATATTTTCTTTGTGTTCTGTTGCGTTGTCAAGGTAAACCAAAGTGACAAACAAAGATTTCTTTAAACTTCGTTGAATATTAAATATAACCAAATAACAGAATTTAACTTTACTACGAATAAATTATGCGTCAAATTCACAAATCTCCTGTAAACAAATTTGCATGTAATAATGAAAATTAATGAAATAAATAACATTTACGGAATTTATGTTTACTGTATATTTCACTTAAAAAATCATCTATTTAATCGTAATGTAATAAACTAAAAACGCCCATTTTAAATAAATAGAACTAAATAAATAAAACTTAATTAAAAGTAAATGTGAAATGTAATTTTCATAAAAAGAATGCTTTAAAATATTTATAATGAATTACCTGGTAAAAACGAAGAATTCCAAAATAACTATATTTTATTACAACTGAGATCTCATGGCAACTGACGAATAGCCCAAAACACTAGCTTAAAAAGGTCGTTGCTCACGTGCTTAGAGATCCCAGGTTTTCTACGTTTTACCAATGAAAATTATCGTTACATAATTTCGTAGCTGACCACAACATTTTAATTGGTCACTCATAATTTTGTCTTGTCAACCAAGCTGACACTTTAATCTAAATTATTGATTTTCGTATACCTATGTTGCGACAACCTATGTAATTTTGACAATAGGCCTAATTGCCTACACTCTTTCTTTTATTCAAAATATAGCATGTATAATTAATGAATGAATAATTATCAATATTTGTCAAACATCTGTAAAATCTATTTTCTTCTAAATTGTCCATTTTTACAAATTCATTTTGAGAATAAAAAATATAATACTTAATAAAAGAAAGCTTGCAAAGCTGTTATATTTCCTATTTTGTAAATTCGGAATTTCAAAATATATCTATAACATCTCCCCTCTGCCTTAATTGGCTTTGACCCCAAAGCCACATAACATCAACTACAAATATAAACATATAAGATTAGAAAATTTGGTTAATCAATTCTATATATACTCATAAAACATATATACATTGTCACAAATAAAATGTTCTATTGTTTTCTGCTATTGTTGTGTAAGGTAGTATGCTCATTGAGCCACATTTATAGGTGCTTTATAAATGCCATTTATGTTCAAGAAAAAAAATTAACGTGAGTTTGCTGAATTTAAGCCAATATATATAAGATATTCAAAAAAAAAAAATCATACTCTGCATTGTTTAACGTGAAATATGACAATTTGACAATTACTAACTTTTGTAAATACAATGTTATAAATATTGGAGGTTTAATAGTAAAATAGGATGGACACAGAGGCAGAATAAGGACTGGTACTGTAACACATGTACTATCCACGGAATTTTTGTTTTGTTTTGTGAAAACAAATTTAAATTTGGTTCTACACGCAGTTTGCCAAAAAAAAAAAATCAACCAAACTAAACCAAAATAAAATAGTCAGTTGAATATTAGCATTGTTGCTCAAAATTATAGAACCAATAGCTCGGAAGGAAAAGCCGTCGCGGCTTGCAAAAATAAAAGAAGGTACAAACGCACATGTTGCTTTCTTTTGTACTGTAAAATAACAAGTGTTGCAGTAAATGTTCTTGCTTTTGAACCACAAAAATAAAAGAAAATCATCATATTATTTACAAATAAATTAAACAAAAACGTACTTCAACATCAGTCATGACTCTATGTAACTCTTCGTAAAAAAACTGTCTACAATGTGTGTGTACTTTCTCTTTATGCTTTGGCTTTCAGTCTGTATCATTCAAGAAAATATTAACACCATAAAAAAAAACTGTCATCAGTGAAAAGTTTCTAAGTGTGATTTAACCTTAACTTGTAAAAATGAAAAAAAAAATGTGTGATGAGTTGTTAGATGAGCATGCGCATACTCTTAGCACTATTAAACAACAGATATAAATCTGTCAAGGGTAACAAAACACCACAATTTTGAATAAATAATTTATGGTTTTTGAAAACAATCTAAAGTTCCTAAAAGATATAGTCTCGAGAATAACACTATAAAAACAATTCAAAGACTTCAGCACTGGTGCAAAAGAAAAAAATGTGTATATGCTAATGTGCTTTATTATATATTTTTTCTTTTATTTCAAGGAATGAAAAATACTTTAATAGTTTTGTGTGACTAGTTTTGCCGTATGCATGTTTTTCTCTTTCGTTTAGCTCCTGTATTTGTATGTGTGCTGAAATATACTCTGATTAAATGTTCTGAAACATATTCCTCTGGTTCCCATGTGGGTTTTGAGCCGTCCGCCCATTTTACAAGGAAATGTCGTTTACCTTGTAAGCGCTTTAACTTCAAAAGTTTTTCCGCTTTATAAAACTGATGATCTTCTACCTGATCATCATTACCATCAGTGGTTTCATTCTCCCTATTTTGTGCTTGAGGCACATTCTCATCACTTTGATCATGCTGATCTACCCTATCAGCATTATTAGCTTGATTTTGTACCACCTTATTGGGTTGCAGCTGATGATCTCTTGGATCCTTGTAAAGGATTATTTCTTTTGCATTGATCATCGATTTTACCTCTTTATTAGTGCTGCACATTCTCAATTTGTATGTGTACTTTGGTCCCAACTCAGTTATGTAATAAGGCCCTTTGTACTTATCTACCAATTTCGGTGAGCGACCGACGGGAACCACATGTTGCCGAAGTAAAACTAAATCCCTTACTTTAAATTGTGGAATTTTTGAATTTCGGTCGTATCGCTCTTTAGATTTTAACTGTTTTTCTAACATATTTTTAGTGGCAAGATCTTGTGTGATCTTTAGATTTGATAGAACTTCTTCCATTTGAAGCTTGGCATCTGATGACAAATTCTGTTTAGGTGTAACAGAAGTGTCAAAAGGTAGATTCATTTCTCTACCAAACAGCAAATGAAAGGGAGAAAACTCAGTTGATTGAGTTGAAGGAGAATTGCGTAAAGCCATTGAAATTCCGGGTAATTTATCGGGCCAATTATTTTGAGCCTTATCACAGTATGCTCTGAAAGACTTTATCAGAGTTGAGTTGCACCTTTCTACTAACCCATTTGTTTGAGGATGGTACGAGCTAGTATGATATCTTGTAACATCAAATATATTAGATATATTTTGAAATTCCGAATTTACAAAATAGGAAATATAACACAAACACTACGATATTACAATATTTTCACATAAATTATAGAAAAGATTCGCCACCTCTACATGCAAATGTGATTTTATTGAATTTTAGTAACACATTTTTCTTTCTTACACAGCTTCTCTCATTTTATTTGTTTCCAGTATTTTCAGTGTCTCCCACAAATGTTACCATAGAGCCAATGTTCAAGATATTTCAGTACCATGATAATTTAGGGTATTTTAAATTTGTGACAAACAAATGAACTATGAAAACAAATGTTTCTACTGATATGTGTTTTTATTTTTAAAGATTTGTTTAAGCCTTTAAGAGCCAGTCTGCCATAAAACCATGCAAAATCTCAAATTTCGTCCAAACTGGTAGTTACAACTTGGCAACATTATATATATTTCCAAAATCTTTGGGTATTTAGGAGCTAAGATAAAAAAAAATTTTTTTAAATTCACACTACAAGTATTTTCCATTTAACAGCCTTATTTGCATATTTGGGAATTATTAAAAAAAAAAATGCAAAAAAAACCACCATATTTAGGTACTTTTTAAAGGTCTGGATAATTGATATATCTCTTAAATATAGCATTATCTTGTTATATTTTGCATAGAACATTATTAAAAAAAAAGAAAAAATGCATTTTGACATTTTTTTACCTTTTGGCAGGTTGCCAGAGAGGTGCGTGCAACAGATGTATTAGATAACTTGCATGTAGTACATGTACTCCGTAGGTGTTTTCTCTCAAGATCATATTTATTTTTTTCAACTTTTAGGATTTTTTTAAAGGTTCATATCAGTTCTAAAACAAGTCAAAAAATTTAGCCTGGCAAATATTGGGAAATTAGTAAAAAAAATGCTCCCTAATATCTATAAAATGCACTAATTGTAATAGTTTTTGCCCCTTAATATTTTAACTAAAACTGATCAAAGTAGACTTATATCCGGACAATAACTTTAGTTTAAGTGTATAGATCTTTATTATTTTTTTTCAGAAGGTTCAATACCACAAAAGGAAGGTTTGGATCGATTTTGGGGGTGATGGTCCCAACCGTTTAGGTATTAAGGGCCCAAAAGGAGCCCAAAATAAGCATTTTATAGTTTAAGGATAATAACTTGTGTATAAGTATTTCAATTGCTCTGATATTGTACCACAGTGTTTAAAAACACAAGTAGAAGGTTTGGATTCATTTAAATAGGTTATGGGTTCAAAAAATAAAGGCAACAGTAGTATACCGCTGTTCAAAACTCATAAATCCATGGACAAAAAACAAAATCGGGGTAACAAACCAAAACCGAGCGAAACGCATTAAATATAAGAGGAGAACAACGACACAACATCGAAACGCAACACACACAGAAACAGACCAATCATCAGACAAAACACCACGAGAATAACAAATGTAACATGAAAACCAAATACATGAATTTGGGATAGACAAGTACCGTGCCACGTCTTATCTCAATATCTCAAAAATAAGAGAAAACACAAACGACTCAACGTTAAAATGCAACACAAAGAGAAACGAACAATATATAACAATGACCATCTTCCTGACTTGGTACAGGACACTTTTAAAGGGGAATAAAAGTGGTGGGTTGAACCTGGTTTTAAGGCATGCCAAACCTCGCACTTTAATGGCAAAGTTAAATATAACATTGAAATGACAACATAATATTACAGGACTACAATACAAATAAATAGGAGAACATATTAGACACAGAAAAACATGATTAATAGATAACAAAAAGCATCAGGTTTAAAATTCAATACGCCAAAAACGCGCCTTGCCCACACAAGACTCACCAGTGACGCCCAGATATAAAAGATCGAAAGTGAAAAAAGTACAAAGTTGTACAGCACTGAAGATCAAAAGTTGAAAAGGTTTCGCAAAATACGGCATTGTTTTTATGCCCGGGATAAGAACATTCTTATTATATAGAACAATTCATGCTATTGCAAACAGTAAATTTTATCAAATGAATATGAAAGAGATATACACAAAGAAACTAAAGTATTAACTAATTACAGAAAACTAAACCTGAATACATAACGCCTAGATATAAAAGATCGAACGTGAAAAAGGTACAAAGTTGTACAGCACTGAAGATTAAAAGTTGAAAAGGTTTTGACAAATACGGCATTGTTTTTATGCACGGGATAAGAACATCCTTATTATATAGAATACTTAATGCTATTGCAAACAGTAAATGTTAACAAATGAATATGAAAGAGATATACATAATGAAACTGAAATATTAACTAATTACAGAAAACTAAACCCAAGTTTATCACAAAATAGACACACATCCGAATCAGTCCAAGCGTCAACGTAATTAAAAAAATTGTGACGTCACATACGATGGCGAAAAGGCAGAAACGTTATGCCACATTTGAATTTATGAAATTTAGAAACAGCATGACGTCACATATGAAAAACTATCATTCAAAAATGAGATAGAATTAGGATTGATATAGAACTAAATACTGATAATTCATTTAAACAAAATGCATATTGCAATACTTATTAATAGCAATTAACTGTAATATATATATGTCCAGTTTGTTATGAATCCAACTTCAAACGTAAATAATCGTACAAAATTTAATATAATTAATAGAGAGGAGGTGGTTAATTTTTCTATACGTCATACCTAAATATATAATAAGAAGACGTCAACACATTTGACAAAATCTGATGAGAATTACAAATATAACATAAAACATGTAAACTAAATACATGAATTTGGGATAAACAAGTACAGAAACACGTCTTATAGTAATGCGAATTCACATTCAGCAAAACGGTCACAATCGGGAATAAGTCACGTTTGGTAATTAAAAGATTAGACGACATAATGACAAACCACAATCTACCATGTGGTAAAAATGTCCTTAGCTAGTTTGGTTAAAGAGACATTATATGGATCAACCAATTCGTGATGGTGTCCATAAAATTTACGGAGTGTCAATTTTAATCTGTCCTCCTCATAACTTCAAAGTTAGGAATTAAGGACCAAAAAGGGGCCAAAAACAAGCATTTTCTAGTTTCAAGACAAGAACTTGTGTGTAATTGTATGGATCTCTCTCAAATTGTACCACAATGCTCCATATAACAAAGGGGAGGCTGGGATTTAGTTTTGGATTAATTGCCCAAAATATGTAGGAATAAGGGGCCAAAAAAGGGCCAAAAAGAAGCATGTTTCTAGTTTTCAAACAATAACTTGGGTTTAAATATATGGATCTCCCTGTAATTGTAATGCAAGGTTCTATACTAAAAAGGAAAGGATGGGATTGTATTTAAGGGTTATTGCTGAAAGGGGGTTTCAATAAGTTTGGGGGGGGGGGGATTTGTTAACAATTTTTTCAGGAATTTCTTTTTTTTTCAAAATTTTTCAAATTTCAAATTTTGAAAATTTTCAAGAAGAAATCTTCAATTGCACAGTATTGTGCAAATAGATTTGTTGATCTTTGACCACCCACATTTATTTTGTAACAAAAACCTTTATTTTGTCAAAAATTTGATCACAATCCAAATTCAGACAGCATCAAGCTTGAACATTGTGACCATATTTAATTTGCCCCAACTGTTCAGTGTCCAACCACTGCGGTTGTATAAAGCTGCGCCCTGCGGAGCACCTGGTTTTCACATACTTTTAATTGATGACAGTCTTTTAAAAAGCTTGTTATATGAAACAGAGTTGTGAACATACTTGTACTTCAAAAAATCTTTCTCTTTGAAACTTTTGATTGGAATGCAACCAATTATAGGGGCAATCACTCATTGAGTGTCTAGATTAGAAAGTTGTGTCTATTAGAGCGTATGTAAAAAAATGCCATTTTTTTTTTATCTACGCAAAAAGTTTATATGTGCATATATAATGTGCCATATAAAAGTTTTTGATTTATATCTCAGATTAAATCAAGATAAAAGAAAGACATTTGAGGTGACCCTTCTTCAAAAATCGAAAGCTTTTCCAAAATTATCTTGAATGTTCCCTCTCCAAAGAGCATCTCTTTGCTGTTTGTTGATACTTTGAGATTTTGATTTTTAGTCCCTTAACGGCTAACGTCTAAGTGGACTTAGGTTTGCACTCCGTTTGTCTGTCTGTCAGTCTGTCTATCTGTCAGTTCGGCAAATCAGACTTTTTTGTGCTTGTAGATTTTGATTTGATATTTGGTTTATTGATTTATTATGACAAGTTACAGGTCAAATTCATTATTCACGCTTTAAGGTTTTCTCTTTGTTCAGTTGAAGCCCTTTCTCTAGAATTAAATTTTTGATGAAATACTTATTCATTAGAAGATTTCTGTTCAATCGGAAAGATTCAATTTTGTTCCAGTCTGATATTTGTGTGCAGAGTTGTGGTCTTTGGACATAGAAAATTCACTTAGATAGTCAGAATTCAACAAGTTTTTTCGTTTGTCTCGATATTTTTTTGTAGTTTACACCATGACAAATTATAGATTAAATTAAAATTTTGTTCCATTACAATGAATTTGTAACGGGTTGAGGACTATGTATTGCCATGTATTACTCACAGAATGCTTGTTTTTATCAAAAAAAAATTCAACTCTAATGCTGCAAAATTGTTTAATATTTAGTTTAAATAGATATTGATGACTTTATTATGTTAAATATTTTCAGATCTATCAAACTTTTACTCTTTTTTGCTAATACCTTCATCATGTTCATTCATGACTAAAAACTTGTATTTAGACCATTTTGCACGTTTTACTTTACGGTAGACTACCAAAATATTACATGTATATGTTACAGTAAATAGGTGAAATTAGGAATTACATGTAATTACTAAAATTTAGGAATTACATGTAATCCCCGATGTACTTAGTAAATACAAGTAATTCCTGAAACGGCCCAGTTATTACCAGTAATTACTAATTTTAAAATGAATTTTTACACCTATTTACTAACTGTTAAAACAATGTTGTAAATATGATAAGCTAATCAAAAGTTATGGTAATTCTAGCTATAGAAGATCAGTGAGTACTCTTAAAAAGTGATCAGCCTAAAACGTACTTTTTTTGTTATAACAACATTAGCTACGAGATATAAAATAAATTAAATATGATTTTTATTTGTTTGTTAAATCATTAATGAAAATTATATAGTGAAATTATAATTCACTTTTAACAGTCAATTTGGTTCTATTTTACTAAAATAAGCAGAGAAACATGGTTGATGATTTTTGCACTTGCAAGTGAATAATTGGACCTCATTGAATACGTATATATGTGACCTTCAACACCTAGCTGGAGATAGGTTACCGATGCATTCAGATTTAAAATTGTAAGGGTTTCGCAGAACCCAGTATCTCGCCTACTTGAGCTATTAGTCACAGGCTCAACAAAAATGGGGGAAAATATCAAATCTTTTGACTAGTGCTGTAAGAGGCTTCTGTCCAAATTTGGTTAAAATCCAGGATGGTTTATGAAATCTAATAAACTTTAAAAAAATTAAACCGCAGAGTGTATGTAATGTTGACTGGGGAAAAAAAAACAAGTCCATTTATAAGGAATATACGAAAAGGGATTTGTTTTACAAACTTTACTTCTGGATATTATCTTATGATCATAAACAAGTTTCTGTCCAAGTTTTAGTAGAAATCCAGGATATTCTGAGAAAGTTATCAACATTTTAAAAACTTTACCATTATAATGACAATATAAAAATGAATATGTGGTATGATTGCCAATGAGACAACTGTCTACAATTAAGAGACCAAAATGCCACAGACATTAACAACTATAGGTCACTGTACGGCCTTCAACAATGAGGAAAGCACATACCGCATAGTCAGCTATAAAAGGCCCCGATAAGACAATGTAAAACAATTCAAATGAGAAAACTAACGGCCTTATGTATATAAAAAATGAACGAAAAACAAATATGTTGCACATAAAGAGACAACTACCACTGAATTACAGGCTCCTGACTTGGGACAGGCACATACATTAATGATGTGGCAGGGTTAAACATGTTAGCGGGATCCCAACTCTTCCCCTAACCTAGGACAGTGGTATAACAGTCAAACATAAGAACGAACTATAAAAATCAGTTGAAAAAGGCTTAACTCATCAGATGGACAAAAATACAAGTGGACATGGCTGGATAATTGTATGTCTGCTCAACAGTTTAACCATTTATCTGTGTATATTTGTTTTTATACAACCGCAAAAATTGAAAAATATTGGTATGACGTTTTCGTTGTCATCGTCGTTGTCGTCCAAAGACATTTGGTTTTCGCACTATAATTTTAGTGTAAGTAAATAGAAATCTAGTAAAAATGTAGACATGGATATAAGTTACAGGTCTGATCATTCTCCAGTGTACCTTACCTTACAGTTTTACAATCAAATTAAAGGTAAAGGCACATGGAAGTTTAATAATAGCTTACTACATGATATGGTATATGTAACTGAAATAAAAAATTGCATTAGGGAAACTATAAATCAATACTCTCTGCCTGGGAATGACCTAGAAACAGAATTATCAGTAAACCCACACATGTTTTGGGAACTCTTAAAATGTATGATAAGAGGGAAAACAATATCATATGCCAGTTATATAAAAAAGAAAAACACAAAAACTGAAAATGATTTAGAACTCAAGCTAGCTAAATTACTTGAAAATTATGAAATAGACCCCTCAGAATTATTAAATTCAGAAATTAAAATTTTAGAAAATGAACTTGTTCAACACAGAGAGAAAATAGTAACAGGTATTATGGCAAGAGCAAAGGCAAGATGGGTAGCAGAAGGTGAAAAATGTACTAACTATTTTTGTAATCTTGAAAAAAGAAATTATAATGAAAAGATAATTCCAAAATTAATTAATGATAATGGGGAGGAAATTTTCAACCAGAGTGAAATTTTAGAAGAACAAAAATCATTTTATGAAAAACTGTACTCCTCAACAAATCCTATTCTTCATCAAGAACATAAAAATCTATTTTTTGATGAAAATAATCCTTTTATCCGCAAACTTTCTGATGAACAGAGGTTACAGGCAGAGGGTAATTTGAATACTAATGAATGCTTAAAAACATTGAAAAATATGAAAAATGGTAAATCTCCAGGGATGGATGGATTTACAACAGAATTTTATAAATTTTTTTGGATAGACCTCCATGAGTTTATTATAAAATCTTTTAATTATAGCTTAGAAACTGGATCTTTTTCGGTTAGTCAGAAACAAGGAGTAATAACATGCATTCCAAAAGAGGGTAAATCAAAATTTCAATTAAAAAACTGGAGACCTATCACTTTATTAAATGTTGATACAAAAATTGCATCAGCTGCATTAGCAAATAGAATAAAACCTTTTCTTGGGGATATAATTAGTGAAACACAGCAAGGTTTCATAAAGGGGAGGTATATTGGAGAATGTACCAGGCTTATTTTTGATATTATGGAAAAGGCAGAAGATGATAATCTACCAGGTCTTTTACTTTTATTAGACTTTGAGAAAGCTTTTGATACTCTTGAGTGGTCATTTACAGACTTGGCTTTGTCTTTTCTAGGATTTGGTCCTATTTTCTGTAGATGGGTCAAGACCTTATATTCAGAATCTCAGAGCTGTATTATAAATAATGGACATTGCTCTCAATTTTTTAATATTGGTCGGGGTGTTAGACAAGGTGATCCTCTATCTCCATATCTCTTTATATTATCTTTAGAGCTTATGAGTGCTGCACTTAAAAATAACCCAGATATAAATGGTATGAAAATAAATGATTCTGAGTATCTACTAAGCCAGTATGCAGATGACTCATGTCTCTTATTAGACGAGGATGAGAAATCTTTAGATAAATGTTTATATACTTTAGAAAAATTTTCTGAGTGTGCGGGACTTAGGGCTAATTTTGATAAAACAGAAGCCATATGGATTGGGTCAAAGATTCACTCAAGGGATAAACTAACAACTACAAGAAATTTGAACTGGAATCATTCAGGAAAATTTAAACTTTTAGGAATAAAATTTGATCTGTTCAGTGAAAATAAAACCCTTGTAAATTTTGAAGAAAAAATAAAAAAAATACAGAGCCTGCTAAATTCCTGGGTTTATAGAGATTTAACATATATGGGAAAGATCACTGTCATTAAATCACTAGCTCTTCCTATTCTAATTCAATCATTGACAGTTTTGCCAAATCCTCCGGATGATAAAATAAAAGAAATTCAAAATATTTTTTTTAGTTTCTTGTGGTCAGGAAAACCAGACAAGATTAAAAGAAATGTTATGATAGGGTTATTTGAAAATGGGGGGTTGAAAATGCCAGATATAAGATCCTTTTGTTATTCATTAAAGATGACATGGATAAATAAACTTTTAGACCCCTTGAATATATCCCCATGGAAAACATTGTTAATAGATCAATACAACAGATTAGGAGCAGACAAAATATGGTTGATGACCCCTGATGGTATCCAAAAGATTTCTTCAAATTTTAATAATTTCTGGAAAGATATTTTACTAAACTGGAATATCCTAAACACTGTCACTAATGGCACTGCTGAAGGGATCATGAAACAATCCATATGGCTAAACAAGAGTTTGAAAATTAATAATAAAACTGTCTTTTACCAGAAGTGGGTTGAATCCGGAGTTTTCTTTATAGGTGATTTACTTGATGAAAACAGTAATTTTTTTACTTTAAAAGAATTCTGCGAAAAATATAATCTTAATATTAATTTCTTGGAATACCATTCTTTGCTGCATATGATACCAAAAGACTGGAAAAATTTAATCACTACTTCAGAGAAAATTACTCACATATCTAACGATAAATTTGAATTTATAAAAAACAATAAAAAGTCATGTCAGTTCTTTTATAAAAAATTCTTGTCAATGTATACAGAACGTCCTACAAAACAAGAAGACAAAATGTGTAAGGAACTAGGCACTCATATAGAAAATTGGGATTTCTTTTATAGTTTACCTTTTTGTTGCACTAAAAACAACAAATTTAGTATGTTCCAGTTTAAGATTTTACATAGAACTCTCGCTACAAATGCATTATTGCAGAAATACGGGTTAAAAGAAACTAACTTATGTAGTTTCTGTAATGAAACTAAAGAAACTATAAGTCACCTTTTCTGGGAATGTATGCTAGTTAGAAATTTGTGGTTAGAAATTGCAGCACTTTTTCTAGTTGAAAATAATTTAACTTTAATTCTTAATGTGGAAAATATTGTTCTTGGGTCAGAGTCTTGGGATATTTCCCTAAACTTATTCACTATTCTGGTTAAATATTATATTTATACATGTCGCTTTAATACTTCATTACCGACTCTTAAAGGTGTCATAGCTATGATTAAAAATTCCTACCAAATAGAAAAAATATCTACCTCCTTTTACAGATCCCCTAGAGCAAGAGAGAAATTTGATAGTAAATGGGAATTAATTAAAAACTTAGTTCACATGTGAGGAGAGATCTTTCTATTTATGTACTTACTTAAGGCTTTATAATAGTTCATGTAGAATTAATAATATGTTGATGCACATCACAACTGGACAGTGATTTGTGTGCATCTTAAAAGTACTATCTATGTTTATTGCTATTGTTATATATATATTGATATACTAGTTTTTGTTTGATTGTATCTGAATTATCTCCCCTTGACTTAGGTTGACATTTATTATGTGACTCTGTCCAACATGTTGTCCAATATGTTATCTGTTAATGATCTCTGGTGGCCTCTCCTGGTACCTCTCATGTTTTACATCACTGTATAGGCAGTGATGCATGTGGCTATGGGAGAGGGCTGATGCGATCATTAACCTTATCAGCATATTCAGGTATTCTAATCCAGAGTGATAAAGGATGTGTATGATCCAGTAGAAAATTTAGAATAATTAGCATAACTAACTTTTTAATTTTAGACTGTTATTGAAAAATTTAATATCATTATATGTATTATGAATTAATTATATAATTATGTATCACAATATATACTTGGTGTATTTTCAGATGAAATAAAAATAAATTACAAAAAAATAAATAGAAATCTATGATATTTAAACCCAAGGTTTAT
Source organism: Mytilus galloprovincialis (assembly GCF_965363235.1). Lineage (NCBI taxonomy): Eukaryota > Metazoa > Mollusca > Bivalvia > Mytilida > Mytilidae > Mytilus > Mytilus galloprovincialis. The sequence goes on along the minus strand of NC_134840.1, from coordinate 24,301,251 downwards.
GACCATAAAAGAAAGGTTGGGATTGATTTTGGGAGTTTTGGTCCCAACAGTTTAGGAATTAGGGGCCAAAAAGGGCCTAAAAAATCATTTTTCTTGGTTTTTGCACAATAACTTTAGTATAAGTAAATAGAAATCTATGAAATTATAACACAAGATTAATGACCACAAAAGGAAGGTTTGGATTGATTTTAGGAGTTTTGGTCCCAACAGTTTAGGAATAAGGGGCCAAAAAGGGTCCAAAATTAAACTGTTTGATTTCATAAAAAAAATGAATTATTGGGGTTCTTTGATATGCCAAATCTAACAGTGAATTTAGATTCTTAATTTTTGGTCCTGTTTTCAAATTGGTTTACATTAAGGTCCAAAGGGTCCAAAATTAAACTTAGTTTGATTTTAACAAAAATTCAATTTTTGGGGTTCTTTGATATGCTGAATCTAAAAATGTACTAGGATTTTTTTATTATGGGCCCAGTTTTCAAGTTGGTCCAAATCGGGGTCCAAAATTAAACTTTGTTTGATTTCAACAAAATTGAATATATGGGGTTCTTCAATATGCTGAATCTAACCATGTATTTAGATTGTTAATATTTGGACCAGGTTATCAAATTGGTCCACATTGAGGTCTAAAGGGTTTAAAATTGAACATTATTTGATTTCATCAAATATTGAATTCTTGGGGTTCTATGATATGCTGAATCTAACCATGAATTTAGATTTTGGATATTGGACCATAATAGGTAAATGTCAATTTTTTTTTTAAAGTTTTTAAGTTTAAGTTCTTAGACCACACTCCTTCTGTTGTGTCAACTATTTAATCACAATCCAAATTCAGAGCTATATCAAGCCTAAATGTTGTGTCCATACTTGCCCCAACTGTTCAGAGTTCGACCGCTGCAGTCGTATAAAGCTGCGCCCTGTAGAGTATCTGGTTATTACATGTGGTTATGAAATAAATTTTATTGCAATTTGAAATATTTGTGTATGTCTCAGCTGGTAGTAATAAGCCAACTGTATGTTACATGTCTTATTCCCAAGCCTCAAATTGCTAGAGATTAAATTTTAGGAGGAACTTAACATTACTGTTATGTCCACTGTTCTCCCAGAATTGACATAGGGATAACTAACTGGTTCATGTCAGCGTCACAAAATTTCAGTTGCAGTAAGGAGTAGTCTCTTTATATTTGGAATAAAGCTTTATCACAATATACAAAATATAGCACTTTTCTAGGTAAGAGGCACAATTCTATGAAATGCACAAAACTATTAAATCTTCCTCTTTTCTGGAAATAAATAATATGAATGTACAATGCTGCGCAGTTTGTACAATTTTGTCTTCATTTGCATAATATTTTAGAAACGAAAATACCCCGATTTTATCTGAAGGAGACGTGCTTAGAATTTTTAGTACTTTTATGATAGTTTTTTTGTCTAAATTGCAAGGGGTTGCATTCATGTTGAGTCTCTATCTCTTAAATGTTAAACAGTTTTATGAATCATTATCAAATACAACATGTTTCAAAAATTTAAGACTGAACTCAATTGTGGCCACTTTGAATTTAGACAAAAAGCGTCTAAAAACTAGACTATTATAAAATGCTAAAATAGTGAAGAACTCATGATGATATTACCTGATGAGTGTGCATAGTATTGTAAATAAAACTGCCCATTTTTAAGTTACTAACGTAATTTTCTTTTGAATAAGTTAATATTTTAAACATATTGTAAAAATGCTCAGTTTAGGGGCAAAAAATGCAAAAAACCGGTCTTCCCAGGTTTACTCCTCTAGTATATTTTCTAATTTAAACTAAGTTAAACTTGGTTTATTCAATTAATATAACCAGTAAACATTAGTTCAGTCATTATTTTTCTCATATTTTGACTATCACATACTTTTGAAAAGTTTCTTTTGAAACAGATAAAAAAATTAAAAAATCGGCAAAATGGCCATCACGCCTATCTTTAATTATTATTTTATCTTAAGAAGGTATCATTTGCCGAGCACCATTTTCTTGCATTTTGTAGATAAATATATAAGCTTCATGAAATATTACATTTGATTGAAAATAAAACATGATCTTACAAGATTCAAGCCTTTAAAAATATAAAAATTTTGCTGAATCGGCACTTTTTCAAAACCATGCAGTTTCAACCTGTCAGTAGGGGTATTGAGAAATCTCACAACTTTTTGAATTATCATAATTTCCTTTCATTTTAAGTTGTTTGTTAAGATATTTGTTATCATTAAGCTGTATTTTTTCTATAAAACAAAAAAAAAAAAAAAAATCAGGTCAAAATACTCTAAAATAGGCTTAAAATGGCCATTTGTCAGTACAGAAATGGACAATTATCGAATGTTAGGCATACTAAAATTACGAGGTGCAATTTGTCAGCCGTCATCGGGTTTGAACTCTATATATAACTAATATAGGACAATGGTATAGATTAAAAATTACACCACTCCAGACCCTTTTGTTTTCCACATAATTAATATTGCCAATAATTAACAAGTTCCGGGTCGAATCCGATACCGATACCAATAGTATATTCACCTGTTAGCTATTACCTTAAATGTACATTCCGCATTTGACAGGCGCACCACCAAACGGTGTATTTAGGATTTTGCTATATACACGGGTCATAATCAAAGGACTGACACTACCAAATTCAATCATTGTCAAATTGTTCCCTATTGTAGTTTTATTCAGCAATAGGACAGTGCTGTTGATTAAAAAATACTCCATTCCTGGATAGCCAGGACCTTTTGTTTTCCAAATAATCAATATTACCAATAATTGATAAGTTCCAGGTCGACGGGTTCAAACAGAAAGATTTAAAAGCAGAGAAAACTGTGTATCTTATAATCGACATGACTTTATCAGATGACAATACCAATTACTAAAATAAGGCTTAGGCATAGTTATATACTTTAATTCAGTCACGGACCCGCGATATCACGGGTGTGTACTTGTATATATATAATTTTATTTTCCATTTGCTGAAAGTTAAACATTTTTGTGTCTTTAGCATTTGACACGTTCTGTGTAATGATATATTTTTTGGAGATAATTTTTAATAATTTCTTTTAAGACGTAATAAATCAACAAGAAAATTCCATCAAAGTTTTGTAAACCATGTGCTGATCTTAAAGGCGTCGAAGTTTTTGATAAATAATAAGTTTTCTATAATACCGGACCTTTCTACTTTTGGACCTAGTAACATATATGCTAGTACGAATGTTTGTTGTATATAAACTAACATTCATTTTCAACGCATCCGACAAACAGACGCATGTGAAAAATACTCAGTCTATTTCAAGGACTGTAGATCTCTTTTAAATTTTGAATAAAATGAGCAATTCCAAACTGCCGTTTTCTTTCCAAAAGCTGAGAATGAAATTGAAATTATAGATCAAACTGAAAAAGGATATATAGTAGCTGTGGCTGCCATTGACCCGAATGAGGATTATTTTTCATTATTATCTGCTAGAAAGACATATATTTGGGAAGTTGGTAGGACGGATAGAAAGATCCTAAAATTATTCCCTTATTGTAGTTCTTAAACTACAACTGAAGGCGGGTTGATACCATTTATACTCTTTATTAAGCACTAATCAGCTTTGGTACTGGCTTAGACTTAGATACTTGTGATAACGGAATACTGAGCATCATCGAGAATATGCATTTTGCAACAATTGACATGCTTGGGCAGTGACAAATATTTGAAATATAAACGTTCAATAAGTTAAGATTATAAGGAAATAAATAAAATTGAGAATGGAAAGTTTATTTATTAAAAATATATAATCAGTCATGTTACAGTCTATTTTTTATTTTTAACAAGTAGTTTAACATCAAAATTTTAGCTGTATTAAAAATAGTGCAAAGCTTTCACGTTTTGTACTGAAGTCGCCGTTGAAATAATTGAAAACTACGTTATCATTACTAAACCGAACACTGTGCGTAAAGTAGGTAGTGTTCGTCTGTCCATGTAAAACATGTCGCACCGTTACTTGAGAACAACTTATCCAAATTTCAAGAAAATATTTATTTCTTATGATGGTCAGACGATCTGTTACTAAGTATATTTTTTGGTGAAAATAAGATTAAAACTTTTCGAGTTGGGCGAATTTGTAACTAAAACAGGGGTGTGTTTTTTTTTCACATGTCGCGCCGTATCTAAAAAAGATTTATGATTATAGTTTAAAACTTTACGCACTTCTTAGATATATTAATCTTAAGATCTGTATACTTTTTGGTGATGATTCGACATTTTATTTTAGAGTTATTAGGTTTTTTTTTGTAAAAAAAAAGGGGGGGGGGTTCACATTTCGTGAGGTATCTCAAAAAAGATTTATGAATATTGCTTATAACTTTACACACTTGTTAGTTATATTAAAACAAGTCAAAAACATTCGAGTAAGAATCGAGAAGCTAGTCACTCGAGAAGTGATCGAGAATTCGTCGAGTAGCGGTCGAATTGATCGGGAAAGGATCGTTTAGAGATCGAGTTTGGTCGAAATACAAATAGTTTACCAATCAGTACTCGATCATTTCGATCTTAATTTGTTCGACTAATATCCGATCATTTCCCGATCAACGCCAACCTGTTCGATATGTGGTCCAGATTAACTCGACCAATGCCCGATCGCTTCACGATCACTGCGACTTTTATATTTTTTTCATCCCAGACCAACTCGACCAATACCCGATCTCCACGCGACTGCATTCGACCACTCTTCGATGTATACTCGACCATACACGAGTATACATGACTGATACACGATTCTCTAAAAATGTGTGCAGCTCTGATTAACTTGTATTCTATTAACTTTGCTTCTGCAAAAATACTGTCACTATTTATTTTTAACTGTACACACATTCCTCCGTGTACACTACGCGTCTGTAATTTTGCAAGGAGGTGTAAAATTTTAAAAGAGAGACCAAAGATACCAAAGGAACAATCAAACTCAAAGATCGAAAACAAACCGACACAGCAATAGCGAAAAACGAGAAGACAAACAGCAGTCTACATAACTTAGCAACACGAAACCCAATAAAACCTCGGATGATCTCAGGTGTTCCGGAAGGGAAGTAGATCTTACATTTTTTTTCAAATATGAAAGTAATTTTGCATTGAAATTCATCATTAGACAGCTGATCACTAATTTAGCCTTCAAAGTTAGCTTAAAAGAACATAATATTATATTTTACCTGTTTAATGGGCTATTTTTGTTTGCCTGTCCGTATTTTCAGTATGTCCAGATATTTTTGCAGGATTAACATAAGAAGATGTGGTATAATTGCCAATGAGACAACTCTCCACAGGACACCAAATGACACAGAAATCAACAACCATTGGTCACCATACTGTCGAATGGTTTTTTCATACGCTTTTTGACGCAATTTTTAATAAAGAAAACAGAAACGAAAGACAAATGATTTTTTTTTTAATTCGTGATAGGTATATTATATATAAAAGCTAGTATCAGAAAAGGTATCCTCCAGGGGATTGAAATTCTATTTTTGGACAAATTGTTGGAAAATATGTGACATTTTTACCCCTTTTTTGCAATATTATTAGTAAAATAAAGCAGGTTGTTGCCATGGATACACCAAAAAGAAATATCTTGAACCATTCAACTACTAGGTATCAGATCTATGGAAAATACTGATTACATACATATGCACATATATGACACAAACAGTACATGTAAGCTTAGTTTGTTAGAAAGAAAGGAAAATGGGATGGTAAATTGTTTATATATTGCTATCTATGGTGTACCATTTGGTTCAAAAGGTATTTTTATCGGTTAACCGCTATTTTTATCGGTTAACCGTTATTAATATACCGGTTAACCGCTATTTATATCGGTTAACCGCTATTTTTGTCGGTTAATCGCTATTTTTGTCGGTTTACCGCTATTTTTGTCGGTTAATCACTATTTTTGTCGGTTAATCGCTAGTTATATATCGGTTAACCGCTATATTCATGTGTCAATCGCTATCTTATATGGTAAATCACTTTTACATGTTTTAATCTATCGATAATCTACAAACCAGTTTATTATTCGAAATGAATAAGTGATTGGTGGATAAGGTTTTCGCTGATCCTATTTTATGTAAGTGGTTTACTCCTCCCATTCATCTATTTTTTTGTCAATCATTACAACCCAAGTTGTAGAGTTGTTTGTCAAACGCCCACATGTTTCGAGTGCTGAACACGCAGCATTTCTACAGCACATTACACTTGATTGCACGTCAGCAACGATTTGTTTTCAGTATGACAAAATATGTATATGATTAAAAGTGTCGTCCTGCTATTCTTACATTCAAGAACTACATATTCGTTTTATTCCTACAAACGATTAAGTTCTGGTTTTCCAACTTTTAATTAGCCTTATAGTCAATTTGATAATAAAAAAAGACAACGGGATTACTGACCAAAACATGATATAGTCAGTTCCAACTATATTTCGTATAAATGAACAAAATATATACAGTCATCAATGGAAAACTTAGATGTTTATTTAGTATTTTTTGTGGAAATAAAATGTATTTTATTGTTTTTTTTTTTTATTATGCAAAAAGAAATTTTAAAATTTCCTTATTTGATTGTTCTTTTTTCATGGCACTGTGACAAAAATGCAGTTTAAGCACAAGACAATTTTTAAATATCAATGTTTAATTGTAATCCATGATAAATTACCGTTTGAAAAATTTGTTTACAAAAAGTACATGGAAAGTCACCCTTTGTTTGCTCTGAGACTCGTTGTTGCTATAGTGCTCTCCTTGGTATGATTAAAAGAAAAGCATATTTTTATTTACCAAATTAGGGTCCCAGGAGTTTGGAAGCCGGTTAGTTTCAGGGTTGAATTTTTATTTTAGTCGTTAATACAACTTAGTAACTTGTTATAGCGACTTATCTTATTCAAAGCCGTACCTTACCTATAATGGTTTACTTTTATAAATTGTTACTTGGTTGGAGGGTTGTCTAATTGGCACTCATACCACATCTTCCTATTTCTATCTAACTCGTTATAACAAATAAGCCAACTTGTTTTAAGGACTTAGGTAACTCGTTTAAACAACTTAGCTATCTCGTTTAATCAATTTATCTTACTCGTTTAAACATCTTTGCTAACTCTTTAAAACAACATAGCTAACTAGTTTAAACGGCTAAGATATCTTGTTATTACGACTTAGCTAATATAACTCGTTATAGCAGGTTATTCAAGCTAAATTGTTTATTCGAATGATGTAGTTTTTTAATCAACATTAATGACTTATGTCATATAATAGTTATTTATAAAGTTGGATGTTGTGATTCGTTGCCAGTTTTTAACAAATTGCAACTCGTTATTTTTGTAGTATAGAAGTGCTAAACATATCAAATGGTTGGTTACCAATACTGTTTTCATTATTGTGTTAGTAAACTCTTTTTAAAGAGGGACGTGTACCAACTAATCTTGTTCGTTGGTTTGATCCTTAACGGGCGATCACCCTCTCCACGATATAGATCAAACCAAAAACGTACTTTAAAATCGTGTTTGTTTACAAATTCTTTTTTTCAAATTTCGGTAAGCAATTTGCCTTTTGCAGTTTTATGAAAACGGTATTTTTGTAAGCATTTATCTTTCTCGAATGCTGATCATAATGTGGAACCATTTTCCCCCAATATTTTGTCATTTTATTCAATAATCATAGATGATAACATGTCCTTTTCCATTCATTCCGAGACCCCCATATTAGCCAAAAGTCTCTATGGGTCAAGGGATTTTACCTTATGGAAAAGACGTTTTATCGTCTATTTATCACATATTATACCAATAATTTTATAAAAGTAGAAAGAATTGTTCAGTTTGGACAAGATCGTACATTTTTGTCCTCCATGAAAATAACTTCATTACTACAAAGCTCCCGGATCGTTTAAAATAGTCCTTGAATATTATCATGCCCATGTCAAATATGTTTTGTTCATTATATCTTACACAAATTCCGCTGCCTTTAACTGGAATATGATCGTGAAGGAAATCTCTCCAGAAGACACATATACTGACGTTACAGGTATCTTCTTTATGCTGTTTCATTCACAATCCTATATCAGACGACCGTTACTTCTTAGCGATCATTTTTCTCGACATACCGAATGCCATAATATTGAAAAGTTTAATGAATTATAATCGTTTCATTTAATTTTGGTGATTTCTATCTGTTTAATATTCAATAGAATTTTTACATAGGACCCGGCTAATGGAAAATACATACAGATATCTTTTTTTAGAGAACCACTGAATTGCATGGACCAAACATGGCATGAATGTACGTCCTTATGAGGCGCTGACCAAGTGTTGTGTCTTTGAAGCTGATCAATTTTCCAAAATCGCCGCCAGCGGCGGACTTTAAATTTAACATTGTACCCTATGGGATATGCATACAAATGTTTTATTTTTAGAGGACAACTTAAGCTGACCACGTGTTGTTTCCCTATTCATCATCCAAAATGGCCACCAGATGGAAACTTAGTTTTACATAGGACCCTTTAGACAATGCATTCAAATGTCTTATTTTGGAGAACCACTGAATGGAATGAAACCAAACATGGCATGAATGTTCCTTATGAGGTGCTGACCAAGTGTTGTGTCTTTGAAGCCGTTTTATTGAATAAGAGGCCAATTATTATTTGGTATTTGTTATGATTTTAATCTATGTTCACACAACTTCCAAAACCAAAGTAGAGTCAGATGAGCCACACAGAATCTCAGGCGCATCCAGTTTTAATATAGGAACTTTTTTGTAATATAAGTCTACAATTATAACTTACATTAATATCCTTTTAATATAAAGCTACAATAACACAAGCTTTTGACATGATGAAAACCCTTAAGAAATCCCTCTCTTATATAGTCAGCATGGTGAGTTTCAGATTTTTTAATTCATATGTCGATGTTTTATTTTTTTGTCGTTATCTTTCCGACTTGAGTTTTTATTGACCCTTTGATATCTTCCGCCTCCTTTCACATGTATACGACCATACAAAGTTTAAGGTCGTATAATGTTATTAAGTTGTGTTCGTCGTTGTCCGAAGACATATGTTTTCCAGTCAATAACTTGAGTATTAGAGTAATGATCTCTATAAAATTGTACCACAAGATTCTAAATCATACATTGTAACAGGAAGGTCAGGATATATTTTTGGTGTTACTTGTACTTTCCCAACTTTTTAGGAATTAGGGACAAAACAAGTATTGTTCTGGTTTAAGTACAAAAGCTTGTTGATAAGTATCAGGCGCGGATCCAGCCATTTTAAAAGGGTATCCAACCCAGGACAAAAGGGGGGTGAGGTTGCAACTATATGTCCCCATTCAAATTCATTGATCTTCCAAGAAAAAAGGGGGTTCCAACCCCCGGAACCATCCCCTTGATTCGCCACTGAGTATATGGATCTCAATAAAATTGTACCACAAGGTCCCATACCTTCAAGGGAATGTTTGGATTACTATTGAGGATAATGGATCATATGATTTAGAAATATGGGGTCAGACAAAACAAGGATTTTACATGTTTCTTGACCATAACTTGACCATTAGTCCATGAACCTCTACGATATTGTATCATATGGATTCGTGATAATTAAAGGAAGTTTGAGAATTATGATATGGCCTTAATCGTTTGCTTAAAAATAACCCACACGATACTGTTATAATACTTTGTATAAAATTCTGTAGCAACTTCAATATATAAAGTTTGATCCAAAATGTGTGATATTCTAAACATGTACTTAGATTTTCAATTTTCACAATTTTTTGGTAATATTTTAGCAACTTCGTGGTTGGTTAGTTAGTTTTACATTAATTAATTAAATCTATGTGTATTTGGATATTGTGAATCTATGCGTGTATACATTTTAGATATTGGAGGACAATAGGTAAATAGGTTTTTACAGATTGTACATTCAACAAGTTTTTATTGAAAGTGCCTTATTTGGTTGATTTGTTTATTTATTTTGAAAGTGCCTTATTTGGCTGATTTGTTTATTTGGATTTGTTACTTGGTACTATGATGAAATCGGTAGTCACTTTCTTCGGTGTCAGCTCAAACCAAGTTATTTTAGTTTCATGGAAGATGACCTTGGATTGCAACTTTGTATATGAAGATTTTTTTATACACCTGCACCAGATCGCTGACTAGTCTAACCAATCCAGGATTGATTTTATTGTTGCTGAAATATTATACGAATGTAAAGAAAGTTTCGGTTATATAGCTTACCACCATTGCAGAACCATATGAATCAACTTAATTGATGAATTCAACAAGCTGTCCAATATTTGAATCGCTAATTTAAGCCTTATAAAAACCATTTTATCCCGGACTTTTCATGTATATAACTTGAACTTTTGTATGCCAATACACGTCTTTGATGAAGACAGATAACGACTCGGGAATCACCTACGACTAAGAAAAGCCCTCGAACTTTGTACAAAATATTTATAAATATACTTCGTAGCACATTTACCTCAAGATCTGAATGCAAATAATTGACTATTTCCATATAACTGACTTTTTTTTTAGACAGGTAACCTACTCTTTGCTAGGTCACACCGGTGCTCAGTCACGAAATGAAAGTAAAAAGGTACCAGCAAGCTTTTAATCGGTAGAATCGTTTGGGGGAAATTAACTGTGGATGTCTTAACTAGTATATTCACTACAAAATAATAAGAAAACAATTGATTTTCGACCAAAAAACTGCACCTACTGTTTGTTCGATTTTATTTTTTTTTTATGTTGCTCTTACCTATCTGAGTACTAGTTAGCAAATATAGGCCACCATACGACCTTCATCAATGGATATAACCATACCGAATGGCCTCGAAAGGAAAAATAAATAAAACTAAGGCCATTAGTTTTCTCGTTGCAATTGTTCTACATTGTCATTTCGGAGCCTTTTAAAGGTGACTATGCGGTATGGGCTTTGCTCATTGTTGATGACCGAACGGTTACCTATAGTTGTTAATGTCTGTGTCATTTTGGTCTCTTGTGGACAGTTGTCTCATTGGCAATCATACAACATCTTCTTTTTTATATGAAGAACCAGATATATTTTATTACCAATGTCATGTATGTATTAAGAACGTATAATAAATCTTTAAAAACAACAATTCAGCCTTTATTGTTTGAAACAAGAAATTCATAGTTATAACTAATAAAACATTATCCGCGAACATTCCTCACAATATATATTTGGAATTGTAAGATTATAGGAGATCATAGAAAAGGTAATTAAAAAAATATATATATAATTTAAAAAATAATAATTTCGGATTTGATATGCACTCTATTTATTCATAAAAATCCATTTGCATGGCAAAATAAGATTACAGTCTGTATGAATTAAAAGCTAGTCAAACTGTTAGAAAAGTATTATATATTAAGTTGAGCAATAAAATGTTACACAATAGCTTTACAAAGATTATTGAGGATGACGCTTAGGTAAAACCATGGTAAATACTAATACATGTACTATATTGTCAAAGTAGCACTTCAATGGCAAAATGATTTTAATTAGTTTTCAGACCCATGTAACTCGCAATACTTTTATATTTATTTCCATTTGAAGCCTAAATTTGTTAACGTTGTATTTTTTAAAATACATTGCAAATCATATAGATATTACGCTAAATGGTAGTCATTTTCTGAAATTAATGGTTTTGAAGTTCATCCAAACAAACTTCAAAGCTAAAGGCATATTTTAACGTGATAAGTAACTTTATAAAACAAAATTTGAAAAATGAGAAAAAATAGGGGGGGGGGCCAAAAACGGGCCTTATCTTACTTTGTCCTTTATAGTAAACTGAGAAATCGGATAAATAAATGGAAACATTTAATTTAACAAAGACTTAGAAATTGAAATCATACTTAGAAATTGAAATCATTAACAATTTTATATATGTTGTGTACAAGTTGTAATGTTGTACACATTATAATTTGTACAGATTTTTTGTACAAGTTATCAGTGTTTTATGAACTGCTTAACACACATGGGTGATGCAAGCATACAGTCTTTTGTTTCGGATCTTTCTGTCATATTTTCACAACTACATGCTACAATCTAATACTGGGCATTGCTAAACAAAATATTATAAGACCACAAACAGACTTTTATGGATATGAATATGGTATCAGGAGAAAAATAAAATTAGAATTTAAATCATTCAGGTATCCTCAGTTCCATTTTGAAGACAAGGAGAATAGCACTAAATGTTAGGTTTAAGTATATAAATTTGAATTTAAAACACTAAACTGGTATATTTTTGAAGATAAACCTGTATCACCTGGTACAAGAAGGTGTGTGTCAAAAAACTTATAACTTGTACAAAAACCCTGTACAATTATAATTTGTACAAACTTACATCTTGTACACAACATATACATATACATGACATGTGTTCCTCACAAGTTTCAATGTGTTATTACCAATGTTATTTCAACTAATCGGGCGGAGCTTACGTTTTAATTTGCATAATGACCGTCTACTTAAGATGTGTGTGATTATAGGATGATTGCCGTTATATTATTACTGATTTCTAATCACCTATCAGTGTCATCAAAGAAATACTGTAAATAAATACTAATTACTTAATATTAAAGAGTCAATAATTATGTAGTTAGTAACTTGTTTACGTAACCTATATACATCTCTTAAATGTCATTTGTCTATATTGTAAATAAAACAATAAAGTAACAAAAAGCTGCTGTTCCAACGAATACAGTTCCATGACTCCTCAGTGTCATTAACAAAAATTATTAAAAAAGTAAAGGGAAATTATTTTAATAGATATAAAGCAGTCACCAAAATTAATCCAAACTGTTCAAAACCATTCACGAGTTATTGTCCGAAAACTGTATACTTCACCTTTTCTATGAATAAATTACCTCAACTCGGAAACGTAAACCATAATACATCCAGGAAACGACCGTATACAAATTTATAAGAATTACATATAGTCCATGCTTCAATTGAAATTTGAAATAACTCTATAGAGTAGTTTTCTGGAAATATTACATAATAAAAAAAATATGGTGTAAAATATAACCTCCTTGGTTTAATTAACGCACCGGACTGCTCACAAAGTTTCATACTTCGTTTAAACAGTAAGTAATAGTTTTAATGTACAAATCTATTCCAAGTTCTTCTTTGTTTTCAAGTGGATTTATTGTTAAATACAGTTCGTTCAAACGTTCCTGAGATAAAGGACAGGGTAACGGTGAAACAATAACAGTTTCATTATTTGTTGCCTCAGGAACAGGACCATTCCAATCAATCCCATAGTTCCGATAATTTTGTTCTGTCTCTGCTGAAAATAACTCGTCAATTTCACAATGACCCTGTCCAACATTTGACAGAACCCCACTTACAAAAACTTGGAGTGGGCTATTGCCATGCTCAGTCCTCAATCTATGGTTATTCCACGGCAGGCTTCCTTGAAAACAGACAGAGCAGCTTGAATACGAGGTATGTACATATACCGAAGACACCATAAATGTAATGCATTATTAACATCTAAATGACCATTCTCCTCCAAAAAATGAAATAACTTATAGAAAACAAAAGTACAAGACTGAAACATGTCTCTCCACAAACGTTCTATGCGTTGGTTATGGACACTCCTACCCGTTATTATACATGAATGTAGCAATATCTAAATTTTCTAAGCCATGATCAGTTCTAACCCTTGAAGGGATTCCATGTTCTTCACAAGCTTTCAGAAAAGATTTCAACGCCGTCCGTGCACTATTGTCAAGGACTATATTCAAATATGTCACCATTCTACTAAACCCATCAATTGCACCATGTATAACCATGCCCCATCTGAAATTAATAAACAAGTCTTAATAAAAATCATATCCAAAAGTTTTTCAATCTTTATGAGTTTATTTGCAACCACTGGGTCGATGCCACTGCTGGTGGTGATTTATTTCCCTGAGGGTATCACCAGCCCAGTTGTCAGCACTTCTGTGTTGACTTGAGTTATCATTGATATGTTCACAATTATAAATTAACTGTTGACAAAATTAAGAATTGTTGAGGTAACATGATCAAGGGATTGGATTGTAGATCATACCAAATTTGTACGGAAGCGTATACGCGCCACACATTTTTCTTTTATATTTCGTCTTATGTTTGCTTTATAATATTTATTAATTAAATGCACATTTATACCCCTGATTTTGAAGGCATATATAAACGTTATAACGCAAACCTTTGCGTTATTTCGCAAACGTTAAAACGCAGAGGTTTGCGTAATTTCGAATTAAACAAAAATTGTGTGGCGCTAATACGATACCGTAAATCTTCGCTATGATGAATGAGAAAAAGATAATGCTGAATTTACGACAAATCCTGTTCAAAAATGGTCTCGCTCTATCAGACATTTAGATTGGCGTTTGCAGAAAAAATGGAAACGATAAAGAACCTGGTATGAGGGGGAGGACAGGGGGTACCCTTCTCCCTTCTCCCACCCCTCTTCTCCTTTCTCCTACCCCCGTTCTCCTTTCTCCCATTAGAATAAAACATCTCCTTTTGAGATATTTTTTCTTGAAATATTAGAAATTTTTTTAAAAGGAGAGATATTTTACTTTTTCTCCTTTCTCCAACTTTTTCTCCTTTCTCCCAGCCTTCCTCTCCTTTCTCCTACCCCCTTTCTCCTTTCTCCCACCCCCTTTCTCCTTTCTCCTACCCCTTTTCTCCCTGTCTCCCTTACCCCTGTCCTCCCCTCTGGTATGATAATAGTCGAATTACAAGACATAAATCAAAGGAAAGACAAGAAAGAACTAAAGAAAAAACATTTAAGGGTATGCTTAATGATTTTAGCATAATCAATTTAGCATATAACCCTTATATTCAGCGCCATAGAATGGTGTTTACATGCATTGGTTCATTCGTATGCTGTGCGTGTGGCTGTTCTTTTTTACTCCCGGTTCGATAAAGCTCAAATATTCATAAAATCTGTAGCTTGCATGGATTGTTTAGTGAATAACCGCTAGAAAAAAATCTGTTCAATTCTTTAAATTCACAAACCCAACATTTGCCATTTTTAATTTACATGTTTTTCTCGTAAGCTACCGTCAAATCCAAAGTTGACATTTTGTAACTAAGGAGCCGCCATGTTGACTTGCTGAAATCAGTAAATATGCGAAAAATGCAATAGAATAGAAAATAAAACAAAACCTACCTTACAAATCAATTTTAATACAATATTATACGAATTTCGATGGTTCACTTTTCAGAAAACGTTCAACTGTAGCGTTTTCATTTGTATGACGTCATGTTTTGAAATGACTTAAATGCGTCAAAAACATTAAAAGACTTTCGCGGAATTTGATTTGATTTTTATTTTGTTGATTTCTCCGAGCTCTTGTGCATTACTTCTTTTTATTATGCATCCGAATTAGAATAAGTTATTTTGTCTTTTTTAACTGCAATTTAAAAAACAAATAAAATCGGCAAATGGTTTACAAATAGGTTCCAATACATGTGGATTTACGTGGGAAGTATATTGTAACAGCCATTATTATGTATATCTCTGAGTCTGCGCTAAGTATAGATATATGGAGAATTTTATCACATTGTTGTTTACAAAGCAAAAGAAGCACGTCATATTAGAATATTTGATAAAGTTGTGTACTAATTTTAACTTTATCAAATATTCTAATATGCCCGCGTCACACTGTCCCGATTTTTATATACGATGGACACCCGAATGCGAAAATTGTAAGTTCGTACGAAGTTGGTCCCGATCTCGTTAAAATACCAAAAAGTGACCGAAGCAAGTACGATGAATAACGAAGTCTATACGATGGTGCCGAAATTATATACGATAGCAAATGATGGACATACGAAGGTTAACCGAAGACGGGTATTTAAGCTTCATATCTCCGCCGAAGCCTACACGATGGATCACGAAGGCTACACGATGGATTACGAAGGCTACACGATGGATTACGATGATGGCGCGATGGCCATACGATGTATAAAAGACGTAGTGTACAGCTTACCATGCATTTAAATTATATACCGAAGGCATCACGCGTTTTAAATTGTAAGTACATGTATGTACATAATACAAGTGTACAATGTACAAACGATCTAAAAATGCGTTCTACCTGTTTTGAACTTTTTTATGATACGAACAGAATTTCGAAAACACATCGTTTCTGTACAAGTCTGCCATGCATAGCGGGAAATCGATCTTTTTGTCTAATTCTTATAAAACTTAGTTTATTATCCCCTCGCCTTCTACTTGTAAGTTGCGTGTAGATAAAATTGTTATGGACACTCTAGAACCAAAATGCTCAAAACTTGGTATGGTGTTACTCGTTAAGAATATATTAAGTGCTATTGACTTTAAAGTTCAAAGGTCAAGGTCACATTGGCAATTGTAATACAAGGCAATATCACCCTTGTGTACACTCTAAAACCAATATACTTCAAAAGATTTTGACCACATTTGGTATATTGTTCCTCCTTGTAATGATCTGACATTTTTTACGTTCAAGGCCAAAGGTCAAGATCATGCAGATGGACTTGTTTTTTCTCCTTGAAATAGCATAATACACAGGAAATCGGTTGCTAATTTTTTACCTGCTGGTTCTAAAGACAATATTAAAGGTATTTCCAGTTACTGAATGTTTTGGTTAATTTCTAAAAAAAAATAGTTTATGTATCAAATATGCATATTCAATTTACCATTTTCTGCATGTGTCATATACAAATAAAGTGTCCATATTTGTCCCCAATATGTTACATACGAGGAGATGCCACGCTCGGCATTGCCTTGTTTGAACTGTAAAATGTGTGCACTAGTCTGAATAATCACCCATAATTATGCCCATGTTTACTGATCTATCTTAAAGGTAAAGTAATGGGTTCGTTGATCCCTTTTATTCAAAAAGAGCTCTTTCCAGGAGAATATCATAATAATATAAACAAAAGGAAGGATGTGGGGAAAGCAACAAATGTGTCAAAATATGACATATAGAAAACAAAATGGTTATGGAGTAAACATTCGTGTGACAACAACTAAGACGATACATAAAAAAACAGAATAATGAAGAAAAAGTTGGGTTCCCTATATACGTGTACCTGCAGTGTTGGTGTACGAGGCGCGTTTATGATTCATTATGTTACTTGATATGGAAAATTGACAAAAAAATAATATTTTACTTGTAAAAGTAAATCCTGAGCCTGTAATAGCTCCTCTTCTTGATCTATTTGAATTAATAGAAACAACGCTGTCGCCTTTCTTGTTCTCATAGAATCATATGATATGAGATCCATGTTTTGTGAACGTCTTCCTTAACTGTCGTATTAGACTGACCAATGCATATCGCGCATAGCACTTTAAATGTATTTTAGCGCGAAAATTAACTTACATTTAGCTGGATTTATTGCCGTCGTAGTTCCATCTTGTCGCCTTCGTACTTATATTCGATGGCAACACGACGGGATTACGCGGTCTTCACGAAGTCGTGTTGCCATCGTAAGACCTTCGGGTAGCTTCGTGATTCATTCGTGTAGACATCGTAATGTCAAAACTGCCCGATGGAAACGATGGAAACACGAATGCAATACGATGTTCAAAGATGCATTTCCGGTGACATTACGATGGTGAGGATGGTGATACGAACTCAATACGAACCCTCAACATCGGACGCACCTTCGGGGATTTTTTAACATGTTAAAAAAATTAAAACCCTTCCCGAAGTTGTCCCCGAAGGCTAGAAAAAGTGGCCGATGGTTCTACGATGGTTAAAGATGGCACTACGAATAGCCCGATCTGGATACGATCAGTCCCGATTTTGAAAATTTCCATAATCGTGTTGCCGTCGGCGCAAAAATCGGGACAGTGTGACGCGGGCATAAAGAACTACCTAAGGATAAGAAATATTTCTGGCTGTTTACAAATGAGCATTTACCAACTCTCATGTGCCTTGGAAATTACATTATTAAAGGTTTAGAAATAAGATCCAGATGTACTGTAAACAAAATATATGAAATAATATTTTATTATTTAAATTTAATATAATAGTTATATTCTTGATTAGATTAATATAATTCTTATCTTATATAAACCACTCTCAATTTTATATGCATTGAAAATAGTGAGATCAAACGCTTAAAATAAGAGAAATTGAGTTGAAATATAAAATAAAATTGAGAATGGAAATGGGGAATATGTCAAAGAGACAACAACCCGACAAAAGAGAAGAAAACAGATGAAGGCCACCAATTAGTCTTCAACACAACGAAAAAATCAGGCACTTGGAGATGTTTTAAAATGAAAATTTAACACAACAAAAATATGTCCACACTTGCACTAGCATTTTCTATGTTCAGTGGACCGTGAAATTGGGGTAAAAACTATAACTTGGCATTAAAATTAGAAAGATCATATCACAGGGAACATCTGTACTAAGTTTCAAGTTGATCGGACTCCAACTTCATCAAAAACTATCTTGACCAAAAACTTTAAAATGAAGCTGAACAAAGGGATGGACGGACGGACGAACGGGCGCACAGACCAGAAAACATAATGCCCCTCTACTATCTTAGGTGGGGCAGGGCATAAAACTAATAAACAGCTGCGCCATGACCTCAGGCGCATGATAGGCTTGACGGTTTTCAAGAATAAAGTTCAATAACTTCTCAATGTCATATCAGAAATTTATGAGAAAAAGGGGGTTATCTTAAAAATTAATAGATATAAATCAGTCACAAAGTTTGATGAAAAATGGTCAAAGCATTTTAAGGTTATTGTCTGAAATAAAATCCCATAACTTGGAATTGTGAAATCTAAAATTTATAAAAAGCGAAAAAGCGCTTAAGTAAATTGATAGTAACAATTCACCAAAGTTTCATGAGAACTGCTAAAAGCATTTTTGAGTTTTTGTCCAAATACTAGAAAATCATCCTTTTTTTAATGAATAACATCCCATAACTCAGAAATGTAAAATCTGAAATTTAAAAAAAAGAAAAAAGAAAGGGAGCTCATGTCAATAGATACAAATGTATTAACAATTCACCAAATTTCATGCAAATTAGTTTAAGCGGTTTTGAGTTATTGTCTGACATGTTTGAGACGGACGTACACATATATACCATAAGACGTCCTGTAAATAGGCGTATAAAAAGGGGGAGGGGTGTTCTTATTCCAAATTGTCTTTGCTTCATGAATATTTTATTAAAAATTGTGTTTGAATATCTAGGAGATTTTGTTTTATCAGATAATCTTTGTGTAACATCTGTGGTCAGTTCATTGGGAAATGTGATATAAATTACAAGGACTTCAAACTGTGAAGGTAATCAGTTGTGAAATTTGAGGTTCCCTCAAATCTAAGGGCATTCTTTGGGCTGTACTATAAAGTATATATTGACAGGAACAACAACAAGACTACTTAAAATTTTCTATCTTCTGATAACTCGATAATAGAAATTAAAACAGAGGCAATAACGGGTTGGTGGAGACCGGCTTGTTCATTGTTAACAATGACATTATATTCCTGTTTTATAAAAGCTTTAGTCCGACTAAGGTATTTTATTATGTTTATATTTTTTGATTGTTCTACAACATTGTATTAGATGTCGGTGTTTTGAATGATTTTTGTTGTTACAAATTGTAATGTCAACTTATATATCCCATTGATATAATGGCTATTACACCAGTGTCTATACTTCTTAGTATTTCCCTGAGTGTTTATTTATCAATATTAATTATGACTGACAACTGGACATTGATTTTCTGACATGATGATGATGATCTAAATTATATTATTTTCACCATCTGCTGCTATCCATACACTATTTAGACAAACGGTGACGGAGGTATCATGATATGTAACAGTATTTATACTAGGATTCAAAGTAAATGAAGCACTATACAGTCCTTTTTTGCATACTCCAAACAACAGTCTTCAAAATATGAATTTCTATAATTTTTTTTAGTGCTATTCAAACTTGGATGAAAACAGTACATTCAGGTCATATCATAGAATACAATTGTATCTTTGCCTTTGATTTTTCCTTTTGTTTTTGAAATCACGTTATTTGTTGTTCCACATATTTATCGATTGTTGCATCATGCAGATTATCAGTATATCAACACTTAATCTAATCATGGAAGTCAATATAACAACAAGATTACTTCATTTTATTCTTCGCAATCTGTTTATATAATCTCTTTAAAATATATTCTTTTTATCGCATATCATTTATTTTTTTACGTCATACTTAATTTTGTCATTTCTATTTTAAAAAGATATGTTTTTTTTGTGGTTTTTTTTTTTTTTAATTACTTATTTTTTTATGATGTGAAATATCCGGATAATTTTAAACATTTTTAACATTTTACTATGTTTTTCAATTTGTATTTGTTAAATAGATATATATTTGTATATATAGTGTCTCATAAGCCTTTCTAGGCTGGGTATTTGTCTTATTTCATTAGTGTGCAATGTATTTTAAATAATCTGTATAAAAATCTGTAGGGCAAGTATGTGACACTTTAATAAAATAAATTATTATATATTATTATAATTATTATTATAATACTTCCATGATCTAATTAAAATATTGATCTCTGATTACGTTATACTAAATATTTTAATTAGATTGATCAACATTACTTTAATTTACTGTTGATCTTGTTTAAGAATGTGTTAGATACGGAGGCCACATATGGACAAAAATAAAAATAAAATTAATCAGTGATCACGAATTCCCAACAATAACTTATTACATATAACAGTAATAATTCGGAAGAGGATGTTGAATCCATATTTGCAGGAATACACCTATATGGAAATTTACATTGTTCAAGTGATTTTTATTAAATATTATGAATTAAAAAAGGATTGAGTATTTGAATTACATCAACAATTCCTTCTATTATACAGAAAATGTATACTATATTTCACGTCGGTCTTATAAGAAAAATATGAAAGAGGACAATTTGCCTTTTCTTATTTGAAAAATTATAGACAAAAATATGTATTAAAGAGATCACATCTGTGGTATCATCAATCGGAAAGTCGTTTCTAAAGTCTTGTAGGAGCGAAATATATATAGAATTGCCGCGTGTTCAACACTCGAAACATGTGGGCGTTCGTCAAAACTACTAACTTGGGTTGGAATGAATGACCAGAATGAATGTGTGGGAGGAGTAAACAATTCAAATTACTGTCTTAGTAGGTTTAGCGATTAGCTGTAACCATCAATCACTTACTCATTTCAAATATTAAGTTGTTAAGTACATAATCGATAAATAAGATGTATTCAACCATTTTAAATAGCGATTGCCATATGAAATAGCGGTTAACCGATATATAGATAGCGATTAACCGACATAAATAGCGATCTGTTCTGGCCAAGATCAGGCTGAGATTGAGTATATATAGTTGAATAGGTCTAGCTAGTCGAGTAAAAATCGTGTAGAGATCGTGAATTTGTCGGAATTGTCGAATATGTATTAAATTAGTGGTCGAGTTGGAGTCGTGAATACGTCCGTTCTCTAAATTTTATTTTACTTCAACGAAATTTTATTAAACGTTTACACAATGCATACTACAATAAACACAGATCAAATGCAATTTGGGTGGTGTTACTTTTACCGTTTTTTGGTAAGGGAGCTACCATTTGATTTTTAGGGGGGGGGGGGGGGGGGCTAGGATGAAAAATTTTGTCCTGTATTTGTTTTTAGCTGTAATCTCTGTCCTGCCTTTTTATTTTTCACTTTGTTCGGTCCTGCCTTTTTTTTTTTTAGTTTATCCAGACTTTTTTTTACCTAAATTGTCGTCCTCACCTTTTTTTTTGCAAGTGTCTCATCCTGCCTTTTTTTTTACTCAAAACTACTGTTCTGCCTATTTTTTTTCAAATTTCATCCTAGCCCCCCATAAAAATCAAATGGTAGCTCCCTAATGAGTATAATAACGTTATAGCTGAGGCATTATCTGTGTCCCATTGACACACTCTCCGTTTATTTGATTAAATTCAGGAGTTCACAGAAGGTCTGAGTAAAAAATCGAAAATATCTTCATGGAAATAAAGCAGTTGGATTAGTTGGCAAGGTGATAAGAGCTCAAAAACACATGTTAATAACTGTGACGGAGCTTGGAGAGCGTATAGAAGACGAACAAGAAGGCATTGAAAGCAAAGTGCACCGAGAAATGTAGGTGATGCAGTGGCTGACTCGGCGACCACTGTGAGTGCAGTATAAAGTAAAATCACAAAAATACTGAATTCCGAGGAAAATTCAAAACAGAAAGTCCCTAATCTAATTGCAAAATCAAAAGTCTGAGAGACTTGCATGAGCTCAACAAAGAGGACCTCAATGGTTATAAAAACTTCCTAAACGTGAATTTGGCCGTCTTTACGATGAACTTTGAAATTTGATCTCAATTTTTTTTTGTTTATAGGATTCTGTTGGGCTGCAGAGACAATTTTTACAGGCCCGAGAGCAATTTTACAAGCCTGGGCTGCTAGGCCTGTAGCTTAGCATGAAGACTGATTTGGACGCTGATATATTAGGAGAGTTTTACTGCCCATTTCTTGAAAATAACAACACAAAATGATATTTGTCCCACGATAAGTACTGATCAATGTTTGATAGCTGTATAAATGTTACAATCCTTTTTCCTTGCTTTCTTACAAATGAAGCCAATTGTTTGTGTCATATATGTGCATAAGTATGTAATCAGTATTTTCAATATCCAGTAGTTGAATGGACCAGGCTCAAGCGAGCAGCCACTCGCTAGCAGCCAATACGCTAGCAGCCAGTTTTAGGATATGTCTATGAACCCAAAAGTTGAATAAGATTCAAACGTACTCAAAGTGTTTTTATTGATATATAACCAATATATTATCAGTTTTAAATATATAATAAAGCAGTCGAAGAACTATTCGATGATTTAAAAAGTATCTAGTCCTGTTCCTCAATTTAAGACAATAGTAATCGATGTCAATATACCAAACAGCGTGCTCCCCGCTTTTAATTTTAACAGCCAATAGTTTTGAGTGTACATAAAATCGTAAATATGTAATAAAATTATTGAAATGCTTACAAAATTGCTTGTAACTGGGAATTGACATTATAATCATAAATTATAGATTTTGTGATATTGTGTCAAATAGCTTTCCATATTCTCGGCATCCTATCAAATAGTTCCTGAAAAGTTATTATTGTTCTGCATGACAAGAAAAGAAAGTGCATTACTATTTTTTAATGAGACCCTGTTCACACTAGCATTTTTTTATCGATCTAATTTGAATCGATCTAAATAAAACCAGTTAACATTCACATTATCTTTAATCATAACGATCTCTATCGGTCTAATATGAACCACTGCGTTCACACTACAATTAAAAACGCAATCGATCTAACCTTTTTGCCCGTAAAACTGTAAACACTGTGTATAAATAGAACTGATTTATCAAATTCATGTGCTGATACACTGATGCACACACTTGGAAAAAAATTTGGATAAAGTTATTGTTTCTTTTGAATCACAATTTAAAATTTTGATACTGGTGTTATTGCAGTTTTCTTTAATTTTGAAAAAAAATAACTGTAGCAACTAAGTTACAACACGACGCCGGAAATACTGCGGTTCCTGCAAAGAAAAAAATCAACATAAGAAAAGAGAAGACACAGATTTCGCAAATCTATGCTATGGCGAAGACCTTGTTTTAAAGGTCTTTTAACAGAGATATATGGGTTAAACAACGAACCTCTGAGATAGTTTTGCCGCTATACATGCGCATACGTTATTTTCGATTCAATCGTACTAGTTTAAACCGATCTCTGCGTTCACATCTAAAGTAAAATCGGTTTACTTTAGATCGATTCAAACTAAACTACCTCTTTTGGTGTTTTAGTTTAGACCGATTGAAGATCGATTCAATGCGTTCACATTAACCCTTAAACCGATCTTAAGTGAACTGGTCTAGTTTAAATCGATAAAAATGTCCTAGTGTGAACGGGGTCTTAGACAAATCTGTTTTAACGAAACATTCTATTTCTGAAGCAGTGGATATAGCTTACTTTTGATTAGACGAAAGGTTTATATTTTGTACACAAAGTATGGTGGGTAAGGAAATTATTTATTTTCTATTTAAAAAAAAAAATAAAAAAATCCGTGTTATACACAGACGTGAAATCTTGGTCAACCTAGTATGAGTAAAAGTATTACCGTAGACCCCCAGCTTCCCATTGCACCTAGTGGCGAAAAAAGTATTGCCGTAGAACATTTTTTATTAAATTTTCGTAAGGATGGGGTAGGGTGTCCGACCTCAACTTTGGACCAGATTAAAAAAAAAAAAAAAAAAAACGAAGCCGAACCACACCCTGGATTTTTTCTCAAGTAGACCTTGGGCATTCAGCTTCCCATTGCACCTAGTGACGAAAAAAGTATTGCCGTAGAACATTTTTTATTTTTTAAATTTGGTCAAAAGTTTTGTTCTTTTCTTTTTTAATAGATAATAAATAATTTTTTGCCCACCATACTTTTTGTACAAAAAATAAACCTTCCGTCTAATCAAAAGAAAGCGATATTCACTGCTTCAGAAATAGAATGTTTCGTTAAAACAGATTTGTCTCATTAAAAAAATAGTAATGCACTTTCTTTTCTTGTCATGCAGAACAATAATAACTTTTCAGGAACTATTTGATAGGATGCAGAGAATATGGAAAGCTATTTGACACAATATCACAAAATTAATTTATGATTTCAATGTCAATTCTCTGTTACAAGCAATTTTGTAAGCATTTGAATAATTTTGATACATGTTTACGATTCTATGTACACTCAAAACTGTTGACTATTAAAATTAAAAGCGGGGAGCTCGCTGTTTGGTATATTCACATCGATTACTATTGTCTTAAATTAATGAACAGGACTAAATATTTTTTAAATCATCGAATACTTCTCCGATTGCTTTATTATATATTAAACACTAATAATATATTAGTTATATATAAATAAAAGCATTTTGAGTACGTTTGAATCTTATGCAATTTTTGGTTCATAGACATAACCGAAAAGTGGCTGCTAGCGTAGTGGCTGCTAGCGAGTGGCTGCTAGCTTGAGCCTGGTATTTATTTAGTATATTTATATATACATGTAATATATAATTTATAATTTATAGTGTGACAAAGAATAATCTTATTCGTTCAGTTTATGTTGATCTGTTTTTGTTTAGTTGTCTTTTTTTCGATCGAGTTAAGCCATATCAATTGATATTTTATAATATGTCTTTTTATGTTGTAATATCACATTACTGCCTCAGATTACGGTAAAGGTTAACAACTGTTTAAACGTTTAAACCCGTTGCATTTTTATGCACCTGTCCATAAGCATGGAACTTTCTTTTTTCTCTTTTTACTTTCTATCCTCTTTGTTCACCTATGAAAGCTAGTATTATATTGTATAAACTGTTTGTTTTATATCCATGTCCATTATATTATACTATTATTATAACTTTATATTGTATTATGGAGAAGACTTCATAAGTATGATTTACTTGTGTCTAATCCATTTTGCTTTAATTCAGCAAATAAAATATGTTTAAACTAAACTAAGCATGGTCAGGAGCATGTTGTTCATTGGTTCGAGCAACGAGTTAAAATAGATATGAAATTTAATTAAATTGAAAAACGTTGTATATGATTTTTAACGGACATTTATAGCTGGATGAAATTTGATTGGTGATATGGATAGGTATTGATGTAAGGAAAGTCTATAAATCATAGATATATTTTATACAGTTTCGTACAAAAGAAATGGATGTTTGTGTTCTATCGTTTACTGCGTTTTTCGAACCTTTAACGACCTTTTAAAATCATAATAACATGCGCTAAATTTTCAATAAGTTAAAATATTTCGTGTTACGTTATATATTATAAGAAAGAACTCCACTTAACACCCAATTGAAACATTAATTTTATCCATCCTTATCTAACGTCTCCTGCTTCTTCGTAATAAAAAAAAACTATGAAAGCAAGCAGTAAGCCTATCAAAAAGCAGAATATACACCATGCAGTTTTCTCGGTAATATAAGTTGAACGAAACACAGTCTTTAGAATAAGTGCTTTTCTTATAGCTTATTACATAAGATTTCACTGACTCTAAATTGGTAAACGTTGGTTGATTGGTTGTGGTGTTTCGAAACCTAGACTTGAGAAAAGGTCACTTTATCTTTTGAAATTTAACATTTGTTTTGTGGATAATACAATAATAATGGAAAGAGGTGAACTTCTCAATCACAAGATGAGGGTTTGAGATGGGCTAGCCGATGTCTAGCAATCCATACCAAGATAGCAGAATGTAAAAATAATAAGACGACGCAGAAAGTAAAGAAAATAAGACGAATCAGAATGTAAAGAAAATCAGACGAAAGACAAGACAAGACAAGACAATATTTTATTTGAGTCTCACCTCTTATAAAACATTTACATAATAATACAACTTCACATATAAAACAAGAGCCACTCAAAAAAGAGTTATGAGAGACTATATAAAAAAAAAGATGCAGAAAGTGAAAAAAATAAGACGAAGCAGAAAGTGTAGAAAATAAGACAACGAAAGTGAAGAAATCAGTTGAAGAAAAATTAAATGTGAAGAAAATTAGATGAAACAGAATGTGAAGAAAATCAGATGAAGCAGAATGTGATGAAAATCAGATGAAGCAGAATGTGGTGAAAATCAGATGAAGCAGAATGTGATGAAAATCAGATAAAGCGGAATGTGAAGAAAATCAAACGAAGCAGAAAATGAAGACAATAAGACAAGAAATAATCCAAAGGGAAAACTGATGATAAATAGAAAAAAAAGGACTCTTGCGTTGGAATTCATATTCGCAACAGACTCACATACAGATTTGATAAACTTTTCCAAATCTATGGATTTCAAAGAAAATCTCGGACGGCATTATTCGATTAATTAGATAGTTAGTGAGATATCCAATTAACATGTTTTATAATCATAATGTTACAGATTCAATATTCTATTAAAGTTTCACCACTTGTATAACATTATACATTCCAATATACATATAAAACATTGCGTATAACATGAGATATTGGATAACATATTATCATATATATAAAACATATTGTGTATTAAAACTAACAGTAAAATATCATTAGCTTAAGCCCCAGTCCCACTAGACAACGATTGCACCACGCTCACCGCGATCTAAAATAAGTTCAGATCGTGGTGAGGTCGCGGTACGAGCGGCATGAAAATGTAAACCTTCGTTGTTTCACGATGCTACTACGTCCTCATTACGCTTCTACAACGATCCCACTACGATTACACCATGTTCACATCGCGCTTATTCTGCGACCTCACTACACTTATCAAGATCTTTCTACGCTCATCACGTTCCGACTACGACCATACCACGAATTATCCGATTGCAACACGATCTTACCACGCTTCTACTGCGATTATAACACGTTCTTACCACGACTATACTACGTTCATACCGCGATCTTACTATGTTCTCAGTAATAACGTCAACATCGTGTTCCATATCAATACAGTTCCATTCCTTCTATTTCTGATTAATACGTAGATTTCTCGAAAACAAAACAGTCATGCCACAAAAATCAACTAGAACACGTGGGCATGGTGGTAGGGTAGATGTTGAGAGAGCTCTGATTGTAACGAATCTTGATCCAGCAGATATGTCGGACCGACCAATCAAATCTGAATTACAACCTATTGCTGGTCCATAAAGCTCAAATGACGATATTTAAATGAACGATAGCAGAGACGACACAGATGTGTCAATAGATATAGGGAGATGTGGTATTAGTGCCAATGAGACAACTCTCCACCCAAGTAACAATTTATAAAAGTAAACCATTATAGGCCAAGGTAAAGCCTTCATCACGGAGCCTTGGATCACACCGAACAGCAAGCTATAAAGGGCCCCAAAAATTACTAGTGTAAAACCACTCAAACGGAAAAACCAATAGTCTATAATCTATATAAAAACGAGAAGCATGGTTAAGCCGTTAGAGAAAATGCACAAGAAGTCATAATTACATACAGACAAACAAAACCTGGAAAGATTTAATATATATTATGTGAAAATGACAATGAGAATGATGGTTGTAGTATGAACGTAGTCAGGTCGTAAGAAGAGCGTGATGAGGACGGCAAGGGCGTGCTAGAATCGTACTATGGTCGTGAACAGCGTGGTATAGTCGTAGTGGAGGCGTAGTTGGGTCGCGATGAGAACGTGATGGTCGTAGTGAGGTCGTAATAACGTCGTTGTGAGATCGTAGCGCAGTCTCTATGAATAGAATCACGCTTTGGCTACGCTCACGCTACGATGGTACAGCGACCTTTGTGATCTTACTACGATCTTAGTGCGCTCTCTCTATGCTTCTACTACGATCTGATTTCGCCACGACCGCACCACGATTGGTTTGAACATGTTCAAAGTTGGCCACGCTCATCACGATCATGAAGACCTCACCACGATTGTGATACGACCTTACTGCGATCTACACGATCGTACTACGATCATCAAAATTTGCATTTTTTTCACAGATCGTAGAGCGATCGTGGCCTAGTGGGACTGCGGTATTAAGCTGGGGTCACACATTCACGATTTTTACTGCCGTCCATGACAGGACCATTCCCGATTAAAATTTGTCAAAAGTCTGATCAAGATCCTGTGAATCGTGGATGGAAATTCAAACTTTAATTAAAATTTGTAAAACAAATAATTTAATCACAACACCAATCAGATATTGTTCAGGAAGCGTCGATATTCAACCGTTTCCAAGCGAATTTATCCCGATAATCCCGTTCTCAATCCGCTTCTAATCCAATTTGTATCTTTCGACCGAGTCTGTTACGACTGCGTTCCGATTATACCGATTGTAATCCGACAGAGATCAGACAGTGACCAGATTGTGAACCGACGCTGACGGAAGTTGTCCGTTCGAAAACTGTCGTCATAATCGGGATCAGCAGGTACTGTCGGAACGTAATCCTATCACGGTCCGCTCTATCGCATTGCAAACGGCTTTTTCGGGTCTCAGTCGTATTGTATTCTGTAATTGTCGAGACTCTGACGTGTGTATCATTGACGATACCGTAGGAATCTGTAACGAACTTAAACGACTGCGTTCAGACAATGATAGGACATTCCAAATAATTTAGGATAGTAATCCCGACTTTTTCACTTTTTCACTTTTCGTTTCGTATCGCTGTCTGATCTCAAACGGCAGCAATAATCGGCAATGTGTGAACCCCGCATTAAATACAAAAACATATACAAGCGCTATTCTATTAAGAATTATGAGAGACTAATATTAAAGGATCAGTTATATACAATATTTCACACAATTTTAAGACTATATATATCTTAGATTTGAAATACATCATCAGCTATATACAAATAATAAAAAAAATCTTCTTCATAAACTATTAAAGCAGGTTTTAGTAATTACCTGACATAGTTCTTTATTTCTGAATAAAAATATAAACTTTTCGTCAATTATAGACAAACAAATTGATAAACACTTATATCTTAAGGATATTCGGTCTGTTATATTATAACAAGGTTTTTCTAAGACACTGTTATGAATTTATAGTATATAAATAACGGAACGTAAAAAAGCAGATAATATGAAAGTTTAAGTTATGTGTCCTTTGTTTTGAGATATAAGCAATCGAAAATTTGGCGGGAAATGGTTATCTCTAGATTTTCATTCATTTAGCTCAGCACCTTTTTTATTTCAAACAATATGAAAAAAAGTTACAATGAAAAAGTTACTCGTATCTTTTAACCCGTTAACAACGAATATGACTTTGATATTCAACATCAATTTAAGGTTTATTCATCCAGGACTTTTGATTTAGTGACTTTTTTGGGTGACAACCACATTTGTGGCATGTAAACGAACGTCTTCTCTAAATTTTTGATTATATTCTAGGTTACGCTTAAAACATTTTAGAGTTTTTTTTCAAATTTTCATCAAAAACAAAAAATCATGAAAGTTCTATGTGTCAAAAGAAGTGGTGCGTTATTTAAGTCGCTGAGAATATATTGAATATTTGTCTCACTACGTTTTCATTCGTTATCTTTATTTGTGTTAACACATGGGTTGTATAATAACTTTTGTCTAGAATGAAAGAATTTTTTGAGAAGTTGATACACAAAAGAAAAAGTAGCCATTTTACATATTTTCTAATCCAAACGGAATACATCGTATAAATTAACTAAATAAATGTCAAAGGAGTAGGTTCAGTAAGACCCCTTTTTGGCCCCAAAATATTGCAGTTTTACAAAAGTATGAAAATGTAATCTTTTAGCTATTTACTGGAAAGGAGAATCCTTCTTCTACATAAATATGGGCTGTTTTTGACAAAACAATGCACATATATCGGGTACTAGCATCATTAAGTCATGCTAAATTACTGAAATCTTCACAATTTGAGCATTTTAGTTAAATTTTAAACGGTTTCATTCATAATATTGAAATGTAAGCTGTATTTGATGATAATACATATATAAAGGTTGGGAATGAACACGGATGCGGCCACTTTCATTTTTGACAAAAAACATCTGAAAAGTGACGTTTTTGGCATATTTGATAGATTTTTCATATTTAAGCTAAAATCGGAGCGTTTTTAATTGCTAAATCAGTTAAAACTCTTTACAGAAACTAATTGAATCAATTTAAATAGACACTTAAGTTTTTAAAAAGTGTCCAAAATCTTTCGTTCGATGAACGTGAAATTTGAGGCCAAAATCGGCCCTTACCGGACCTACTCCTTTACGAAAGAACCACCACCAAGACATCAACTCGTTTGTGTCTGGCCAAAAATAAAAATGAATACGTGTAGTTGATAACGGAAAATAATTAATACGCGTAGTTGGTAACAGAAAAAAATAAAAGAGAAGACGTTCAGAGCTCAAGTACCCTTTTCAGAAGCAAAACCAACCATGTATAAGCAATGGTGTCAACTATGAGATAGAAAACCTTCGCAACTTCAATTTATTTTCAAAATGATTCCTAATATTTGTTTAATCAGTTTATCACCAGGAAGCCATAGTAAATTTTAAAATTGTTCTCACTATTTCCTGATTTTTCATAAGCCCTGGTATCATGGTTGTTATGATAAAACAACTTGTTAAACGTCTATTCAATATTGTGTACAAATCCGGAAAATTCCTGAATGATGGAGTAGACAGCTGGTTGTTTTCCTTTTTTTTTTCTTTTTACATCTGTTCCAAAATACATCAATATTTTTTTTCTAATCTTTACAAAAAATACAAATGAAAAACTATTCAAAAGAGAAACTAACGACCCGATTTATTTACAAAACAATAAGAAGATACATGATATACAGCACCAAACGACAACTAGTGAATTGCAGGCTCCTGAATTGGGACTAACACGTACAGAATATATCAGGGTTAAGACTGCTTGAGGATGCACAACCCTCCTCCTGGCCTGGGACAGTGGTGTAACAGTACAACATAAGAACATTCTATGAAATATTTAGTTAAAAGGATTTAACTCATCAGATCTATACATAGCAAAAAACAACTAACAAAAACACAATAGACAGAAAGCACAGATCTAGGAGTACTCGCAGTTACTGTAAGTCAGTTCAAAGCAAATAACAATTAATAAAACATTCATGTATTAAAGATTGAACTATCAATCAGTAAACATCCAACATTTAAAAGATTTAGTGTAAAGACGTCATTGATAGTCAGTTAAATCTATTAATAGCAAAATCAATATTTATACCGATAAAACAAACTTAACGATCTTATATACAGTATGTCTCTGATAGTATCGAATTAATAACCGTTTGAAATAAGTTTATATATACAGGATCGATAAAAATTAGGATGCGACATTTACTTTCCTACAAATTTTCAGTAATGTTACCTTTACTTTTCTTACTAACTTAAAATAATCGGGTGGGTGGGTATCGGCATTCAAATGAGTTACTTGGTTCAACATTTTACTCTATTAGATGCTTGAATTTTTCTATGGCGATTGATTAATTGAACCAAGTATGAAATACGTTATTGTAGTTCATGCGGAAGGATACAATTAATTATGCATAATTGGCTAGCACTTGATTTAGATATTTTGATGAAGTGTAATCTTGTTTTATATTGCAACACATTTTTTCTTTCTTTTTTGTGTGTATTTTTTATCAGAATTAATTGTAACTTTGCTAGGTATTTGTCTTATTTCATTAGTGTGCAATGTATTTTATATAATCTGTATAAAAATCTGTAGGGCAAGTATGTGACACTTTAATAAAATAAATTATTATATATTATTATTATTATTATTATAATACTTCCATGATCTAATTAAAATATTGATCTCTGATTACGTTATACTACATATTTTAATTAGATTGATCAACATTGCTTTAATTTACTGTTGATCTTGTTTAAGAATGTGTTAGATACGGAGCCACACATGGACAAAAATAAAAATAAAATTAATCAGTGATCACGAATTCCCAACAATAACTTATTACATATAACAGTAATAATTCGGAAGAGGATGTTGAATCCATATTTGCAGGAATACACCTATATGGAAATTTACATTGTTCAAGTGATTTTTATTAAATATTATGAATTAAAAAAGGATTGAGTATTTGAATTACATCAACAATTCCTTCTATTATACAGAAAATGTATACTATATTTCACGTCGGTCTTATAAGAAAAATATGAAAGAGGACAATTTGCCTTTTCTTATTTGAAAAATTATAGACAAAAATATGTATTAAAGAGATCACACCTGTGGTATCATCAATCGGAAAGTCGTTTCTAAAGTCTTGTAGGAGCGAAATATATATAGAATTGCCGCGTGTTCAACACTCGAAACATGTGGGCGTTCGTCAAAACCACTATATAACTTGGGTTGGAATGAATGACCAGAATGAATGTGTGGGAGGAGTAAACAATTCAAATTACTGTCTTAGTAGGTTTAGCGATAAGCTGTAACCATCAATCACTTACTCATTTCAAATATTAAGTTGATAAGTACATAATCGATAAATAAGATTTAATCAACCATTTTAAATAGCGATTGCCATATGAAATAGCGGTTAACCGATATATAGATAGCGATTAACCGACATAAATAGCGATTAACCGTTAAAAATAGCGGTTAACCGGTAAAAATAGCGGTTAACCGATATAAATAGCGGTTAATCGATAAAAATACCTTTTGAACCAAAATGGTACACCATAGCTATCTAACATCAATACTAATCCAGTGACAAATCTCATTTTGAAAGAAAGGGCAGTAAAACTCTCATAAAAAATCAGCGTCCTATTTTACTTTCAGGAAGTTTTGGGGTCTTCTTTGATCAGCTGCTGCAAGTCTCTCATACTTTTAATTTTGCCACTTGATTAGGTAGTTTCCGTTTTGAGTTTTCCTCGGAGTTCAGTATTTTTGTGATTGCAATTTATACTGCCCACACAGTGGTCACCGTATCACATTGCATCACCTAGACTTCTCGGCACCATTTGCTGTCTACCTATTTTTGTTTGTCTTCTACCATCTCTTCAAGCTTCGTCACAGCTATTATCCTGTCTTATCTGAGCTCTAATTATAACCTCCTTGCCAAATAATCCAACTGCTTTATTTTCATGTAAATATTTTAAATGTATAATTTTACTCAGACCTTCTGTGAACTACTGAATCTCACCAAATAAACGGACAAAGGTAACAATTAATGCCTCCTCCGCTGCAGCGGATGATATAAAAAAAAATATCAGACGTTTTTATGCTGAAATTGTACATGCCCGACCAATACCCGACTATCCCTACGACCCTTTTACGATCAAGTTGATCTGTTCTGGCCAAGATCAGGCTGAGATTGAGTATATATAGTTGAATAGGTCTAGCTAGTCGAGTAAAAATCGTGTAGAGATCGTGAATTTGTCGGAATTGTCGAATATGTATTAAATTAGTGGTCGAGTTGGAGTCGTGAATACGTCCGTTCTCTAAATTTTATTTTACTTCAACGAAATTTTATTAAACGTTTACACAATGCATACTACAATAAACACAGATCAAATGCAATTTGGGTGGTGTTACTTTTACCGTTTTTTGGTAAGGGAGCTACCATTTGATTTTGATGGGGGGGGGGGGGGGGGGGGGGTGGGGGGGGGGGGCTAGGATGAAAAATTTTGTCCTGTATTCTTTAGCTGTAATCTCTGTCCTGCCTTTTTATTTTTCACTCTGTTCGGTCCTGCCTTTTTTTTTTTTAGTTTATCCAGACTTTTTTTTTACCTAAATTGTTGTCCTGACCTTTTTCTTTTTTTGCAAGTGTCTCATCCTGCCTTTTTAGCTCACCTGGCCTAAAAGGCCATGTGAGCTTTTCTCATCACTTGGCGTCCGTCATCGTCGTCGTTAACAATTTTTCAAACATATTCTTCTCTGAAACTACTGAATAGATTTGAATGAAACTTAAAATGATTGTTCCTTAGATTATCCTGCACAAAGTGTGTGCTTCGATTTTTGATCCGTCAAAAAACATGGCCGCCGTTACTTAAAATAGAACATAGGGGTCAAATGCAGTTTTTGGCTTATATCTCAAAAACGGAAGCATTTAGAGCAAATCTGACAGGGGTAAAAATGTTCATTAGGTCAAGATCTATCAGCCCAGAAATTTTCAGATGAATCAAACAAACCATTGTTGGGTTGCTGCCACTTAATTGGTAATTTTAAGGAAATTTTGCAGTTTTTGGTCATTATCTTGAATATTATTATAGATGAAGATAAACTGTAAACAGCAAAAATAATCAGCAAAGTAAGATCTACAAATAGATTAATATGACCAAAATTGTCAATTGACCCCTTAAGGGGTAAATGTCCTTTAATGACAATTTTTCACAATTTGTTCATCATATTTGCTAACTTTATAAAATCTTCTCCTCTGAAACTACTGAATGGATTTGGATGAAACTTAGCATGATAGTTCCTTAGATTATCCTGCACAAAGTGTGTGCTTCGATTTTTGATCCGTCAAAAAACATGACCGCCCTAACTTCAAATAGAACATAGGGGTCAAATGCAGTTTTTGGCTTATATCTCAAAAACGAAAGCATTTAGAGCTTATCTGACATGGGTAAAAATGTTCATTAGGTCAAGATCTATCAGCCCTGGCATTTTCAGACGAATCAAACAAACCATTGTTGGGTTGCTGCCACTTAATTGGTAATTTTAAGGAAATTTTGCAGTTTTTGGTCATTATGTTGAATATCATTATAGATAAAGATAAACTGTAAACAGCAAAAATCATCAGCAAAGTAAGATCTACAAATAGATTAATATGACCAAAATTGTCAATTGACCCCTTAAGGGGTAAATGTCCTTTAATGACAATTTTTCACAATTTGTTCATCATATTTTCTTACTTTAAAAAATCTTCTCCTCTGAAACTACTGAATGGATTTGGATGAAACTTAGCATGATAGTTCCTTAGATTATCCTGCATAAAGTGTGTGCTTCGATTTTTGATCCGTCAAAAAACATGGCCGCCCTTACTTTAAATAGAACATAGGGGTCAAATGCAGTTTTTGGCTTATATCTCGAAAACGAAAGCATTTAGAGCAAATCTGACATGGGGTAAAAATGTTCATTAGGTCAAGATCTATCAGCCCTGAAATTGTCAGACGAATCAAACAAACCATTGTTGGGTTGCTGCCACTTACTTGGTAATTTTAAGGAAATTTTGCAGTTTTTTGTCATTATGTTGAATATCATTATAGATAAAGATAAACTGTAAACAGCAAAAATGATCAGCAAAGTAAGATCTACAAATAAGTTAAATATGACCAAAATTGTCAATTGACCCGATCAGCAAAGTAAGATCTACAAATAGGTTAATATGACCAAAATTGTCATTTTAATACTTTATGCATTAGGTCAACTATATTTGGTGTATGAAAATATTTTATGATCTATATGTCGGTTACGCAGGTTTTATTTGAACTTGACCTCATTTTCACAGTCCATTGTTAAGTTTTAAGTGTTTGTGTTTTGGTCTCATTTTCTTTATTTATAAACAGTAAGTCATATATATTTGTAATATTGAAGAATTGTTAGCTGTACATGTTTGCCTGGCATGGTTCAATATGTTCAATAAGGCATTGTTTACCAGGTGAGCGATTCAGGCTCTTGAGAGCCTCTTGTTTTTTTACTCAAAACTCCTGTTCTGCCTATTTTTTTCAAATTTCATCCTAGACCCCCCCCATAAAAATCAAATGGTAGCTCCCTAATGAGTATAATAACGTTATAGCTGGGGCATTATCTGTGTCCCATTGACACACTCTCCGTTTATTTGATTAAATTCAGGAGTTCACAGAAGGTCTGGGTAAAAAATCGAAAATATCTTCATGGAAATAAAGCAGTTGGATTAGTTGGCAAGGTGATAAGAGCTCAAAAACACATGTTAATAACTGTGACGGAGCTTGGAGAGCGTATAGAAGACGAACAAGAAGGCATTGAAAGCAAAGTGCACCGAGAAATGTAGGTGATGCAGTGGCTGACACGGCGACCACTGTGAGTGCAGTATAAAATAAAATCACAAAAATACTGAATTCCGAGGAAAATTCAAAACAGAAAGTCCCTAATCTAATTGCAAAATCAAAAGTCTGAGAGACTTGCATGAGCTCAACAAAGAGGACCTCAATGGTTATAAAAACTTCCTAAACGTGAATTTGGCCGTCTTTACGATGAACTTTGAAATTTGATCTCAATTTTTGTTTGTTTATAGGATTCTGTTGGGCTGCAGAGACAATTTTTACAGGCCCGAGAGCAATTTTACAAGCCTGGGCTGCTGGGCCTGTGGCTTAGCATGAAGACTGATTTGGACGCTGATATATTAGGAGAGTTTTACTGCCCATTTATTGAAAATAACAACACAAAATGATATTTGTCCCACGATAAGTACTGATCAATGTTTGATAGCTGTATAAATGTTACCATCCTTTTTCCTTGCTTTCTTACAAATGAAGCCAATTGTTTGTGTCATATATGTGCATAAGTATGTAATCAGTATTTTCAATATCCAGTAGTTGAATGGACCAGGCTCAAGCGAGCAGCCACTCGCTAGCAGCCAATACGCTAGCAGCCAGATTTAGGATATGTCTATGAACCCAAAAGTTGAATAAGATTCAAACGTACTCAAAGTGTTTTTATTGATATATAACCAATATACTATCAGTTTTAAATATATAATAAAGCAGTCGGAGAACTATTCGATGATTTAAAAAGTATCTAGTCCTGTTCGTCAATTTAAGACAATAGTAATCGATGTCAATATACCAAACAGCGTGCTCCCCGCTTTTAATTTTAACAGCCAATAGTTTTGAGTGTACATAAAATCGTAAATATGTAATAAAATTATTGAAATGCTTACAAAATTGCTTGTAACATGGAATTGACATTATAATCATAAATTATAGATTTTGTGATATTGTGTCAAATAGCTTTCCATATTCTCGGCATCCTGTAAAATAGTTCCTCAAAAAGTTATTATTGTTCTGCATGTCAAGAAAAGAAAGATGCACTCGTGCATTAATATTTTTAAAATGAGTCAACTCTGTTTTAACAAAAAAAAATCTATTTCTGAAGCAGTGGATATAGCTTACTTTTGATTAGACGAAAGGTTTATATTTTGTACACAAAGTATGGTGGGTAAGGAAATTATTTATTTTCTATTTTAAAAAAAAATAAAAAAAATACGTGTTATACACAGACGTTAAATCTTGGTCAACCTAGTATGAGTAAAAGTATTACCGTAGACCCCCAGCTTCCCATTGCACCTAGTGGCGAAAAAAGTATTGCCGTAGAACATTTTTTATTAAATTTCCGTAAGGATGGGGTAGGGTGTCCGACCTCAACTTTGGACCAGATTAAAAAAAAAAAAAAAAAACGAAGCCGAACCACACCCTGGATTTTTTCTCAAGTAGACCTTGGGCATTCAGCTTCCCATTGCACCTAGTGACGAAAAAAGTATTGCCGTAGAACATTTTTTATTTTTTAAATTTGGTCAAAAGTTTTGTTCTTTTCTTTTTTAATAGATAATAAATAATTTTTTGCCCACCATACTTTTTGTACAAAAAATAAACCTTCCGTCTAATCAAAAGTAAGCGATATTCACTGCTTCAGAAATAGAATGTTTCGTTAAAACAGATTTGTCTCATTAAAAAAATAGTAATGCACTTTCTTTTCTTGTCATGCAGAACAATAATAACTTTTCAGGAACTATTTGATAGGATGCAGAGAATATGGAAAGCTATTTAACACAATATCACAAAATTAATTTATGATTTCAATGTCAATTCTCTGTTACAAGCAATTTTGTAAGCATTTGAATAATTTTGATACATGTTTACGATTCTATGTACACTCAAAACTGTTGACTATTAAAATTAAAAGCGGGGAGCACGCTGTTTGGTATATTCACATCGATTACTATTGTCTTAAATTAATGAACAGGACTAAATATTTTTTAAATCATCGAATACTTCTCCGATTGCTTTATTATATATTAAACACTAATAATATATTAGTTATATATAAATAAAAGCATTTTGAGTACGTTTGAATCTCATGCAGTTTTTGGGTTGATAGACATAACCGAAAAGTGGCTGCTAGCGTAGTGGCTGCTAGCGAGTGGCTGCTAGCTTGAGCCTGGTATTTATTTAGTATATTTATATATAATATATAATTTATAATTTATAGTGTGACAAAGAATAATCTTATTCGTTCAGTTTATGTTGATCTGTTTTTGTTTAGTTGTCTTTTTTTTCGGTCGAGTTAAGCCATATCAATTGATATTTTATAATATGTCTTTTTATGTTGTAATATCACACTACTGCCTCAGATTACGGTAAAGGTTAGCAACTGTTTAAACGTTTAAACCCGCTGCATTTTTATGCACCTGTCCATAAGCATGGAACTTTCTTTTTTTTTTCTTTTTACTTTCTATCCTCTTTGTTCACCTATGAAAGCTAGTATTATATTGTATAAACTGTTTGTTTTATATCCATGTCCATTATATTATACTATTATTGTAACTTTATATTGTATTATGGAGAAGACTTCATAAGTATGATTTACTTGTGTCTAATCCATTTTGCTTTAATTCAGCAAATAAAATATGTTTAAACTAAACTAAGCATGGTCAGGAGCATGTTGTTCATTGGTTCGAGCAACGAGTTAAAATAGATATGAAATTTAATTAGATTGAAAAACGTTGTATATGATTTTTAACGGACATTTATAGCTGGATGAAATTTGATTGGTGATATGGATAGGTATTGATGTAAGGAAAGTCTATAAATCATAGATATATTTTATACAGTTTCGTACAAAAGAAATGGATGTTTGTGTTCTATCGTTTACTGCGTTTTTCGAACCTTTAACGACCTTTTAAAATCATAATAACATGCGCTAAATTTTCAATAAGTTAAAATATTTCGTGTTACGTTATATATTATAAGAAAGAACTCCACTTAACACGCAATTGAAACATTAATTTATCCATCCTTATCTAACGTCTCCTACTTCTTCGTAATAAAAAAAAAACTATGAAAGCAAGCAGTAAGCCTATCAAAAAGCAGAATATACACCATGCAGTTTTCTCGGTAATATAAGTTGAACGAAACACAGTCTTTAGAATAAGTGCTTTTCTTATAGCTTATTACATAAGATTTCACTGACTCTAAATTGGTAAACGTTGGCTGATTGGTTGTGGTGTTTCGAAACCTAGACTTGAGAAAAGGTCACTTTATCTTTTGAAATTTAACATTTGTTTTGTGGATAATACAATAATAATGGAAAGAGGTGAACTTCTCAATCACAAGATGAGGGTTTGAGATGGGCTAGCCGATGTCTAGCAATCCATACCAAGATAGCAGAATGTAAAAATAATAAGACGACGCAGAAAGTAAAGAAAATAAGACGAATCAGAATGTAAAGAAAATCAGACGAAAGACAAGACAAGACAAGACAATATTTTATTTGAGTCTCACCTCTTATAAAACATTTACATAATAATACAACTTCACATATAAAACAAGAGCCACTCAAAAAAGAGTTATGAGAGACTATATAAAAAAAAACGATGCAGAAAGTGAAAAAATAAGACGAAGCAGAAAGTGAAGAAAGTAAGACAACGCAGAAAGTGAAGAAATCAGCTGAAGCAGAAAGTGAAGAAAATCAGATGAAACAGAATGTGAAGAAAATCAGATGAAGCAGAATGTGATTAAAATCAGAGAAAGCAGAATGTGATGAAAATCAGATGAAGCGGAATGTGAAGAAAATCAGACGAAGCAGAATGTGATGAAAATCAGATGAAGCGGAATGTGAAGAAAATCAGACGAAGCAGAAAATGAAGACAATAAGACAAGAAATAATCCAAAGGGAAAACTGATGATAAATAGAAAAAAGGGCTCTTGCGTTGGAATTCATATTCGCAATAGACTCATATACAGATTTGATGAACTTTTCCAAATCTATGGATTTCAAAGAAAATCTCGGACGGCATTATTCGATCAATTAGATAGTTAGTGAGATATCCAATTAACATGTTTTATAATCATAATGTTACAGTTTCAATATTCTATTAAAGTTTCACTACTTGTATAACATTATACAATCCAATATACATATAAAACATTGCGTATAACATGAGATATTGGATAACATATATAAAACATATTGTGTATTAAAACTAACAGTAAAATATCATTAGCTTTTAAAAATACAAAAACATATACAAGCGCCATTCTATTAAGAATTATGAGAGACTAATATTAAAGGATCAATTATATACAATATTTCACACAATTTAAGACTATATATATCTAAGCCTTTTGAAATACATCATCAGCTTTATACAAATAAAAAAAAAATCTTCTACATAAACTATTAAAGCAGGTTTTAGCAACTACCTGACATAGTTCTTCATTTCTGAATAAAAATAGAAACTTTTCGTCAATAGACAAACAAATGGATAAACTCCTCAAATCTTAAGGATATTCGGTCTGTTATATTATAACAAGGTTTTTCTAAGAAACTGTTATGAATTGATAGTATACAAATAACGGAAAGCAGATAATATGAAAGTTATGTGTCCTTTGTTTTGAGATATATTCAATTGAAAATTTTGCGGGAAATGGTTCTCTCTAGATTTTCATTCATTTAGCATCAGCACCTACTTTATTTCAAACACTATGAAAAAAAGTTACAATGATTTAATAAGAATTTCCAACATTTCTGTTTAACTAATTTGTAATTAAATTACGAAAAGAAAATAGGGCTTAGCGGACAAAATTTTGAATTACAATACATGGATAAAACTAGAGGATTTCGAATATCTGACAAAAAGTCAAAACACAAGAAAAGCGAAAGTCAAATTTGTGTACATAATACATGCTTTTATTTTTGTTTATTGTATGCATACATTTGTTTGTAATTTTTATAACAATGTGGCTCTCTAATAATGTGCATTTCTGATACCATATATTGTCGTATACAACTACTGCCTCCCTGTACTAAAAACTATCTATATTAGGTTTTTTTGTTAGTTGATAACAGGCTTTGGAACAAGGATTATTTACGTTCATTTTGTCTTAAAATACTATTCTGATTCTAACCGCGGATTTATATTGAGGACTGATAAAGCAAGCTAATATATTAATTTACATGACCAATCGTTCGATATCTCAATGCAAATATGGACACTTATCTTATCAAATTAAGTCTGACTGATAAAAATATAAACAAATTCACACATGTATCATCGAATGAGGTCAGTACTTCCGACATACACAAAGAAAGGAAGAAAACAATGGAAATGTTACTTTAAGAGGTAAGAAAGCTTTATTTTTTGTTTTTAACATGACCATTTGGTAGCACATTACACACATTAGTGTGAATTTGGAGTTCTTTGTCTAAACTGGAAAGTAAGTTGATCACTTTTGCACTAATTATGCTGGCACATCTCTATAACCCATCGAACGTCTATAAAACATTTCGAACACCTCTTTAACCAACTGAACGCCTCTGTAACCAATCGAAAGTCTAAGTAACCCACCGAACGTCTTTGATATACCTAGTGAACGACTCTATGAACCATTGATCGTCTTTTAAAAGAACCCATTTAGAACGTCCCTAGACCCACATAACGTCTGTGTAACCTACCGAACGTCTTTATTACAACTGGATCGTATGTAACCCACAGAACGTCTGTATAACCCACCAATCAGTAGTTGTAAATTTAAGTTAGATTCGAGGACTTTTTGAAAATGACTTAAGTGTCACAGGAATTGAGGGAAAGTGGGTTCTACCTCTTAAGGCTTAAACTAGTATATGGTAATATAAATGATTTACAAACGTTCATAGGGATAACAATATAGAAAACAACATGATTCTTAGGTTCCTATAGTAACAAGCTATATAGACTTCTACAAAAGTAATCTTAACAGTAATAAAAAAAAAAAAAAAAAAAAAAAAACGCACAATAATTTCTAGCGAGTAAAAATTTACATTTGAATTACCCCTTTTAAATGTGATAGAAGTATTAAGTTAGAATTTTCACAAAATTTCTGGGGTATAACATTCTGTGAAAGTGAAAATTTTCTTTTTTACCCAACTTAAAAAAAATAGATTTCAACCCTAATTTCAATCGCAAGTTGTGGAACTTGATAAAAGTCGCTCGTATCTTTTAACCCGTTAACAACGAATATGACTTTGATATTCAACATCAATTTAAGGTTTATTCATCCCGGACTTTTGATTTGGTGACTTTTTTTGGGTGACAACCACATTTGTGGCATGTAAACGAACGTCTTCTGTAAATTGTTGATCATATTCTAGGTTACGCTTAAAACATTTTAGAGGTTTTGTTTCAAATTTTCATCAAAAACAAAAAATCATGAAAGTTCTGTATGTCAAAAGAAGTAGTGCGTTATTTAAGTCGCTGAGAATAGATTGAATATTTGTCTCACTACGTTTTCATTCGTTATCTTTATGTGTGTTAACACATGGCTTGTATAATAACTTTTTTCTTGAATGAAAGAAATTTTTGAGAAGTTGATACACAAAAGAAAAAGTGTCCATTTTACATATTTTCTAAGCAAAACGGAATGTATTGTATAAATTAACTAAACAAATGTCAAATTTACGAAAGAAAAAAAAAAAAACAAACAAACCCAAGACATCAACTCGTTTATGTCTGGCAAAAAAGATGAATGATAACGGAAATAATTAATACGTGTAGTTGATAACGGAAAATAATTAATACGTGTAGTTG
This sequence comes from Mytilus galloprovincialis, assembly GCF_965363235.1. Lineage (NCBI taxonomy): Eukaryota > Metazoa > Mollusca > Bivalvia > Mytilida > Mytilidae > Mytilus > Mytilus galloprovincialis. The sequence goes on along the minus strand of NC_134840.1, from coordinate 24,257,857 downwards.
ATAACGGAAAATAATTAATACGTGTAGTTGATAACAGAAAAAAATAAAAGAACAGATGTTCAGAGCTCAAGTACCCTTTTCTCATGCACAACCAACCTTGTGTAAGCAATGGTGTCAAATATGTGATAGAAAACCTTCGCAACTACAATTTATTTTTTTCATGATTCCTGATATTATTTGTTTAATCAGTTTATCACCAGGAAGGTTCAAGCCATAGTAAATTTTAAAATTGTTATCACTATTTCCGGATTTTTCATAAGACCTGTTATGATAACACAACTTGTTGTATCCGTCACTTCAATATTGTGTACAAATCTGGAAAATTCCTGTAGGATGGAGTCCACAGCTGGTTGTTTTTCCTTTTTTTTTCTTTTTACATCTGTTACAAAATACATCAATATTTTTTTCCTCATCTTTACAAAAAATACAAACGAAAAACTTCAAAAGAGAAACTACCGACCTGATTTATTTACAAAACAATAAAAATTAAATGATATATAGCACCAGACAACAACAAGTGAATTGCAGGCTCCTGAATCGGGACTAACACGTACAGAATGTGGCAGGGTTAAGACTGCATGAGGACGCAAAACCCTTCTCCTGTCCTGGAACAGTGGTGTAACTGTACAACATAAGAACATTCTATAAAGTATTTAGTTAAAAGGATTTAACTCATCAGATCTATACATAGCAAAAACAACTAACAAAAACACAATAGACAGAAAGCACAGATCTAGGAGTACTCATAGTTACTGTAAGCCAGTTCAAAGCAAATAACAACTAATAAAACATTCATGTATTGAAGATTGAACTATCAATCAGTACACATCCAACATTTAATAGATTTAGTTTAAAGACGTCATTGATAGTCAGTTAATCTACTAATAGCAAAAATCAATATTTATACCGATAAAACATAATTAACGATCTTATATACAGCATGTCTCTGATAGTATCGATTGATAACCGTTTGAAATAAGTTTATATGTACAGGATCGATAAAAATTAGGATGCGATATCCACTTTTCTACAGATTTTCAGTGATGTTACCTTTACTTTTCTTACTTAAAATAATGGGGGGAGGGGGTATCGGCAATCAAATGAGTTACTTGGTTTAACATTTATACTCTATTAAGGAAGCTGGCTTGTCATGTTTTAGATTTTATGTTAGATTTTCGGAATCCTCTGCTTTTATCCATTTGAATGCCTTGAAAAAATTTGCCCGGTGACCCCCATTTTTCTTTTTGTAAATCTTATACATGTATAATGATAAGCCCTCTGTAAAAGTCTTATAAAATTTTAATTACTTTTTTACAGTTTTTGAGAACTTCAACTTGTCAATGATAAAGCTATGAAAAGTCAAAAGAGAATATTTTCCCGCCAAAATTTCAATGACTTATATCTCGAAAACAAGCACGGTGATCTATATATTTTTTTTGCTTTCTTTTTTTGTGTGTATTTTTTATCAGAATTATGTGTTACTTTGCAACCTATCTCAATCTTGCCTTTCTTCTATACATCTATCCATGATTGTTTTTTTTATGTTAAACTTTTTGTATCTGATTTTATAACATAAAAAAGGATATGGAATGATTGCCAATGAGACAACTCTTCACAAGACAGCAAATGACACATAAATAAACAATTACAGGTCACTGTACAGCCTTCAACAATGAGCAAAGCTTATACCGTTTTGGTCATAATTGTATGACTCCTCGTGTACTCAGGCATTCAGATAATACTACTACATATCCCTCTACTTTTCATCTTTCCATCATTGGCTTCAATGTTTTTAGTTCGAGCATTCCTGGCAACATAAAAACAATTCGGTCGTATTAGTTTTTTTTTTAAATGTAGTTTTTATTTACTTAATATAAGAGTCAAAATTATTTTGTGTCTTTTAATTTATTAAATAGTCTCATTATGGGGCCTTCCGGAATAACAACATCCCTATCTTTGTACTTATTTGAACTAACAATTTAAAAACATTCTTGTTTATCGTGTCTACACATAACGATTTGAGTGTTAATGCAAAGGTGATTTATAATTTTACACATTTGACGCATGCATTTTGTATCTATTAACATTAACCATTCATGAAATATGGGTTTATTTCTATTTGAAGTGAGCATATAGATAAAGTTTATAGTTCATAGTAGAGTAAACATTTGATTTGATTAAATAGGCAATTGAAACATTTTGATCCCATGAACCATTCGAAATTTTTAAAAAGGATTATTTCTACAATGCACATATAAATCAATTTTATGTAAATAGATATGAAATATACAAGTTAAACAAACAAAGTTAGCACGGTCACACGAATCACAGTCTCTTAATTAATGATAAAAGACGGAACACACAACAGAGTAAACTTGCCTAGTTAATAATCAATTTAATGATTGGTGTTTTCCTAGTCAGCTTCAAGTAATACACATGGTAGTGATAAGTTCCCCCCACCCCACCCCGAAAAATGCAGAAAAATACAAAATTTAGTGCTTCGTACCCCCTCCTGCTGAGAAATACAAAATATTGTTGATTTTCCCGGCCCCTTCTGCAAAGAAATGCAAAATTTAGTGGTTCTTTTTCCCCTTGTCATTTGTATAATTTGTATAATACAAAATTTAATGATTAATCTCCTCCCCTCCCCCTTCCTTGTCTGTTGAGTGATACAAAGAGGTGATGCCAGTTTCCATTGTAATTGTTTAACTCGCAGAGTAAAAATATTTTAACCTTCTTAATATAAATAGCACTTGCAATTAATTAAAATGATAATCACAGTGCAGAAGGCTGACGGAATTGTTATTATTTTATTTGAGTATATAGAAGGTATAACAATTTTTGAACCATTTCTTTGGTTTTAAGAACAAATTGCTGAAAGTGTTTGTGTTTTACGTTTTTGTTTGATTTCGATTTCGATTTTTTTATCGTGTGAAATGTATATATTTCATTACATACTGGTGTAAATTTCTTGAAGTTTTCTTCTTATTCAAGTGCATTTTTATCAACGTTGAGCTTTGTATGCTGTAATACTGGGGAGAGATGCATCGTTTCGGGAATACATAGGAACATTCTTCAATTGGGATTAAAAAAATATTTATTGCAAAAAAAAAAAACAAAAAAGTTTAGTTATAGCAATACAGATTCAAGGCAAACATAAAAAACATCAGCAATTATAATACATAATTGAGAATGGAAATGGGTACATGTCAAAAAGAGACAAACTCAGTCAAAGAGCACAGACAACAGCCGAATGAGCGAGAAAATTTAAAAACAGTTAATGGGTTCCTTTCCTCAGTTCTTATGACTCTTCAATTAAAAAGAAACAACTGCTGATATATCATTGGGTGTTGATGGATTTAGTCTAATTATTTTTTTCGATATGATATTTTAAAAAGGTTTCTCTACTATTTTTATTAATTTACAGTTAACGAAAAATGGAAGTCATCATCTAAGATGTAAATATTTTGCATTTTTCTTTTGTTTTTTTTTGTATTTTTTTTATCTTCCAGTTTCTATAAAAAAGACAAGGATCTCTTATCTTAAATTTAGTTAAAAATTTTCTCGTTTCTTTGTCTGGGTGAGATAGGTAGTACTTTTTTTGGCTTTTCATATTATATTTTCATTATTTTATCTAGAAAAAAGTTTCCATAATAGTAGAGTATTTTAGTTCATTTATTCATAATAAATCCATAAATCCGGCTTCATCTAGTTTATGTTGGGCAGTCAGCAAATATAATATAAGTTGTATATCAGATATTATTGAAAATAAATGAGATGTATGACTGAGATACGTGTCATTGAGACTACATCAGTAGATTATGTAGTACAATAAATGCATTCGCAAATCTCTAAGTACCATTTATGACGGAATATATCAAATACGTGTCATTGAGACTACATCAGTAGTTTGTGTAGTGCAATAAATGCATTCGCAAATCTTTAAGTACCATTTATGACGAAATATATCAAAATGACCCTGCCTACCCTTTTAGTTCAAAAATTATGTCAAAATGTCAACGTATATTTGTTCCGCCTAAAAGAAGTTTCCCAGGAAAAGTTGTCATACAAAATGCCATAAAACCTATCCTTGAGGAACATCTATCATATTTCATTAGTAGTGAAGAAATTTTGTAATATTTGTTCCAGTGAAAAATATTGAAGAATATTTCTTCCATTTGAAAATTGAATTACGAAGGAACTTCTGTGGCATCACAAAGATAGATAGACAATATGATTTAACAGTAAAATATACTATTCAGTGAGCATGGAACGATCAGTCACATTTTATCATTTTATTACTATAGAACTATTTTATAAAGAAAACAGTACATTAAGAATGCAAGAGGCATCATGTTCCAGGAATAGTCATAGTACCACAAGAGCTTGTTCAATTTTACCTAGGCCACAAAAGTATTAAGTCAGTGTCTAGCTGACTAGTAAAAGTTTGTTCGCTTTCTTGTGGGCTCCAAAAAATTAAACAAGCTTTGTTATTAATGGGGAATTCGATGTACCGTGGCATGATTCAAAATAAATATACAAGCTTTGATATCAATGCAGACCTTGATGTACCATGGTGGGCTCCGACATAAATACAATGTATACAAGCTTAACTACTATACAATGGAGACTTCGATATATCGTTTAGGGCTCCGAAATAAATATATAAGCTTGGCTATTAATGGAGACTTTGATATATCGTTTTGGGCTCCGAAATAAATATATAAGCTTGGCTATTAATGGAGACTTTGATATACCGTGTTGGGCTCCGAAATAAATATATAAGCTTGGCTATTAATGGAGACTTTGATATACCGTGTTGGGCTCCGAAATAAATATACAAGCTTGGCTATTAATGGAGACTTTGATATACCGTGTTGGCTTCGAAATTAATATACAAGCTTTGATACTAGTATTAAAGGTGAAAATTGGGTAACGTAGGTAACATCTATTGTTTAATTCTTGTCGATAGTGTTTTCCCTATCTGTTCCGTTTGGCACCCACTAAGAGCAGTATTGATAAAAAAAAACCACAAACGCAGTATTCCTAAGTTTCTGATATATGACCAATATGGTATATTTGGTGAGAGGTTTTTAGTCCTCCTTGTTTAGGCATCACTGTCACTTTGAGATGAAGAACGTCAATAGAAGTGCTGTTCCTTTTCTTTTTTTGTGCATGTACTGATATTGTGTCATGAATGGATACCCCATATCCTTGGGTTTCTATTAGTATAAAAAGAAACATTATGAATGTTTAACTCGTTATTCTTGCGTATGCTACATCCAGTCTTTAACTATCTATTATAAAGATTCCAGTTATTACATGTCAAACAAACTTTTTAACTACTTTTATTTTTCATGAATCATTAGTAAGTTTTTAATATTTTCTTATCTAAAAATTGGCATAGGAACTCTCTACTGGTAGTTCCTACCTACCGATTGGGTAATAAATCAAAATATACCATAATTTTTAACGATAGAAGTGATGCATAGTTTTTGGAACACATAAAAAAAGAAACACCGATTAAATATAAAATGTAAATTACTCGAGAAAGAGGAAAATAGAAAGGCTGGAGAAAGATTAAGAAACTTTCATAGATATGGGAAGATGTGGTATGAGTGCCAATGAGACAACTCTCCATCCAAGAAATAATTTATAAAAGTAAACCATTATAGGTCAAGGTACGGCCTTCAATATGAAGCCTTGGCTCACACCGAACAGCAAGCTATAAAGGGCCCCAAAAAATTACTAGTAAAACCATTCAAACGGGAAAACCATGCAACGGTCTAATCTATATGAAAACGAGAAATGTGTTAAAATAAAACCAACAACACACAATGAACTGTAAGTTTTTATTGATTTTCCAATATTGTTTTATAATTTGAGTACAATCTACTATCGTCTGTTTTTACCTAATATCGAAATTAATGTGTTTCCAAGTGAGAGGCACATTTGATTTTGTAATCATTAACTACATCTTGGATATAACGTTCGTATAATATATGTATGTGGGGATCAATTTTACGACCCCGTCCCAAAGCAAGGTTTACAAAGAGAGAGAAAGAGAGAGTGTGAGAGAGAGATTTTGTTTTACGGATATGATGTTAACGACAAAAGGAAATAGATGAACATGTTCAACAAACTTAATAGGAAAGGGTGAGGTTTAAGTTTGAGAGATGTGTGACTTTTAAGTGGTAAATATAAAACAACGTAACCGTTACACATTATTATGTCACATTACTAATAAACAGTATTTCAAAACATATAACATATACTATTTTGTGTTTGTTTATGTTTGTATAGTTTATGGTATTTAATTAATTGAACATATTTGTTTATTAAATTGTGAACGTTGATACCCATCCCCCCTCCCCCAACAAAAAATGACAATAAGAATTAATTCAGAATAATTTAAAAGTCATATAATCATTACAAATACTGAAAACATAACTCAGATGAAGATATACATCCATACAGCCATGTTTATATTAAGCCTGAACGTAATATCAACATTATAACTGCATCCGTTTTTTTTTTACAATATACTGTAACAAATGATCAACTGAATACAGAAAAGCTACATATGACCCAAACTGTAGTCAAACTATTATATGGATCATGTCATTGGGGCTGTTTTTACACCCTTGTTATTCTGTTTTTGCGATCAACTCTAAATGATTGTTACCAAAATTTGATTAAAATCTGCCTATAAAACACAATTAATAAATTATATTCCGAATTTATATCAGTTAAACAAAAAATGAGAAAGAAAAAAACGAAAAAAAGAAAATATTAATATAACAACTATAAAGCTTAAGGTTATTTGCAAATAATTCCTCAAAATTTTCAATACGTCTTCATGCGCGTAGCTACGTTTACGTCAAAACGCCCGGGCGTACACTTGAATTTGGTTAAAAAAAAATCATCTAAATAAAAATAAAAGAATTGGTTAACAGTACATCAACCTTCCAGTCTTTCTTCAATTGCTTGTTATTGCGAATTAAAGTGACGAAAATGAGTATCATATTATATATTTGTTCTTTTTCTGTCAAAGTCTAAATCTATCGTGAATTTTATACTCACTTTCCTTTTTTTTTTTTTAAAGCAATTCATTAATATGTGCTAAGATTCGATATGTGGTTTGCATTTATTATCGAGCCATTGATATTTATGTCGCGAAAGCCAGACATTTTGACCCTAAATTTCGTCGGCGGTGCCAATATTATAACTATGTACATTTGTACATGTAGGTTTATTATGTGGTTAAAGTTTTAAGATATTCATGACTTTGTCAAACGAACCTTCTTAAAAGTTTACCATGTTTACGGTAGCTGGACAGAAACTGTTTATGGTCAAACAAGTATCCAGAGCATAATGACGAAATTATATATGATGAGTTTCCCCGTATTTTATGGATAAAAGGAATTTCTTTTTGCATTTACAGTCTAAGGTTAAAATTGTTACATATCAATTACTTTGTCGAATCTAATTTAACTTTCTTGATGTTTTTTTTCATGGTTAATTTCTGATACAATTTATTTTTCGTTCATTTTTCAGTTTTGTTGAGGCTGCGATTAACAGCAAAATACGAGACACTGGGTTCGTTGAACCCTTACAATTTTTTCGTTATTTTTCGTTATTCCACTTTTTTTCAAGCTCAGTTCTTGGAATTAATGGACCAGTTTTGATGGAACTATAACATAATTTTAACCACCATGTGCATTGTGCACCTGACTTTGGAATTGAAAAATGGCTGCCATTGCCATGGAAACAGCAAAAATGTGAAAAATAGAAATATGTTCTTGGCATAATTTGAGGGAGGGGAGAATTTTCATGGAACCTTCCAGAACATTAGTGTTGAATTAATTCTACAGATATTAAATGTTAAATGATGGTATATTATCATGGGGAGCACAATATGCAGCCGTTGTTTGACTTTGAAATTTTAAATTTTAAAATGGCGGCCGTTACAATAGAAACAGCAAAAATATTTAAAAAATCTATTTTTTTGTCACGTTTGTTTCGAGTGACATTGATGTGTTCTTTGTAGACGAAACGCGCGTCTGGCGCAAGTACAAAATTTGGGGTTTGCCAAGTACATGTCCCCATTCAAATGCATTGATCGTCCAAAAAAGGGCCGGGGGGATCCAACCACCGGAACCCTCCCCCTGGATCCACCACTGCCGCGTCATTAGATTTTTAATCAACACAATAAATAGATTATAAACATAAAAAATAAACCCTTTTAAATCTATAGAATGTTGTTATTATTGATGAGTTTTCAATGACAGTAAAATGTCATTTTCGATGACTCTTTAACTTCCGGAGGATTCGCGCCAGCTAATCTATTTCCAGAAAGTTCTTTGGCCGGGACCCGCTTGGGTCTTCATGCCCCTCGTCGAGGTTCGGGCGTACACGTGAAAATGACCTAGCTACGCCACTGGTCTTTAAAACTTAATAACATTTGCAATGTGACAAATTCATTTTGTTGCAATAATAATTAAAAAAAATACTGTGTCGTATAAATATAAAACGAAATTTAGCCTCAGCAATGCAAATTTGTTAAATTTTGAGCATATATAAAAAAGTTGTTAGAAAAAAAATAAGAAGAAGAAGAATGGTCCATTCCAAATCCAAAATGGTGTTGGAAGTAAAATAAAAACTTTTCTTTGATATATACATGCACGAATGTTGTTAAGTTCCGAATGTCCACCTGGTGCTATTTTTACCAAAATGTCTGAAAAATGAAGTTCCCTCAGTTGTTTTCCTACTTGCTTCTATTTTTAAAATAGATTTACAAAATTTGAAAATCAGGATACTACAGATTAAAAGGAATCATATTTCAAACTTTGCCTTTGTAGGACAATGGATGGGTTCGTCAACGTTTTAAAATTTATATATAAAATTGAGAATGGTAATAGGAAACATGTCAAAAAGTAAAATCACAAAAATACTGAACTCAGAGGAAAATCCAATCGGAAAATCCATAATCACATGACAAAATCAAATGATAAAACCACATCAAAAACGAATGGATAAGAACTGTCATATTCCTGACTTGGTACAGACATTTTCAAATGTAGAAAATTTTGGATTAAACCAGGTTTTAAAGCGCTAAGCCTCTCACTTTGATGACAGTCTCATCAAATTCCGTTATATTTACAATGATGCGTGAACTAAACAGACAATAAAGAACTAAAGAGACAACAATCCGACCAAAGAGCAGAAAACAGCTCAAGGCCACCTGTAGGTCTTCGACACAGCGAGAAACTCCCACGTCAAGAAGCGGACTGAACAAAACTATGTACTAGATCAGTGACTAAAAAAAAATGACTAACAAAGGCCAGAGGCAGTACACTACAATATATACACAAACTTTATTAAAAATCCGCCAAGTTTATAATACTGACAACAAAAGCTCTACTGAGCTTTGAGACCATATTGACAAACCTAAAAACATATATAAGACATGATAAAAACATAAGCATGCAACATGTTAATCATATACTAATAATATCAAGGCCAAACAGATAAGCACTTCCAAAAAAAGGAATAAATAAAATGGCTGTTAGGAGCTTGCAACGTATTGACATGTTCCGTCAGGAGTTTATTAGGGCTTCAAATTGTAAAAAAAGACGTTGATTTTAAGTCAGACACGTGTTTAACTTCATAGAAATACAGCGACAAATAGTAGTGTTTGAGTGACGCTTTCCTATATTTCTGATGTGTAAGACATGAATAGCATTACCAAAAGCCACAACAAGGCATTATTCGCCCGAATGTTGACAAGCAATATATGACTAAATGAGCAACGAGGCACCACAAATTATAATATATTTGATCAGTTTTTATAACTATCCCTTTATCAATTTCCATAAGAATTCGGTAGCTTTGCTGTACTTTTTAGGAGAGCTATCTGAACATTTGGTTTTCTTAAAAAGGAGAACGGGCTTTTTTTTTTGCCCTGTCAGATTTTGGTTTTTACGATATAAGACAGATAATTGATTATATCTTTTGAATAATTCATTATAAGATTTTACAATTGTTAGGAAACAGTTAAAAAAAATCAAAACGACAACAATTGCAAAGGTCGACAAGGCATCAAGTCGACAGGTTGACAGTTCGACAGGACCAATCTCAATCATTTATTTGACAACCTTACAAATAACCATAACGCCAACCTTTTCCTCTCACCTCACCTTTTACCCTTACCATATTGTAGCCCTTACCCTTATCATTACCGTGAGTCTAACTCTGATGATAAACCTTAACCATACCTCTACATTAACCCAAAACCTTAACCATAACATAAACCTTGTCTGTAGTCCAAAACTTAACCCATTACCCAAACCCAAGACCATTCCCTTACCCTGATTTTAACCCTGACAATATCTCCATAACGTAGTCGTAACCCTGACCCATCAATTTTATATGCTAATCAAAAATTTGTAGGCCAGTTAATCAATCGATATGCCGACCTGTCGACTCTTCTACAAAATAGATAAAAAAAAAAAAAAAAACAAACAACAAAACACAAAACAAACAGTCAAAAAAAAGAAAAAAAACAAAAAAATAACAAAGTGTAATAATTCATAATATATAACAGCATATTTATTGTACTTACATTATCTTTCAGAAAGTTGAAACACGATGAAGAGGAACATTATCCGTCCTACGATAATTGTATCCACACTACTGGTTATATTCCTTACAATAGTGACGAGGAAGGTTGGTAGATCAGAAACAGTCACACAGTTGGTACCATTTAATCAGACAAGCTTAGAACAAAAGAAACAAGTTGCCTCGAATAATTCCCAGGATTCAAGGAGAAATACAAAAAGAAAGGAAACATATCAGGATATATGGACAAATACAAATAGAAGTCTCACTGTAGTTACAGCTTTTTTCAATCTCGGGAAATTTCCGAAAGGCTCAGTTTCAAATATTCGAACACCAGAGTCATACAAAGTTTGGATGTCTGTGTACAAATATCTTAAAAATCCATTGATAATTTATACAGATTCGAAAAAGTTTGCCGATTTTTTTACAGACCTTCGAAACAATTCAGCTCTTATCACACAAATAATAATGCTATCTAGAGATGACCTTTGGTCATTCAACATCAAACCACAAATAGCCAAAATTTATTCCAAACCGGGATACCCAAAGCACTATCCGAATACATACATACCGGATTACACATGTATGACTCATTCAAAGCTGACTCTAGTTGCAAAAGCAATTGATTCAAAACTATTGGTATCAGACTACTATTCTTGGATTGACTTGGGCTATTACCGTGACGTTTCCAGTCGTAAAAAGTATTTCTATTTAGAAGTTCCTAGTGATTTTGACAATTCCAAAGTTGGTGTCACTCAAGTTTATAATGTACCTTTAGAGAAAGTTTCCGCAAGATCAATTATACTCGGAAATAAGAATTGGATAGGTGGTGGACTATTTTTAGGAAAACCAGACGTTTTAAAAAAGTTTGAATCTCAGTATAAAAATAGAGTTTTGTATTATTTGTCACAAGAACTAATGAACGTAGAACAACACATACTTTATTCAATGTACACAGCCGAGGAGAGAAAGAAAAATCCAATTACAGTTGAAGTTCAACTATACCTACCAGGGAAACAAAAAGTTATATCCGGTGATCCATGGTTTTATTTAGGATTTTTAATGTATAATGAAAACATCAACACGTCATATCGGTCGTGAATAAACCAAATATCAGGGTATCTCTATGAAAGAGTTGCTTCGTGCATATCCATCCCAGACCTTGTTACCAAAATTTCATTCAAAACTGCTAACAGTACACAATATTCTGAATGAACGAAATGGGAAAAAATAGAAAAAGAGAAAATATTTATAGTAAAAATATAAAGATTAGTTGTATTTCTATATAATTTATTTAAAGCAACCAACAATCAATCAATCAATATAATTTATTCACCAAGGGCGTATTTTAAAACGTCTTCCAACCTGAACTGAAATTTGCAGTATTACAAATTCATGTTGTACGACTGCAAACATGTCTTATCCCGCAATATTCTGTGTATTTACCTGTCCCAATTCAGGAGCCTGTAATTGCTGGAAATCATATTTATTTTTCGTTTATTGTTTTGTACAGGTCGTACTTTTTTTATAGATTGAATTGTTTTACATTTGTCATTTCGGGGCTTTTAAAATAAAGTTTAGACTTATACCTCGAATTTGACATAAGAGGTCATCTCAGTACCAACATCTATGACACACAAGACGATTTTAGTTTTGAAATCATCAATTCCCCCCACCTTAGTAGCAATATAACAACTTCACCTGCAAATGGGATATACATTTCCCAACTCATTCGATATTCAAGAGCTTGCAGCTATTATCCCGACTTTCTAAAACGTCACCAGTGTCTGATCAGAAAGTTGATGAACCAGAGTTATGTCAAAGAACGTCTCGTCCTTTTTCTAAAAAAAGATTATCGGAAGATACTATAAGTAAACTTTGGTGATAAATATTCTGTATCAACTTCACAAACAATTAAACATGATGGTCTTCATAACGTGTAATAGTGTTGTTTTAGTTGACGTCGAAAATTATCAACCTTTACTGTTTAGTCTATTTTTGGTAATATCCTTTTGGCGTGGCTTGGTACTTATGCATCCCGCCAAATTGTAGTTGTGCTGTTGTCCTTTAAAAAAAATCTTGTCTTTCTTTTTTTTTTAATATGGACTATGTCTATATGCCATTTTAACTTTTTCAGTTGACATTTTTGTTTGTTTTAAATAATAAATATTATATTACAATATTGATTGCTGTATCCATATTTTAACATTTTTACCTATCAAGTCTGTTAATATTTAGTTTTGTTCACACATTGTTGTCAATATGATAGAATTTGATGCGACTATCATACAAGTGAGAGATTTATCGACTATCATACAAGTGAGAGGTTTAGCGACTATCATACAAGTGAGAGGTTTAGCGACTATCATACAAGTGAGAGGTTTAGCGACTATCATACAAGTGAGAGGTTTATCGGTATAAAACCAGATGATATCGGCAGTTTCTACATAAGAAGATGACTGTACCAAGTCAGGAATATGACAGTTGTTTCCATTCATTTGATGTGATTGAGCGTACAATTTGCCTCTTGATAAAAGACTTTCCGGTTTGAATTTCCCTTGGTATTTTTTATTATTTTACTTTTATAGCTTATTATGCAGTATGGGTTTTGCCATTTTTGAAGGTCGCATGGTGACCCAAAGTTGTTTACTTCTATGTCATTTGATCTCTAATGAATAGAATATGTATGATATATATATCAGTTTTAATCTAACGTCGTACTTAAAACTGACGAGGAAAGGTAACACACGACCACCGAAAGCTTTATTATTGTGAAGCCCAGGTGGTCGTGTGGTCTAGAGGGACGGCTACAGTGCAGGCGATTTGGTGTCACGATATCTCAGTAGCATGGGTTCGAATCCCGGCGAGGGAAGAACAAAAAATTTGCGAAAGCAAATTTACAGATCTAACATTGTTGGGTTGATGTTTAGACGAGTTGTATATACATAATGTACACAGCCATGTATCCCCATCATTGCTGGTGATCCGATGGATAAATCTGTTGTAGAGTTGTCACTGACTCAGACGTACTTATATATATTTAAGGAATGACTGTAATATTTTTTCTGTCTATGAAGAAATAACATAAAAAATTTGGTGCACACTGAATATAAACGCGCATAGCGGGTTATTTAACAGTGTGCACCACATTTTTTATGTTATTTCGAATAGACAGAAAATATATTACAGTCATTTCTTATAATTTAATTCTAAATTCCATTTTTTAAACCGAAGAAAACCATGAAAAAACGTTGATGACGTCACGGTCACATGACTAAATTATGTCTATGGGCTCATAACAAAATAACGTCAGCCAATCAGAAGACGCGTTACATCCAATATTAAATTATATATATATATATATATATATATATATATATATATATATATATATATATATATATATATATATAACAAGTCAAAAAGGGTACAACATCACCATTAAATAACTATAAAATATACAAATATTAGATATTTCGGATAACAGATATCCTTCTTCGGTAATTGCACAATGACAAATGAATCATGTCAATTCAAATTGAGACTCTATCAAAATCTTGATTTATACAATTTAAGCGAACGCTGGAACAATTTTAAAATTTCCAAACACACCGCAAAGAAACTACATATTTAAGCCTCCCAAACGAATATCAGTAACAATGATGTTGTACCCTTTTTGACTTGTTATATATTATATTTTGTAGTGTACAGAATCATATTACATGATCCATCGCCCTGTAAGATTGATCGTTGACTATTTATTCAGTCATTTTATATATATATATATATATATATATATATATATATATATATATATATATATATATATATATATAAACAAGTCCAAATTGAAAACTACGTTCAAACCTATGATTGGGTTGGACAAAAACCGCAATTTTTATACGTGTAAATGTAAAACAAATTTCGTTGTAGAAGGGTCTAAATACAGCACAAACAACATTTTCCAAAAGACCAAAAAAGTGAAAAAGTATATTTAAACAAAACGCATTTGACTAACATATATATATGTACACCCGGTCACCGAAAGCTTTATTTTTATAGAGCCTAGGGGCGCGTCTTTTAATGCCACGATATCTAAGTAGCATGAATTCGAATCCCCGCAAGGGAAGAACAAAATATTTGCTTCAGCAAATTTGCAGATCTAACATTGTTGGACCATGGAAGTATTATATTGTCATTCCATGTTTGGACTGCTATTTAGACGAATTATATATACAGAATATGTTTAGCGTTGTATCACCATCACTGGTGACACAGTACCTGATATATAAAGCATGAGATGGAATATTACAGATCAGCTAAATTATCTTTCGTAGAGGATATTACAAATTTATGTAGGATTCAGTCACGGAAATAATTTTATATAATAAGTAAGTCTGAACCAGTGAAAACTTCGACAGATTTTATTCATCGAATATATATGTAACACTCCCAAACGTGTCCGATTCCCCCAAACGTGTCTATTCTCCCCAAACGTGTCCATAATATTCAATATTCCCCAAACGTGTCCGATTTCAGAACCCCAAAACGTGCCCGATACTATTCTAATGCAACAAATGTGTAACGTTCATTTTGATTGGATAACGTCACATATTTACATGGCATCAATTGACAATTGACGCTATGGGACGTACGCGCAAGCGCAGACGGCATATGGCAAACTTTAAATACATGTTTTAACGTTGTTTTCAGTCAGTTTCATTAGAATGGAGATAACAATATTGTATTTTAAGCTCCGACGGCATCAATTGGGGATTTGATGGTCGCAAATACCCGTTTACTGTCTCCGCTAACGTGTCGCCAGTAAACTTAATTTGCGACCATCAAATCCCCAATTGATGCCGTCGGAGCTTAAAATACAATACAGTTATTTCCTAATTGTTATTCGCCCAAACGTGTCCACTTTTAAACGCAAGAAGTCTCGCGTCTTTTAGCGCTAATACATGTCCTAAACGCGACATCAATAACGTTCACGGCAGTTCTATGATGGGGGACACAGTCGATGAAGTGGTAATATTAGCATTAACTTGTTCAATGCCGGTTGTTAATGATTATAATTACTGAAAATTTAATATGTAACATATGCATTAACTTTTGACTTAATTTGCTTATTGTCCAGTTGCAAGTATTTCGTGCTCATTTAAAGCAAACATACAGATAATTCTAATACAGTTGATAGTAATCGTTTACTATGTAAATTATTTTATACTAATAAACTCCGATGATGCCTTTTATATTAATAGAATATTGCACGGTGGGCTTTCAGTCGAATTGACCTCCGATCTTCTTTTAACAGTTCTAATTTTTAATAAATTTTAGGTTACGAGCGTCACTAAAGACACAGAACAAGAGAAATAACGTCCAGTGCCAAATATTTCATTCGTTATTTGAACGATATTATATTAACGACATACATGTATACTGTGGATAGGTTATATTATCAAACCGGAATTTAAAATTGGCCATTAATTTTTACGGATATCTTGGATGACCACTAGTTTGGATTTTAACCAAAAGAAAAATAAATGCGAGTAAAGACCGATTTGTTTATGACTTTGAAGTAAGAAACTACTTCAATGTCTGTTATGTAATATAGAGGCCGTTTCAAATAAAAGTTGCAGAAATTAACAAAAATGTTGCCTTCCAAAATACAACGTATGGCACATTATAAAGAGTGAAATGCTATAAACATTTTAATGCGCATAGAAAAAGAATTTAAGAAATTTATTTTGATCTTTTAAGGAAATAGTAAAAGATCGTAAAATGAGTATACAATGACAATAATAAAAAAAACACACAAATAACCTACGTTTTTATAATATGAATACGAATGATAGTTCCAGTAAAATAAAAAAAAAGCTTGGTATGGACACGTTTGGGGAATTGGACACGATTGGGGGTTATTAAAAAATGGACACGTTTGAGCGTTTATACAAATGACACGCTTTGGCGCCCTTTGACAATTAGACATGTTTTTGCAGTTCAGTGACGTCGATGTGGACACGTTTGGGGAATCGGACACGTTTTGGGGGAAGGACACGTTTCTGAGTGTTACATATATATAGAAGTCTATAAAAAGGACCAAACAGCAAATTTACTATGTACCGGATCGTCCAGTCTGAATAGACGATACTGTGCAGATAAGAAAAAAATTATATTAGTCCAAAAATTTGCACAACGGTTCTAATATAACATGTTATTATACGAAGATGTTGTTATTAAATCGTGTTGACTAATATTTCGGCTTAATATATAGCCTTCGTCAGTGTCAATTATTTTAACAATGTGTGATATATATATCCGATGGATAAAATCGAAATTTGACTCGTTAGTCTAGATCTTGCCTTGCTGACCATCTTTGTGATTTGTTTAAAGTGTCTATTTATCTTTTTCTGCATGATCTATCATGATGCTATAAAAGGCTCAGACTATAGAAAAATGTGAAACAATTCAAACCAGAAACCAAATATGACAGACATTTACCGACAACCTCTGAATAATAGGCTCCTAACTTTAGCCACACACACACAATATGTTGTTGATAAAAAAAATGCTTATGAGCTCTAATCCCTCCTAACCTGCATGGACCAGTGATGTACATTTGTGATAGCACAACCCAAGAACAAAATTTAAACATCAGATGCAAATGACTTAATTCAATAGATCAGTACGAGGTACGACAAATCAACCAACACATAAGCATAAAACAGAAAGAAAATCCATTTTACATAAAAATAAGACGCAGTAAAATTGCAAATAAAACACCTATTTCCTTAGGGAGCTACCATTTGATTTTTATGGGGGGGGGGGGGGGGGGGGGGGGCTAGGATGAAATTTTGAAAAAAATAGGCAGGGACAGGAGTTTTGAGTAAAAAAAAAGGCAGGATGAGACACTTGCAAAAAAAAAGAAGTCAGGACAACAATT